>NC_000087.7:20938489-21538489 GCF_000001635.26 Mus musculus
TTATTATCTAGGAGAAAGATAGAAAACAAAGTAGAATACATATCATAAAAAAATATAAAATGGTGTGTAGCAATTGCTGTATTATTGCCGTGATAAACCATTATTACCAAGACAACTAGTAGAAGGAAAGCTTTTTTTGTCTTATCATTCCAGAGAGATAAGATTTCTTAATGATGCCACAACTCAGCCCTGAGGCAGAGCTGGGGCTCCAGATCTCCTCCCACATACAAAGATACCTTGACTACCAGGAGATCTGTCATAGCCCAGCTCACAGATGAGATACCCCTTGCAGCAATACCTGGACTACCTGGGACCTCCAGGGTCCCTGTGCAGGCAAAACCTATTTGTCTTGCCCTGCTACAGACACATCTTCCTTTTGGACCACTTCTTGGCCTGTGCCAGAGCCACTTTTCCATATCCCATCCCACAACCCTAGACAGCCTGATTCCTGGTAGCTCCATCACAACCAGTACACAAGCTCATACAAGGAACAGGATCCAGTCAGAAACAATAAGACAAGTTAAAATCTGAGATAAACAGATATCAAGAGGCAAGTGAAAAATTGGAAAAGACCCAAAAAACACTGAAAGCTTTAAAAAATCAACAAAACCCTAAAAAAGAAAACTATATACATTTAAATTCTAAAACTAAGAACATAAAACACTAACAAAATATCCCAAAATTAAAAAAAAAGACAAACACATTTCTAGAACTCTAAAAAGAGCCCCCCCAAAAAACTAAAACCTTTAACAAACCCATAAGCCAAAAAGAAACAAACAACAGCAACAAAACAAAACAGATAGAAGGTTTAAAAAAAAATCCTAAAATTCTTTAAAAGCCCTAAAAAATCCTAGTACCCCAAAATACCTTAAAATCCATATGAATTCAAGAAACATCCAACCCCCCCAAAAATAAACCCCAAAAAACCCTAAAACCCCCCAAAATCCAAAATTATTTTTAAAATCATAAAAAAACTAAAACCCTACATAAAGGCCCCAAGTCATTCAATCCCCCCTAAAATTGTAAAAACTCTAAAATACTTATAACACCATAAAGATACCTAAAACCTTAAAAATAGGAAACCCTCAAAAACCTTAACATCTTTAAACAAACCCTAAAAAAGCCCTAAAAAGCTTTCTAAAATAACCTAAAGTGCTTTATATTTCATATATTTTATCTATCTACCTATCTACCTCTCTACCTCTCAGCCTATCTTATCTATCTCATCTATCTCTTCTATCTCATCTATCTATCTATCTATCTATCTATCTATCTATCTATCTATCTATCTATCTATCTATCTATCTATCTATCTATCTATCTATCTATCCATCCATCCATCCATCCATCCATCCATCCATCCACCCACCCATCCATCTATCCATCCATCCATCCATCCACCCATCTGTCTGGGAGTATCTTGCATGGATGACAAAGATGCTATGATCTCTTTGGTGACAGGTATTATATCTGAATGGTTTTGCATACATGGCCATGTTTATAATTTGTCCTCGGCAAAAAGTCCAAGATCTTTAGAATCAGATGGTGAATAACCTAAAGCCTCTTTTTCCAAACAGGGTTTTTGGGTCTCTTGTGATAAAAAGGAAGTGTCTGAAGGTCATTGTGCAGGTGTTGATAGTCCTACTATACCATGGGCATACAGAGAAAGTCTCTGAGGAAAAAAATCCAGGTTGTATCACTCAAATCCAATTGGACAGATAAAGGAAACCCTAGACTCACTATGGTAGATAGTGAAATTTTCAAAGCTCCTGGTGAAACATTCGCTATTCCTGGCTTGCTTTTTGTACATGACAAGCTTCCAGATTTTCCTGTAGAAGACAGGCATGGGCCTACAACTTCTAGAATAGATAAAAAAGGTCCTGATTCACTTGAGCAGATAAGGGCATTTTCAAAGATTCTAGGGCAGATGGTACAGGTCATAGTGTTCCCTGTCCAGATAAAGAAATTACCATGAAGCCTTTGGAAGAATGAGTAGGTCCTGAAGCATCTGAAGCATATGGATCTGTTTGTTGGACCATTTGTGGAGTAATCAAATAATAATTTGGTCCGTAGCATGAAGTTTAAGACCCCTCTGTAGGTTTAGAGTGATTATGTGTAAATGAATGGATTCAAAATGCTTAAGTAAAAAAGTGAGGAACTAAGATGGACAGAAATTGCAAGTTACACTGCTGAGTCACTGCATATCACATGTCCTGGGGTAGCTGTTGAAAATGATTGTCCACCTGATGCAAATGATGTATATCCTAGAGTCCCCTGGGGAGATGGCAAAGGTTCTATAGAGCCTTATGCAGTTCCTGAAATACTCAGAGGTCCTTGGATAGATCTAAAAGTCCTTGCTTTATTTGGAGCAGGGTCAGTATATCCCTGACACAGCTGGGAAGTTGGTGAGTCTTCTACTGTATAGTATGTAGATGTGGACTGAGTTCCTATAACTTGTTTATGTAAAGAAGGATTTAAAAGCCTTTGGAACATGTAGAATCTTGGGTAGACCTTTGTGGACATGTGGAGAGACATAAGGTCCCCTGTGCAGAGAGGCAGGGACTCACACCTCCAAGAGGAGAATCTGAGGATGCTGGAGTCCCTTGTTCTGAGGAGGAAAGACGTAGAGAATTAGAAGAACATTCATATCATTGGTATGTATTCATCACTGCCTATGCTGAGATAGAAAGTTTCAGAGGCCCCTGGGTAAATTTCAGAGGTGCTAGATACCCTTAGCCAAATGGGAAAGTCTCTGCACATCCTTGGGTAGAATATGAATGTCTAAAAGTTTTTGGAGGTGATGGTGGCAAAGTTCATAGAGTCACTGAAGTTGAATGAGAAGGTTCTATATCCTCTATCACTCCAGGCAAATGCCCTAAACTACTCTGTGAGTCTTTTTTGTGTGTGTGTGTGTCAATATCCATGTGAAACCTGTTGAATTTTCCAGATTTATTTGGTTGAAGAAAAAATAACTTTGTATGCGCAAAGTTCCCTCTTCTGTCCTGAAAATTTTCTTGGGCTTTTGAAAAGATGGAAAAGCTTCTAAAACCACATAGGTACAATATGCTCCTGAACACCTAGTAGAGGTGTGAAATGTCCTCCATATGATGGTGAAGGACAAATGGATACTTGACATTTCTGACTAGGTAGGGAAATTCCAGTGTTTTTTGGGAAAGCTGGGGATCTTTATGCAAAATGTTAGTAAGTTGGAAAAAATCCCATATCTGTTTGCAAAGAAGTTGGAGCATTCAAACTATTTTGAGCAGATAAAACATTTTGTGCAGTCCCTTGTTTAGATGTGGACAGTTTGAGAGACCTTTGGGTAGAACAGAAATGTCCAAAGGCCTCTTGGGAAGATGAAGAACTTAGAGTTCCCTGTGAAGCTAAAGAAACTCACAGAGGCCTCTGATCAGATGACACAGATTCTGGTAGCACCTGAGTATATTTGGTAGACCCCAAAGGTCCTGGAGTGGGAGGCAAAGTTCCCACCGTCTGCACAGTGTGCCCAGACAAAGAACTTTGCACAGGCAAATTTCCAATTGCAACTGTTCAGATATGTACTTCCCTACTATGGCTTGTGCAGATAAAGAATGCCCCTCTGTGGCCTGAGCAGATGTGGAATACCCTATAGTACTTTCTTTAGATTTAGTCACTTTCAGACACCTTTCTTCTGATAGACAAGAATCCCACAGTTCCTTACTCAGATCTCAAAGATGATGGTGTCATCTGTAGCTATGTAGTAAGATTCAGATGCAGTCCAGCACATCTGTAAGTGTCTGAAGTCCCTCAGAAAGATGGAGCATATTCATTTGTTTCTGATACAGCTGGGCAAGGAGCTGAATGCAGTAGAGCCCTGTCAGTAGGCCTTGAGTGATGTGTCATTGCCTGGGCTGAGATGGAAAGTGCCAGAGGCCCCAGGGATGATTGCAAATGTGCTAGAATTCCTGGACCAGATGGAAATATTTCTGCACCACCTTTAGGAAAAGATGAATGTGTACCAGGTTCTTGAGGTGATGGTGGCAAAGTTCATAGAATAGGCAAAGCAGATGGAGAAGATTCTATATCCTTCATTACTTGAGGCAATGGGCCCACAGTAGTCTCTGTGTCTTTACATTGTCCCATTCCCAATATCCTTGTGGATTCTGCCAAAGGTTCTACATACCTTTGGATGGATGACAAAGAAATTTGCATAGTCAAAGTTTTCTTTGCAGCTGTGGAACATTCCTTAGACTTTAGAGAGGTCAGAAAATATCCTTGAAACTCTGGACTAGAAAGAGGGTGATCCTGAGTACCTAGTACAGATGATGAGTATGTTACATCTCGTGATGAATGATGAAATGGATTTTTGAGATTTCTGGCGAGGTAGGAACAGACCAATGAACCTTGAAAAAGCTGGAGATTTTTGTCCAAAATGTTAGAAAGAGGAGAAAATCTCATAGCTTCCTGGCAATATGTTGGATGATGCACAGTCTTTGGAGAAGATGTCACAGTTTCTACACACCCTAATTTAGATGTGGACAGTTTTAGAGACCCTTGGTCAGAAAGGGATATTCCAAAAGCCTCTATGGAAGACGAAGAGCCTAGAGTTCCCGTTGAAGTTAAATAAATTCCCAGAGGCCTCTGATCAGATGACAATGACTCTGAGACTACAAGAGTCACTTGTGTAGACCCCAAAGGTCCTGTAGTGGTAGCCAAAGTTTCCAAGTCTGCTTTGCAGACATGGACTTTCATACTGTGGCTTGTGCAGATAAAGAATGCCCCATAGTATCCTGAGCATAAGCATACAACCCTATAGATGTTTCTTTAAATTTAGTCCCTTGTTCAGATAAGCAAGTTTCCACAATTCCTTGTTCAAATCTTGAAGATGATTGTGTTACCGGTAGTGATGTAGTAAGATCCAGATGCAATCCAGATCTTTTGGAACTATTCTGAAGTCCCTTGGGTAAATGGAGAATATTCATTTCTTTCTGAAACTGCTGGGGAAGAAGCTGAATGCAGTACAACACCATTGGCAGATCCTGAGTTATGTGTCATTGTCTGGGCTGAGATATAAAGTGTCAAAGGCCCCTGGATTGATTGCAAAGGTACTAGATTCCCTAGACCAGTTGAGAGCATTTCTATACCTCCTTTAGGAAAAGATGAATGTCTCACAGGTTCTCGAGGTGATGGTGACTAATTTCCTACAGTAGGGAAAGCAGATTTAGAAGATCTGGCATCCTTCTTCACTTGAGGCAAAGGGTCCAAAAAAGTCTCTGTGTGTTTACATTGTCTTAATTCCAATATACCTATGGAATCTGACAAAGGTAATGGATTCCTTTGAATGGATGACAAAGAACTTTGAAAATGCAAAGTTTCCATTGCAATTGTTAAGTTTTTCTTGTGCCCTTGAGAAGTAAGCAAAAGTATTACAGCTACTCGAGTAGGTATTATATGCCCCTGACCATCTGGTGCAGATAGGTAGTGTTCTGGATAACCTGGCAAATATAAAAATTTCTTCTGATTTTTCTGGCTAGAAAGGAGAGGTTCATTAGTGTGGGGAACATGATGAACATTGTATGTTGAGCACATGGAAAAATTTTGAGAGCCCTCTAGTGTGTAGATTGATGTTTGAAAGACTTTGTTAGAGATGCAGAGTACCTACAGGTTCTTGTTTGGGTGTGAACAGAGACTCTTGGACAGATAGGGAAGTTCCCAGAACCCTTTGTACAGATGGTCAAGATCCTACCATTCCCTCTGCAGGTAAGGAAATTCCCAGAAGTACTTGGTAAGATGGAAAAATTCCTATTTCCTGCTTGTCACTTTCTTTATAACCTGGGCTAGACAACAAAAGTTGTTCAACTCCCTGGGCAGCTATGGGCTGTCCCAAAGTAGATTCTTGATTGAGGTAAGCTTGTCCATTCACCTGAGTAGATGGTGAGAACAATGGAGAGATTTATGCTACAAGAGTTGCTTGTGAATACAAGTTGTCACAGTTTCTTTTCATAGATGGTGGAGGGGATTGACATGCTTGTATTGGTGAGGAATGTCCAATAGGCTTTGGGACTTGTAGCAATGTTCCTGTCATCCATAGGACACATGAATACATTCCCAAAGAACCTGAGACAAAAGAAAAATGTTAATGAATACACTTGGCACACTCTGATGTTCCCAGAATCTTTTGGGAAGATGATGACTGCTGGATAGACTGTTGAGTATATAGTGAAAGGCCTAGACATGCCTCAACAGATATGAAAATTTGGTAGACTTCAAAGGTGCTAGATCCCTTGGGACTTCTAAAGAATACTCCTGAGATCATTGGTCAGGTTGTGAATATCCTGTATGACTTGAGGGATGTGGCAAAGGGCCTGTAGTACTTTGGAATATTGGTGAGGTATCCTGAGATTCTACCATGTTGACTAGTTCCCTCGCTTCTGTTGGAAAGATGCTGAATGTTCTAGAAACCCCGGGAATCGTCAGTAAAAAATCCAAAGTTTCCTGGACAGGTATAGAATATTCTGGAACTGCTTGTTTACATCTCACAGTTGTTGGAGTACCTGATGTAATTAGTGGAAATTTCTGAGCACATGGTACAGAAGACAAAGGTTTCACAGTCACTTGGGAAAATAACAATGTTTTTTTTTGTTGTTTGTTTGTTTTGTTTTGTTTTTGTTTTTTGTTTGTTTGTTTTTCTTTCTTTTTTTTTAAGTTTTCCTGGTGGATGAAGAATTTTTTTCAGATGGAGATGTTTCTGACTTCCTAGGTTCAGATTTGGGAGGTCACATAACCTATGTAGAAGGCAGAGGATTTGTAGTCCCATGGAAAGATGGCAAGGTATCTAGAGATTCTACCATGTGTGACAAGTACCATAGCTTCTTTTGGAAAGGTGCTGAATGCTCTTAGAATTCCTGAGATAGAAGTAAAAATCCCTCCTTCACCTGGACAGGCACAGAATCTTCTAGAGGCCCTTGGTTACATCTGACATTTGTTAAAGTTCCCGTCATTGTGCATGGAGGTTTCTGAGCATGTGTTGCAGTTGATGAAGGTTTCACATTCCCTTTGGAAGATAACAATGTTTTCTTAGTCCCCTGGTTAGATGGAGAAGATGTAAGAACCTCTGTATCAAATGGTAGATGTCACAGGGTATCTTACAAAAATAGAGAACGTGTAGAAGCCTTCCCAAAAAAAAAAAAAAAAAACTGAAAATTTTCTCAGGTCCTGGTTCAGATGGTGAATTTTTTAGGGCCTAGTTTCAGATTTGGGTAGTCCCATAGCCCCTCTATAAGACAAAGAATGTTTCTCAGTTCCTTGAGTAGATGGAAATATTTGAGCCTTCCTATGAGCATGTTGAGTAGATCCTAAAGCCCTTGTATTACTTTGTGATGGTTCTACAGTCCCCCGTGGTGATATAGACTGTCACAGAATGTCTTATTCTGATTTGTATTTTGTACCTTTCCTTGTGGGATGATATAAAGACTCTAGTGTTCCTTGTGCCAGTGATGACATTTCAACATTTCTTTGCAAATGGAAATACCCTAGTGTAGATATTGAAGAATGCAGAGTCTGTTTATAAGGTATGTAAGTGGGCAACATGCTCTTGGGTAGACAAGAAAGTTTCCACAGTCCCTTGGTCATTTGTTGAACATTTCAAGGTATTTTGGATAGAGATGTTGTGGGACTCACCTGAGGAATAGTTGTAGCTTTTGATGTTTTTTTTTTGTTTTTGTTTTTTTTTTCAGCAGGACATGATGCAAGTATTACCTTTTAACAGAATTTCTGAAGTGTCCTATTTCAGAAGGATCAACAATTAACCTGGTTTTATTTTTTTGTTTGTTTGTTTTTTGTTTTTTGTTTTTTTTTTAATTCCTAGAAACTGGATGCCTGTGGATCACTTTGGTAGAGGGCAAATGTCTACTGCTTTCAACCAGACAAGACAAGGAAAATAAACACTCTAGGGTAGATGGAAATAATTGTAAAGCACCCTGTTCAGATATGATATACATATGACCTTTTGCACAGATGGTGAAGGTCTAAATTTCCTTGTGTATATGTACAAGTCTTGACAATAGCTTCAGAATTAGGAGAAGGCCCTAGAGATACCTGCGTAGATGTGGCCTCTCTTAGAGCTTCATGGACATGTGTAAAAGGTCTAAGAGCCTCATGGGCATTTAGTGAAATTTTTAGACCTCCTTGTGTAACAGTGGAAGTTCCAAGAAAATTTTCTTCAGCTAGAGAATTGGATAACAACTTCTGTGTAGATATTTCAGGTGTCATAGACTACTTGATGGGCAAACAGGTTCCAAGGGCCCTTTGGAAGATGAAGTAAAATCCAGAGCTTTTTCAGGCATTTGGAATATATTATGGAGACTTGTGCAGGCATGGAGAAGGACCAACAGCCCTTGTGCAGGTGGATAAGAATGTGTATTTGGAGAAGAGGGCTGATCCTCTTGAGAGATAGAGAAGTTCTCATAGTCTCCTGTGAAGTTTGGGGAGGTCATATGAATTCTTGTGCACAGGTAGAATACATGGAATTCCCTTCTTTGGGCTGTACAGGATGCTACAGACTCTTGTGCGTGCAAATCACATCCGATAGCACCATGTTCACATAGGATTGGATCCAGACCCTTCTTTACAGATGGAATCTGTCCTAGAACATCTTTTGAAGATGTATCATATCCATGAGCCATTTCTAAAGATGGGACTGTGGCTAGAACTCTCTTCTGTAGATTTATCCTGTCCTACAGTCCCTTTATGTGATAGAGAAGTATGAAGAGACTCCTGTACAGGTTTTGGAAATCCTAGAAACTTGGACATATATGGGGAATTCTTCACAGCCTCTAGTGTGCCCAGTGGCAGCTGAGAGGGTGATATCCTCTTAGTTGTATATTCTACGACAAATATTGAAATTGTTTAGCTCACTGGAAGTGTTTTGGAATAGTCTCTCAGGTGTTTGGGGCCTGCTGACAAATCAAGAGGGCTCTTTTGGCTGATAAGAGATATCTGAATAATTCTTGATCAGATCAGGACTTTCTGAAGACCCATTGTTTGGACAGAGCATCTTTCAGTCTTCTACTAGAATGACAATGTTTGTGTCACATTTCATAGCAGGAGAATGATATAATCTTCCTTTCTGTGGTAGAGAAAACTTAAGAACTGTCTTTGAATCTGTTCCATAGAGGGGGATAATCTTCTTGGCCCCCTGACAGAATGAGAATTTATCATAACCCCTGGGGAAGTTGCCTATGGTTCTAGTTCACTTTGTGCAGAAGTAAAGTAGAGTCCCTTTGGAGGACTTAAGTGATTCTACCA
Organism: Mus musculus; assembly: GCF_000001635.26. Classification (NCBI taxonomy): domain Eukaryota; kingdom Metazoa; phylum Chordata; class Mammalia; order Rodentia; family Muridae; genus Mus; species Mus musculus. The sequence goes on from NC_000087.7 coordinate 20,947,775, forward strand.
CATCTTGAGTATGTGTGGAACACTCAAGTGCAATTCCATGAATGGCAAAGTACTTGAGCTCCTTGTGGAATTTTTTTTCTCTCTGCTTGGGCAGGTATGAGCTGTGTGAGGCTCACTTAGGAAGTTGTGCATTTAATTCCCTTTTACTGTAAGAGATGACATGAGCCCATTTTATAATGATAAATGACTTTGAAATCCCTCTTGGTTTAATGGGGAAGTTTTGAAACCCCCTTGTTCAGCAGGGTCCACTCTCAAACTCATTTTACTAAAAGCAGATTGCATATGGCACTTTGGGGGAGAAAGGGAACATCTTTGGCTGTCATTTTGAGAGGACTTAGCCCTCTGCCCCGCCTTGGCATCTGTCAAACATGTTGAATTCTCCTGGGAAGAGGAGGTGGGACTTGATGCATTAGGGACTAATAAGACATCACTGACATTACCGTTAGGCGAAGAAGGTTTGGAGCCCTCTTTGTCTGATGGGGCCTGTTGCTTGACAAGAGAGTTCTTCTCCAAAATGCTTTGGAGGAGAATTGGAAAGAATACAGTTATGTAGGGTAGGGAACAAACTTTTGAACTCCTTCTGGAAGAGGAGGCATTTATGAATTTCTTTTAAGCACACGTGGGAAGTCTATGGGATGCCTGGGCAGATTTGCAATGTCCCATAGAGTCTTGGAAACTTTGCGTTAGTTCTCAAAACTTTTTGGTGCATAAGGACCTGCCCTGAGAATTTGAAGATCCCAGATCTCCTTGGTTAGATTGGGAAGGGTGTAGGGAAACTTGAATGTGTGGGGAAATTACCTGTCCATGTTGTCCAGCAGACGATGGCCCAGGCACTGTGTTATCTTCTTTGAATTTGTGACTGGTATCTCCAGCCCTGTGTTTGGAAGATGCTGCAGGCACTCTGGGACCCGACTGGTCAAAATCCCTAGGTTCTTCAAACCCAGTGGACATAGGCTGACTTCTTTTTACCTGTCTATGCATGGACACAGCAGATGAGGCCACTCATTTTCTGGTGGAAGGTGGTAAAACAGATTGTCTGGTACCCTGCTCAGTGGGTTACTCATGAACTCAGGAAACATCAGAGAAAGTGTAACTGTCCTTTTTTTTTTTTTTTTTTTTTTTTTTTTTTTTTTTTTGTTCTCTTTTAGCTCCTTCAGAGGGCCCAGGGTCGTGTTAATGGCTGAACGCTTTATAAGAGCTTTGGGTTTCTGTAGCTCTTCTGCAACATGAGCATCAGATTTTTTTGAATGTGTGGTCTTCATAGGGCTTTAGGCACCTGAACTTGTGCCGTTTCTGTATAAGGAGCCCTGGAGGCACAAAGTCCCTCGGGTCTCTGCTGGTCAAATGCTTCCCCTGTTGGCTTAAGGTGTTAAATACAGCTGGGGGTCAGTGAAGTGGGCCCCAGGCTATTCCCCGATTGGGGTAGGGTATCACTATTCTTTGGGCGACACTGAAGGCAGTACCAGGCTCTGGAAGCAGGGAAACCTGTGGTCTGTGGTCATAGGGTCAAGTCTGTGCTGAGGCTCGCTGCCATCTCTCCACATGTCTTGCCATTTAATCATTAAGAAAATTGTTCAAGAAACATGAAATGGGCGACTGACCCTTAACGGGGCAAGGAATGGACTTGCCAATGGTGACTTGCAGAAAGAAACAATGAAGCAGCATCCTTTAAGAGTGATGCTCTCTCCTGAAAATTTTGGACATATCGTAAGGCAAATCGCACAGAATATAAGTAACAGTGGTCTCAGGAATCAAGCAAATTTTGAGAATGGCTGTCCTCATGCCTTCTCGGGCCTGTCCCGAGCCTAGATAATGGCTATCCTCTTGCCTGCACAGGCCAATCTGGAACCTGTAGATTGGTTGTCCTTGTTCTTGCACTGGCCAATCCTAGGCTGCCTCACTTTGCAGTTCTGCTTCAGGTAGCACGGCAATCGCCCAAAGTTTCTGAATGAGGAGGGACCCCGAGGACTCTCTTCTTTAGGGTTCAGAATGCTACCTGGTCTGGTGCCCACTCTAAGGGGTCATGACAAGGAATTGTTGAAGTCAGAGCATGATATGAAATAATGGACATGTTCTTAGGAGGCTGTGATCTCAAGTCCATTTTACACCAGGATAGATCCCTATAACCTGAGGTAGTCAGTGAGATTTTCAGTGACATCAGTTTCCATCTCATAAATGAATGGGTAAGTTTTATCCATACAATTCCTCCTCAGAGGCTATGGGGATAGACAAACACTGGCATACTTGCTAGGGAAAGAACAGGTGATAGTATTTGAATAGAGCAAAGAATGCATGGAATTGATATCACAGATATTATTCTGTATTTTAAAAACGACCTCTCCTAGATAAATTTGTGACAACTGTGAGTCTAACTGGATGCTGAAAGACATCTCTGAATGACTAATACTTACTGAAATATTACTGTGCAATTAACATGTTATTGTTCAGAGAATAAGGGCAAAACTAATCTATTTATAGTACAGATGCAAGTTTTATTTCCAATATTTTAACTGTTTTTGACTAGATTCAGAACACAGACAAAGTTGGACTCCTGAATGTAGCACTAGTGGCCTTAAAGAATTGTTTTGTCTGTCACAGTTAGCAAGTTGGGTTCTTATTCATTTTCATATTTGGATTGCTTGTTGAAGGTCATATAAATCTCCTGAAGCACAACAGGATAATGGCTCACATCAGTGGCAACACATGGAAAATTCAGTTTGAGTCCAATGATGCAGCTGGAATATAGTTGCACAGGATTGTTTATTAAACACTTAGTCAAGCTGATTCTTTGAAAGGTCATGTTTTATAGAAATTGGTACACTGAGAAAGTGTAAAATTGAGGCTATAAGTGAAGATCCTACTTTACTGACACAGAAACTTGTTTTGCCTGTTTTGTACACTTTGCCAGTTTTCTAAGAGCAGTTTTTGATCTTGCTAGATGAAAGGTGTTTATTTGGCTCCTCTCTTTGATTTTTGTGAAAGATTTCTGTTTCCCTTTGGCTATGCAGCAATAAAGGCTTGCATCATTCAGAAACTCAGGGACACTTTCTATCAACCAGTTATTTCCTTGTCCCATTGCCTCAGTGCTATGCCATAAGTTCTTTCTTCTTGGAATTCTTGAATGCTTTACCACCCCCTCTCTTTTTTTTTTAACTCCAACTTATCTCAGGAGTTTATATTTAAAAGCTATTTGCTGTCAGAATATCCACTCTTCTCCTACAATCTGGGGTAACTTGTATTCCTGGCTAATTCTGTATTAACTATTCTTATCTGAATTTCTAGTTGGTCTTTTGCTATCTCTGAAAACATTGAATTTAAGTAACAGAACAATCCTGCTAGGCATGAAGAACTTGCTGCATGGTAAAATGGGTAGGAAATTATATGTATCGATTCAGATAATATACACCTTTTTCTTAATGTCAGAACAAAATAGCTTTCTGGATTTAAGTTACTGTTACTATGTTTCTTTCAGATAATCTATAAAGGCAAAATGTGTAGTGGTTTATAAATGGAGAAATGCTTGTTTTAAGCATGGTGATATTGAAAAGAAAGTTCAATTTTTCACTTTGAAATTAAATCTATGAAGGTGATTACTTGACTTATGTTTTGAAAAGTTTTCGGTGAATTTTTCTAAATATTGGATATGTTTTTAAACATATCATTATTAATAACAGCATTATAATGTTGTTCAAATAAAATGACTTTTATTCATTGTAAATGTAATAATGAAAATAACTGAATAGGTTTGTAGCATTTAACACAGTAATTAATATTCTTTAATAAAGCTTTTAAAATCTATTCCTTTTCTTAAGTTTATTCTCTTACATGAACAAACAACTGAATGACCAGGAAAGACATAAGACCAAGTCTTTTTGTAAACTAAATTAATATCTTTTGACATTTGGCATGTTAAAAGCTTGACACTGGAAGTCAGTCAAACAAAATGTTGGTTTGGATATTTAATAGGGCCTTGGTGTACTTTCTTTTTCATGACTGGAGCTGTATTGATGACACCATTGTGCTTTTATGCTATTTCTCCTAGCAGAGTTTTGTGGGAACAGTAAGACACTTGTTTGTCCTGTCTTAATGTTTTCTTACAATTTATCTTCTTATGACTCCTCCTCATTCCTTCTCTCTTTCTCTCAGTCTCTGTCTTTCTGTTTTTCAGTCTCTGTCTATCTTTCTCTGTCTCTCTGTCTCTGTCTCTGTCTCTCTCTCTCTCTTTCTCTCTCTCTCTCTCTCTCTCTCTCTCTCTCTGTGTGTGTGTGTGTGTGTGTGTGTGTGTGTGTGTGTGTGTGTGAGTGTTTGTGTGTGTGTAGGGTGGATGAGGGAGAATGGAGGTGGATTTTAATGGCATGTATGTATAATGTTTTTTCATGTATGAAGCTTTACATATATGTAAGTGTATATGTTCATGTGTGTGCATGTGCATGTACAGACCACATGTTAAAGCTGTGTAATTTGATGACTTTCACTCTGTTTACTGAGCAGGGTTTGGGTTGTCTAGCAAGGCAGCTTGACCCAGGATTTCCAGTCTTCCTCTGCTCAGAGTATAGGTGAGCAGACACACTCACTCAACACTGGGTACTGGGTTATCTGAACTCTTTTCCTCACATTTGTGTGGCAAGCACAATATCCCCTTAACTATTTCCCAGCTCCTATTATTTTTAAAAAAATGTTATTAGGAATTGGCTTTTACTTCCTTTATTTCTTTCTCAGCAAGTTCATTGATGGCATATATAAATATGTTGATTTTTTAATGTGACTTTGTATCACTCCAATTTGCTGGAACTGTTTGTATATAAGTTTTCTGTTGAAAATATTAAGGACAGGATTGCATTTTCTACAAATAGGGATCAATTGACTACTTCCTCTCCCATATGTATCCATGGTGGTATGTAAACATGGGCAGCACTGTGTAAATTAGTACACTGGTTTTCAAAACTAGACTTATGAGATAGTCTAGCTGTCACACACCAAGACAAATACTTAAAGATCCCACGTCCTACATCTGATATATGTTCAATGCATGTTTATTGCAATATTCACAATAGCTAGGAAATGGAATCGTTTCTTTTCCATTATGAACTTAATAGATGAAATGTGGTATATAGGGCCGGTGAGATGGCTCAGTGGTTGAGCGCTCTGACTGCTTTTCTGAAGGTCCAGATTTCAAATCCCAGTAACTACTAGGTGGCTCACAACCATCCATAATGAGATCTAATGCCTTCTCCTGGGGTACCTGAATAGAGCTGGAGTGTATATATATATATATGATATAATTTTAGTCAACTGAAAGGTAGCTTGCCACAGACAAACCTCACTTGGGTCCTTGCTCCATGGGCATATCTTGGATTCTGAGTAAAGGTGGGCAAGGATTTAACAAGAAGAGAGGCTGAGAAACAGACAGGACACAAAGGAGTGTGGATCTGAATGTAATTTGTCTCAAAGGGAGCAATAGTCTTATAAGTGACTTTTACACAAAATAGAGGAATGCCTACAAAGGACTGGCAGGGACCAATTGGGATAAAATTCAATGTTAAAAACTGGGATCAAAAGTAGCCTTCCCTAAGGTTTGCTTAATCTTAGAAGTCATAGGCAATGGTTTTGTGCCCTTGCAATAGTTCCTCTTCTAGTCTATCATATAATACCCCGGGCCCCTAGGTCATTGCAAATTCCTGTGTATGTTTGAAGCTCAACTATCTATAGTTCTAATTATCTATTCTGGTTTCTTCTTATAACACAACCTTTCTTATTCCTAGATAGTAGTAAATTCTTGCATATGGTAGTAGTTTGCCCTGAGAATTCTAACTCTGTGGAACAGATAGTAATGCCTGATTTCTTTCATTATCTCTCTTACAGTACTAGAGGTAAATCTGAATGTCACTGAATAGGCAGCATCCTAGGTGAATTCAAAGACCATAGTTTGCTCAAGGAATGCCTAGGACAGGAATTCCTAGATGAGGTATCTAACTTAGCAATATGTCAAAATCAATCCTTAGAGGCACTTACAAAAAAGCAATATTAAGGGAAAGCACACAGATCCATTTACCGACTAAAGCAAGGACATTGGAACATTCATTATACAGGTTACCATGAATACAGGAGACTAAGTTTCCGTGAAGTTTTCGCCTCGGGACCATGTCTAGGCTTTTCGGCCTGTCAGGTGGGTCACTACTGGTGTGTTTGTAGCAGTAGCTGAAATCAAGGCATTTGGAGGAAAATGGATGGAAGGAGAGTGTTTTGTTAGGTGAGTTAACACAGATTTGGAATAAGGTAATTAACATAGTTTTGCTCTCCTACGGGTTTGAGGCCATTTTTATATAATTTCGTGCATGTGTGAGGTTGAGTGATAGTATTCTCTTGCAGAAAGATAGAAAACCTAATATATTACTTATCATAATGAACATAAAGGGGAGTTAGCAATTGCTGTATTATTGCTGTGATCAACCACTATTACCAAGGCAACTAGTAGAAGGAAAGCTTTTTTTGTCTTATCATTCCAGAGGGATAAGACTTTATCATGATGCCACAACTCTTCCCTGCAGCAGAGCTGGTGTTCCAGAACTCCTCCCACATACAGAGATATCTTGACTACTAAGAGGTCTGTCATAGCCAAGCTCACAGATGAGATACCGCTTGCCACAATACTGTGCCTACCTGGGACCTCAAGGGGCCCAGTGAAAGCAATCCATATCTGTCTTGCCCTGGTAGAGATACATTTTCCTTCTGGCCGAAAACTGGGCCTGGGCCAGAGCCACTGCTCCAGATCCAGTCCCACAACCATCGACAACTTTGATTCCCGGAAGCTCCACCACAACCAGTTCACAATCAGCTCGTTGGAGGAACAGGATCGGGTCAGAAACAATAAGGCCAGTAAAAATCTGAGATAAACAAATGGTGAGAGGCAAATATAAAAATTGTAAAAGACCCAAAAAACACTGAAAGTTTAAAAAAATCAAGAAAACCAAAAAAAAGAAAAGAAATATATATATATATATATGACCCTAAAGCCCTAACAAAATATACCAAATTTCTAAAAAATAAAATAAAATAAACAATGACAAACAAACAAACAAAACAAAAGCCTTAAAAAAAAGAAATTAAAAAAAAATCCTAAACTCCTTTAAAAGCCCTAAAAGACCCTAATACCCTAAAATACTTTAAAATTCAAAAGAAATCAAGAAACATCCATCCCTCTCCAAATATAGACCTCAAGAAAACCCTAAAATCCCAAAAAATCCAGAAATATTTTTAAATCATAAAAAACTAAAACCCTACATAAAATCCCTGTCATTCAAGCCCCCCATCCTAAAAACTCTAAAATACTTAAAACTCCCTAAAAGACTCCTAAAATCTTAAAAAAGAAAACCCTAAAACACTTTAGAATCTTTAAACAAACACTAAAAGAGACCTAAAAAGCTTTTAAAATAACCTAAAATACTTTATATTTATCTATCTACCTATCTACCTTTCTACCTATCATCTACCTACCTACCTACTTAACTACCTACCTACCTATCTTATCTATGTATCTTATCTATCTATTTATCTATCTATCTATCTATCTATCTATCTATCTATCTATCTATCTATCTATCTATCTATCTATCTATCTACCTATCTACCTACCTACCTATCTATCTATCTATATACTTTTTACGGTTTTTCAAGACAGTGTTTCTCTGTGTAATTCTGCCTGTCCTGGAAATCACTTTTTAGACAAGGCTGGCCTTGAAATCAGAAATCTGCCTGCCTCTGCCTGCCATATGCTGGGATTAAAGCCATTGGACATCACAGAAAGGAGACCCGAAAATACTTAAACAAACAAACAAAACAAAAAATAAAACAAAAATACAAAACAAAACAAAACAAACAAACAAACAAAAAAACAGGAACTCTAAAAAGACCATTAAAAATTCTAAAAACACTTTAAAAATGCCTTAAAATTCCCCAAAATCTCAAAAACCCTAAAAAGACCTTAAAAATTGTAAAAGCAAAAAAACAAAAAAACAACAACAAAAAAAAACAGAAGAACAAAACAAACAACAACAACAACAACAACATGTCTTTAAAAAGTTGCCTGAAACACTGAAGAAACCCTAAAATTATTTTTTATATGAAAGAACCTTAAAAAAAATCCTAAAAGCCATAATTAAAACTTTACACACCCTAAAGAAAAATCTAAAATTCTAAAGAGAATTCAAGAAGTCTTACTAAAAAAACAAATGAAACAAAGAAACAAAATATAAAACAAACTAATGAAAAAAAAACCTAAAACTCTAAAATAACCTTAAAAAAAATAGAACCCCAAAAAAGACACTAAAAACCGCAATGCCCAAAAACCCTGTGTACTGTGGCATGAGAATAGGCACACACGAATATATTAAATAAACAAATGAATTTGAATAAATAAATACAAATATTTTGACTTTAGGCCATGTTTCTGCTATAAGCATTAAAGTTGGCAAAATCAGAGCTGGCAAGAAGGCTCAGCAAGTCAAATTTCTTTTTTTGCTCCCTGGCATCTGGATTTCAAGGACTGAATCCATATGGGAGAAAGGGAGAATTTCACTGAGTTATTCTTATACACAATAAACAAGCAAAAATAATCAATCTGTAATAATTAAGGCCAAATGTTGGCTATTGCATTAACTGTGGTGGAATTAGAACTGGTTATGTTATAAATGTTGCTGAATTCCAAATTGGTTGATGAATGAGTTTTACTGGGATTCCTTACAGGAATATGTGTGAGGGATTACTTACAGGAGCAGAAATGACTCAGGGACAGCTGTACCACCAAAGCCCACCCCACTATGGTCCACAAAAAACGGGAACCTGGAGAATAGAGCAGACAGCTCAACAGGTTGGAGAGAATCCTTTCAATGTAGCTCAGTGGATCTAAACCCCTTCCAGGCAAGGTAGCTCCAGCTCCCTCTTGTTTCTGCTTCTTTCAGACAACTAGTCTCAACTTCACCAAGACTCTGTAAGACCCCCAAAGCTGGGCCTCCACTCAGGTCCCAGGATGAGCTGCCCAGCACCCCAAAGACTCAAGAGAAAACCACACCTAATGCAAACTGCAAGAGGTTTTATTATCAGGTAGCTGAGGAGGAACTCCTTCAGCCGTGCAGGGCAGGGGAGTTTGACCCTGAGCAGTAACATTATGGGACTTTAACAGCTAGCTGAGGAATTGGAAGAAGTTGGGAGGAGAGTTGGCTATAGGTGGGGGTGTAGTGGGGGAGTAGTCTGCACCTCCTCTCTATATCCATATCCTTGTAGGTCTTCCTACAATTATCGCATCTCTGGCTGTAAGGCACAGAAACAAAAAGCCTTTTGCTGGCAATAGAATACAAAGAGCTTCCTTCTGATGTTTATTTAGAGATCAAGGGAAAAAAAAAGGTTGGGAAATGTCCAGGGGCTCTTCCTTCCAGGGATAAATGCTATAAGACAGGGTCTCACATACCCTACTCCTTCTAGTAAATAGTTCTAATATTAGAACTAGGAAAATTAAACCTCTGGCCCAGCTGTCAAATAAAGCCAACATGAGGTCACATCTTCAGAATTTGTTACATTGAGAGCCCCAGAAGCCCTTTAATGAGACTAAAGAGTTTCTCACCAGAGGTGGGATGGAGGGAGGAGGTTCAGTTCCTGAGCCAAGCCCAGTTAGTGCAAGCAGGGCTGGGCCAGTGGGCCTCTGTGGGGCCAATAGGAGGAGCCAGACACAGGCTGGAGGAGCAGCAGCAGAGCTTGTCACAAGAACCAGTTAGGGTCCTTTTCATCTGGGTTTATGGTTGTTAGAAAGGTGGTGTCAGGCCAGGATAGGATGCTCTATTTGAAATTGATGTGGTCCCATTGTGGTTCCTGGTACCTATGTATTGTTTGTTTGTTTGTTTGTGTGTGTGTGTGTGTCTGTGTGTGTGTCTGTGTGTCTGTGTGTCTGTTTTTTATTTTTTTTCAGGAATTCCCAGGAATCATTTTTGATCAGTTATAGGGCCTTCAAGTGAGCTGGCAGGGGTTGGGAAAAAGGAACATCAGGGTCAAACATTCTCCCTGCTTCATTAGGTCTCCCATGGAGGAGTTCAAAGGGTGTAAGTATAAATTTCCCTGGGAACTAGGAGAAGGTTAGGAGTGTTGTTTAATCTTTTCTGCTGGTCTCTAAAGCCAATCTAGTTAAGGTTTACTTTAATGTTCTATTTATCTGCTCTACCTGTCCTGAAATCTGGGGTCTATAAGCAATTGTCTTATCTGAGCAACGAAGGAGGGGATGTTGTCTGATGAAATTACCTTAGGGATGTCAAATATTGGGAAATTTTCCTCTAATATCTTCTTTACCATGACATTGGTGGTCTCCTTCTTAGTGTGGAAGGCTTCCATTCACCCTGAAAAAGTGTCTAAAAAAACTAATAAATATTTATTACTGTACTTGGCTGGATTAACGTCAGTAAAATTTATTGCCCAGTATGCCCCTAGCAGGTCACCTCTTAGCTGCTTTCCCGGGGCGAAGCCTGAATTTTAACTGCTAGCAACAGAGTATTCCCAGAAGACTGACAAGGGAATAAAACACCCAGTTCTAAGAGCCTTTTGAGGTGAGGTCTGATGCCCTTGAAGGCCTCTTTGTTCATGGGGTATTATCATACCCCAATAGGAGTCGCACCAGCTTTGAGCATCACAACGATGGGGGCACCCTTTTTGTCATTTTTATACCTGCAGTCTCTGGCCAGGCTTGAGGATATCTCTCTAACCAGTTCCCTTCTAGAACTTTTCTCTAACAGGTTTGAGGCTCACTTTATCTATATTAGTTTTCTGATTTTCAAGCTAAAATTATAGAGATGGTGGAATCCAAGAGACTGAAGTTCCTTCTGAAAAGAAACTTATGTGGGCTTTTATTTTGATAGTAAGTCTCTCCCCAACAATGGGGTGGAGCATTCAGGAATGATGAGAAAGTAATGAGTTACTTGGCTTCTTCTTAAATCAACTTTATTATCAGTGGTCCAAGAGTATGGATTCTGACAAGTAGCCACTATTACTACAGTTTTCTTGTTCTTCAATTTCCCCAGTGGCTCTTTCAGAACTAAAAATTCTGCTCTGGTATCAACAAGGAAATATGTTGTGGTCGCCTCCACAGTTAGGATTACCCTAGGCTCGGGGAGGGGGGCCTGAGGCCCATCTGCCCTAGGCATTGTCATCTGGGTTAAGGACCTTGGGAGGACTGATATCTATTTTTTTGGGGGGGCAGTCTTTTGCCCAGTGTCCATTTTTTTTTATTGGTCCTTATCTAGAGGTGGTTGCGAAGGTCCTCTGGAGTTTTGACATCTTTTTGGTGCTGTGTTACTCAGGTACACTGTCTGCCTACATCCTCCTCCCTTTCTATAATATTCCTTATCACCTGGAATTATATCCAAAACCCTAGTTAAATTTCTTACAGCCTTCTATCTCGTATAATTTATCTTTTTTCAGACTCTCTCTTTACTCTTTCTCTTTTTTCTTCTCCAGTCTCTCTCTTATAGTACACTTTCTCTGCCTCCTTAACCAGATCTTTCAAAGATAATATTTGCAGACTCTATAGACACTGTAACCTTTTAATGTCAGAAGCATACTGGCCAATGAAAGCCATGGCCATCGCTGCCTGCTGGCCCTCTGATGTAGGGTCAAAGTGAGTGTAAGGCCTGTATGGTTCTAAGAGGCGCTCAAAAAAAAAAAAACACTGCTGGGTGCTACTTTTCCTCTTGTAGGATCCCTCTTACCTTGGCCAAATTAGTGGGGCACCTGCCAGCTGCTTTCAGCCCTGTTACTAGAGCCCAGAGGAAAACTGTCAACTGCCCCCTACTGTGAGGACTTTTAGGGTCCCAGTCAGGACTTGTCAGAGGCAAGCCTGCATCTATTTCATTCAGAAGATGTGACAGCCATTCATTGACCCCTAGCATGTTCTTTCTTGCCTCCAGCAGTATCTTTTTTTTCTCCTCTGTGGTGAAAAGAATGCTCAAATTCTGTTGACAGTTATCCCTAGTGGGCTGATGAGAGAACATGAGAGATTACATTAGATGAGTATGGCTAGAGGGGTTTCCAGAAAAGGGGGCATGATATGCCTTCAAATTATAGGATCAGTAGAGGAAAATGGCCAGTACTAAAGGGACTGCAGTTGTCTGGGTTCTGATGGAGGAGGGCCATAAGTATATAAAGGCAGCACTGTGCAGTCTGTTTCCTCTAGGTTCCGAACTCAACAGCCTCAGGTTCCAGCTGCTGGTCCCACCCCCACATCTCCAGCGGCACCTCAGACATGTTGAGAGGTCTGGGAGGGGACGAGTTGGGGATATGGTGGTAGGGTGTTATGCCATTGTGGAGGTTCTTCTATCTCTGGATATATCTTTGTGGGAGCCAGGGTTGCAGTTCAGACTCCACTATTTTTATCTCGGTTTTTTTTTTTTTCTCTGAGTGGCAGAGAGTTAGGTCTCAGGAGTCTGGCTTTTTCCACTGAACTCAAGGTTTCAACAAGGATGGGGGGGGGTCCTTGGCTAAATTTTTTTAGATGAGATTCTATGGCACTTGATTTGGTTGAGACCCTGGTCCCCTCTGCCTAAACAACATTTTAAAGGGCAGAAATCACAATCAAATCAAGAGTGTCCTATGGTGTTAAACCAACACCAAAAATGTGCCATTCCCTAGAGCAGAAAGTTCTTCAAAATCTCTTTCTGACATCTACAGACGGGTTGTGAATCCTAGTCTTAATTTCAGTCCAAATCACAAGACTCATACGAGGGGAGTGCTAATAGTCTGTCTCATTGTCAGAGTCACATTCAGGGAGACAAACAAGATATACACACAATAAATTACGATAACTGCAACCAGTACCCAATCAGACAGCCGAGTAAGCACACTCTTAACTTTGCACCCAGTAACAGAAACAGATGACTGAGTGAGCACACTCTCACTTGGCACCCAGTAACAGAAATGGATTGCTGAGTGAGCACCTTTCAATTGGCACACAGTAACAGAAACAGATGGTTGAGTGAGCACCACTCAATTAGCACCTAGTAACAGAAACAGACGGGTGAGTGAGCACAGTCTCAATTGGCTCCCCGATGGGAAATACCCAGGCATCCCTGGAGCTCCCTCAGACCTTCTGGGATGTCTCCCAGGTTGGCAGGCAGTTACTCCTGACACATCTGTCAGTAACCCTCCCCTCCATCCCAGACAGGGAATTTGTTGCTCTCATGTGCACAGGCTACTGTAAACTAAGAATACAAAATTCAAAAAAAGCCTCCAGACAAAGACATAGACAATGACATAGACAAAGGCAGGATCTTACCTCTCAGCGGGGATTTCTGAGAACTGGGGTAGGCCACAAATCTCAGCAAATGAGCACTCACATGTAAGACCACCAAAAGCTGGGCCTCCACTCAAGTCCTAGGATGAGCTGGCCAGCACCCCAAAGACTCAAGAGAAAACCCCCCCTGATGCCAAATTCAAGAGTTTTTACTAAATCTAGCTGAGGACAAACTCCTTCTGCCTTGCAGGGCAGGGCAGTTTGACCCTGAGCAGTAAGAACAGGGGGTTTTAACAGCTAGATGAAGAATTGGGAGGAGTTGGGAGGAGAGTTCTGAGGAGATGGGGAGAGTTGGGAGGAGTTGGGAGTAAACTTGGCTATGGGTGGGGAGTAGTCTGCATATCCTCTCTATCTCCATATTCCTATAGGTCTTCCTACAATTATCACATCTCTGGCTGTAAGGCACCGAAACAAAAAGGCTTTTTGCTGGCTATAGAGAACAAAGAGCTTCCTTCTGGATGTATTTTAGAGATTAGGGAAAACAAGGTTGGGGATTGTCCAGGGTTTTACCTTCCAGGGAGAAATGCTCTAAGCCTTGGCCTCATATTTCTATTTTGTACCTCATCTTTCTGCATATGAGAGGGACTCTCAGCTTTTATTCCTTTCTCTGGCAGGGAGAAGCCTACTGACTTTTGTCAGTTTGAGGGACTCCTTGAAGCTCTTTGAAGGTGTTTGCCTTCCTGCTTAAAGAGCTTCCTGGATTTCTTTTGAGTTGTTTATCTCTCTGCTTAAGGAGCTTCCTATAGGGTGGAAGGTTTCAATCCTCTGAGGATACTATTATACAAATGTATATTAAGGGCTTTTGGAGTTATAGTAGTAATAAATTCAATGTTTCTTGTATGTACAGTTAATAATTTTATGTCACAAAATAATATTATACTAATAATTATTTAAACTGTGTCTTATACTGCTAATATGGTTTCACATATACATGGGAGTTTGGTAGCCTCAGGACTCTGTCCAGGTAGCTGGATCATGTTAATGAATTTTACACTCAGATTGCCATTCATTTTATTTTTAGTTGCCAATTTCAAGGGCACACCATTTACTTTGCGACTACCAGTACTTTAGATTTTTTTTTTATTTTCATGACAGGGTTTCTGTGTATACCCCCAGCTGTCTTGAAACACACTTTGCACAGCAGCCTGGCCTCGAACTCAAAAATCTGCCTGCCTCTGCCTCCAAAGTGCTGGGATTAAAGTCGAGTGCCACCACCACCTGGCTAGTACTTTAGATTTCTAAATGGTCCTCTCTGGTAAGTTGGAACAGGAAGAAAATTGTACAGCTAGTCCCCAAAACACACAATCCTGATTAGGTGAGAAAAAGTATAATCGAGGCTGTGTACCCAACATATCCAGTATAGCCCAGAAAGGGCATGGTACCTGATACCTGCATTGACATTTTTTTCGGTCCTGTCAGAGATTAGAGAAACTAGACAAGGAATAGATGTTTTGTTCAAAGTGGTTTGGGAATCCACACCATTGAATTTCCCAAGTGACTGCATTAAAGAATGTTTGGCCCAGGCATGTGGGGCTTCCAGCTGAAGTTTAAATCACCCTTCCATTAGGTAGGTCAGTTTTCCCCAACAACTTAAGTATTAGTTCAATTTTGGTTTTGGTTTTGTCCAGGATCTTATTATGTAGCTCAGAGTAAACTGGAACACACTGTGTAAACCAGGCTAGCCTCAAAATCACAGAGGATTCTGACTCTGGAATGCTTAGGTTTAAACACAAGTGCTATTACCACTCCTAGTCCCAATAATTGAAGTTTTAGTGAGTCAAGATTTGTAGCAGGACCGGGGAACCTTGTCTCATACAAAGGATTACAGGAATCCAGTTCTTTTTTTTTTTTATCTATCCAGGCCATAGTTCTTCCATGTTAGTTTTTTCACATGCATGGCCAAAATACACCCTTAGCTACTGGACTAGTGTCTACCAGGATGCCGCACATGCACACTGTAGTGAAGTCTGCTTGGCAGTCCAAGAAACCTGGAAGCACTCATGAGTCAAAGAGTTTCAAAAGGAACTCAACTCCTGGAGCTTTGGCATTCTCATAACCCACATATTCATACCCTATCCCCTTGTTAGTCTGGTGTACAGATCCATGTGCTCTCTTTTTGTAATATCTTATCATAAGTGCCCTTTAAGATTGATTTCTGACATAGCTAAGCCTTTGCCAGTGTTCCAATGTCCTAGAAAGTCCTTGAGCTGACCATGGGTTTGGAATTCAATGTTGCCTATTCAGTGACATTCAGAATTGCCTTTGGTATTACACTATCACTTAGAATAAAAGCCAAATCACTCCCACATACAGGAATTTACAATGGTTTAGGCAGTAGATCTGGCTGTGGTTTTAGGGTAATGAGATGGTTAGCTAGAGCCAAACTCCCTAATTAGAAATATGACTTGGGTGTGAAAGCCATTGCCCTAGGAGTGTAAGACCTCACACCTGGCTTCTAAGACGTTAGGTGACCTTAGATAGGGCTGACTTTGTCTCAGTTGTTTTATTGACCAGTTCCTGCCTGTCTTTGTGTTTACATTCCTCTGTTTTGTGTAAGAGCCATTAAGCACCCAGTAACCTCATTTGTACTTTGCCAATGTGTCACCTAACTTCCCTATTTTCTTGTGTATAAAAAGTTTGATGCTCAATTTGACAAATGACATTCAGATAGTACACAATCTCACGTGTTCATCTTTCTGTCATTCGCAGACTCTTTGCCCATCTCGGACTAGTGACTCTTTCCATGCAGAAAGAGGGACCCAGAGGGTCTGTGGCAACAGGACCAAAAACAGATTTCTTGCTATGGGAGCAGTGAGAAATGGGCTAATTTTTATTTCCTCATGAAAAGAATGGAAGATCTGGATGTCACTTAATGCATGATAGAAACTCTCTTGACATTTAACACAGACCCTGTGATCATGCCCTTTCCAATCTGCTAGCCAGTATTCTGTCAGGGGTTTCTTAAGTTAGTGATATTGAAATTAGAATGTTTCCAGGTCCCTAGTTGACAGTCTGATGCAGAAGGCTCCTTTTGAAGAAGCACCATTTTTGCACTTGTAGTGCCAGGTTGTTCATAAGATGTGTTTCCAGTAGGAAATGTAAAAATGGGCTTTAGGGGTACATCTGGCCAGAGTTGAAGGATGTTCACATATATAGTTATCATTTAGCCTGTATGCCCACTCTGAGTGCTGCCACTGACTCAATGAAGTTGATCAGCCATAATCTAGGTTTGCAGAGACATATAAAATTATTGACACTGGTTGTCCTAGGTTAGAGAATAGTAACTTTTGGATCATTTGTCCCTGTCCTAAGGGATGGCTCTGGTCTTCTTGTCATTCCACTGTTGGGGAAAACTGCATATCAAAAAATAATGTCTCCCATGTTGGTAGATGGAGTATGTGATTTTTTTTATACTTGAAAATGGATGTGACAAATGAAGCTGGGTCCAAGTAAATCCTTATCCCAACTGAGTCAGACAAATACAGTAGATAACAGAATTAGCAGGGCCCACAAAGCAGGGGAAGATCACTCCAAGCAAGTAGTAAAAAAAAAAAAATCTGTTCATGCTGTAGGCAGCCAGCACCTAAAAGATGGTGCTGGTCTCCGGTACACCATTGCAGTAAACAACACCACTGAGCAGGTGCTAGACCAAATCTGGCACCAACCCCTCCTGAGTGGGTGCATGCAAATTAACATGTCTGCAGACTGACCAACCCTAGCAGGACGCATAGCCTTCCTTTACCAGGAAGAGGTAGGCGAAACATCACCCCAGCAATTGTGTTCCTCTTTTCTTGCCTTTGGGAGGGCCTCAGCAAACCTAACGCTTTCTGAGCTTCCTAAAACTTGGAAGTTTTATTTGCTTCTGAGTTGTAGGATCCTCCATCCTCCTTATAGGAAAAAATGTATGAGAATTTTGCTTCCTATAAAAACCCAGCAATGTTATATGTGTAGTTTTTTTTTTTTTGCTGTTTTGTTTTAATCTCATGTCTGTCCCCAGCTTCAGATAGTTTTTGTTTGAAATTCTAGTGATTCTTGAGAGTGTATAAAAGAAAGAGCTCCTGAGAGGACCTAGGGCAGATGCTGCTCCTGCTGCACCTGCTTTTGTTATCACAGGATTAAATGAGCAATGCTCTTGTCAATGGAGCAAGTTTGTGGATTTATTTGTGTCAAAGGGCACTGATGGACATACATTGCTGCAAGGAGAAAAACAAGTGCATAATTTAGCATTCTTAGTGATTAGGTAAGGTTAGGTTATCTGAATTTATCTGAAGGCCAAGCCAAATGAAATGTTGTTTTGATTCCTTTTTGGGAATACAAAAATCCATGTCTCAAACTAATATTTATAGATTTTGTCAGTTGCTTTTAATGTGTTAGTGTTATGAAATATTACATGGCAAGGGAATACATTTGCTGGGCCCATGCATGTTGTGACGTTCAGAAATTACACCACGGAACAGACCTGGTATAAAGGGAATGATTGGGAGAGGGTAGAGGAATGAGGAAATGGGGGAGGTATAGAGGCTTAGAGACAGAAACAAAACCATTAGTCAGAAAAATATGGGGCAAAGAACAGATAGAGGGGAAGCTGAAAACAAAGAGAGAGACAGAGCTATAGAAACAAGAACAATGGGAACAGAGAGGTTGGGCCTAGAACAGAGAGAGGGGGCTAATCAGTCCTTTTATCCTGCCTTGAAGTTAGCAGTTTAGTTTCTTTCAAGAAGAAATATACTTTCAATGAATTTTGTAAGTTAACAGGAAATATTTTCATCTCTGAGAGCAATGTTAATTTTAAAGTGTTTATAGTACATTTTTGTGGGACTACTTTCTTAAGAACAATATAAGCCAGGTATGTTGTCACATACCTGTAATAATACCTACATGGAATGCTGAGATCACCTGGAACCTAAACATTCTAGAACTTCTTGGACAATACACAACATACTATGTGCCTATTTCAAAAATGAAATGAAGTGAAATAAAATCAACCCAATGTACCTTCTTTATTTGTATCTCTTACCTTTGGAAACTAATAAGATAATGAATCAAAAAATAAATAAATTTCAATTATCTGTATGGATGAAAACAATTTTAAATGTTAAGAAGGTTAAAAAAATCACTACAGTGATGGGGAGGAAAGAGCCTGGGTGGGAAATGGGACAAGAACGTGAACATGATCAGGTATTGTGTGTGTGGGGAACATAACTGAAGTGCTGAGGAAAAGCAAAAAGAATGGAAACAGGCAACTTTTTGAGGTAGGAGGTGAGAAAACCCTCGGTTATATCAGAGACCTGGGAGGTGAGAGACCCTAAGGACTCAAAGGGAGGGACCTTAGAAGAAATGCCCTACAGTGGGGAGAGGGAACTTGTAGAGTCCTCCTCCAGTGGAGGGACAGGACATCAAGTGGAAAGATTGAGTTACCATCCCACAGTAAAAAGCTCTAACCCAGAATTGTTCCTGTCTGAAAGAACTGCAAGGAAAAAACATGGAGAAAAGCCTAAAGAAAAGGAGATCCAGTGACAAGACCAAATTGTGATAAAGCTCAAGGAGAGGCATCAAGGCCTGACACTATTACTGATGCTATTCTGTGCTCACAAAAAATGGGCTTATCATGACTGCTCTCTGAAAGACCAAACCAGCAGGTGAAAGAGTCAGATGCTCAAATTTATATGCAACCAATAGACAGAAGCTGGGAACCCCTGTGGATGAATTGGGGAAAAGCTGGAAGAAGCTGAGGAAGAGGTCTACCCGGTAGGAGGACCAACAATCTCAAATAACCTGGACCTCCCAGGATGTCTCAGACACTGAGCCAGCAACCAGGCTTCATACACCAGATGATATAAAGCCACCAACACATATACAGAAAAGGACTGCCAGGTCTGGACTCAGTCAGATGAGGTCCATCTAATCCTCAAGGGACTTCAGGCCCCAGGGAGCAGGGAGGTCTGGTGGAGAGGGGACAGGATGGTGGGGACATACTCTTGGAGATGGGGATTGTGGGCTTGGGGCCCTGGGAGCATGGGGGCATATAGGCAGGAGATATGGGGTGTGGAACAGTAAGAGGGGGAACTAGGAGAAGAATAAAATCTCGACTTTAAAAAAAGTATAAGAATAAATTTTAAATAATTCAACTATATTAGTGTGTGGAATTTCAGTCCACGGGACTATATACCATTCACATATTCATTTAGATTTCCTTTGGAAGTTAATATAAAGATGCACTTACACTTAAACAAGAAAATGATTAAAGATATTTAAAAATAAAGAAGTTCTATTTTAACTCTAAAGGTATAACTGCTAGTTAACTTTGTAATCACATCACTGGGATTAACTTCCTTCTCAGAATCATCAGAATAACAAGGATTAAAGAAACTTTAAAACTCTGTTTCATAGGAAACAAAAAAGTTAGAGATTTTTTTATTTGTTTTATATATATACCAGCAAGTGAAAATTTTTCATGCTTCATTTTTCTGAAGATGGGAAAGTAGAAGAGTACTTCAGATTATTCTCCATGATGGCTCTTTCAAACATAGACATTTTTTTTTCTCAGTTCACCATCTACACCAAAAAGCATATCTTAGTTCTTGGTCCCCAAGTTCATCAAAACCTAAAACAGAAAAGTACCTCTTATTAAATAAACTCCCAAGGATACAAATATGAAAGATTCTGTGCAGATGATGTATAGGGTAAAGGTTAAGGTCAGGATTAGGATTAGGGTTAGTGTTAGGGTTATGTTTAATAAAGCAGGATAATTATAGTGTTATTAAAGTATGAGGTACATCTGAGGTCAAATTCCCATTTTATCATTTTATATCTTTAATAATTCATACAAAGCCATTAGGATTTTATGGATAATAGCAGTCATTTCAGTAAGAAATAATTCAAAATAATAAGTAGTTAAAACTTTATGATTATTAAAACATATTTAGATTCCTAAGGTCATTTTATGGACCATGTGCAACATACCTCCATGGACTTCTCATGCATTTCTTTAACTGCTTCCAGGGTCTGGTTCTGACTACATTTGGACAGTTTCAATGCTTGTTGTTCTTTTTGACAACTATTCTACAAATGTAAAAGGAAAACATTAGTATAACAATTCTGTTTATTTTTGTTGTTACTGCCATGCAACATGCATGGTAGTCTAACAATAAAACACTAAATGTATATCTAATACTAAAACATTTATGTGAGCAAAAATAATTCTATATGAAAGTTAAAAGGAATAGTTTTCCAACTGATTTAAAATTTTAACAACTATTTTGACTAAATATATATATATATATTTACAATAATATGAAATAACATTATGCTACCAATTGTGGGGTAGGAATTTTTTTTAATGTGAAAGCGTTTTTCATAATGCACAGACTGGCCTTAGCCTCCCAAGTTCTTATGTTTATAGGCATGCACCATGTATACATGAACTCGGTAAAATCCTAGTCTTGGAAGCTTAGATTGGTTTTCTCTAGATTCCAATCTCAAGCAACATATAGAAGTAGTAACATAAAGTTCTCATTGTATTCTTTAGGGTTGCGCACAACCATGATAATTTGCATTTTAAAAAAAATTAAGACAAGCCCTTTACACCTTTTCACCTTGGGCTACTACAATCCTGTTTTGCCCTTTATTCACTGTGATCAATTTTTTACCTCACATTTGCACTCAAATCATCATAATTAAGTAAAATTACCTCTAATTTGCAATGCTTATCTTTAAAAAAAAGTGCACCTGCATACATTTGGAGACAAAGGGTTAATATTGGGTGTCATCTTTGATTTCACAGTACTGTTTCAGAGACAGAATCTCACTAAACCTAGAGCTCATCATTTATGCTACACCTGGTGGCTACAAAGATCTGGAGATCTTCTTTTCTCTGAACTAAATCTGAGATTGGTTGTTTTAAAATGCTCACAACCACACCAACTTTTTTTTGTTGTTGTGGTGGTGGTTTGTTTTTAGTGTTGCTAGTTTGTTGTTGTTTATTTTGTTGTTGTTGGTGGTGGTGTGGGCATTCATCCCAATGCAGGGAATATAAGCTGGGGTCTCCATGCCTACACGGGAGAAAGATTACCAATTAAACCATCTTCCAGCCCTGTAAATCAATCTTATTGGGCCCACATGCAGCATATGACACATTTAGGGATCTTTTCTTCTTTAAAACTTTCCTTCACTCATGGTAGTTTTCTTTCTACCAGTGGTTCTCTTCCTTTACTGGCTCCCTCTCACCAGCTGCCATATGCAGAATTACAAATTTTGAAGTACCCTGCTGTTCTGTCTTTAGACTCCTTATTTACAGGGATGATCACTTTCCCTTGAAATGTCATCCAGAGTCCAATGTTTAAAAACTGTCTTCAATTGGAGTATTTATTATTTATCTTTAGTTCCTATCTCTTTCCAGAACTGACTCATAATGGCAGGTTCCTCAATGCCTTCTGAAGCAAGAATGAATTTGCTGTTCCTTTCAAATTGAATACTTTCCAAACTATTAACCAGTAAATAAAATAAAATAGTTAATATGATTATCGTTGTCTCAGATCTTACTTGGAAACCAGGTGATGACTCTACAGGTAGAGTAATGGAGACGTGATCTAAAATTGTTTGCTGATATTCTTCCACAGGAAAATTCTTCCAGGGCTGTTGAGATTGTTTGTTTCCATCCTCTGTTGTTACTAAATCTTTACTAAATTTAGGACTGTAAGAACTGATTTACCAAATTGAGTTGGTTTTTTAATATAAACAACAGAGTCCAGGTGAAACCAATAAATAAGCTTTCTCTCTTCTTTGAACTCTGATATATTGTGGTTTTTTTTGTTTTTTTTTTTTGTTTTTATTTTTTTTTTTTTGTAGTCACTGGTAATCATCTCTTGATCTTTCTGCAAATGTCTGCCTCTTGAAAATTTATGATCTGGTATACCATAAAATGCCTAGTCGTTTTCATTGATATAGTATGCAATCAATAGTTTATATCTCAGTAAGACTAGAACAGAAGCAAGGATAGATAGATAATGGAACTTAATTTAGTTTCATATGCTCAACTCAAGGCTAGTTGTTCCATTCCTACTTAGTAATACTAGGTTAAATATTAAGTTTTTTTTATGGTACCAACCACTGATTTTTCTTTTTCTTCATTGAATTTCTGTACATCCATATCAGACTTCTGAAATGTAGTTATATACTGCTCACAAAATTTGTTGTTGATGTTCTTCCTGTAAAGCACAGTAACAAAAGCAGGCACATTTCATACCAATATGAAAATGAACACTCAGAACAAATTCAATTGAACATTTCATACTATAAAAAGAAAAATAGCAGTATAAAATATCTAATGGGAAATCATTATAGATTTTTCCGCTAACATATTATCAGAGAGGTTTTCATTTACGTTTTAGCTTTTCAAAATTAAAGAAATATAAACACACACAACACACACGTAACACACACACACACACACACACACACACACACATATATATATATATATATACATGTACAAAATTTAATTATATTTCAATGTGTTTTTTTTTCATTATTTTCTACCAAATATAAGTTCTAATTTATTTTTCATACATTGCCTTAGTAAAGACAGTGCAAAACATGTCAACTAAAATATACAAATTGTCTGCATATGTAATTGTAGTTGTTCCTTTTGAATATTGTTAAACATAATAATCCATAAATTACATTCCTAAGACTATGTGCAAGACTTCTGTATTTCCACAATGAATGTAAATTAAAATTTAAATCTCATTAACATTGACTTAAAGCAGAAAATAAAATTTTCATAGATTTCTATGAATTAGATTTAGTTTGCTTGAAGACATGATGTTATAGGGTTAACTGTTTAGACAAAATCAAAGCCACACATTTTTACTAAAGAATCAGACATGATATAATTTTTTTTTAACTTCAGCCACATATAATTTTTAAAATGATACACATTTGACCCTACAAATATAACAACTCTACCTCTCTCGTTCGTTCGTTTTGCAAAATCTTTCTAATTTCTGGTTGCTGCCTTTGAAAGATTCTTTGACATAAGTTTCCATCCATTTTCTCTTTATGTGAAGCGTCTTATAAATGTCATCTATATTAAAAATAAAGGGTCATTTTGAAGAAAAAATAGATGATTCCATGTATTCAAGTAAAAATAGATATAGATAAATTTCATTCAATAATGCTATGGAAACAAAATTAAATGATAGATATCACAAACATGCTTCATACTTTAGAATACTTAGGGTTTGGTATGTTCAGATGAAGGATGTTCAACCTGTAAAGTCTACAGAAATGTTCCACAACATAGAAAAAAACAGTCCATGTATTTTGGATAAGAAATATCTAATCTTATCTGAATTTTAATTTCTGTAAGGAAAATAATTTTGAGCTTCAAGAACAGTTTTCAAAAGAACAAATGCACAAAACAAAGGATCAAAAGTATACTTAATTCTTCATAAGGAAACACTTTTAATAAAGGCTAATTCTTTTCCAAATCTAAAAAAGATGATGCAACTGAAAGAATAAACTTGACTGTGGAACTGTTAGACCCATTGTTTAAAATATTCAATTAAAATAAGAGGGCAACCGGTCATATTGGTTCCCATGTTAATCCTAGTATTCTGGAGGAAAAGGCAGAGAGATATTTGTGTATTCCAGGTTAACCTGGTCAACATACTGAGTTCCAGGACAGACAGAGCTACAAATGAGACCCTGTCAGAATCAAACCTGCGTTTGATTCCTAGCACCTACATAATGTGCACAAATATCTCCAACTCCAGTTCCAGGGGATGTGATGCCCTGTTCTAAATTCTGCATGCACCAGGTACATATGTATATGACTCACAGACATACTTATAGGCAAAATACCTATACAAATAAAAATAGATAAAAATGTTAAAATCTATGTTTAAAACAATGATCTCCAAGTTTTTTTTAATCAAAATAAAATTATTTCTAAAGTGAATTGGTAATTATATTTCAGAACATATCCTTTAAAAAAAACACTTGAAGAAAATTATGGTAGGAACTTTTGATCAGTAACTGCTGCAGTTCATGAAAATTGTAATGCTTCAGAAAATGTTTAGTACCTTTCTAGCATGCACAGTTAGCTTTCAGTAACAAGGATGAAGCTATATTTCGGTGTACATGTTTAATATTCTCACCATACATAGTACTAGACAAAATCAGATTATTAAATGATTATTCTGCCTCCTCTAAATAGAGCAAATCCTTCAGTTGAAAAAAAATAATTTGGTAAAATGGGTAACTTGAAAGAAGCAAAATATTATTTTTTAAAAATATAATATTGTTTCATGGGGGTAGAGATATGGCTCAGCAGTTAAGAGTACTTCCTGTTCTTTGCAAAGGACATAGGTTTGGTGTCTAGCACTCATATGGTGGCTCACAACTATCTGACTCCAGTTCCAGGTATCTGAAATAATCAACTGATATCTGAACAACAGGTACACATGTGGTGCACATATATAACTGTAAGCAAAACACTAATACACATAAATAAGTCCAAAAATAGGTATTAGGAGCATTGTTTAGTAAGCCATGTAAAGATTTTTTTTTTGTGTGTGTATGATCCTAGTTTTGGAAGCTTAAGCAGGAGATTTCCAGTGTAAAGACTGCATAGGTTAAATAGGAAAATGCAGGCCAGCCTGAACTACATAATGACACCATATCTCAAAGACAAGTTACTGTCTTCTGAGAAAGCTCACTTAGCATTCAGTTACATATAATTTAAAACAGATACTTTAGAATCTGAGTATCATTCTCTCATTGTTTAGTAAGTTGTCTTCCACTTACAGTTACATAATTCATTTCATAAAAAGAAAAAAAAACAATGAAGGGATTGGAGAGATGATTCAGCAGTTAAGAGCACTGGTTCCCTTCCAGCTTTCTGAGATTGGAGTACCAAAACCCACAAGGTGGCTCACTACCTATAACTTCAGTTTCAGGGGATTCAAGGCCTTCATCTGGCTTCCTCAGGTACAAGACACACTAGTTGTGCACATACACACGTGAAAGAAAAAAAAAACAATAACCATAACATAAAATTTAAAAATAAGTTATAAGGGTTACATTAAAGAATTCAGTTTTGCACTGTGCCATATAAAGAAGGAAGCACAGAAGACTCCTAGAAAAGAAACTGACTTAATATAAAATTAGCACTGGATCAATGAAAATATGTTTCATGTACAGAATTTTGTATACATATCACTTAGCTATGAGTACATGGAACTGTGAAATTGTTTACATCTATTTTTTTTTCCTTTGAAAATTCCTTCAAAGCTGTTACAAAAAAGCCTCAGTAGTCAAGAGGGCCTACTGTGAAAAGAGGAGGTTCACAAAGTACTTTTTTTTTTTAAGGTAAGTAATGTTACTTCATGCTTATCAAAGGATAATTCATCAAAGATGAACTCACAATTCTGAATATCTATGCTCCAAATACAAGGGCAACCAAATTCATAAAGAAATTTTACTAGAACTCAAAGTACATATTGTACCCCATATAATAATAGTGAGAAACTTCAACACCCCACTCTGAGCAACGCAGAGGTCCTGGAAAAAAGAAATGAAAAAGAGACACTGTGAAACTAATGAGAAGTTATGAAACAATCGGATTCATCAGATACATATATATGTATCTGTCACACACACACAGACACACACATCCAAACATGCACACATATATTGAAGCAAATTCACACACAGTTCTCACTAGATGAAGAGAAATTATTTGAAAAAAAATCAACAAACCTTCATGATAATACTCTTGGATAGATTAAGAATTTTAAGCACATACCTAAATATAGAAGCAAACCAAAAGCCAACATCAAATTAAATGGAAAGAAACTTGATGCAATCCCACTAAAATAAGACAAGACAGGACTAGACAAGGCTTCTTACTCTTTCCCTACCAATTCACTATAGTACTACAAGTTCTAGACAGAGCAACTAGAAAACAAAAATTGGTCAAAGGAATAAAAATTGGAAAGGAATAAATCAAAATATCACTATTAGCAGATAATAAAATAGTATACTTAAGTGACCACAAAAATTCCATCAGAGAACCCATAAACCTGAAAAACAACTTCAGCAAAGTGGCTAGATATACAATTAACTCAAACAAAACAGTACCTTTCTTCTACTCAAAAGATAAACAGGATGAAAGGCAATTATGGAAACAACACCTTTCAAAAGTCACAAATTATAGTTCCTTGATGTGACTCAAACCAAGCAGGTGAAAGATTTCTATGACAAGAACTTCAAGTCTCTGAAGAAAGAAACTGAAAAATCTCAGAAGATGGAAAGGTCTCCCATGGTCATAGATTAAGTTAGTAAAAATGGCTGTCTTCCCAAAAGCAATCTACAGATTCCATGCACTCTCCATCAAAATTTAAACTCAATTCTTCGTAGAGACAGAAAGAGCAATATGCAAAACCATTCGGAATATCAAAACTCCAGAATATCCCAAAACTATTCTCAAAAATAAAAGAACTTCAGGGGGAATCATCCCTGACCTTAAGCTGTATTATGCAGAAATAGTGATAAAAAATGTATGGTAATGGTACAGAGACAATGCCTTCATGAAATGGATAGATCTAAAATATATCATCCTGTGTGATCTCAAAGGAAAAAAAAAAACATGGTATGCACTCACTGATAAGTGGATATTATCCTAAAAGCTCAGAATACCCAAAATGTAATTCACAGACCACATGAAGCTCAAGAAGAAGGAAGACAAAAGTGTAGGTGTTTCAGTCCTTCTTAGAATGGGGAACATAATATTCCTGATAGGAAATGTGGAGATCAGGGCAGAGACTTAAGGAATGACCATCCAGATTCTGTCCAACCTTTGGATCCATCCCATATACAGAAACCAGGCACAGTCACTATTGTGGATACCAACAAGTGCTTGCTGATAGGAGCATAATATGACTGTCTCCTGAGAGGCTCTGCCAGGGCTTGTCAAAAACAGAGGCTGATGCTCACAGCCAACAATCAGACTGATCATGGGGTCCCCAGGGGAGCAGTTAGAGGAAGAACTGAAGGAGCTGAAGGGGTTTGCAACCTTACAGGAAGAACAACAATATGAACCGAGCAGACAGACCAGAGCACTCAGGGACTAAGCCACCAAACAAAGAGGGGCACCCATGACTCTAGCGGCATATAGAGCAGAGGATGGTATTGTCAGACATCAGTGGGAGGAGAGGTCCTTGGTCCTGTGAAAGCTCCATGCCCCAGTGTAGGCAAATGCCAGGGTAGGGAGGTGGAGTATGTGGGTGAGGGAACAGGCTCATAGAAACAAAGCAAGTGTCAAATGGAATAGGGATTTCCTGGGATTAAACCAGGAAATGGCTGATATTTGAAATGTAAATAAATACACACACACTCACACACACACACACACACACACACACACACACACACACACACACACACACACAGATGGCTTTAACTGTGTCTTCAGGTGGGTTTACATCTAATCACAGGATGATCTAAATTTTTCCCATTCCTGCTAGTTTTTTGATAAATTAGAGTAAATGTGTCTGCATCTCAATCTCCAAATAAAATCATAGTTGCTCTTATCACAACCAAGCTCCTCAACCTTTTTCATCACAATACAAATCTAAGACAAATCTTAAATATAAAATTCTTCCTGGCTGGACAAATATTTTACTGCTACAGCAAGAAGCTCTGGTTTCAATCTTCAGGAATGAAAAATAAAAACCCCCAAAATTTAGATATAAAAAATAAAGAAGGCATGATTCCTCGGGCCCCATTACATTTCTGAGGCTGAGGACTTCAGGTACAAGGCCAGTGCAGGCTGCAATTGAGGTTTCAGACAATCCTGAGATATAGAGCTAGAGGTTACTTTCCTAAACCAAAACAACAAATAAATAAAGACAGCCTGGTCTGAATTATGTCTGAATTCCCAGCACTTCTGAGGCTGAGAGAAGCCTCTAGTATTTGAGGCAGTTTGGAACCTATATATAGAAATTTCGGCAATGTGGCATTTTCACAACACGTTAAAATGTAGACTGGTCTTCAGTTTCTTTTTAATAAATTCCTGGTGGGAAGCAGTTGCACAGAAGAGGGTTTTGTCTGTTTCATCCACTAAGTGAAGTTCAGTTTACTCACACCTCACATCCCCAGTCCCCAAGAATACTTTCAGGGTCTCCATTTCCTTGGCCTTCCTGATTTCTGCTAGGAGCTAGTCTGTTCAAACTCTTGCACTTACAGTGAAGTTCTCAGTTTTTCTCAGCAGAGGCCTAAGTGGGAAAGGTCGATTGTGAACCTGGAAGTAGCAACTTCCTGAGTCCAGTGAGGGTCACCTAATCTCATTACTCCTGAAGAAACACCTCCAAAACTCCACCTTCATCCCCACCCAGACCCCAGGCTGAACCAGGATTAACCAACAGACAATTGACTACCTCCACTGAGACTTCATCCTACCATGATTCCTCAAGAATTTTGCTTCCTCAAGAACTCTTTGTAGCCACCATACTGGGTAACAGGGTTTGAACAGCAGGAAAATAATCTCAGCCAAGCCCATTGCTGATTGGCTGTGTTTGCACATGAGTACTAAGGGTAAGAGAGGCTCTTTCAGTCATCTGTGATTAAAGCTTCAAAAAGCGGGTAGTATTTTAACTTCCACTACTACCCAGAGGCTTTCCATTTTCTAAGTTTGCAATACTAACTTGAAAGTTAAAATAAAATGAACTCCAAAGACGACTCTCCTACTTTGTTTCAGATGAAGGGACTGTTCTGTGTAACTCTAAATTGTTTTTTGTTTGTTTGTTTGTTTGTTTTGTTTTTTTGTTTCTTTTTTTTTTTTTAAACTAAAGTGTTTTTGCATGTTTGTATTTATATAACATGTATGACTAGTTCCCCTAGAAACTAGAATAGGATGCCAAAATCTCTGGATCTAGAATTAAAAATGATTTTGAGAATTATGTGGGTTCTAGGAACTAAACCTTGGTTCTGTACAAAAGCAACAAGTGTTCTTAATTTCTAAGCCATCTTTCCATTCCTATCCTGTGTGTGTTTTAAGGTGTGCTGGACCATTTCTCACGATAGATGTTTAATTTTACTATATAATGGAGAGTATAAAAAATGACTTTGTTAATGTTGTCTATTTCCAGAAACAGAAAAACAAACAAACAAACAAACAAAACAGCAACAAAAAACATAATTTTAATGGATTGTGTAAATCATAAATAGTTTCAGGATAAAAATGGAGTGTATACATTTCAGTATATGGGTGCATAAGGAGGCCAGATATAGATATCTGTTTTATTCTCAATTATATTCCAAATTTCTTTTTCATTTTCAGTTTTTTTTTTCAAGTCAGGGTTTATCTGTATAGCTCTGGTTAACCAGGAACTCACCCTGTATACCAGGGTGGCATCAAAATCAAAAATCTCCCTGCCTCTGCCTCCCAACGTCTGGGATTAAGGCATGTGCCACCACTGACTGACCCAACTTAAAACTTGAGATAGGTTCTCTCTGAATATGCAGCTAACCAATGCCACTACCTCGGCTAGCCAGCAAGCTGTCTCCACCTACTCAGCACTGGTTGGCAGCCTGCATTTTAGAAGTGGATTCTAGGCCCCCACTTTTATTTTCAAGAAAAACATTTTACTAAAACAGCCATCTCTCTAGCCACTCTTCAAGGTTTGTTCTGTTGCTATAGACACTGCAATTTTTTGTTTGTTTGTTTTTTGTTTGTTTGGTTTCTTTTTCTATTTCTCTAATCATGCCTAAGTTTAGGCTCCTAAAATGCTTAGTGGTGGTTTTGCTTGTTTCCTTACAACAGAAAAATTGGTTTTCTTGCTCACTTTACAATTTGCAGCTAATTTGGCACACTGGACGAACTGACATTTCATTTACTAGTCTTATTGCTGTGTTTTGTTTCTTTGGTGCTTTTTTTTTTTTTTTTTTTAATTTGCTGGGTTTGTTTTTTTTGCTGGTTTTTTGTTTTTGTTTTTGTTTTCACCACTGAAGATGAAATTTATAACTTTTAATGGTGCTTTACCACTGAGCTACATCTTTAGTTAATCTTTAGTTTTGAATGTTGGATGAGAAGTTATCTGTGTGTATTTTTTAACGAAAACTATAATTTCTGTGAAGCCTACAATTATCCCCCTATGCTATAGGTTCTATAGAGATCTGTTTCCCTCGTTTGGCCTCTTCAAGAAACAGGGAAATATTTCTAAAACACATACCTCCAGATTTATCCAACATACTGCCTACTTCATGTCTGTGAAGACAGAACAATAAAAAATTAAAGCAAGAAATATAGTAGACTGGTAGGCCATTTTTTTTACCACACACAAAACTTTACACAGAACCTTCTTTAATTTTTTATAATAAATATATAATGTTTGGTTTGGAACAAATGTCATATGCATATAAAATATATGGTGGACTACCAACTTGAACTTGGATTATTTACTTTTAACAATTCATACGTTTACACCCCACAAGGAGTTTATTCATAACTCTCCCACAATTGCCAAGACCCTTTTTTCCCCCAGATAGTCCCCTACTTATTTTTATGATGTTTCTCCTTTTCTTTGAGTGTGTCAAAGATCACATGCAGGTGGTCCTATTGTATGAGTTCCTATGTGTTTGTGATCACAAAGTCTAAAGGATCCCAAGCTGGGCTTGAACTTAACATATATCAGCATCTGACATTGAAATGCTGATCTTCCTGAATCTAGTTTTCCAGTGAAGGTAACACAAACACTACTTTTGAAGTACTCTATTGAACTGGCAAAAAAAAAAAAAGAAAGAAAAAAAAAGAGAAAAAAAGAAAAAGAATTGAAAATATTACCCCATGTCTTCATCTCCTTTTACTTGAGGCGATATATTTTCATCTTTACCAATTGCTGGATTATTTACTGTATTGACAATAGAAAATGTAAACATTTGAAAGTATGCAATATTAGTAATAGTTAATAAAGTACTATCAATTTGAATTTCTTTGGAAAAACTGCCCATTTTGAGTTTTTGAAACAGATTTTAAAAATTAAGTAAAATTAAGTACATCCAGGAAATCTAGGACACAAGGAGAAGAAAAAACATAAGGATAACAGGTATAGATGAGAAGTAAGATTTCCAAATTATAGGGCCAGTGAATATCTTCAACAAAACTATAAAAGAAACCTTTCCTAACCTAGTGAAAGAGATGTCCATGAACATACAAGAAGCATGCAGAACTCCAAATAGTTTGGACCAGAAAAACAACAACAAAAACAAAAATCCCTGCCATCATATATTAATCAAAGCACCAAATGAACAAAACAAAGAAAGAATATTAAAAGCAGTAAGGTAAAATGGTCAAGTAACATATACAGGAATTCCTATCAGAATTACACCTAACTTCTCCCCAGAGACTATGAAAGCCATAAGATCCACGGTAGATATCATACAGACACTAAGAGAGCAGAAATAAGAGCCAAAGCTATAATATGCAGTAAAACTATTTTACCATAGATTGAGAAAACAAGGTATTCCGTGAAAAAACAATATTTACACAATATCTTTGAACAAACCAAACCCTTCAAGGGATAATAAAGGGAAAACTCCAATATAAGGAGGGAAATCACATGCTAGCAAAAGCAAGATATTAATCTTGAAGTAAACCTAAAAGAAGATAGCTACATGAACAAAATTCCAACAAAAATAACAGGAAGAAACAAAGACTTTGTCTTAGTATCTCTTAATATCACCATATTCTATTCACCAATTAGAAAGAAATAGACAAACAGACTGGATGTGTAAGCAAGACCCAGCATACCAGAAACAAACCTCAGGGACAAAGACAGACATTTCCTCACAGTAAAAGGCTGGAAAACAATTTTCTAAGCAAATGTTCCAAAGAAACAAATTTGGAGTAGCCATTCTAATATCAAATAAATTTGACTTTCAACCCAATGTTATCAAAAAAGACAAGGAGTGACACTTCACATTCATCAAAGTTAAAATTTACCAAGATGAATTTTCAATTCTAAACATTTATAGTCCAAATGCAATGGCATCCATATTCATATAAGAAACTTTAGTACAGCTCAAAATGCACATTGCACCACACACAATAATAGCAGAAGACTTCAACAACCCTCCCTCATCAATGGAAAGATCCTGGAAAGAAAAATTAAAAAAAAGACACAGTTAAACTAACAGAAGTTATGAAACAAATACATTAGTTGATATCTATAGAACATTTTATTCTAGAACAAAAATTGTCCATTCTGCTCAGCACCTCATGACGCCTTCTCCAAAATTAACAATATAATCAGTCACAAAACATGCCTCAACAGATATAAAAATATCCAAATAATCTCATACATCCTATCTAATCACCAAGGACTAAGGCTGATCTGAAATAATAATATAAATAATTGAAAACCCATGTACACGTAGAAGGTGAACAAAAATCCAGTCAGTGATAAATCAGGTAGGGAAGAAATAAAAAAAAAAATAAATGTAAGACTTTTTAGAGTTTAAAAAAAAATGAAGTTACTACATACCGAAAGTTGTGGAACACAACTAAAGCAGTGTTAAAGGGAATCTCATAGCTCTGAATGCCTCTAAATAGAAACTGGAGAGAAGATACAGTAGTAGGTTGACAGAACACCTAAAACCCCTTGAATAACAGGAAGGAAATTCACCCAAGAGGAGTTGAAGGCAGGAAATAATCACACTCAGGGCTGAAATCAAACAAGTGGAAACAAAGGAACTATAACATAAAATCAAACAAACTAGGAGCTGGACCTTTGAGAAAGTCAACAAGATAGA
Source organism: Mus musculus (assembly GCF_000001635.26). Lineage (NCBI taxonomy): Eukaryota > Metazoa > Chordata > Mammalia > Rodentia > Muridae > Mus > Mus musculus. The sequence continues at coordinate 20,980,911 of NC_000087.7, forward strand.
TAAAACATTAGCCAGACTAATTACAGGGCACAGGGAAAGTATCAACATTAACAAAACCAGTAATGAAAAGGGAGACATAACAACAGATACTTAGTAAATCCAAAAAAATCATCAGATCCTACTATACAAGCCTGTAACTTAGCAAAAGTGGAAAATCTGGATGAATTGGACAATTATCTAGACAGATGTCAGGTACTAAATTTCAATCAGGTTGAGATAAACCCTGTAAACTCTCCCATAACCCCCAAAGAAATAGAAGCAGTCATTAAGAGCTCCCCCCTCCAAAAAAAAAAGCCCCGTATCTGATGGGTTTAGTACAGATTTCTATCAGACTTTCAATGAAACACCAATACCAACAATCTTCAATCTATTATGCAAAAACAAAAGAAAATGAACACTACTTAATTTGTTCTATGAAGCCACATTTACTCTTATACCCAAACCATACAAAATCCCAATGAAGACAGGATACTTCAGACCAATTTAACTTATAAATATTGATGCAAAAATACTCAATAACATCCTGTTAAACACAATCCAAGAACACATCAAAATGATCATCCTACATGATCAAGCGGCTTCATCCCAGGGATACAGGAATGGTTCAATATATGGGAATCCATCAATGTAATCCAATATGTAAAGAATCTCAAGGAAAAAAACACAGTATTATCTCATTAGACACTGAGGAATCATTTAAAAAAAAATCAACACACCTTCATGATGAAAGTCTTGGATATTTTCAGAAAGCAAGGCCCATAACTAAACATAGTAGCAAACCAGGATCCAACATCAAAATAAATGGAGAGAAACTTGATGCAATCCCACTAATATATGGCAAGGCTTCCCACTCTCTCCCTACCTATTCACTATAGTACTAGAAGTTCTAGCCAGATTAAATAGACAACAAAAAGAGGTCAAAAAGTTAAAAATTGGAAAAGAACAAATGAAAATATCACTATTAATAGGTAATAAGATAGTATATTTAGTGACCCCAAAAAAATCCACTAAAGTACCCTTAAGCCTGAGAAACAACTTTAGCAAAGTGATTGGATATACAATTAACTCAAATAGATCAGTAGCTTTCCTCTACTCAAAGGATAAACAGGCTGAAAAGGAAGTTATGGAAGCAACACTCTTCACAATCGTCTCATACCTTGGTGTGACACGAAAAAAGCAAGGCAAAGTTCTGTAGGACAAAAACTTCATGTCTCTGAAGAAAGAAATTGAAATTCTCAGAAGATGGAAAGATCTCCCATGGCCATAGATTGGTGTCCCAAATAATTTAGTAAGAATGTCTATCTTGCCAAAAGTAAGCTCTGATTCCATGCCCTCTCCATCAATATTCAAACTTAATTTTTTATAAAGATAGAAAGAGCAATATGCAAAATCATTTGGAATAACGAAAATCCAGGATATTGTAAAACTATTCACAACAATAAAAGAACTTCAGGGGGAATCATCCCTGACCTCAAGCTGTATTATAGAGAAATAGTGATAAAAATGTATAGTGACCATAAAGAAAAAATGACTTCAGGAAGTTCACACGCAAACGGATAGGTCTAAAGTATATCATCCTGTATGAGGTAACACAATCCCAAAGGAAAAAATATGGTATGCACTCACTGATAAGTGGATATTATCCTAAAAGTTCAGAATACCCAAAATGTAATTCACAGACCACATAAACCTTAAGAAGGAAGAAAAAAGTGTGCATGTTTCCGTCCTTCTCAGAATGGGGAACAAAATACTACTGGGAGGAAATATGGAGACAAAGTGCAGGGCAGAGACTGAAGGAACGACCATTCAGAATCTGCCCCACCTGTGGATCCATCCCGTATATAAACACCAGACCCTGTCACTATTGTGGATACCAACAAATGATTGCTGAATGGAGCCTAATATGGCTGTGTCCTTAGGGGCTCTGCCAGAGGTTGGCAAAAACAGAGGCTCATGCTCACAGACAACAATCAGACTGATTATGGGGTCCACAGTGGAGGAGTTAGAGGAAGGACTGAAGGAGCTGAAGGGGTTTGTAACCTTACAGGAAGAACAATAATATGAACCAAGCAGACCGCCCCCCACCCCAGAGCACTCAGGGACGAAGCCAGCAAACAAAGAGGGGGACCCATGGCTCCAGCTAAATACATAGCAGAGGATGTCCTTGTCAAACATCAGTGAGAGGAGAGGTCCTTGGTCATGTGAAGTTTGGTGTCCCAGTGTAGGCAAATACCAGAGCAGGGACATGGGTGTTGGTGGGTGGGGGAACATGCTCATAGAAGCAGAGGGAGGGTGGAATGGTAAAGGGAATTTCTGGGGTGAAACCAGGAAATGACTAATATTTGAAATGTAAATAAACACACACACACACACACACACACACACACACACACACCTAATATGATGGCTTTAACTGTGACTTCAAGTGGGTTTATATGCAATCACACGATGATCTAAATTTTGGTCCCATTGTTGCTAGGGTTTTGATAAATTAGAGTAAATGTGTTTGCATCTCAATCTCCAAATGAAATCATGGTTGCTTTTATCATAACCAAGCTCCTCAATTTTTTTCATCATAATACAAATCTAAAGCAGATCTAAAATATAAAGTTTTTCTAAATGGACAAATATGTTACTGCTACAGCAAGAAGCTCTGGTTTCAATCTTCAACAAGGAAAAAAGGAATAAAAAACAAACAAACAAACAAACAAACAAACAAAAATTTAAATATAAAAAATAAAGAACACATATTTCCTCAGGCCCAGGTACATTTGTAAGGCTGGGGACTTCAGTTTCAAGGCCAGTCAAAGCTGCAGGTGAGGTTTCAGACAATCCTGAGATATAGAGTTAGAGCTTACTGTCCTAAACCAAAACAACAAATAAATAACAACAACCTGGCCTGAATTATGTCTGAAGTCCCAGCACTTCTGAGGCTGAGAGGAGCCTCTGTATTTTGAGGCAATTGGAGCCTATACATAGAAATTTCGGGAATCTGCCATTTTAACAACAGGTAGAGGTAAATGAAGACTGGTTTTCAGTTCGTTTTTAATGAATTCCTGGCAGGCAGCAGCAGCTAAAAGAAGGTTTTAGTCTGTTGGCTCCACTAACTGACTTCCAATTTACTCACTCCTCACCTCCCCAAGCCCCAAGAAGACTTCCAGGGTCTCCAATTCCCTGGCCTTCCTGCTTTCTGTTAGAAGATAATTCTGTTCAAACCCCTGCCCTTAGCGAAGTTCTCTGTTTTTCTCAGCAGAGAACTAAGTGGGAAAAGTTGATTGTGAGCCTGGAAGCAGTACCTTCCTGAGTCCAGTGAGGGTCACCTCCTCTCCTTACTCCTAAAGTAACACCTCCACCCCTTCACCTTCTTCCCCACACAGGCCCCCAGCTCAAACAGTATTAATCATCTTTCAACAGACAATTGACTACCTCTACTGAGACTTCTCCCTACCATGCTTCCTCAAGAACCTTGCTTCCACAAGAACTCGGCTTGATGACTACCACAAAGCATACTAGGTAACAGGGTTTGGATAGCGGGAAAACAATCTCAGCCAAGGCCCTTGCTGATTGGCAGTGTTTGCACATGTGTACTAAGGGTGAGAAAGGCTCAATCAGTCGTCTGTCATTGAAGAGCAAAAAGGAGGTAGTATTTTAGCTGCCACTACTACCCAGAGGCTTTCCATTTTCCAAGTTTACAATACTAACTTGAAAGCTAAAATAAAACGGACCCCAAACAAGACTCTCCTACTTTGTTTCAGATGAAGGTGCTGTTGTTTGTAATTTTCAATTGTTTTATTTATTTAAGTAATTTGTTTTTGCATGTTTGTGTTTATAAACATGCATGTGTGGTGCACATAGAAACTAGAAGAGAATTCCAAAACCCATGGATATAGAATTAAAAATGGTTTTGAGCCATTGTGTGGGTCCTAGGAACTAAAACTTGGTTCTGTCCAAGAACAACAAGTGCTCTTAATTTCTAAGCCATCTTTCCATCCCTGTCCTTTGTGTCTTTTAAGGTGTGCTGATCATTTTTCTTGAAAGATGTTTATTTGTACTATACAGTGGAGATTACAAAATTATAACACTTTCTTAATATTGACAATTTGCTCATAGAGAAAAAACAAAAAGACAAAAACCATCATTTTAATGGATTGTGTAAATCAGATAAAGAGTATTGTAAAAAACTGATGCATATTAATTTCAGTATAAGTATGCATAAGAGGGTGACAAATAGACATTTGCTGCATTCTCAATCACATTCCAACTTCTTTTTTTTTTTTTTTTTTTCAAGGCAGGGTTGTAGTCCTGGACCTCACCCTGGTTACCAACTGCTGGGATTATGGCATGAACCACCTCTGACTGCCCAAATTTAAAACATGAGACAGGTTCTCTCTGAATCTGCAGCTCACCAATGCCACTAGCCTGGCTAGCCAGCAAGCTGTCTCCAACTACTTTTCACTGGGTTGCAGCCTGCATGTTTAAAGCCGATTTTAGACCCCCTTCTTAATTTATATACTTTCAAATAAAGCACATTACCAAAACAGCCATCTCTCTAGCCCCTCTGAGAGGTTTGTTCTCTTGTGGTAGCCACTGTATATTTTTTTTTCTTCTCTAATCATCCCTAAGTTTAGGCTCCTAAAATGCTTATTGCTGGTTTTGCTTGTTTCCTTACAAGAGCAAACTGGGTTTCTTGCTCATTTTACAATTTGCAGTTAATTTGGCAAACTGGACAACCTAACATTTCATTTGCAAGACTTATAACTGTGTTTTGCTTGTTTGGTAGGATTTTTGTTAATTTGGTGCATTTGTTGGTTTGTTTGGGGTTTTTATTGTTATTGTTTTGTTTTGTTTCTTTGTTTGTTTTTGTTTGTTTATTTTTGCCACTGAAGATGAAACTCATCACTTTTAAATGGTGATTTACCACTGAGCTACATCTTCAGCTAATCTTGCATTCTGAATGTTTGCTGAGAAGTTATCTCATATGTGTTTTAAAGGAAACTACAATTACTGTGAACCCAAAATTATCCCCTTTTGCTATACAGTCTAGAAATCTGATGCCCTCTTCTGACCTCTTTAAAAAACAGGCAAATACCTCCAAAAACACATACCTTCAGATTTATCCAACATACTGTCTACTTCATCTCTGTGAAGAAAGGAAAATAAAAAAATTAATGCAAGAAATATAGTGGACTGGTAGGCATTTTTCTTACCCACACAAAACTTTAAAAAGAACTTTCTTTTAATTATTTATAATAAATATATAATGTTTGGTTAAGAACAAATGTCATATATATATATATATACATATATATATATACATATGTATATGTATTGTATATATATATGTATGTATGTATATATATATATATGTATATATATATATATATATATATATATATACATATATATATATATGTATATATTACATGGTGGAGTATCAAAGTGATCTTGTATCCTTTACTTTTACCAATTCATACATTTACACCCACAGTAGTTTATTCATTACTCTCCCACTCTTGCTGAGACCCTTCTTCTTGCCAGATGGTCCCCCTCTTATTTTCATGATTTTTCTCCTTTTCTTTGTATGTATATCTTGGAAGATCTCAGGCAGGTGGTCATATTATACTAGTTGCTATGTGTTTGTTATCACAAGGTCTGAAGGACCTCAAGCTGGGCTTGAACTCAACATATAGCAGTGTCTGAATTGTATTGCTATCTTCCTGAATCTACTTCTCCAGTGAAGGTAATACAAACACTACTTATGAAGTAATCTATTGAGCTGGCAAAAAATATTGAAAATGTTACCCCATATCTTCATCTGCTTCTGCTTGAGGCGATATATTCTCATTTTTATCAAATGCTGGGCTCTTTACTGTATTAACAATAGAAAACAGAAACATTTGAAAGGATTCTATATAAGTAATAGTTAATAAAGTACTATCGATTTGAATTTATCTGGAAAAACTCTCCATGTAAATTTTTGGAAGAGATTTTAGAAAGGAAATATTTACACCGAGAAAATCCAGGACACAAGGAGATGACAAAACTTAAGGATAATAGGTATCAATGACAAGTAAGTTTTTCAAATTTAGGGACAGTGAATATATTCAACAAAATTATAGAAGAAAACTTCCCTAACCTAAAGAAAGAGTTGCCTATGAATATACAAGTAGCCTACAAAACTCCAAATAGTTTGGACCACAAGAGAAATTTCTTCCATCATATAGAAATCAAAACTCCAAATGCATAATAAAAAAAAAAGAAAAGAAAAAGAAGAATATTAAAAGCACTAAGGGAAAATGGTCAAGTGACTTATAAAGGAAATCCTATCAAAACTATACCTAACTTATCCCCAGAGATTATGAAAGCCATAATATCCAGGGCAGATGTCATACAGACCCTAAGGGAAAAGAAATGCCAGACAAGGCTACTAGACGCATCAAAAAATTTTACAATAGATTGAGGAAACAAGGTATTCTGTGAAAAAAAAACGATATCTACACAATATGCTCGAACAAATCCAGCCCATCAAGTGGGTAATAATGGGAAAACTCCAATATAAGGAGGGAAATTACACTCTAGAAAAACCAAGAAATTGATCTTGAAGCAAACCTAAAAGAAGAAAGCTACATGAATCACATTCCAACTCTAACAACAAAAATAACAGGAAGCAACAACTACTTTTCCTTAATATCTCATAATATCAGCGGACACAATTCACCAATAAAAAGACATAGAATAACAGACAGGATGTGTAAGCAAGACCAAGCATACTAGAAACAAATCTCAGGGACAAATACAGATATTACCTTAGAGTAAAAGGCTGGAAAACAATTATCCAAGGAAATGTTACAAAGAAACAAGTTGGAGTAGCCATTCTAATATCAAATAAATTCGACTTTCAACCCAAAGTTATCAAAAAAAAAAAAAAAAGAGGAGGGACACTTCATATTCATCAATGTTAAAATTTGCCAAAATGAATTCCCAATTCTGAACATTTATACGCCAAATGCAATGTCATCCACACTCATAAAAGAAACTTTAGTAAAGCTCAAAAACACACATGAATAGAGCATTAAAAGAAACCTTGACTAAATTGGTTTTAGAGACCTGCAGAAAAGATTATGCAGCTCTTTTTCCCTTCACCTTGTTCTGAGTATGGAACACCACAGGGAAATTTAAACTTACACCATTCGAACTCCTCAACTGGGGACCCCCCCCCCTTTAACAGAAGCAGGTGGAATGTTTGACCCTCATGTTTCTTTTTCAGAACTCCCACTAGCTCACTTGAAGGACCTACAACTGGTCAGAAAAGATGCCTTGGAAATGTTGAAACACAATAAAAAACTTAAACAAAAACAAAAAACCAAAAAACATACGAACCAGAAACCATCTTGGTGCCACATAAATTTCAAACAGGAGTACCTGTCCTGGTCTGGTGCCACCATTCTGGCAAACTTGAACTCAGATCAAAAGGACTTTCCCTGATGATTCTCACAAGCCCTGCTGCCACACCTCCAGCATGTGCCCAGTTCTGGCATCCAGCCTGCCATGGCCCACTGGCCTGGCACTGCTCACACACAGTGGGCACTGCACAGGAACCTCCCTCCCTCCCTCCTCCCAATGGCAAGAGGCTCTTTTGTCTCATTCAATGGGCTTCTGAGGTTCTCAATCTTACATATCCTAAAGCTGTGACCTCATGTTGGCTTTGTTTGGCAGCTGGGCCAGAGGTTTAATTTTCTAACTTATAAGATCAGAACTATGTACTAGAAGGAGTGGGAAACGTGAGACCACAACTTAGAGCGTTTCTCCCTGGAAGGTAAAGCACCTGGACATTCTCCAAGATTGTTTTCCCTGATTTATAAAAATACAGCCAGAAAGAGACTCTATGTTCTCTACAGCCACCAAAAAATCCTTTTGGTTTCTGAGCCTTACAGCTAGAGATTCAAAATTGGAGTTTTGACAAGGACATCTGGGCAGAGAAGAACACTCCTCCCATCTCTTCCCAACTCCTCCAAACTCTCCTCCCAACTCATCCCAATTCCTCAGCTAGCTAATAAAAACCTTCTTCTGTCACATCTCAGAGTCATACGCCCCTGCCCTGCACAGTGGAAGGAGTTTGTCCTTAGCTAGCTGATAATAAAAACTCTTGCAGTTTGCATCAGGTGTCGATTTCTCTCAAGTCATTGGGGTGCTGGCCAGGTCATCCCGGGACTTTACTGGACTTGAGAGGAGGTCCATCTTCGGGGTCTTACACATGGAGACCTAATACCAAAACTCTTCAAACTAATATGCAAAATCAAAAGAGAAGGAACACTATTGAATTTGTTCTATGAAGCCAGATTACAATTATATTCAAACCATACAAAAACACAATGAAGAAAGGAAACTTCAGACCATTTTCCCTTATGAATTTCGAAGCAAAAATACTCAATAAAATCACTGCAAACCAAATAAAAGAATACATCAAAACGATCATCCATCATGGTCAAGTAGACTTCATCCCTGTAATGCAGGGATGGTTTAATATATGGAAATTTGTCAACTTAATCCACTATAGAAACAAACTCAAAGACGAAAACAACATGATCACCTCATTAGATGCTGAGAAAGCATTTGACAAAACACAACACCCATTCATAATAAAAGTCCAGGAAAGGTCAGGAATTCCAGGCCCATATCTAAACATAAAAAAAAAAAATACAATAGACAGCAAACGAGTAGGAAACATTAAACTAAATGAAACAATCTCATTAAAATCAGGGACCAGACAAGGCTGCCCACTTTCTTCATACCTATTGAATATAGTAGTTGAAGTCCTAACCAGAGCAATTAGACAACAAAAGGAAAACAAATGAATACAAATTGGAAAGGAAGAAGTCAAAATATCACTATTTCCAGAATATATGATAGCATGTATCAGTGACCCAAAAATGCACCAGAGAAATCGTAACCATATATATGACTTCAGTGCAGTAGGTGAATATAAAATTAATTCAAACATATCAGTGGCCTTTCTCTACTCAAAGGAAAAAGAGGATGAGAAAGAAATTTGGGAAAACTCACCCTTCACAATACTCACAAATAATATAAAATAGCTTGGTGTGACTCTAACTTAGAAAGTGAAAGATATATATGATAAAAACTTCATGTCTCTGAAGAAAGAAATGAAACAAGATCTCAGAACATGGAAAGAACTCCCATGCTCATGGATTGGAAGGATTAATATAGTAAAAATGGCTGTTCTGCCAAAAGTAGTTTATAGATTCAATATAATCCCCATCAAAATTCCAACTCAATTCTTTACTGAGTTAGAAAGGGCAAATTACAAATTCTCCTGGAATTTGAAAAAAACAAACAAGCAACAACAACAACAACAAAAAAAAAAAAACCACCACCAACAACAACAACAAAAAACAAAAACCTGGTATAGGAAAAACTATTCCCAACAATAAAAGAACCTCTTGTGGAATCACCATGCCTGACCTCAAAGTGCACTACAAAGCAATTGTGATAAACACTACATGGTACAGGTATAGTGGTAGACAGGTAGATAAATGAAATAGAACTGAAGTCAGAGAAATAAACCTTTAGTCACTTGATCTTTGACAAAGGAGCTAAAACCATCTAGTGGAAAGGAGACAGCATTTTCAACAAATGGTGTTGGTTCAATTGGCAGTTAGCATGTAGGAGAATGTAAATTGATCTATTCTCATCCCCTGTGCAATGCTCAAGTCTAAGTCGATCAAGGGACTGCACATAAAACCAGAGACACTGAAACTTATAGAGGAGAAAGTGGGGAGTAGCCTGGAATACATGGGCAAAGGGGGGATATTCTTGAAAAAAAATACTACCAATGTCTTGTGCTATAAGATTAAAAATGGACAAATGGGACCTCATAAAACTGATAAGGTTATACCCAGAAGTTCAAACTTGTAATAAGGAAACATGCTTCACTTTGTCCATAGCAGCCTTTTGTATAATAACAAGAAGCTGAAATGAACCCAGATGACTCTCTTTAGAGGAATGTATATAGAAAATATGGCACATTTACTTAATGAATTACTACACAGCTATTAAAAACAATGAATTCATGAAATTTTTATACAAATGGATGGATCTGGATGATATCTTCCTAAGAGAGTTAACCCAATCACAAAAAACACACATGATATTCACACATTGATGAGTGGATATTATCCCTGAAGCTCAGAATAACCAAGGTAAAATGTGCAAAACCCATGAAACTGAAGAAGGAAGACCAAAGTGTGGATATGCCGTTCCTTCTTAGAATGGGGAACCAAATAATCATGGAGGGAGTTACAGAGACAAAGATTGGAGCTGAGAATAAAAGAATACAGAGACTGCCTCACTTGGGGATCCATCCCATATACAACCACCAAATCTACTGAAGATGCCAACAAGGGATTGGGTGCAGGAGAATGATATAGTTGTCTCCTGAGAGGATCTGCTAATGCCTGACAAATAAAAAAGTGGATGTTCACAGACATTCTTTGGACTTAGCACAGGGTCCCCAATTATGGAGCTGGAGAAAATACCTAAGGAGCTTAAGGAGTTTGCAGGCCCCTAGAAGAAAAAACAACATGAACTAACAAGTACCCCACAATTCCATGGGATTAAACCACCAATCAATGAAAACAAATAATGGGATATATGATTCCAGCTTCTTATGTAGCAGAGGATGGACTAGTCAGGCATCAATGGGAGGAGAGACACTTGTTCCTGTAAAGATCCTATGCCCCAGTATGGGGGAATACCTGGGTTAGGAATTGGTAGATGATGTGTTGGGGAGATGGGGGAGAGGGGAGAGGACAGGAGATTTTTTGGAGTGGAAACTAGAAACGGGGATAATATTTGAAATGTAAATAAGGAAAAGTTATAATAGAAAAAGAAAGGAAATAATTTATTTGAAAGTTTTATGAAATAAATTCATGTTTGGCAAACATATTATACGAACAATGTTCATGTCTTTTCTTGAGGTGAAATCAAGAAAGTTCTTCTCTCTCAACATATGCTGATATAGTTCCAAGTGTAGGTTTATGTGCTGCAAACCCTTGTATATAGGAATAGAGAGATATAGGTAAAATTAGAAATGAAGTATATGTAAACTCTTAACAAAGACTTCTTCCATTTCAGGTGACTAGGTAAAGTCTAATGAACTGCAGGACACAATTAATACTGGAAATGCGATACCTTCCGAAAGAGCCTCCTCTGAAACTTTTATGTCATCGTCCTCATCATCAAAGTCCAAAAATAATAAGTAACCTTCCTTTGGTATCACCTTCAATTTCTTAAGAGCCATTCTTCTCATAAGAACTCAGTAGTCTTCTTAGTTTAAAAAAAAACAATAAAAATAAAAAGGAAAAAAAAGAACTTAGTTACCTGATTAAAAATTATCATTTAAATAATTAAAAATAACAAAAAATCAAATAATTATTTTAGCTCAATGAAAGATCATTTCTTTTTTTACTTAACATGTATATTTTTAATCAATTGCCTTTATCAGAGAGTTCTGTGTACATATTCAATATGGTGATGCATATATATATACACTTACCCGTACCATTTCCTCCATGTATCCCATTTATCATGTCCCTCTCCCTCACAACTTGTTTTAAAAACTTCTTTAACTCACTTCTTTAAAAACCTCCTTTAGAACCTAAATTATTAGTCTGCCATTTCTCAGTTTAAAGAGAGACAAAAACTGGCCAACCTTCAACATGAGTCCTCCCCTCCTCTTAAAAAACGATGAGCAACATCCTTTAACATTTGAGGTATCTGAATTTTGGTCCTATCTCCCACAGAATATTTTTAAACAAAACATCAGCAATTCTGTTTACCAGTTTATCTCAGTCTAACGTAAACTCACAGTTCTATCCAGAAAGATAAAGAACATGGTAACTGTATATTCATATCAAAAAGATCCACCACTAAGTCTACAAAAAAACATGAACTACCACCACCACCCACACAGAAAGACCTTATATTGGAGAAATTAGTGATTTGGGGAAGCCGAGGATTTCAAACATCTGAAGATTGTAAGTTCAAGGCCAGGCCAAGCCGGGCCAGCTGAAACTACAAAGATAGATCCCATCCTACAGAAACTAAACTGAGAGAAAAAGCTGAACTTGGTGGTGCAAGTCTTTAATCCCAATACATGGGAGACTGAGACAGAAAGATCTGTGGTCAGAATCCATCCCCAATGACTTATGAATCTCTTACAATTATCTCCTCTTCTTCTTTTCATTCATCTTCCTATGCCATTCTACTGTCTGCAATGTTCATACAGTCTATACCAAAGGAACACACCATAGAGAAGACAATGAGGAGGGAGGAATCCTCAGTGTGTTTCTAAGGGATCCTGAATATCACACAGGACAATCGCCAAGGCATCTCACCAATGGCTCCCTGTTCCCTGACCCACAGTCCTGCAGCTGGTTCTCTGATCCTATCCCCAGGCCCCAAGCTTTTCTCTTCCAAGGGTTCCCAATTCTCTATGGCCCTGACCTGTTCGATCCTCTTCCATGAATATGGTCCTCCACCTTCCATTCACCCTCAGATTCCACAGAAAATGGCGATCAGGAGGCTTTTCCTCACATAGTGGCCTCCTGGGCCTGAGATTCCCCACCCTGTCACACCTCGATTAACTGTCCAACAACCCTGATCAGGGCAGACTATCACTTACAGCTCATCTAAGAGGAGAACACCTTCCAAACCGCACCCTTCTGTGCTTAGCTCCTCAATGGCAAAAAAAAAAAAAAAAAAAAAAAAAAAACGTTGTCAGGGGCCACACCCAGACAGAAGCCTCAGAGGATCCTTTGTGATGCCAGCTGGAGCAAATAGGTCTCACCAAAGGACTGTGCTGATTGGCTGAATACACCCTGCGCATGCGTTCACGGAATACCAAGTACTTTGAAGGGAGATTTTAGAAGGTGGGAGTAATCTACTGGCTTTAAGACAAATGATTTCCAGTTTGTTGGTTGACAAGTGCTTGCAAACTTGAAAATCCAGAACAAATATGTAACATATGAAATACAGCAAATGGCTCTACTTAATTTCAGCTGTAGAGGCTCTTGTAAGCATTTTTGGTTTTTTATTTATTTATGTGCATAAACATTTAATAATGTGGACTTCTGCATGTACACACGCACACCAGAAGAGTCTATGCTGCCCTAAGAGTTCAGAAGGGAACATGCAGATTTTCTACAACCCCTGGTACTCTCCTTTCTCTACTTTCCTAGTCCTCAGCTTGATAGAAGAGTGTGCTAGGCAGTGCAGGCCCTCTCTCTCTCACTTATGTGCTTGGCCACTCAGGCCCACTCTCTCACTTAGGAGTTAGGCTGGGCAGGTCCTCTCTCTCTCTCTCTCTCTCTCTCTCTCTCTCTCTCTCTCTCTCTCTTAGGTGCTAGGCTTCACATGTCCTCTCTCTCTCTTATGTGCTAGACTGCCCAGGGCCCTTCTCTCTCTTATGTGCTAGGCTTCCCAGGACCTCCCTCTCACTTAGATGTTAGTCCTTGCAGGCCCTCTTTTTCACTTATGTGCTAGGCTGGGCAGGGCCTCTCTCTCACTTATATGCTGGGCTGCCCAGGTCCCCTCTCTCAATTATGTGCTAGGCTGAGCAGCCCCTCTCTCTCACTTATGCCTCTGTTGCCTACAGACGCTGCAAGAGAGCACTGTTTCTCTGAAACTGTGATTGTGCATATGTTATGAGCCACAATGTGGGTGCTTTGTGCCTGGTGCTCTGCATAGAATAGGTGCTATTATTATTATTATTATTATTATTATTATTATTATTATTATTATTATTATTAAATTTCAAGACAGGGTTTTTCAGTGTAGCACTGTCTGTCCTGGAACTTACACCAGGCTGATTTTGAACTCAAAAATCCTTGTCCTCTGCCTCCCAAGTGCTGTGATTGAAGGCATGAACCACCACTGCCTAACCAAAAGTTGCCCTTAACAGCTAGTTTTTCCATTTTTTCAACTAGTCTAGTGTGTATTTCATGTACCCAAGAGCATTCCGCCCATTAACTTGCAGTGTTTTCCTACTTGTGCATTAGATTTCCAAGGCTGGTTTGGTGGAAAGAAATGAAAGGAAGTAGTTAGACACTTTATTAATAATAATAATAATAATAATAATAATAATAATAATAGAAACATTTTAATGTGTTTAAGTCTATCATTTTTAAAATGTATGAGTCCTCTTTTTATGGGTTCACCTTCATGAAAGAAGGGGTCATCAGATCACTTTATATATGGTAGTAAGCCACCATGTTGTTGCTGGGAATTGAACTCAGGAACTGTAAAATAATAGCCGGTTCTCATAACTGCTGAGCAATCCCACCAGTTCTAGAAATATATTTTGATTTAATTTTTATTGCATTATGATAAGAAAATATACATAATTTCAATTTATCTGAATTTGTTAACATCTAAAAACATATTTTGAGTAAACAGACTTACATCACATTCTTCTTTTTATTTTGTACCCCAACTCATCCAGCTGATGCCCACTCAAAACCTATCAACCTTCCATTTTTTATCATGTTCCTTAATATTTATAAAATATTGTAACAATAAAAATGAATATTAAAAATGTTGTTTGATAGAAACAACAATCAATTTATATATTTGTCTGCAGCAATACTGAAAATTATTTTTTCTCATAAATTTTAAATAACTGCAAATATATTAACTGTATGATATATTAAAATAATATATCACTATTAGTTTTTTTGGTGAACATAAATAGTCTTTTGGTTTGTTTGTTGTTTGTTTGTTTGTTTGTTTGTTGTGTTTTTAGGAGATCTTAAAATTCTTGACTTACAGATTATGCTAACAGGACCCTGAAGTTGTCTTGTGTGAGGATAGTCCAGTGACTGGCAAATACAGAAGTGGATGCTCACAATCATCTATTGGATGGAACACAGGACTCCCAATGGAGGAGCTAGAGAAAGTACCCAAGGAACTGAGATGGTTTGAAACCCTAAATAAGAACAACAATATTAACTAACCAGTACCTCCAGAGCTCATGTCTCTAGTTGAATGTGTAGCAGGAGATGGCCTGGTAGGCCATCTGTGGGGAGAGAGGCCTATGGTTTTGTGAAGGTTATATGCCTCAGCTCAGGGTACTGCTAGGGAATGTAGGTGGGAGTAGGTATGTTGGGGATCAAGGAGAGGTAAGGGGGGAGGCGGGAGGGGACTTTTGGAATGTAAACGAAGAAAGTATATAATAATTGTAAAATTAAAAAAAAATCTTGGCTTACTGTGATACAAAAAAAAAAAGAAAAAAAGAAGAACAATTTATGGACACTGGATTTCATTGTAATAAGGCTGTACTTGAATGTCCCTCACATCACCAAAGTATTTTACCTCCATAGTACTAAGGGTAGAGTTGATATATCTGCTGTGGCAAGGAATGAAATGTAGGCATGATTTTTGGATACTAATTTCCTGCTATGTTCAAAGCTATTTGATTTGAGTGATTGTTGTCATTCTCAGGCCACATGTAACAGGGTACATTCACTTATGGAATGGGTGTTTATTAAGATGGTCTATCCATGAAGTCATTGATCAACTGTTTCAATGAAGAATTGTTCTGCTTGGAGAGTGTCACAGAAGTTAGTTGATGATAGAATTCAGTTTTATTGGATGTGATGTTTTTTCAAAAGCATTCACCTTAGAATAATAGTAACTTATAAAGTCCTCTTCAGAATTTATACAATAATAATAAATATCAAGCAAAGCCTTTAGTCTCACTCTTTGCTGTTCTCTTATAAGCCACCTCCCAAATTAATTGTCTACATTTATTTTGGTTTATAAAGAGTTTTGAAAAATTTAAGCTGTTCTGAAAACCATAGTATAGTGTAAAAATATCAAATAAACAATCCTACTAATACAGAGGCTGAGATAGGGGAACCATGTTTTCAAGACCATTATGTGGCACACAGCAATACAGTGTTATGTACAAACAAGAAGAAAGACTATATGGATTATACAATATTGGACTTATTAATCCTATTTACAAATTAGGAACAACATAATGAAAAACGGACAATTTCTAATTCCTCATATTTTTGAATTTCATTCAATTAGGTTATGATGGTAATATTAATTTTCATATTAATAGATATTAAGGTAAAGTGATTGTTACTTTCTATTAGTTTTATTCTTAGAGGTGGAAGCATGTTTTTGTGGATTTGTTGTAAGATTACTTTCTTGTTTCTTCTATGGTGTAGTTTCACTCCTTGTGTTGTTGTATTCCACCTATTATTCTTTGTAGGGCTGGATTTAAGGAAAGATTAAGTGTAAAATTGGCTTTGTCGTTGTATATATTGTTTTCTCCGTCTATGGTGATTGAAAGTTTTGTTAGGTATAGGAGCCTAGGCTGGCATTCATGTTCTCTAGAGGTGGAATAGATGCTGGGATTAATATCTTTTTTTATGAAAATACATCCATGAGTTGAGAGAGGAGGACTTCCACTGGCCTTTGTACCCTAGTGCCATGTTCTAGGTGCTGCTAGTGAATGGTGAAATAAGTGACACCCCAATGACAACAGAAACCACCTCTTTCAGAATCCAACCTAAGAATGTCAGGCAGAGTTTATTTTGGCTGACTCATGGTAAACAGATCTTATATAGAGAGGGTGGGACTCATGTATCACTTCAGAAAATGCTTTTAAGTTTAGTCTTATATATTTTACAGAGAAGGAAAAGAGAGAAATAACTTCATGAAGGATAACACCCAAGAAAGCAAATGATCAAGGCAGCTTTATAGCAACACACAAATCTGCCCAACAGTAGTGTTTACTAGTGGTTTGTTGGTGTTAAAAAGCCATGGAGGCTACTGGACCATAGAGGGGCTGGAGAAAGTCAGATTGCTTTTTGTTATTGTTTTATTTTATTTTAACATTTCCCTTTTGAATTCAGGCAGTCTCATTTTAGATTTTTCCTGCTGCTAAGACCACTAGTGTTCTCTGGTACATTCAACCTTACTGATCTCCAGGCGACTAGACTTGTCAGGATCAGAGTGGAAACTGGATATTTTACAACCAATTATCTGGTCCACTTGCCTACCTCTGGTTATCCCAGTTTCTCCACCTAAATTCGTTACTGATAATTTCCTCAGTATGCAGCCTGCCATGATTCACAGACAGGTACAACAACTGCTTCTGACTCAGTATTAAATTCAAGTCCTTTCTCTTCTTCAGGAATGTTAATATTTGACGATATACAAATGCATTTATCTGAGGTAGAATGGGCTATGCTAACCCATGGAAGAAGACACTCTACAGTGTTGTAATGCTGGCCATCTACAAGCTAACCACCTGACTAGTTTAACTGGTTAACTATAACTCCTTTCCTTTGTGTATACATTGTGTGACCTGGACTGTAACAGTGAAAAATATACTCTGGGAGATATTGCCTTTTGGATTATAATTGATTTAGATTGTTTCTTCACTGTTGAATCAGGAACTGCTACAGAAAAATAAAATATTTTCTATGTTATTTTTTGTTTTGGGGTTGTTTGTTTTCTTTGTTTTTTTAACATACAATTTCTCTGCATAAACCTGGCTGTCCTCAAGATCAATCTGTACAGCAGGTTTACCACAAACTCACCTGCCTTTGTGTCCCAAGTTCTGGGTTTAAAACACACACCACCACCATCCAGCTCAGCGTGAAAGTTCTTAATTTTAGTGAGGATCAATTATTTCTCTTAGAATGAATATTTCTTCCATGAAATCTAGCACTCTTAACTCTCTTAATCATACATATACTCCAATTTTCCTAAATTTTTTTTGTTCTTACCTGCCCTTGTGAATTATTTTACATACAGTATGAAGTTGAGATTGAGTGTGAGGCTGACTCTTTTACCTATTATGTGTCACTGCTCTCGGGTGAAACAAAACATACAGCACAAATTATATATATGCATAATTTTATAAAACTATGGTGTATATATTATATATAATTTATTTTATATGTAATATATTTTATCATTTATAATATTTTGTTATATAATATACTGTAAATGTAGTTTAAATATACTTTAAAGTGAATTACAGGGTGTGATCCAACAATAGCTGTCTACCAACTGATATTCTAAGAACCTCATAGTTATTCAGTCAATGAGGTGGATTGTCTCAGGTAGTCTCCAGTGTATTATGGAATACTGAAAATGGCCTGTATTGACAGTGAAGAAATGGGCTTCCCAATGAGGGCAAACAGGCAAAGAAAACAAACTTTCTTCTTCCATGTCTTTCATATAGGTTGCAGAACATTTATATAAGTGTGTGCCAGGTTTAAAGTGACTTTTCCCACTTGAAAGATTCAGATTCAAAATGGATCTTGCCATCTCAAATTACTAAGAAAAAAATCCATTAATGTCTTGCCCAGTCATTTGGATTTTAGTTAATTTTTGATGCAGTAAAGTTCAAACCCAAGAACACTCATCACAGTGTCCAATTGGCTCCCCATCATTTATTGACATTTATAGCCTTCCTTCATTGAATTGCTTGTGTGTTTTGTTAAAAGTTACTTGGCAATTTGTATACATATGTCCAGACTGAGCTGATTGACTTTTTGTTGTTATTATTTAACTCTTAAACAATTAGATAAGCCCTCATATCTATTATACAATATTTTTCTATTTTATTCATTCTTGTTATTCTTTGCATTGTGAAGAAAGAGATGGCTCAATTCTTAAACAGTACATGTTAAACTTCCCGTTCTGTTTATAGCACCAAATATAGTTTAACAAAAAAACTGTCTAATGTCAGGCAGTGTGGGAACAGGTCTTCAATCCCAGCATTTGGGGGGTGGGGGCATAGGCAGGCGAATTTCTGAGTTTAAGGCCACCTTGGTCTACAGAGTGAGTTTTTGGAAAGCCAGGGGTAAACAAACAAACTTTGTCTAGAAAACAAAACAAAACAAAACAAAACAAAACAAAAGAACAAAAAAAAAAACAAGAATAAAAACCTACTTGTGTCTCTAAGTCTTCTGGTCTCTTTGGATTCTGAATACATATCACGCACACACACACACACACCCACATGCTCCCTCACACACAGAAAAACACCGTTCAGATTTTAAAATACATTATCTGACTCACTAAGAAATAAAACTACATCTGTGTTCCTGTTGCCAGAAAACCTTTAATCATAATACAAATTTAGTTGAACATGAATGATTTAATACAGGAGAGAATCCTGTTTAACTGTATTGAATGTGGGAGACCATTCCTTCAAAAATGTCACCTCATTAAGCACCAGCTGACCCACATTGCTGACCATCCCTATACATGTAACCTGTGTGAGAAAATGTTTAACAGATGATCCAGGCTTCTCAGACACCAGAATGTACTTAGTCAGAAAACTCAGACAGAATGGCCAAGCTAAGGAAAATTAGCATATTGCAGGGACAGAATGTAAAGAAGGTTTAAAATCTAGAAAATTTGGGAGAGTTATGTTTCATATCATAAAAAAAGATACAATAGAATTCTACGTTGTTTCCCACTGTCTTTCATTATCTGTGTTATCCACACATTTTTTTTTGTATTAGTAATAAAAGAAATGAGTATTTGTTTGACATTTGTATCCATACCTATGTTTTTGTTAGACATCTGTGTCCATAGCAATGTTTTCTTAGACAATATCCTCTGGTTTCAGGTACCATGGACTATGATTTAATTCTTCACTTTTCTCAGAAGAGATGTAAAATGCTATTATGGCCCTTGAAGTCAGAAAGAATTAATATTCATGGCATAGTTTCAGTGGCTATAATGTTGACCGTCATAGAATACCAAAACAAAGATTCAGGTAAATTTATGAACAAGATGATAAGACTGTGTCTTCCTTCAGTGTAAGCATGGTAGTTGTCACCTCAGTTTCTCCCTTGACATTGTCTATTTTCAAGGAAGCTTGGGGAACACAAGAAGACCTGAAAGCCAGCACAAACCTAAGAAAGTTGTAAGCATTTGAAGTCCACTTACAGATCTCACTGTCCATACTAGTTATCCATCTCTGTGGAAGTAAAAGAGAGCAGTAAAGTGACTTTGATTATTTTGGCTTTTATTACACACACTGGAATTTTTAATGATTGCATACCACTCCTGTGCCTAAAGGGATGTACAATTTGTGATTTCTTAATTTTAAATGAGTATAGCAGTTTTCTCTATAGAAAAGTTTGAGCATTAATTTATTGATAAGTCAGTGCATGGGAGCTTCTGTACCCTCTCCAACATGGTATGCATCTGATACTCGAGGGTCTCATCCACTAGTAGTCTGGCAGAGAAACACATGTGGCTTATACATTTGGTCCCAATTAGAAGCAGGGTAGATTGAATCCCAGGTTTATGTTGAAATAACAACTGCTTGGTCAGGAGGATACTTCTTAAGATGGCCGTGTAGTCAGAGAAGTGAATCCTGGCTTGTGAGCTCGTGAAAGACAAATTATATTTTGCTAGCTACTTTAAGCAACATAGTAGGTTCACACACCAAGACACACAGACACAGACACAAACATCAATACGAATTCACTGTAGGATCTCAGATAATAAAATTCTCCTTAATAATAATTGTTGAGATGAGTTTTCTCTAACACCAGAAAATAATCTGTCCTGGAGCTGATTTTTTAAATTAGTTAATCAATCAACATCCCAAACCTAGTATTCCTTCTCTTCTCTGCTCCCTGACTTCTCCTCCACTCCTGCTACCCCAATCCACTCTTCCTCAATTTTTCTTCAGAAAAGAGATCTTCCATGATAACTTCTAGTTTTGGCTATTGTAGTTGCACATCCACTCATATTGATGATAGACAAGGCCTGGCAGAATTTCATTCCATTGGCTATGGAAATAGAGCTAAGTGGAAGACAGGCTATGTGAACAAATCTTAACAAAAATTTACTCTCATTAACCATAAAGTCTTTTTTATTTCTCTTTTTATTTATTAGGTATTTTCCTCGTTTACATTTCCAATGCTATCCCAAAAGTTGCCCATACCATCCCCCCACTCCCCTACCCACCCACTCCCCCTTTTTGGCCCTGGCGTCCCCCTGTACTGGAGCATATAAAGTTTGCAAGTCCAAAGGGCCTCTCTTTCCTGTGATGGCTCACTAGGCCATCTTTTGATACATATGCAGCTAGAGACAAGAGCTCTGGGGTACTGATTAGTTCATATTGTTGTTCCACCTATAGGGTTGCAGTTCCCTTTAGCCCCTTGGGTACTTTCTCTAGCTCCTGCATTGGGGGCCGTTTGACCCATTCCAATAGGTAGCTGTGAGCATCCACTTCTGTGTTTGCTAGGCCTCGGCATAGTCTCACAAGAGACAGCTATATCTGGATCCTTTCAGCAAAATCTTGCTAGTGTATGCAATGGTGTCAGCGTTTGGAAGCTAATTATGGGATGTATCCCTGGATATGGCAATCACTAGATGCTCCATCTTTTCGTCACAGCTCCAAATTTTGTCTCTGTAACTCCTTCCATGGGTGTTTTGTTAACTATATTACAAGTACAGCTTTACATTTTTCTCTTTAATATTTTTACATTTTCTACATCTTCCAAGCCTGGTGGACAAAGTGCTCTTTTAGTCAAATTGTATTAATTCATAACAATATTGTCCAGGGAAGTTTCTTGGTAAGCCCTTTAGAGCATCAGTTTCTTGCTTTCAGCTGTTCCTTCATCAATAGGAATAAAGTATAAACACAGTACATAGCCACAGTTTCTGTCATCGATGAGGACTTGGTCTGTGAAAGATACTATGCAGATTCTTAGCCTCTGAACTTGGCAATGGTTTACAGATGCTGATGTGAGCAAAATGAGGAACTAAAGGACAACTTTGTTAGGTCTCAGGTCTTCTTGTGCACACTGTTAACAGATAATAATATGGGGAATGATATCTAGTTTTTTAGTGCAGAGTCATTTGCCCCTGGTCAATATTAAAAGTTTTAAACATTTCTTGAATATCATTTACTGAAATTGAATAAATTTTAAATTTAAATTATGTAATTATAACAAAAAGAAAAACAATAGCAATTAATAATAATAATAATAATAATAATAATAATAAACAATAATACAGTGAGACTGATGAGCCTTCAGTGACAGGACTTGAGTGTCTATGATAGAATTTGAGTCAGGCATTGTGTACTCACACATTAATTATGAGGATCTTGCTTAATTTTGTGTACATAGAACTGGATTATCACATGGATCTTTTCCCCCTCTTATATTCTGAGCATGTGAAGAAAAGTGATGTTTCTCTTTCTTATACAATTAAACAGATTCCATAAAAGCTTATCTTCTCCCACTTCTAAATAAGCATTTTCGTTTAATTTATTGCCATGTTGTATGCTTTAACTGTTTGGTAGTTGTCTGTTAATTTTTGGTTTATCTTACATATAAAGCAAGTTTGATAAAAATTTGGTACGGAATTTTATGCATTTTATAATTGTAAAAATATTATTTTCACTCAACTCAAAGTGCTCTGTGTTTATAAATTGGCCTCTCAGTTAGTAATACACAACACAAATTCAATTCCACTTAACCCTTCTGAAAATGAACTTGCATGGTATTGTCTGATTTGAAGCTAATAAATCTATTTAACTAAACCAGAGACATTTGTGTTAGGAAGGAAACTACTACTGTCTGTTGTTTAGAAAATGGAAAAGATACTTCTACAGTAAAAGAAAGAAAGGAGGGCCTGCCTTCAGCAATTGTGGGAAGTCTGTGTTGCATGTGCATTTTTCAGTTCAGCAGCATCTAGGGCACTCAGAATACACAGAGATTTCTTCATATGTGGTGAGAAAAACCAAATCTACAGGAATCCCAGGCAAGTGCTTCAAGCGAAGTCTTAGTCATGCGAAAGTAGATGTAAAACCTCCCTTCTGCATGGGAGGTTTGTAGGAAACAAACAAGCTCCAAATCCTATAAATGTAGTCTCTCTGAAACTTCCAGTAGGAGGTCTGCTTGTTTTTATATGATTTTATACATTTTAATGTACTTACATTATGGGTACATGTGTTTGATTAAGTACATATGTGTGTAACTGTGCACAAACCACTGCACATGTGTAGAGATTGCAGGACAGTGTGGAAGAGACAATCCTCTTCTTCTACCATGTATATTATTTCAGAGATGAAGTTCAGGTACGCGGTCTTGAGTGGCTAGTAACCTTACTTGAGTGGCTAGTGGGCCACCTCATACATTCCTTGAGCTTTAATTCTTTACATCCTCTGAAGATTGCCTGTTCATTCATCATGTCAAAACCCACAGAGACTATGAAGGTGGACATGCTGCAAACCAGCATGAGTATAGAAAATGAAGCAACCAAGTTTAAATGAGCCATTGATATTTCTTATCATCCTATCACTCCCATAGGTCGAAGTGGTTAAAACTCTCACCCAAGGCCTTCTACTATCAGTTGCATTGAACTAAAAGTGTCTGTAGCAGTATCTGTATGCACAGCGCCTGCAAGGTCTGAGATAGAAAGAGCCCAAGCAATGAGAGGGAAGGGCGTGCATGCCACTATCTTTATCTCAGAAGTTATTTCTAGTTTGTAGCTTGGAAAGGAAAACATTCAAATTTCCACTAGGGTATCACTGGGTATGCAAACCATGCTTAAATCTAAGTCTCTAGTTCAGCATTGCCTGGCAAATGAAAATCAAACTGGATAATAATCTTGGAGGTCCTTTATATAATAAGGTATTGGCAGGGTTCTTTAAAGAATACCTTAAGGGCCCTTTGTTTATATATTATGGTTTGCAGTCTTTTTTGTTTTTATGGGATTTCTGAGTGTTTGTGAACATATATGTCTCTGTGTCTACATGTATATTTCTTGTGCTTTTTCTTTGCCTCTTTTTCATTATGTTTGCTTTGTTCTGTTCTGGTTCATTTGTTTATTTTGTATCTTATTCTTCATTATAATTGTCATTAGTATCATTAATAGTATCATTATTATTTAGATGCCTGTTTGTATTTTAATAAAGGGAGAA
Organism: Mus musculus; assembly: GCF_000001635.26. Classification (NCBI taxonomy): domain Eukaryota; kingdom Metazoa; phylum Chordata; class Mammalia; order Rodentia; family Muridae; genus Mus; species Mus musculus. Next base: position 21,004,918 of record NC_000087.7, read on the forward strand.
AGAAAAAGTGTGAATTTGGGTGGGTCGAGAAGTGGAGAGGTTGTAGAAGGATTTGGGGGGACAGTAATCTGAATCTATTGAATGAAAAACTGTATTTTCAATGAAAAGTGTCTTCCCAGAAATTTTGATCTTACTATTAGTACAAAGGAATCAAAAACTTATTTTTTAAAGAATCATATTGTATACAGAGGAAAAAAATGAGAGCTTTTCCAACTGAGAAATGTTTCATTTTGCAAGTATGGTAAGGACCCTAGAGGTAATAATCAAGAACACAGAGCACAACACAAAGCAGAAAAAAGTACAAAGCACACACAAATATACAGGCAGGAATCAAATTAGTCAATTTATTGACCTTTTTAATGGAGCACAAATCCTCATCCATTCTCCATTCGGACAAAACAGATTTGCTGTTGTCTCCAATGACTTTGAGTAGGAATTCATCCAGTAACCTTTCTCATCTATTTCATTAGAGCTGACTCATCCCTGCCAAGATTCCAGGACAGGAAAAATAGACTCCATCATCCACTTGGGTATGTGTGTTTCCAAGTTCCTTCATATATATTCTTCCTTATGCTTGGTGAACCCCTACATTAAATTATTTTTTCCTACCTCATAACTATAATTTCCTACTGTTATAAATCCTAACATACATACCTGACATAAAGATAGTCTTAGACAACTCCAGATGATCACATGATTAGACAACTAAAATAGATCACATCTATCCTAGTACAGTTCTGGAAGGCAGAAAGTGTAAAAATCAAGGAGCTGGCTAGTCTTACTAGTATTTCCTGGCACTGTGAATGGCAACCTATAAGTTCTAAGTCCTTGTGACACTTTCATGGGAGTTGTCTAGGACTATCTTTATGTCAGGTATTTATGTTAGGATTTATAACAGTAGGAAATTACAGTTATGAAGTAGGAAAAAATAATTCTATGTAAGGGCTCACCAAGCATGAGGAAGAATATATATGAAGGAACTGTAGCATTAGAAAGGTTGAGAACCACTCTCTGGATGCTTGAAAACAGAAAGCATAATGGAGTCATAGGCTGGTCTTGGCATCAGTCTGATATCTGCTTCAGACTAATATCTTGCTTCCTTTTGTTTCTTGTGACCATGAGGGGAATAACCTAGATAGTATAGTCAAAGGACCAATCTGAGGACATGTTCAGAATCCATTTTGTGAAAACATGTGCTGTTGTATCATTTGGACAGGGCTGTCTTTGGAACCAGTGCATGCACATGAGTGCTTTGGTGCTTTGCTCTTTCTTTCTTTCTTTCTTTCTTTCTTTCTTTCTTTCTTTCTTTCTTTCTTTCTTTCTTTCTTTCTTTCTTTCTTACTATCTTTCTTTCTTTCTTATTTTTTTTGAGGCAGGTTTTCTCTGTGTAGGCTTGGCTGTTGTAGAACTCATTCTGAAAACCTGGTTGGCCTTGAACTCATAAATTTGCCTGCCTCTGCCTACCAAGTCCAGGGAATAAAGGCTTGCAACACCACACCCAGCTTCTTTGATTTTTTTTATTCTGCTATTAACTTATTGTTCCCAAGGTTTTTTATTTTATTATTTTATTTTATTAGATATTTTCTATATTTACATTTTAAATGTTATCCCATTTCAAGTTTTCCCCTCTAAAAACCCAATAACATGTCCCTCCTCCCCCTACTGACCAACCTAAGCACTCCTGCTTCCCTGTCATGCCATTCCCTTACACTGAGGTATAGAGTCTCTCAGGACCAGGATCCCCTCCTCTCAGTGTGTCCAACTAGGCCATCATTTGCTACATATTCGGTGGCAGCGATGGGCCCCTCACTTTGCATTATTTGGTTGGTCTTTTTTTTTTAATTAGATATATTTTAACTTACATTTCAAATGTTGTATTCTTTCCCAGTTTCCCACTCCTCCAGAAACCCCCTATCACATCCCCTGTCCCCCTGCTTCAATGAGGGTGTTCCTTCACCTGTGCACCCTCTCCCACCTCACAGTGTGGTGGCTAACAAGTTTATATCTCTGTATCCTTATCATTCAACACCATATTGGGGATCCTGCAGCTTATAGGGAAAAGATGTCCAGATTCTGAGAACTGCAGGGTACCATCCAATACATCAATCTCAAGCCACATGTGGGTACATCTTCCTAAAAAACGTGTCATCCTGTTAATAGCTTTCAGTTGGATCTTTAAGTACCTCAGCCAAGATTGAGGTGACTGCTCCCTGCATAATCACTGCCCACTTCATTTTGGGGAGCATCTGTGCCAGGAAGTCAGGGTAGATATCCACATAGTTGATGCGGATTTCAGTGGCCTGCAGGCACAGATGGAAGTCATGCATGTCCAAGCCTTACACATTTGAGCTTAGGAGATAGTATGTGAGCAGTTTCATGTTGTCATTTTGGATTTCTGCATAGGACATATTGTCTTTCATTAATTTTGGGATTTATTTACATTTTAAATGATAGCTCCTTTCCCATTTTCCATTCAACAAATCCCCAACCCATCCACCATCTCCTCCCTTCCCTTTGAAAAAAGGCTTAGTTTGTATTATATTTCTATATTGCACTCCATCACTGAGTGAAATCAAGACAGGACACATGTAGGAGTATAGGCAGGGTACATGGAGAAAGGCTGCTTATTGGATTGCTTTCTCAGCACAGTTTTCTCAGCTTTTTTTCTTACAAAATTTAAAAGCTTTTTTTAAACTTTTATTTTAATAACATACCCACAAACACACACACGCACACACACCCACACACACACACACACACACACACACAAGACATAAGATCACTAAAGAACAAGCGAAATGATTGTAAAGCAATGTCCTAAATGTATTTCATTATCTCCAGTGCCACATTTATAAGTCAATTCTAGAGGCCTTATGTCTAATCATATTTGGCAAATGGATATAACCCATTATGCAGAATTTGGAAAACTAAAATATGAACATGTTTGTATCGATACTTGTTCAGGATTTCTTTTTGCTTTTTTCTGCTTCTCTGCATAAAGGAAAGGTTTCTAAAAACGTAATTGATCATTGCCCACAAGCATTTAATGCAATAGGATTGCCTAAACATATCAAAACAGATAATGGGCCATCCTATTCTAGTAAAAATTTTATTTCATTCTTTAAGGAATTTGGAATCAAACATAAAACTTGAATTCCTTATAAGCCCATGGCAAACGGAATAGTTCAATGTGCTCATCAAACCTTAAAGAATTGGCCTTTTATGACAAAACAGTGGCAGTTATATCCCCCAAGGTCACCAAAGGCGCATCTTGCCTTTACTTTATTTGATCTAAATTTTTTGCAAACTGATATTAAAGGTCAGTCTGCAGCAGATCACCACTGGCATCCAGTTACTTCTAATTCTTATGCATTGATAAAATGAAAGGACACACTAACTAAGGAATGTAAGGGTCCAGATCCGATTCGAATCTGGGGAAGGGCTCAGTTTGCATTTTTTCATAAGAACATGGAGCACAGAGGCTTCCCAAGAGATTAATTTGTTAGCTGAACACAGATCCTGAATCTTCTTATAATTATCACTCTGAGAACTAAAATTCCTCTTTTGCATAGAATTTAGTTGGGGACTCAGCCTCCCAGAAAAGCTGTTTTCTTGCTACTCTCAGAGCTTTGCAATTTGCAACTGAATAAAGTATCTGGACTTCCCCAAAAGAAGCTTTGCATTGCTACTTTCTCATCGTCTGGGTCTCTTTTTCTTAAGCAGGTCAATCAACATCCTCCAATCAGACTGCAGGGGGAGTGCATCCCTGCAAACAAAGGCTTAAGGTGGCAACTGCTATTTTCATTCTAAAGACATTCTACCATGCATTTTGGCTTTAGGTCTGATTTGAAAAATAGGTTTATTAGAAGGGCTAGGAAGGCAGATATTTCAAATATTAGAAGAGATTGGTTTTTATTCTGATAGATGGTCTTAGTCCCTTTGCTGGTCTCTGGTTCTCCATCCTTACTGTTATTGCAAGCTCCCCTAATTTCCTCAGGCTGTGGGAATAACAGAGATGAGGAGGATGACCTCCAGCTCCTAATATAGCCTAAAAGCCACAAATTGTGATGTTACCAGTGGTATAATTCTTGTTGAGGCCTTGCTAAATCTGCTGTTGGCAATACTCCTTTAGGAGATGCACAGTACTGAGAACTGTGCATACTGATTCGTGATGATATGAATACAGTATGGGTACAGCTTCGGTGCAGATATTTACTGTATAATATCATGGGTATTCAGTGTTCTTTGTCTAATATCCACGTAGCAGTGAGTGCATACCATGTGTGTTCTTGTCTTAGGGAGAGATGTTCCACATGTATCTGTTAAATCCATTTGGTCCATGACTTCTATAAGTTTCACAGTGTCTCTGAGTTGAATGGTAGGGATATAAAGTAGGGAAAGAATTTGTTCAACCCATATTACATGAAAAAAATTAAATTAATATATACTTTTTTTAATCCAAAAAGCATGCCTATAGACCCATCTAATGTAGGGAGATCCTATTTGATGTTTCCTCTTCGTAGGTGACTCTAGATTTTCACAAGTTGGCATAAGATTACTAGCACACTCAGATTAACATAAACGCATTTTCAGTCATGTCTAAAACCATCACACCAATCGACCGAGATATTCTCTGTACATTCCATGGGCTAAATGTCAGAAACATGTGTGTTTTACAGTGTGTCTCAGCTTTAAAGTGTAAATCCTGAAAGGAGGGCCATGGTCAACCTTCCTACTTCCTGCTTCTAGGCCACTATTTGCTGCTCTGTGGCACTACAAAGGCTTCTTTGTTAATCAGGTACCACTGTGCCATAGATATCTTGAAGTGACAGAGTGTACAAGCATCCATGGGACCTAGATGCTGATGAGAACACTCTTACACCATCTCCTGCCTTCACAACATACTTATTAAGAAGGTGAAATATTGGGAAAGTCATGGTAGAACAAATTCTTTAAAGCCCAGGGCTGTTCTCAACAGTCATCTCCTGATTTTCTATATGGACCTCATATGTTACACTTTGAAGTCAACCCACAATCTCATGTTTCTTGTGCAAGTCATTAGAGTGTCAATTAAATCTAGACTTTGGGAATATATCAATAAGTCTGCATTATCTTCATATTCCCTGCCCTTAATTATGGTAACCTTGCCAAGAATAGATGTCTCACCATTCTCACTGACAGTTTACCTGGTAAATAGATAGTTGAGAAAAAGACATTCTTCTAAGGCCCAAATAGCCTAGTTAATCAGTATATGAGAAGCAGGGCTGACATCACTCAGCACAAAAGCTAAAGAGAGTCTCTTGTTTTGTGGAGAACTGAGAGAACAGCAGGGACAGGGGCCTTAATGATAGTCAGTCCAGACCTGGAGGCTGGGTCTAACAGCATCCAAAGGAATACAGGCCAATTTCCTCCAGCTTCCTGGAGGAGCACTGTTTCTCTTCAAAATGTGACAGGGATGGCACCCACAAGGGGGAAGAATGCAGTGTGTTCTAGACTTATTTTGAGCCATCAGGGTATTGATCCTCCCACATTTCCCTTGCTATTACAAATGATCAACCTCAATAGGGGTCATGTAAGCTCTGCTGACACCAGAATCTCTAATTGCAAAACCCTTACAGGAAAGACCAGTTTTCCTCCACTCTAAGGATAAAAAGCAAGGATTGGGCTCATATGGCTAAGCATTTTCTGACTAGCTTTGAGAGAACAGCGTGGTCCAAGGCCCAGATTTCAGATTTGGTGATTACTGACAGTTTAAAAATAAGTACTTGTAACGTTTGCTCTGTGGTACTGAAAAATATTGTCCCCAAATGTATGAACACAAAACGGTGAGCATGTAGCCTAAGGAGCAACATTTCCCTGATTTAACACCAGGCACGTGGCATTCATTCTATACACAGAAATACCCCCCGAGTCTCCAGACCACCCTCCTCAACTGTACATTACAAGCATTACAAGTTTTTGTTATAGCCCATAAGATACAAGTCTTCAAGAAAACACAATCAGACACAAGGCAGAAACAAGAACTCATGTATTGATCAAATTGCATTATCAATAAAAAAATGTCAGCAATGGGTTGACATTGCTTAGTGTCTGCATAAAATTGGTAAAAATGGACCTAAAAGTTCTGTAACAGTTCAGGAGTACAAGAAAAACAAGATTATAATTTCTTAGTAATAAAGAGAGAAACACTTTCTGTTAAAGTATTCAAAACCCTGTCTAAGGTAGATTTGTCACTCAATGGTAGTATTTGATTTGTAACTTCAAAAGCTGACCCGTCCAGCAGGTCCAGTTATTCGAGGGTCTCGAGAGGACTTTCTCCTAAGAAATAAATGGGGTGTAGAGAGAGATGAGGATATTGTGCGAACAAAGATATGGAAATGTTCTGAATTACATCAGGACCCCAATGTATTAGCCATGACCAAGGTTTAAATGCACAAGCAAAAGGGGAAGTGCCTTTCAGCAGGAGAAATGGGGCAGAAGCAATGCACCTCAGCAGGAGGGATGGGGCAGCAGGGTGGGGGGGGGAGAGGAAGTACTTCTCAGCAGAAAGGAAGGGGCAGCGGAAATTTTTCTTTTGGCGACTACTGGTGGAAGCAGGAACTTGGCGTTATCAGGGTACATCTTTAGGTCAGGACATCCAGCACTGACTTAGGGTTGGAACAATCTGTAGTTGTTCTCAGAGCAGTGAGTCTGTGGCCTGCTTTTAACCCTCTTTTCTTATCGGGGGGGGGGGGGAGAGACCCAATTCAGAGATCAGGACAATAGCGTTGCAGTAATAGCTCCCAACAAAAAGCATAGATGCACTCCCCACCACCAGGAAATTAAAAAAACAAAACAATACAAAACAAAACAAAAACAAACAAACAAACAAACAAACAAGCAAAAAAAGCAAAAGATACTCCAATGCACTGTATCTGCTTTGTTGTGAGTAAATCCACAAACATGAATGGATAGCAACACAGGAAGGAATTATGCACAGCAAGGCACACACACACACACACACACACACACACACACACACACACACAAAAGTAAAAAGAAACAGTCCAGTCAAGAAGCTATTGAAGAGAGTCCTTTAAAATTTATGATAAAGAAGATGAAGTGTATTTCTTCACAATTGATGATTTCTGGTGGAGGGCAAGGAAGATTCATTTTTAGAGCTTGTGTTTGATATTTTCTAGGTTCTTCTTTTTATACTCCAAAACACTAGATAGGACAGAAATAAAGGTAGAGAGAGGAATTAGAAAATCTCTGAATCTAATTTTTTTCGTAGTGCTTCTTCTTTAAATATGGATATGAAAAAACCACAACCAACTTGCGTAACCAACCACCAAACACCAGACAAAATGTACTAGCTTTGACACTCAATCTTGTGCAAAGTTAATGCAGCAGGAGTTTTTCACTAATGTATGTTGTATGTAAATATAGTATTCCACCAAACTTAGTAACTCTGTATTCCATACTTCCTGCATTCAGCTGTTCACTATTTTAATATTAGTCATACCTATTCCATGCTGTGCCATGTGTTTTGATGCAATTAAGTTTCATCTGGGGACCTCATATGAAATGCAAATATTGTGTGTAAATCTCCTTTAGTGTTACTTCATAAACATGTTTCATCTATGGAGTAACAGTATTAATGCTTTCTGTTTGAAGTACACTTTCAGTGTGCATAAGTAGATACTCCTCTTTAGTATTTTATGATACACTAAATATAACATATAGTGTATACTTAGAAGATGAATCCAGTAAAGGATTTTTAAAATTTTGTGTGAGGGCTTTGTGATTTAAAAAAAAAAAAAGTGTTCTCAATAGTATTGGCTGAGATTCTGCAGTCTTGTGTGTGCTCTTTTCTAATGAATCATAATTAACGTTTATGCTGAGACTCGGGGAGGCAAGCTTATCAGTAGAAAGAAAGCCATTATCTTGGAATCTCTCCTTTTATAAGTACTCCTATAAGTATATAAATGTCTGGGTGGCCAATTAGACAGAATGATGTTACCCAGAGAGATGTAACCCAAATTCATAGGGCAACAATGTCTAGGTAACTGTCTGGCATTGAACAGTCACTCCACTGTTCTGAACAAACTGATTGTAACCAGTAGTTTAAGCACAGGCAGATAGCATAAGTGTAAGTATGCAAGCCTGTCTTGATTTCAATGTGATAAAGATCGGGGCCCAAAACTACAAAAGGAGGTAATGGGTTCTTTCTGTTTACAAGTCTCAGCTTGTAAATTGCATGATCTAGGAAAGTCAGGACAGAACTTGATTCAGAGCTGGTAAGTAGAGGCAGAAACTGAAGCAGAGATTATGGAAGAACTCTGGATTACTTTCCTCCAAGTCATAGGTATGCGAGGTCCTAGGGGATGCAAAACAGAAAAGAAAGAAAAAATAAGTACCAAACATATCACAATGGTTGACCTACATGCATACTTTAAAGTCTGCTCTTGATAATATTTGTATTCATTTGGAAATCAAGTTCTACATGGCAATTGGTAAACAGCATACTTTTCATTATTTCTATTGGATGGATATTTTTACCTGAAGGAGTGTATTTGTTGGATGTGAACATTCCTGGACTACATGGAGGTCCTAAGTTAGCTTGTATCAGATCCCCTGGAACAGGACTTACATGTGGCTGTGACACACAGGATGATCACTGGGAATTGAATCCCAGACCCTCTGCAAGAGCAGCCAATGATCTTATACTCTGAGTCATGTAAAGATCTCCACATTTCTGGAGAGAGAAGGAAGGTGTAGGAAGAGAACATTACTCAAAATGTCCAAATTCATCTAAGAATAAATTAATGCTTGCAAGGGTCTGTCAAGATACACAACAAAAACAAGAAAAAATTAGAAGGTGTGTAAAAATTTAAAAGAATGTTTGTTTCTGCTCTGTTGTGTGTTCTGACCAGGACTAAATGAACACACTAAATGAAGCTGCACTGAGAAGCATAAAGAAGGGAGGTACCACACTCTGACAAGTGCTAAGGTTGTTTCAACTGTATTTGTGTAATCCTTCAGGGGCTTCTTGTCAAAAATAAACCCCCTTTATCAAATCCCCAACAGTAAATTCTGTGTGTCTCATTTGGAGACTGGGCAGAAGATATGTGAGATGCACCAGGAATGATTAAACTTTATGTTCTCTTGCTCAGAAACCATTTTCAGGGATCCTATGAAATCCAAATGTCAGCTCCAGACTGCATAGTATCAGGTTTTTCTTGGCCAATTCAAAATTAGAGCCAATATCTAAAAAGATGACTTATCTGTTACACAAAGTTGCTGCTACCAAATAGGAGGTGGCTATGATTCCCAACACCAACACTGTGGATCGATCTCTCTCTCTCTCTCTCTCTCTCTCTCTCTCTCTCTCTCTCTCTCTCTCTCTCTCTGTCTCACTCTCTGTTTCTGTCTGATTGTGTCTGTGTGTGTTTCTGTGTGTGTCTGTCTGTTTCTGTGAGTCTGAATGTGATTGAGTGTGTGTGTTATTATAATGTAGCCCATTCTTAAAATAAGAAAGGCACTTTCACTTTGTGTTTTTTTTTTTTTTCTTTCCATTTTGGCCAAATTGTATTGATTAGCACTGGCTGGCCTCAAATTGGCTATGTATGTATGGCTTTCTTAGAAGTCAAAAGAGATATGATATAAGACCCATAGTCATCTGGTTAAAAGCAGGAATCACTGTGATACGCTTCCATTTTGTAATATTATAAGGTTTGAACTATATGAAGGTATGTAAGTAGTCTTCAAAATTAATTCCTAGGTGCCAGGGAATGGGGGCAAACACACATTTAATCCCAGGACTTATTATGCTGAGGCAGGAAAATCTCTAAATTCCTTGTCAGTCTCGTCTATAGAGCAAATTCCAGTTCAGCCAAAGATATTCCATGGAATGCAGCCTGGAAAAAAAAAACTTGAAATGAATAAACTTCATAGTTAAGTAATAAATAATTAAAAAAAAACGCTGCGAAAGATGAGTGAAATATGCAATTATCTAGACATATACCAAATCCATAAGATAAACCATCTAAACAGCACCTTAACACCTTAAGAAATAGAACCAATCATGATAATCTCCCACCAAAACAACCCTGGGACTAGATGGCTGTAGTGCAGAATTCTATCAGACCATCAAAGAAGAACTAATACCAATTCTCATGAAAGTGTTCCACAAATTAGAAACAGAAGGAACAATACCGAATTCATTCTATGAAGCCACAGTTACACTGCATATTCTCCTGTGGAGATGGAATGGTCACTGCCTAATGAGGAACTGGTCACTTCTTCCTTTCATACAGGACTTTGTTTGAGATTATTTTTTGCTTCTACCATGGTTAATATTACAAATAGATTTTAAATACAGTTTTAACATAAATGAATTTTTGCTTTAGAAAATATCATGTATATTTAACAGGCTTTTAACAATCATAACTTATATTCACAACATAAAAGCAAAAGAAGTTACAACCTATTTAATCAATGAGAGAAAATTAGAGACTATTCTAACCAAATTGAACCAGGAGGAAAATAAGAACTGTACTGAAAAACTGATTTTTAGTAATAAAAATAACAAAAATAATGATAATAATAATAATAATAATAATAATAATGAAATACATTAGAAATTAAAAAATGAATACATATATTTTGCTAGTTTAAGTAAAAAATACTAATGAATAATAAGAAATATGTTCACCTGATTTCGAAATCCCAATCCTCTCATTCTATGAAAATTTTGGTTGGAATTTGAAAGATTAGCTTTATGAATAGTTGTCCAGGAAATTGACAGATGCCCTTAGGTTATGTTGCTTTCAGTTGTTATGGAGACAATGCCTCAATTACACTCCTTTCTGTGGCTTGCAATTCTAGGTCCTCAGTCTGCCACTGCCTCCACCTCCACCTCCATTTCCGCCTCTGCTCTACCTCTGCCTCCTCCTTCTTCCCCCTTTCCTTGTCCATGTCCCTGTCCCTGTCCCAGTCCCTCTCCATGTCCCTGTCTCTCTCCCTGTCCCTGTCCCTGTCCCTGTCCCTGTCCCTGTCCCTGTCCCTCTCCCTCTCCCTCTCCCTGTCCCTGTCCCTCTCCCTCTCCAGCTCCCTCTCCCTCTAGCCTCCCCACTAGCACACAGATAACCCTCAGATTAGTTCAGTTTTAGTACTGATCTACTCTAGAATTTTTTTTCCTTCATGTCTACTTCCTTCCTAGCTTGTTGTAAAGCTATTTAATTCAATTTGAATCTTCCACATAATAAGAAATTTATTCAAAATTCATAGGCCAACTATTGCTAAGTAAGTGTCTGGTGTTCATCAACCACTCCACTCTTCTAAAGGAAGTGTTTTGTAATCAGAATTTTAAGCACAGGCAGATATCTTTAGTGTTAGTGTAAAATTCTGTCTTGTGTTCAATGTGATAAAGATCAGGACCAAAACTGTTGGAAACCAGGCCTTACCTAACTTGAACTGTGTTTCACCTGGGAGGCAAACAGAGGCTGAAAAGAGAGGGGAACTATATAGGTGAGAGAAAAATGGAGCCAAGACAATTTTCTGATCTAGGCTCAAATATTTAATAAAAGTTTTCACTTATAAAGGGGGAAACCCATTCTCTGCCATGCCAAGTTTCTTGCTTTCCTGATACCAAGTTGTCAGCACAACCTTTTAGCACTAAGTCACCAAATTCACAGATTGCAGTTAACTACAGAAAATCTTGGAGAACCAATTTGGCCTCATGGCAGATGGCAGGTAGTTTCACATCAAAGGAAACTAGCTGAGGAGCTGCACTGCAGGTGGCCCTGCCTCAATGGCATAAGGTCTGAACCTGCATAGGTTGGAGGAGGTTATACTCCCCCCCGTTAATAATATTTTAAAAAGTGCTAAACTGAGGCATAAAATGTATTTATGCTCTATAGTCTTGCCTGGGAGTTATGGTGACTGCAGGCCACACCTCCCTTAGGAAATCTTAGATCTTCCTGAAGCATCAAATTCCATTATGGATGCTACGTGCAACTAGTTTGTGTTATATATCACACAAAACATGGCTCTGTGTTGTGTTATCAACAGTCATGGATTTTGGCATGTACCTCTGTCTTAGATTGGTATGGTTCTGAGATCTGGATGTCTGTCATTGAATGTCCAGTCCTCATTATCACACCTTATTCCCAATTCAGACCAAAGTCATAATATGTACTAGAATGAAGATCAATAACTGCCACCTTCACTGTTGGAGGCAAGGCTGTACATCTGCTACAGTCAGGCTGAAGGACTTGGATGACCTGCTTGAGAAACAAAGTTGGGACAGTGATAAGCAAGAGTATGAAAGTTTCTTTGGAGAAGTCCAGGTACCCCATTCAGTTGCAAATTAGCAATGATCAAGCTTAGTCTTAGAGATTCTGGTGTGGGGAGGTGGCTTTGAGAATTGCAGAAAGGCTGCAGCCTCTCTGGGAGTGGAGGCTGTGCTCCAAATTAAATTTGCTAGCTAATTAAGATTTTAGCTATCTTCCCTAATTCTTCTAATACTGGAATTATTAATAGACCAGTCCAATATTGAATTAGGATACCTGGTCACAGTGAAGTTAGAAGATGAATCACTATAACTCTATCTTGAGACTAATCTTTCTAAATCAGATTACACAGTCTCTACTGTTCTACATCCCATAATTCTTAAAAACCTTGAAGTAAAGCATCTTAGCTTGTCCAAACTGGGAAAATGATAAACAAAGGTAGGTCAAAAACATATACCCAATTCAGCTTTCTTGTCACTACAGTCAGGGCACTAAGCAAACACACCTGTTAGTGTGTCACAAAAATTAGCGTTCATATATCTGCAGCATTCTGTGAAGAGAACCTATTCTTGTCCCTTTCCCAATAAAGTAGCTACTTAGGATCAAGCCATATACCAATAAGTAGATTTTTTTCATTTGACCTAGACATGATTATGTCTCCTATTTAAGATATTATCAGACATTTTTAAGTTCTTTGACATCCAAATTTCAAAGTTCTTAAAGTGTGATTTAAATAATGTGCATGGGGATATAATTTATCTTGTCCTTTGTTTTTTTAAAAAGAAGAGTTTTTTAAAGTTCCACATTACCCTGTATTAGATAAATTAATAAATTGTTTACAAAACATTTCAAATGCTTTACTGTTATAGTCAGTATTAATATAACAAGGCCAGCGACTAATTACACTTTCAATTGTTTATCTTGAAGAGTGGATTTAACTAGAAAGCTTTAAAATGTATTAATAGTCCCCCTCTTCCTTTCTCTTTCTCACTTCCTCCATTTCCAGCAGCAGTCTTCTTGCCTCTGCAGGTATTTTACACATGAAGTGTCCAAGCAAAATGGCATGTACACAAACAACCATACCCAGCATCAAAGTTTATAAAATAAAAGAAATGATGTGTAGACTATGATAATAATTTTTCTGGGAAAGGTAGTATAGGAGAGAGGAATCACTGTGTGTGGACTCACAAAGACACAAAGAACCCCCCAAATAGATCCAATTTACCACTCCTTAGAAACACAAACACCACAGGCAGGAGGAGGGATTTTGAATGAGGAACTCTTTCCTTGTCTTTCCAAGTGCTTTGGTGGATGAGCACAACTACAGGAAAGGGGTCTCACAGCAGGTAAACTCCCACCACCACCCCACACAAAGGCAAAGTCACCTTTGTCGAACCAGGAGCAAATCACCTGCCTCTGCAGGTTGTTTCTGTTTAGCTGCATTTGGAGAAAGCAGTTGGAGCAGTTGCTGCCTGCTCTTGAGAAGGGCTCTAAGGGTACAATGCATAGGTCTGTAGAATTGCAACAAGTTTGGACCCTAGAAAAGTAATGGGTTGCTGAAATGGTCCTGGACTGTGAATCTTAGGGTCTTGCTAGGGAATTTCTTAATCTACAGTGACATTTAGACATTGGAGCAAGCAGAGGTGCTTTGATCCTTATCTTAGGCACTCAAAGTTGTCCTGGAAGACAATCGTTGTGACTGTTTGTGAGGCTTTGCTGGAGGAGAGGGGATATTGACAGCCCTCTACACGATCTGCATGGCACACAACTAGAGCTTTCTTTCTTATGAAGCATAGAAGTGACTGAGGGCAAAACACCACAGGAGACAACTATATCAGCGTCCCTTAAGTAAAATCTTGCTGGTGTATGAAATAGTGTGCCTTGCAAATACTGAAGTGGGTGCTCACAGTCATCTATAGGATGGAATACAGGGCCCCCAATATAGGAGCTAAAGAAAGTACCCAAAAACTGAAGGGGTCTGCAACCCTATAGGCTGAACAACAATATGAACTAACCAGTACCCACAGAACTTGTTCCTCTAGCTGCATATGTAGCAGAAGATTGCCTAGTCGGCTATCATTGGGAAGAGAGGCCCTTGGTCTAGCAAAATTTATATTCCACAGTTCAGGGGAATGCCAAGGCCAAGAAGTGGGAGTGAGTGGGTAGGTGAGCAGGGGGCAGGAGGTATAGGGGACTTTTGGGATAGCATTTGAAAGGTAAAAGAAGAACATATGTAATAAAAAATGTGTGGGAAAATAAAGAGACGAGGTCGTTTCTACAATTAGGAAAAGTCTCATTACTTTATCCCATTAAATGTGCACATTAAAAAAAAAGTGGCTAATGGCTTTGAACAGGATCCTTGCTGAGGACAGGATCTTATAAAGGGTTCCAGATAGACAACTCATTTACAGTTTTACAAGCTAGTACTTATAAACAATTGATCATTGGGAGCCTCAAGCTGAGACACCCGATCACTGGGCATAAGTGTTGAGATAATTTGAAGATATTTCCAATGTTTTGAATAATCTGAATGATATTGGATACATTTACTCTATGGAAGGAGTATGTGTGTGGAGTCCCTTGTGTCACTGAAGTAGGAGTTGTAAAACACCTGTGGCGATGATGCAAGTTCATATCTATGATGTGTTTGTGATGTCAGTATTTATAAAGGAGGAGGCATCTCTGAGATGCAATAACACATTTAAAAAAGAAAACCACAAGACAAAACGGAAAGGGAATATTGCCTTATGTTGTTGTATTTCTGTTTTGTGTGTGTTGTGTGTGTGTTTTGTTTTTTTTTTGTTTGTTTGTTTGTTTGTTTTCTTATTTGTGTGTATGGTCTGATTTTTGGATTTTTTCGAGACAGGAATTCTCTATATGCCCCTGGCTGTCCTGGAACTCACTCTGTAGACCATGCTGGCCTTGTACTCAGAAATCTGCCTACGTCTGCCTCCCAAGTGCTGGGATTAAAGCTGTGCACCACCAACACCCTGCAAATATTGCCATTTTTAGTGAGATATTTTTAATGTTTTTTTTACTGATTTATGTAAGATATTTCAAATGGTGTGTCCATTTTTTTTCACGTTGTTGCATTATTCCTTTCAAAGTTTGTTGATTATTGCTAACGAATACAGGATTTAACATCAGGACACTGACATTCTTCTTTTTCATTTCATTCCTCTCCTTTTTTTCTGTTTAACTTATCTGGAAATGGATTTTTCTGTATAGTCCTAGCAATTCTGGGCCTTCTTGTGCAGTTCAGTCCTGAATTCAAATCTACTGGATTTTATCACCAAATCCTGAGATTAAACCCCTTTCTAAGCAGACATCAACATTTTTTTAAATTTTCTGTCTCACAATACTTCTTTAGAAGATGTCCTCATCACAGTTCCCAAGTAATGCCTTCAGACACTTCTAACTTTCTGTAGCAACCTTACCATATAGAGCCTATGTAAGGCATCCTGTTGGGTAGCATTCTGCCTTAAGCTGTCCACATCCAAAGTGTTTGTATTCTTCACAGTGGCCTGTGAGGTTAGTGTGATTAATCTGGGATGAGCTGTCAGGTGAGGAATTATTCACCACTGCAGCCACAAAGCTTGCAGTTTCCACTGCTCCTGATCATGATGCTGCAGAAGGTTTCTTTGATTATCATAGACACTGGCTTCTTATTCCCAAATCTTGGTAGTGGTACTGTATTCTGCCTGTCTGTGTAAACAATTAGACATGAACCATGTCTTAGTATACTGGTTGAATCTTGAGAAGTTTGTTGTTCTTTTCTGCTGGATAGCCTGTTACTGGGGAAATCAGGCCATCAAGATTATTCTTAGCCTGGAAGGTACAGAGTCAGGGTCAGAGGAAGTGTGAAGTCTGGGTAAGGACTAGTTCTTAATCCAGATATTCCCTATGTATATGAACCGTAATTGTCAACATTTCTCATTAAAAAAAAAAACACTTGAGGTTTATATGTGTTATTCTCAAATGACAGCTGTAATTTTTTTCCACTTAAACACACCCCTCAATATACAATAACAGATATCTACAGGGCCCTTTATAAACTATTCAGAGTTGTGCATCCCCATGGTCTCTGGTCTGTTTCCATTGTGAAAGGACATATGTTGAGAGAGATTTGTTTACCTTTGTTCTAATGATGTCCCTGGTCTTAATGTCTCAGTATTCATCCTGGTGTGAATACTGTGGAAATCGAAAATGTTAAAGGAACCGTGAAGAAAAATGTTAATTGGTGTGAAAGAGTTAATGGGAACAGCCGTTAGTTTCCACTGACTGAAACTAAAATATTCATTACCTGTTATATTTCACAAAAACAGAATTATTGCTCATTTGTTCAAAGTGGACAGCCAGGTACAAATGAAATGATTTTATCCACTGGGCTGTTTTTTTTTTTCAAAGCCTGGGCATGCTTCAACAAAGGAGTGCCTGAGAGCACCTGAATGTTCAGATAAAGTTTACTGAGGTCTCCTTGGCCTGAGAGTGCCTGTCCAGCCGCACTTTTGAACAAGAGGAATGGGTGGGACATACTTTGATAGAAACAGCAGGAGCTTGGTTGCCAGTCAGAAAGTTGTTGAAGAACAGCAGCAGGCTGTAGTGTTTGAGATTGTCAGACACCCTGTGAAAATTGCAAAACCCAAAGTAACTTGGAGCTAAAAAGTTAGAGATCTGATTAAGAGGTAAAATCTTGGATGTTGTAGTGAAGAGCAAAAACTTATAATTTTGCGCCTCATAGCATTGTGGTATGTAAGTTCAAGAAATTCAGGGCTGAAGAATAGACCAAGGCGGGTCCAGGCACAGCCAAACCCACCCTGTAGCTAAGAATGTCCAGCCATAAAAGATAAAAAAGAGAATGCAGGAACTAGCCACTGCTATCAGGGCGGACCAAATGGCCATCTGGCAGGATGGCACCTCCCTATAGATCCCCATAAATCATACATTGACCAGGTGTCCTGCTGACCTCGAGAAGTCCCAAGCCCTTGTGCCTCCCTACACCTTAGCATGCACATATTACCCTGTTAATTTGTAATCATCCCGCCAACATTTAAATAAGCCTATCATGTGTAATGGCCCAAATTCTTTTGGCTCCCCTGTTTTTGGTTTGTGGTTTTTGCCTTTATATGCCTGTAAAAAGTTTGGGCCGGGGTTGAACTTCCCTGCCCCCTGCGCAGTGCATGAGATTCGACCCCAGCATGCTGGCTTGGGCGCTCCTTTTTTGTTTGTGTGTTTGTGTGAGATTAAAGCTTGTATAGTTACAGCGAGTTCCGCCTCAGTGTCCTACTGGGTGCGCACCTCCCTGAAGAGGGACTCACTGAAGGGGTCTTTCATGTGGTGGATAGGCTGGGAGATGTGTGACCACCCAGGGGTCCTAGACCCACTTGGAGGTAAGGCCCTCTATCTTGTCTTGGTTTTGTCTCTATATTCTGTCTGAAAATCTTGTGAGATCACAGTTTCAGTTTTGCAAACTCTCTTATGAGACAGTGCTTCGAAGGGAGAGCAAAGTGGATAAGGACAGATGTGTCTAGGTGTCCACCATTTGTTCGCCCTGGGAGACTACAGGGAAGTCAGGGGGAGGGCCAGGGATGCCTAGTGAACCTCCTCGGGAAAAGTCAGGGATAAATTTTCTCCTTGACAATCTGTTTCTGAGACCTGTTCCTAGGCCGTCTGATTCTTTTCAGGAACTCTGGTTGACACAGAGTAGGCGACTGGTTTTGCTTTTGAGTCTTGTAGCCTTTGTAATCGTTTTTAACATGTGTGTGACAGAGCTTAACATGGGAAAGACTATGACGACCCCACTAACACTTACTCAGAACCATTGAACAGACGTTATGACTAGGGCCAACAATCTTTTCTTTGATGTCAAGAAGGGACCTTGGCAAACTTTTTGCTCCTCTAAATGGCCAGCTTTTGGTGTGGGCTGGCCTTCGCAGGGAAATTTTAGCCTGCCTGTTATTCTAGGTGTCAAGTTATTTTTCAGACTGCAGGAGGGCATCCTGATCCGGTACCTTATATAATTGTGTGGCAGGATCTGGTACAAAATCTGCCACCCTGACTGGGTTCCTGGACTTCCGGAGCTGAGGCAGCGATGGTGGCAGTAGCCATGAAACCGAAAATGATGCATGCGGGTCTGCCAGAGCACGTTCCATCGGCCCCCCCTGAGGATCTATCCTGAAATTGATGATGCCTTTTTCATTGACTCCTTCCCACCCCCTTACCCCCAAAGAACTTCTAATCCTGATCCCTCACAGCTGCCCACCCCAGCAGACCCCAGGGTGGCCTCTGTGACAGGACCGTTGGGAGGGACTCCTAGCTGCGAAGTCCATAGTTCAGAGGGAAGTGAATCTAAACCAGATTCCACTGTTGCTTTGCCTTTAAGAGCTTATGTAGGAGGACCTGCCCATGCCCCGGGGCAGTTAGTCCCATTGCAGTACTGGCCATTTTCATTGATAGATATGTTGGCAGATATGTATAACAGATATGTATAACTAATCACTCCTCTTTCTCATAGAATCCCTCAGGCTTAACAGGACTCCTTGAGTTCCTAATGTTCTCCTACCAGCCCACTTGGGATGACTGCCAGCAACTTTTGCAGGTCCCCTTTAGAACTGAAGAGAGAGAGAGGATCCTGCTAGAAGCCAGAAAAAAACGTCCCAGGACCAGATGGGACCCCCACTAATCTCCCCAACCTTATAAATGCAGCTTTCCCCTTGGCCCGTTCTGCCTTAGAGTTCAATACTGTGAAAGATAGGGAGCGTCTCACAGTCTACTGATGGACTCTAGTGGCAGGGATAGAGCGGGCTGCATGGTGACCCACCAATTTGGCCAAGGTAAGAGAAGTCCTTCAGGGTTCAATGGAGCTACCCTCCGTTTTCTTAGCACGACTAATGGAGTCTTATAGGAGATAGCCCCATTTGATCCCTCTTAGGAGGGACAGCATGCAGCTGTAGCCATAGATTTCATTGGTCAGTCTGACTCTGATATTATGAGAAAGTTATAGAGGTTAGAGGGTCTCCAAGATTATACTCTGCAAGATTTAGTAAAAGAAGCTGAGAAAGTGTACCACAAGAGAGAGACTGAGGAAGAAAAGCAAGAGAGAGAAGAGAAAGAGGTAGAGGAAAGAGAAAACCGGCATGAACGCCAGCAGGATAGGAACTTGACTAAGATTTTGGCCGCAGTGGTAGGTGGAGAAAGTTCAGAGAAGAGTCAGTCAGGGTACCTGCGCAACAGGGCAAGAAGACGCCCAGGAGAACAGAGACCTCCACTTGAGAAAGACCACTGCACATACTGCAAGAAAAAAGAATATTGGGCCAGAGACTGCCCAAAAAAGAAGCAGAGGGGCCCCAAAGTATCTGCCCTTGAAGAAGACAAGGGAAGTCGGGGCTCGGTCCCCCTCCCCAAGCCTAGGGTAACTCACTCTGTGGAGGGGACCCCCGTTAATTTTCTAATAGACACAGGAGCTGAATATTCAGTCTTGACTGAACCTTTAGGACAATTAGGATCAAAGAAGATTTTAGTTATGGGAGCCACTGGTAGCAAGCTTTATCCCTGGACAACCAAAAGGATTTTAGACATAGGAAAAAATAAAGTGACGCATTCTTTTCTTGTGATACCTGAGTGCCCAGCACCCCTGCTAGGCTGGGACCTTTGTAAAAAATTGAAAGCACAAGTCCAGTTTACTTCTGACGGACCTGAGGTATCATGGAAGAAGAATCCAGTGGCATGCTTAGTTTTAAATTTAGAAGAAGAATATCACCTCCACGAACAGAAGTCTGAGACTTTACCCTTTAAAGAACGATTGACAGGTTTTCCAGAGGTTTGGGCAGAGCAGGCTGGGATGGAATTAGCTAGGCAAGTGCCACCCAACATAGTCGAGCTAAAAATGGCTGCCAAACCCATTTCAGTCAGGCAATACCCCATGAGTCAAGGGGCTAAAAACAGCATTCGACCACATATCCAGAGACTGCTATAACAGGGTATATTGGTCCCGTGCCAGTCCCATTGGAATACCCCCTTCCTGCCAGTGTGTAAACCTGGGACAAATGACTATGTGCCTGTTCAGGACTTAAGAAAAGTCAATAAGCAGGTACAGGACATTCACTCAACTGTGCCCAACCCTCACAACTTGCTGAGTTCCTTACCACCTGAACGGTCCTGGTACACTGTCCTGGATTTGAAAGATGCCTTTTTCTGTCTCAGATTACACCTGAACAGTCAACTTCTGTGTGCTTTTGAGTGGCGAGTCCCTGAAGGAGGATATACGGGTCAGCTAATTTTGACTAGGCTGCGACAGAGGTTCAAAAATTCACCCACTTTTTTTGATGAAGTGGTCCACCACAACCTTATGCCCTTTAGGGAACAGAACCTCCAAATTTCTCTCCTGGAGTATGGAGATGATTTAATCCTTGCAGCTTCAACCCAGGAACTGTGCCTTGACAGGATCAAGAAGCTTCTAAATGAAAAAAGTGAATTGGTGTACCACTAAGAAAGCTCAGCTATGCCATATGGACTTGACCTACCTAGGATACTCCCTCCGAGAAGGAAAGCAGTGGTTCACCGAAGCTCAAAAGAAGACTGTGATGCAGATCCCAACCCCCACCACTCTGTGACAAGTACGTGAGTTTCTGGGAACGGCAGGCTTTTGTAGACTCTGAATACCAGGGTCCACAATGTTGGCGGCACCTCTGTACCCACTCACTAAAGAAAAAGTCCCGTTCACCTGGACAGAGGAACACCAAAAAGCCTTTAACAGCACAAAGGCTGCTCTGCTTGCAGCCCAGGCTTTGGCCCTGCCAGATTTGACTAAGCCTTTCACCATATACGTTGATGAGCCAGCTGGAGTAGCCAGCAGAGTCCTGACTCAGACTCTGGGGCCCTGGAAGAGGCCAGTGGCCTACCTGTCTAAAAAATTGGACCCAGTTGCCAGTGAATGGCCCTCCTGCCTAAAAGCCATCGCTGCAGTAGCCCTACTTGTTAAAGATACTGGCAAGCTTACTCTAGGTCAGCATGTGAGTGTAATCACTCCCCATGCGTTAAAGAGTATTGTATGACAGCCCCCTGACCATTGGATGACAAATGCCCGGATGACCCACTACCAGAGCCTGTTGCTAAATGACCGAGTGACTTTTGCCCTACCTGCCATCTACAATCCTACCACCCTCCTCCCCAAGACGGATGCCTCTACCTGGGTACACCAATGTGCTGATATCCTGGCTGAAGAAACTGGATCGAGAAAGGATCTGACTGACCGAACTTGGCCAGGTGTGCCTGACTGGTACACAGATGTTAGAAGCTTTGTGGTGGAGGGAAAATAAAGAGCAGGAGAGGCAGTGGTTGACAGAAAACATGTAATTTGGGCAAGTTAACTTCCAGAAGGAACTTCGGCTCAGAAGGCTGAGCTCCTGACGCTAACTAAAGCTCTGCGGCTGGCAGAAGGTAAGGCAATCAATATTTACACTGACAGCCACTATGCTTTTGCCACAGCCCACATTCATGGGGCCATCTATAGACAAAGGGGGCTACTTACTTCGGCAGGCAAGGAAATCAAAAATAAAGAAGAAATCTTGGCCCTCCTAGAGGCTATACACATGCCCAAGAAAGTGGCCATCATCCTCTGCCTTGGCCATCAAAAGGGGCAAGGTGCTGTAGCCCAGGGAAATCAGATGGCAGGTTGGGTGGCCAAACAGGTGGTAAAAGGCATCCCTGCGCTGCCTGTAGAGAGTATAGAAGAACCAAAAGGGACCCCAGAAATCAGTTTTGAATACACCTCCAAAGATTATGAGATGATTGAAGATCTTGAAGAACAAGGGAAGTCCAAAGGATTTAGCTACCATGGGATAGCAAGAACAAAAGAAGGAAAAATTATTTTGCCCTATAGAGAAGGAAAGGCATATGTAAAACGCATCCATCCCCTGACACATCTGGGAGCAAAGAAATTGTGTGATTTAATCCAGTCCTCAAACTATTATGTGCTCAGGCTACTAGACGAACAAGTAACTAAATCCTGCAAGTGTGTTCCCTAATTAATGCTGCACGCCCCTTTAATGAACAAGGAAAACGACAACTGGGGGATAGACCTGGAGTTTACTGGGAAGTAGACTTCACTGAGATCAAACCAAGAAAATATGGTAATAAATAGTTACTAGTTTTCATAGACACTTTCTCAGGATGGGTAGAAGCCTTCCCCACCAAGTCTGAAACTGCTCAGGTGGTGACCAAGAAGATCGTTGATAAGATCCTACCCCAGTTTGGGATCCCCAGGGTAATATGCTTGGATAATGGGCTTGCATTTGTTGCCCAGGTAAGTCAGGAATTAGCCACACATTTGGGGAACAATTGGAAGTTATATTGTGCTTATAAACCCCAGAGATCAGTATAGGTAGAAGGAATGAACAGGACTCTAAAAGAAACCCTAACTAAATTAGCTTTTGAGACCAGTGGTAAAGACTGGGTGACCCTCCTTCCCTTTGTGCTCCTTAGGGCCCGAAACACACCTGGGTGTTTCGGCATTACTCCTTATGAAATTCTACATGGGGGACCACCCCCCTTGACCGAGTCTGATGGGATATTGAATTCCAGTGCTGACTCTTCCTCACCCTCTTCTCTGTTTACCCATTTAAAGGCTGTAGAAGTTGTCAGAACACAGATCTGGGACCAGATTAAAGAAGCATACACAACAGGGAGCAGTGCAGTGCCCCACAGGTTCCAGGTCGGGGACTCAGTTCTGGTCTGACAACATCGAGCTGGCATGCTTGAGCCACGGTGGAAGGGACCTTATGTAGTGCTGCTGACCAGCGCCAAGGTAGCAAAGGTAGACAGGATCGCTGCCTGGATCCACGCATCCCACATAAAAAAAAAGGCATCCAACCAGGATGAAGACGACCTCAGAGAAAATTGGACAGTGGCCGCTACTGATAATTCTCTTAAACTGTGCCTTCGCTGTACACCAACCTTGGGTAATAATCCTCACACTCTTATGACCCTGACATGTGAGGCCATCTCTCAAGCTGGAGATACTGTATGGAGTACTTCAAAGCCCCCCCCCCTTATACATGGTGTCCCCCTCTGTTTCCTGAAATCTGTGCCCTGATAGATGGATTAGATGCCTGGGATATCCCTGAAGAGTCACATGAAACGGTGCCCCAAGATGAGGTAATCTATCACAAGCAGCCATATCACCAGGGGTTAAGATCCCAAGGAAAGTACATTGCAGATATACCAGGCTGTAGTGGCAGGTCTCAACAGAGGAGACTTTGTCAGGAGCCCTTTTATGTCTGTCCCAGGGATAGGGCAAATAAAAAAGAGGCTCGCTGGTGTGGGGGAATAGAGGGCAACTTCTGTAGTCAGTGGAGATGTGAAACCACTGGTACCACTCATTGGGACCCTTCCTCTAGCTTGATATTATTATAGTATCCAGATGAAATAAGGGCCATGATTCCTTAAACATCACTTTTAAGCAAAAAGCAAAAAAAAAACATCACAAAAAGCAAAAGAGACAAAAAAGATTGGATAAAGGGAAGACTGTGGGGCCTAACATTTTATGTGACAGGGACGGGCCCTGGATTCACATTTAAGATACGGCTAAAGATGAAGTGTCCCCCAACCCAGGCAGTAGGACCTACCCCCGTTCTTGTTAAAAAACCTCCAATGCCCCTTCCCAGACCTACTTTTCCCGGACATACCCTAGTTGGTCCAGCTATTCCAACAGAAGTCTATACCCCTTCCTCAGACCTGAAACTTACATTGCCCCTACTCCCCCAGATACTGAAAACCGTCTGTTTAGTATGGTACAGGGGGCTTTTTGGTACGCAATTGTACCAATCCCAACATCACTAAGTCTTGTTGGCTGTGTTATGCCTCCAATCCCCCATATTATGAGGGAGTTGCTCAAGTCAAGACATACAATAAGGCTGAGGACAATTCTCAGTGTCCTTGGGGAGAAAACAGAAAACTAACATTAGCAGCTGTCTCGGGAAATGGACTTTGCCTGGAACAAGTCCCACATGACAAACGGTAACTCTGTAATCAGACTCATCATCTCCAGTCTTCCAGTAATAGAGGTCAGTACTTAGTCCCTCCCTTAGTCACAGTATGGGCTTGCAACACTGGACTCACTCCCTGTGTATTTACTTCTGTTTTTAATACTTCTAAAGATTATTGTCGTTTAGTTCAGAGGGTTCCTAGGCTTCTGTATCATGATGACAGTTTTTTGTCAATGGATTCAACCACTGGACCCGGTATAAAAGGGAACCCATTACCATGACTTTAGCAGTGCTTTTGGGTCTAGGAACAGCAGCTGGGGTCGGCACAGGCACAACTGCCTTGATACAGACCCCCCACTATTTTCATGAATTGCACAACCGCTATGGATGCAGACCTAGGAGCACTAGAGCAGTCCATCACCAAACTTGAAGAATCTTTGACCTCGCTACAGAACAGGAGGGGCTAGATCTACTTTTTCTCAAAGAAGGTGGACTCTGTGCCGCACCAAAAGAAGAGTGTTGTTTTTATGTAGACCATTCTGGTCTTATCAGGGACTCCATGGCTAAGCTCAGAGAAAGGTTAGAAAAATGAAGCAAAGAAAGAGAAGCGTATTAAGGATGGTATGAAAATTGGTTTAACAGGTCTCCCTGTTTTACGACACTGATTCCACCCTGGCAGGCCCTCTGATTATTTTTTTCCTCCTGCTTTCTTTTGGGCCATGTATTTTAAATAAGCTGGTTAGTTTTGTTAAAGATAAAATAAACACCATACAAGTCATGGTCCTCAGACAGCAATATCAACAAGAAGAAAGGTCGTTCTAAGATTAGAGCTATCCACTAAAAGAAGTGGGTAATGAACAGCAAAAACTTATAATTTTGGGTCTTATAGCATTGTGGTATGTAAGTTCAAGAAATTCAGGGCTGAAGAATAGACCCAGGCGGGTCCAGGCACAGCCATACTCACCCTGTAGCTAAGAATTTCCGGCCATAAAAGATTTAAAAGAGAATGCAGGAACTAGCCACTGCTATCAGGGCGGACCAAATGGCCATCTGGCAGGATGGCACCTCCCTATAGACCCCATAAATCATACATTGACCAGGTGTCCTGCTGACCTCGAGAAGTCCCAAGCCCTTGTGTCTTTCTCCATTTTAACAGGTACATATTACCCTGCTAATTTGTAATCATCCTGCCGCCATTTAAATAAGCCAATTATGTGTAATGGCGCAAATTCTTTTGGCTCCCCTGTTTTTGGTTTGTGGTTTTTGCCTTTATAAGCCTGTAAAAAGTTTGGGCTGGGGTTGAACTCCCCTGCCCCCTGCGCGGTGCATGAGTTTCGTCCTCAGCATTCTGGCTTGAGCGAACCTTTGTTGTTTGTGTGTTTGTATGCCATTAAAGCCTTGTATAATTACAGTGAGTTCGGTCTCAGTGTCCTACTGGGTGCACGCTTGCCCGAGAAGGGACTCCCCACGGGGGTCTTTCAGTAGGTTTTCTGAATAAGTTTGTATTACATGGCAAAAAAAAAAAGATTTATTATATTCATTTCCTTCCTTCTCATGGTGTTTAAGGCATATATAATGCAATTGAATACTGCACATTCGGATTATTAACAGTTTTATACCAAGTTCCAAATTTAACATACCACGAAATGAGAAAGCGTACAATATATATTCCAATCATGAATAAGCAAATGAATGTAGGGAAATAGTTTTCAGGTACTAAGATACATAGCTATTAAGACATGATCAGAACAATTTAGATCAGAGGATATTAGCCTAAGCCCTATGACTTAAATTTCCCCTTGGCTGTATACTCAGAGCTCTGTGTCCTGTCTGTTGCTGATTGGAACAATGCTTTGTTTTTCAGTAGCTTCCTGCATGAATTTAACATGGTCATACACTATAGACCGTCTTAGCAGGAATCAACTTAATGTGGATCTAGGAATCTGTTACCTGTAGAGAAGGGCCTCTCTGTTAAGAATGATCAGTGACCATTGTACCTCATTGTTTCTACAGAGGATCCTAAAGGGTGCATAACCTGCTGTGAAAAAGATCTAGGCCCTCTAATCCATGACACAAGCCTAGTTTCCATTTGTTCAGTTATGTCAGATTTTGTACTAATATATTCAGGCAAAGTAATTACTGTTATATATCTGTTCTATCCAAGATTTTAATACTATTGGTTGCTATTTTGCATTGAATCCTAGAGCTGATGAACCAAGTAAAGAACACTGGAAAATCACCTAGATAAAAGAGATAAAGTGTGTGATGGTTACACCTTGTAATGGCAATGACTCTTTGAATTAAGAGGCCTTAAAAAGAAATGAAATAGAAACTTGAGTTTCTCAGTAATGTGAGTCACTCTGGTATCAGGTCTCTTTAGCCTGAGGATAAAAGAGAAGACTCTAACCAACATCATTGACAGTCTTGGTCTTAGGTTATCATGATATCCCTTTCTATGATCCCAAGTGTATTACAATATAATAAGTAGACCCACTAAAGGCAATAAAGTAAAGACAGCACTAATCACTGAGTCCTAGGCATCCTAAATGCTAGGCAGTCACTCTGTCAACTGAGCTATGTACAGACTCTGTTCCCAATATTCACAGATTTAAGGTTTTCCAATGAAGCCTAGAAGCTGCTTTCGAAGGAAGATGTGTTCTATGACTATGTCCTAGAACAGTTTGCTGGAAATGGCACCTCAGTTTCTGGTCAGTACTAGGAGAGCAACAGCAGGGAGGTAAAAGCTATTCACTATTGCGTCCCGCTCGACCGGCAAGAAAGATACAACAAACTAGAATCTTCCACAGCAAGAGCTTTATTGCTTGCTTATCAGGAAGATCCCGAACCGGGAAAATGGCTCTGCTTTTATAACCTGCAGCGTGACATTTCAGCACCTGATATGGCATGACAGCTCCTGATTCATTGCTTGCCCATCACCTGAATATTTCACCCCGAGAATGGGAGTGACTAGGAGTGAATTCACTCTCGCACCTTCGTACAAGACTTCTTTACTAGTTAGCCACAGCAGAGGCCCGCGCCATCTTATAATGGCGATTGCTCGCGGCACACACGGCTCTCCTCAGAGATTACTGGTGGCATGCACGAGATTGCTTGCAGTACGTACCTGCTCTCCACATCTTCCCCTTTTTATTTTATTAAAACTTGAGGCTGGTCTAGGCCTGTGTAACTTTGCCCATCCACTGTGGCTCCTGTCTTAGGTCATTCCTCCAATGTCACAGCCTTTCCTGTCATAGGGTAACCCTATCGCCACCGGGCCCAGTGTCTTAGGTTGATCTGTGCATGAGGAAAGTTGCCCGTCCCTGGATACCACAGTGCTATGTGACATTAACTACTAAATAAACTAGGGCGAACTCTATAAAAGAGGACAGCCACCAATGTCAATTAATTTTTGAGCATAGATAGCCAGATTTCAGGGAAGGCCCCTTGCTTGATGGCAGCAAGTGCTTGGGTTATCAAAACCTTGTCACGTGTTTGTTGGGTTCTGAGCTTGCAAACCAACCAGAGCATGACCACAAGTCCACAGCAGGTGGCAACGCCAAATAAACCTACCCCCACCCATTCCTTAAAATAAGAAAAAGCAGATGAAATCCAGGAGGAGAGGACCTCTGTCAATGACAGGTCCACTCGTGTTGAGTTGATCTTTAGAACGGCCGCTCTAAGGACCTCAAGGGTCTCATCGAATCTTTCAGACCAGTTTCCTGCAAGATATAAAGAAACCTGTCTAGACAAATTAGCTGCATAAGTAAAATTTCATATTGGACACTGGTAATGCACAGAGCTTCCAGTTTTCTTTCACAACCCAACTGGGCCATCTGGTATAGAACACCTATCTGTTCTTCCGCCAGGTCAAGGCACTGATTCAAAGTCATCAGCCCTCCCTTTAACTTGGTACTAGCAGAAGTTTGGACAGTGATGGCATCAGCCAGATCTGCTGAAAGCTGATTTAATTTTGTGCCTGATTGAACCGCACTAACCATAGCATACCCTGCAGCTGTAGCAGCAGCTGCACTGGCTGAAATTGCTATGATCACGGCAGCAGTAATGCCAAAATCTCTCTTTTTTCAAAACATAGATAAGATGGATGGTGTATCCACCAGAACAGGGATCCAACGTGGGATCCGTGCCACCATGGCACGGGTGTTCTTTGTTACATCCCAACATTGAGAAATCCAACAATTATCATTGGAACAGATTTCAAATGAATCATTTGAAAGAATAAACAAGAAAGCGGGGTAAACACAGACTGTGGTAGATGGATAATTAATCTGGTTTACCAAAGTTTTATTAAACCCAGTGATCTCTGCACTGGTATTACTATATCCATAAGAGTCCAGGGAGGCATCATGTATTCCCCAATACTGAGCAAATCTTGAGATGCCAGTAAAAGAAGCCTTTCCAACTGCTCCTCCCTGGATAAAGATCAAAGGATTGAGTTCTGTACAACTGCCATTGACTCCACAAAGCACCCACTTGTGAAAGGGATGCATGCTAATGTCCTGTATGAAAAGTCCCTTTTTCATAACAAATTCCTTCTCTGAGTTATCTATCATGTTGGGAGAAAAGGAAAAGGTTTTACTCTGATCTGCCCAATGAGTGATGGAGGATTGACAATCAGACCAAGGCAGGATCAGCCCTTCATCTTCCAAACTACAATGAGGGGCTATTTTTGGTTGGTGTGGACGTTTTTTGTCTGAAAAGTTAGGTGGTAGAAATGTACCATTAACCCAATTTACCTCGTGCCAAAAGGTCCGATTTGTAAAGGTTATCTCTACATTGGAAGTATCTTGGGTTGTGCTCACGCAACCTCCTCTATGCTCATTAAACTTCCCCAAAGCTTGGGCTGTGAGGTTGATACAATTTCCTGGTCCATTAATTCGAAAACATAAAGAACCCTGTTCTAGTAAAGTGCGATTTTCTCCTAATGGTGCTCGGGTTGGGATCATAGGGTAAATATGGCAAATCCACTGTTTTATCAGTAGTAAAGAATTTTGGAAAAACTATAGCATCATAGCGAACTGGCATTGGTTTAGGGAAAGTTGAGAGAATAGCTCATCTCTGCTGGCCCATTATACTAGGAACCTGAGACAAGTTCAGCATTGTCAGGATCAGGAACAGTCCTCGGGAGGTCAGCATCTTCTGCACCATCCTTGATGAATATCCTGGGGATGAGTCATTCCGGCAGCCAAAATGGGTTGTCTTCACTCTGTGAAAAAACACAAACAGCTCCCCATGATCTGATTAAGATAGGATCCGGGCCTTTCCACTGACCAGTTAAAACATCCTTCCCTTTGACCATTTCTTTTGGTCTATCAGGGTCTGAGCTATGTCGCTCAGCTGCAGAGTGTCCCTGCTCGTCGAGATTCAAAAAATTAAGTCTAAAGAGTGCCATAGATACTGCTACTCTTGGCACTGAGGTCAGAGTCTCATCAACTCCCCCTTTCTGTTTTATAAGATTTGAGTTTGGGGTGGGCACGTTCCACAATGCCTTGTCCTTGAGTATTATAAGGAAGGCCAGTCAAATGAGTGACATCCATTTGATGACAAAATTGTTGAAATTAAGTAGATTTATATGCTGGCCCATTATCCGTTTTTAGAATTGTGGGCTTGCCCCACACACTCCACGCTTCTAGGCAGTGCTGTATAACATGAGAGGCTTTTTCACCTGTTAAAGGTGTGGCAAATACTACACCAGAGCAGGTGTCAATAGAAACATGTAAATATTGATTTCTCCCAAAGGAGGAAATATGACTGACATCCATTTGCCAGACCTATAATGTCCTGACGCCACGAGGATTTACCCCTACATGAGGAGTAGGTAAAAATTGACAACAGTTTTGACATTGGGTGACAATGTCACGAGATTCTTTCCTGGTTAAAGTAAAACGGTGGTGTAATGTCTCAGGTGTCACATGAAAGCATTCATGAAATTCTCTTGCAGCCTCTGCCTGTGAGGACAAAGCAGCAGCCACGATTCTAGTGGCTTTGTCTGCTAAGTCATTTCCATGAGACATGAGGCCAGGAAGGCCAGAATGAGCTCAAACATGAGTAATATAGACAAGATGTCTTCTGTATAACAAGGCTGACTGAATCTTTTGAAAAATGTGAGCAAGCTTACTAGTTGGTTTAATTAAGCCTGCAACTTCAAGCATATTAACTGCATTGATCACATATAAGGAATCAGATACAATATTGAGTGGTCCCAGGAAAGTTTCAAGGACTTCTAGAACTACCAAACACTCTACAACATGGGGTGATGAATCATTATATTGTTTAGATGTTACTTGGCCATTTACTACATATGCACCTATACCAGATTTGGATCCATCTGTATACACTACTACCCCATCCGGAAGTGGGTGTTTGACTGTTATTATTGGAAACACTATAGCTTGGCTTAAGGCAAATTGTAAAATTGTATGTTTTGGATAATGGTTATCAATTTGTCCTGAATAGGAGGCAACCAAGACTGCCCAATCGTTGGTTGTTGCTGCCAGGGTTTGAACTTGAGCAGAAGTATAAGGTACACTTACTATATAAGGTTCTTACCCGAAATAAGTAATGGCTGCTTTTATCCCCCTAAGTGCAAGTTGAGCAACTGCATTAGGATACCACTCAATGATTTTTGCAGGGGAAGCATTAGGATGGACCCACAACAAGGGCCCATTTTGCCATAACACCACTGTTGGTAACTGTGCAGTTTTTAATATGCACAATTCAAATGACTTTGACTTGTCAATGCGTTGTAATTGAGCATCTTGTAGGGCCTTTTCTACAATTTGTAAAGCTTGACATGCAGCTGGGGTAAGTGCTCTGTGGGAGGAGATATGGGTATCTCCCTCTAATATGTCAAATAAGGGCTTTAATTCTGCTGATGGAATTTTCAAAAAGGGTCTCAGCCAATTAATATCTCCTAACAATTTTTGAAAATCATTCAAGGTATGTAGTTGATCTTTGCGAATCTCTAATTTTTAAGGAACAATTTTGTCAGGATAAATAAGTGACCCTAGGAAGGCTCCCATTCGAGCAACTTGCACCTTTTCGGTGGCCACCTGCAATCCCCATTGCCCTAACGTTTTTATTAATATAAGGTATGCATCTTGCAATAACTCTGAATTTTTATGGCAAATCAAAATGTCATCCATATAAATTATCACCTGTAATGATGGAAAATGTTCTCTAACTGACTTAAGTGCCAATTGTACATACAGTTGACACATGGTGGGGCTATTCGCCATCCCCTGAGGTAGGACCTTCCATTGGTATCTTTGATCTGGCTCTAAGTAATTAATGGCTGGGATCGTAAATGCAAATCTTTGCTTATCTTGAGGGCATAAAGGTATAGAGAAAAAGCAATTTTTAATGTCTAGGATTATAATTTCCCAATTTTTGGGTAAGGCAGAAAGTAATGGTAGCCCTTGCTGAACTGGTCCAAACAGATGCATTTGCGCATTAATTGCTCTAAGATCATGTAATAAGCGCCATTTGCCAGATTTTTTTCTTAATTACGAAAATAGGTGTATTCCAGGGTGAGGTAGAAGGCTCTAAATGACCCAAGTGTAGCTGTTCAGAAATTAGTTTTGTGGCTGCTTCTAATTTTTCAGAGGAGAGAGGCCATTGGGGAACCCATACAACTTCCTCTGTAAGCCATGGTATGGGCATGGAACCCTCAACAGCTGTCTCTAGAAAAAATCCAAACCTTGTCTCTCATTATTACCTTTTTGAGGGATAGGTTCAAGTTTACCCTGCTCTCCTTTTCCTAATCCCCTTCCTTCTTTATAGCATATTTTCTTAATCATTCGAACAGCTTGTGGCGAGCATGCATTAGTTAAGGTCAGTCCTAGTGCCTGTAAGATGTCTTTCCCCCAGAGATTTACTGGGAGTGGTAAGACATAAGGAGTGAATCGTCCCATTTGACCTTCAGGCGCTGTCCAGCTCCAAGAACGGGAACTAATAGTGGGACAGGACTGATAACCGAAACCTTGCAAAGAATGTGATGACTGAATAACTGGCCAAGTTTTCGGCCACCAGTGAGAAGAAATAATACTTTTGTCTGCTGCTGTGTCTAAAATCCCCTTAAATTGTTTCCCTTCTATAACTAACTCTAAAGAAGGCCTGGAATCTATAGGCATTATTAAATAAGCCGAATCATTTCCAATAGAACCAATCCCTCTGGTAGCTTGAGGGACACCAGAAGAGGGAAAACAGCCATGTAGGCTTGGCTGAATTACTAACTGAGCTATTCTATCTCCTTGTGAAATAGAAATGACACCCTGAGGACAGGAACAGAGAACTTGAAGTCCCCCTTCATAATCTTGATCTACATCTCCAGGGTGAACAATAAGACCTTGTAGTGTAAGGGAAGCCCTGCCCAATATTAGGCCGACACTCCCAGATGGCAGAGGTCCTTTATAGTTAGTAGGTATAGGCTGCACTCCCATTTGAGGGATCAGCATGAATTGGGTGTTGCCCTGCGGACTGTGGGGTCCACCTTTCGCCTGTCGAGGTCCCATATGTTTTCGGGCCCTGAGACCTGAGGGCCCTGTACTGGTTTTTTGAAATGGTGTCATTATCTACTGCTTGAGGGAATCCTGGCTGCAGGAGCCTGCCTCGAATGTCCCTGATTGAACGACAAGCGCTAGTCCAATGATATCATTTTCCACACTTAGTGCACAATCCTGGTGCTCTCCTTTTAACAAGGGCTCTACAGTCCTTTTTTAAGTGTCCCGGTTTGCCACGATTATAGCAGAGTTTGAGCTCAGCCATGTCAGTGCATTTTTGCACTTGTAGAATGGCAGCTGCTAAACCTGCATTAGTGAGTGGCCCACCAAGTTCACGGCAAACCTTCGACCAGTCCTGCAGTCCCTTGCTTTTTCCAGGTGTAATAGCCGCCCTGCATTCCTGGGTAGCCTGTTCATATATCAACTGTCCAATTAAAGGCATAGCTGCTTTTGTATCTCAAAATATTCTCGTGCTGCCTCTGTCATTCTAGCCACAAAATCTGAGTACGACTCCTGGGAGCCCTGAGTGATCTTGGTCAAATGCCCACTTGCCTCTCCCTTCTTAGAGAGTGCCTTCCATGCCTTAACAGTGGCAGCTGAGATCTGGGCGTATGCTCCCCAATGATAATCTGTTTGGTTAGCAGCATGCTGTCCCTGACCTGTAAGCAATTCAAATGTCCATGTCCTTTGGTTTCCTTCCATGGTGGCATTGGCCCTTGCCTGCGTCTGACAGGAGTCCTGCCACAAAGCTTTCCATTCAAGATACATCCCCATACTGGGGGCTGCAGCTTTTACTACAGTCTGGCAATCACCAGGAGTCATAGTGTGAGTTGCAAGCCTTTCAACTTGTGCTACAGTGAAATTAGCTCTGACTCCATAACACGGACTGTTTCTGCAAGCTCCTTAATCTGTATATATTCTACTGGAGCGTGAACACGCCCTCCCTCAGCTCTTTCAAAAACTGGAAATGCCTGTTGTATCTTCCTCTGTTCCTCTTTTGGTATAAATGAGTCTGAATGATACCTCTGCACATAAGGCTCAGAATGGTGCCTCTGCACATAAGGCGGAGGTGCACTAGAACCCTGAAGTTGCATATCCGAAGACCGCGCAATGATTTGACATTTGTCTCTAGCTGCTTTCATGTTATTCTGTAACTGATTAACTTGTCTTTCATCTGACTGGTATCTTTCTCCCTCACAACCTGTCGCTTTCTTCTCTAAGTCTGTTTCCTCATAGGAAAAGTTCCTTATCTGATTCTGAGCTACTGACAGCTAGCTGCTTAAACTCATCTAGTGGTGGGTAGAGGCTTCTTTCCTTATGTGCCTCTCCAGCTCGATCTCCCTTCTTCTCTCCCTTTCCATCCTTTTTTCTAATCTCTCCCCAGGTATTTTCCCTGACATTCTCTTTTCCTCGGTCTCAAGGCTCATGGAAAGGCCTAAATTCTTCAGTGCACTTTGTTTCCTCTCTATTTTTCCTCTCTCTCCCCGCTCTACCTCTGATAGACTTTCTTGAATTTCGTCCAGAACTTTCTGCCCCGCTTCTACCATTTGCTGACAATCCTCATCTGTTAAACACGATTTCACCAATTTCATAGCGGCATAATCCCTCCTTTAAGTTTGCCTTTCTGTTGTTCCCTAACTAGATCTCCTTTCAGTTTGTCCCAAGAGGCGACAGTTAATGACAATGAGCAAGCATACCATGGTGCAACACGGTCTATCTCTCTGACAAATCCCTCTTAGGTCTTAGTGGCGATTTTTAGGCCACACTGCTTCAGGACTGAGCGTAGGCCCACTACTATAGAATGGGAGATTCCCATACTGCCGCTGTCCAGGCCTGACCGGGCCTGAAATTGGTTGCTGTCCAGGCGCTGTCCAGGCCTGACTGCGACTAAGAACCAGTCAACAGTTCCAGTGGTGGAAACAAAACGAAACCAAAAGGAAAAGTGTAATCGCCATGCAAACAATCAAAAGGGCTTCTAACTCTGGAGAAATTTCAAGATTGTACGTACCTTGTAGAGCCTTTTGTCCCACAGTTCTGATTCTGCCCCGTGAATGAGGGATCTTCCTTGCGCCGGTGTGATGACAGTTCCCGGGTTTTGGCACCACTTATTGCGTCCAGCTCGACCAGCAAGAAAGATGCAACAAACCAGAATCTTCCACAGCAAGAGCTTTATTGATTGCTTCTCAGGAAGATCCCGATCCGGGAAAATGGCACTGCTTTTATAACCAGCAGTGTGACGTTTCAGCACCTGATATGGCATGACAGCTCCTGATTCATTGCTTGCCCATCACCCCACTATTACACCCCGAGAATGGGAGTGACTAGGAGTGAATTCACTCTCGCACCTGCGTACAAGGCTTGTTTACTAGTTAGGCACTGTGGAGGCCCGCACCATCTTATAATGGTGATTGCTCAGGGCACACATGGCTCTTCTCAGAGATTACTGGCGGCACGCACGTAATTGCTTGCAGCACGTACCGGCTCTCCACAATTCACCACGATATCTGCAGACCCTTCTATGAATAGTCTGTTGTAACCTGGAGAATTCTGGTCATCCACTCTGATACCACTACTGTTGTAGCAACTTGAACTTCTGTTAAACCAGTCAGTCCCTTTCTATAGAGATGATTCATCCCTGAAGCATCTACATGGGAGAGAGAATGGGGAGCATAGAAATCAGAGAGAGGCAGAAGTAATCTAGACTTCAAGCTGAGAAAAGAAAAAGTGGTCCTGGGGAAAATACAGTGATTTCTGGGTAGAGAATATGGAGCATCCCAGTAAAGGTAGTTCTGAACTGGCTTGTTTATCTTGAAGGCAGACTTGGGCATTGTATAAAGCTCTCTTGTAAGATCTCATACACAAAATTTTGCTCAATGTCTGACTCAGAAGTAATATTTCAGCAGTATCAAGGATTCATGCTGGAAAAAACTGGAGAAAAGAAATCAGGATTTTTGTGGCCCAAGGTCCATGACATAAGGCTTCAGATATCTAAATTGGCAAAGCTCATGCAGCCAAGAGAAACCTTTACACAGACACCTAGAGTCTTGTGGCAATGAGCCAGGATCAAATTCACCATAACTATCCATATTTTAGCATTCCTTGTGCTATGATAATAAAGGACACAGCCTGAGTTCATATAAATCATTAGGTCTGCTTTTATTGGGTTCTAACTTCCTGGGGCCGGGCTCTAAAGCAGGACAAATCCTTCCTCTGATCAGCAGAAGACATAACATGACCTAGTCATGTCGGGCATGCATGCAGAGCTTAGAGAATGAGAACCCTGAAGGGGCATAGAACCTCAAGAGATCAAGAAATAAATTGACTTCTGTTTGGCATTTGCCTGTCAGAGAGAGAAGCACTTAAGGCAGGGTCATCTCTGCCTTTCATTGTTTCAGGACTCAACACTCTGCAACTTTGTTTCAATACATTCTTTCTGTTAGCCATTAGCTTGCCTTTAGCCTCCTAGACTCAGTGTTGCTGAGTGTGAAACAGATTATACTCCTGACAGCCTCAGGAGCATGTAGATGTGTAATTCACACACAAGTACCAATTCAAATGTGTTGTGTCTGGCCAGCGGCTCACATGTCTGGGTTCTAATCTGGAAAGGAATCTTGGAAACCTGGAAGAGAACAGGGAGCTAGGCAGAGAAGAGAAAGATGTAGCTAAGGCAAAATTCTGAACAAAGCTCAATTTTACTATTTCTGAAACTCATTTATGAAGCAGAGGTAGGGACCTGATTCCCGCCAAATCATCTTGGAGTAAAGTTGCAGGTGAACACGTGATGGGTCCAGAAATGCTAGTTGGAAAGCAGCAGCAGTGGGAGTGGCAGGGTTATAGAGCTGCAAGCTCTGCTGAGATGCTCTCTAATACTGAAACCTGAGCAGATCAGCTGAAAATGAAAGGAAGCTTGTTCAGGTATAAGACTAAAAATAAGGGTTCTGGGCATGGAGGAACAACACTTGGGAAATATCAATCTGATATATAAGGACAAACAGAAATAGACTAGCAACAACCAGTCCCAGAGAATAGAGGGAGATAGCTTACGAGGTTAGTCAAGCACCATTTGCTCTTTGGAATGCCTAACTGCTCATCCATCCAATTTTGCTTGTAACCATCTCCTTTCTAATCTACCAGCCAGATAATATGCAAAGCCTGAGGGACCTTCTAACATTCAGTCCTACAAGGGAGGTCACCATCAAATCTCCACCTCAGTGTTCAGGAAACACTGTAATAAAAGACAGAAACAGTGTAGGATCATAAAAACTATCTTGATTGTAACTACTAGAATTTAGTCCTAGCTACACACTTTTATTAAAAAACTGACATCAATGAAATTTATATTT
Organism: Mus musculus; assembly: GCF_000001635.26. Classification (NCBI taxonomy): domain Eukaryota; kingdom Metazoa; phylum Chordata; class Mammalia; order Rodentia; family Muridae; genus Mus; species Mus musculus. The sequence goes on from NC_000087.7 coordinate 21,042,039, forward strand.
TAGAGTTGTTTCTACAACAGAACAAACGATCTACATTTGGGGTTGGTCTTCCTATTTCACATAATCAAATCAGGAAAAAAAATTCCTCACAGGTGCCCCAAATTCCCAGAGTTTTAGTGAATTCCTAATATTATCAGGGTTACAACCAAGACTAGCCATCATAAGTATACCTCTTGTCAATAAGACATACAATCATATCTCCTTATATTATATTAATTTCCAAAGGAAAGCAATAGTTATGCCTAGCATAGTATCCTATATCCAATATACAACTGCAAATAAAGTATATGAATTTTCAGGGCAGAATCATGCTTAACATGAGATAAAATTCCATATACAACTACAATCATATTTTATCTTTTAGAATAGATTACAATTTCTTAATTGTAACACCATATAAAATCAAATTCAAAGCATTGTTTACTTTCAAAGTACACTGACATGATTATACATTCTCATTCAAAATAAGAGGAAAAGAAACATAAACAGGAAATATTGGGAAAATCAAGATCAAATCTAGCTAGACAAACCCCAAATCCTAAATTTATGTACATTGTGGCTTAAAAAGCTCTTCCTATCTAGTTTCATGACTACAATATATTTCTCTTTCTTGGAATGGTTCCATTCTTTGTGTGTAGCTTTCTTTGAGAGATATCGCACAGCTGTGGACCTTCTTACATCCTGATTGCTATATCACAATATAGGCTTCCCTTTCATACCTTCACTAAAAGCCTCTCTAGGCATCTATGCAGGGACTTCGCTGCAACCTGGATGCCCTCAGTGGCTTTCCATAACCACGTAGGAAGACTCCATGGCTCTTTTACTTCTGTATCCTTCATTAATCTGATGAAAGAACTACATGGTGGATGTTGCCAAGTTCTTTTGCCTGCTTTAGATAGAACCTGCCTGCTTCCTTGAATATTTTTTCATAAATTTGATATGTTGTTTTTCTGCTATAAACAGATCAATCCTTGGGACATTTCTTTGCACAAGTTGCAGGATTAGCTTGGTAGATACTCACCTCGAGGAAACATTTCCCTTTATTACATTACTCCTTATATCTTTCAACACTAGCTATGGCTCCCACAAAAAATTTTCTGGTGCTCTTTTTTCTCCAAACTTAAATTCTAGCTCATCCCTTAAAGAATGAGTACAATCAGGAAAACAAAAGTCAAGAAGCATTAGCGATGTGGGAATAAAGTACAGCTATACTGCTGGTGGGTGCTTAAGTTGGTACATCCAGGATAAAATCAGTGTGGAATTTGCTAAAAATATCTAAAAATAGAACTAACTGGTGACTCACCTATATCACACTTGAGTGTAGAAAAGATAGCATGGTTATCTATTGATACTTGCTCAGTCATTTTTGTTGATTTTGTTTTCAAAAAAGGAGATGCAATCAGCTGTAACTAAATTTGCTAGAGAGTATATGGAATTTGAAAATACTATATAATAAATGCGTTAAGTCAGGCCTATAAAGAGAAATGCTACGTGTCTGTAATCACATTTGGTCTAGCTTCAACTATTAGATTTTTTGTTTAACTTGGAGTATCTGTGGAGATAAGGAACCCCAAAGTGGCACATGGCATGGAAGAAAGGATGAAGCCTTTAGGGAAGGAGGGAATGACAGAACACATGCAACATAGTAGGAGGAGGAAACATTAGAGATTACAAGTTTAGGTAAGCATGAGTATAGGATTATGTCTGTTATTCCATACGGAATGTCACATTTTAGGAAGTTTATTTAAAATATTACATTTAAGTGGCATTACTCTTGGTTACAGTCCAAAACTTGATACTACAACACTTTCTGAAGAAACCACATACTCGAGTAATAGAACATGAATAAATAAAGTTATAAACAATCTTGAAATTTAATTCTTAGGGCTTGCTGTTATATAGTGGCAGAATGTTCTGTTTATGCTACTAGCAGAGAAAGTAATCAAGCATATTACACATCTGTGATCCCTGACAACAAGATTAGTGACTCATTTGAAATATACTGTGTACATATATATCATCTAGGTTTAAAGTAATATATTCCTGTTGTCTATTTTTCTGTGTTTACTTCTAGATCATAGGAACTATTTTACTGTTACCTAGAACTGATTTTAGAACGAGGACAGAATACTTTGTCTTAATAATTTCATGCCTACCTAAACATAAATACACAATATTGTTTAAAAAATAATAATTATGAATATTTTCTACCTGCATTGGGTAGTGCCATAATAAGTTCGTATTTCAAACTACTGATTAATAATATGAAACAAAAAATGTTAAATTTTAGGATAGATAGTTATAATACTTCAGAAAGTTGTCAACAAATTACACAGGGAAGGAGAAATAGAATACATAGTTTTCTCCACCTATGGTTATTGAGATTTTGGCCAGGTATAGTATCCTGGGTTGGCATTTGAGTTCTCTTAGTGTCTGTATAACATCTGTTCAGGCTCTTCTGGCTTTCCTAGTCTCTGGTGAAAAGTCTGGTGTAATTCTTATAGGCCTGCCTTTATATGTTACTTGACCATTCTCCCTTACTGCTTATAATGTTCTATCTTTTTTTAGTGAATGTGTTTTTCTGATTATTATGTGTTGGGAGGAATTTCTTTTCTGGTCAAGTCTATTTGGAGTTCTGTAGGCTTTTTTTATGTTCATGGGCATCTCTTTCTTTAGGTTTGAAAAGTTTTCTTCTATAATTATTTTGAAGATATTTGCTGCCCCATTAAGTTGAAAATCTTCATTCTCATCAACTCCTATTATCTGTAGGTTTGGTCTTCTCATTGTGTCCTGTATTTCCTGGATGTTTTGAGTTAGGATCCTTTTGCATTTTGCATTTTCTTTGATTGTTGTGCTGATGTTCTCTATGGAATCTTCTACACCTGACATTCTCTCTTCCATCACTTGTATTCTGTTGCTGATGCTTGCATCTATGGTTCCAGATATCTTTCCTAGGGTTTCTATCTCCAGCGTTGACTCACTTTGGGTTTTCTTTATTGTGTCTACTTCCATTTTTAGGTCTAGTATGGTTTTGTTCATTTAAATCACCTGTTCGGATGTGTTTTCCTGTTTTTCTTTAAGGAATTCTACCTGTTTGGTTGTGTTTTCCTGTTTTTCTTTAAGGACTTGTAACACTTTAGCAGTGTTCTCCTGTATTTCTTTAAGTGAATTATTAAAGTCCTTCTTGATGTCTTCTACCATCTTCATGAGATATGCTTTTAAATCCGGGTCTAGCTTTTCGGTTTTGTTGGGGTGCACATGACTAGCTGGAGTGGGAGTGCTGTGTTCTTGATTTCTGTAAGTACAATTCTTACATTTGCCTTTGGCCATCTGGTAATCTCTGGAGCTAGTTGTTATAGTTGTCTCTGGTTAGAGCTTGTTCCTCAGGTGATTCTGTTAGCCTCTATCAGCAGACCTGGTAGACTACATCTCTCCTCTGAGTTTCAGTTGTCAGAGCATTCTCTGCAGGCAAGCTCTCCTCTCACGGGAAAGGTGCACAGATATATGGCCTAAAGACCTCCCTCCTGGCCGAAGAAGAAGGCCCAAAACAGGACCTGTCCTGAAGCTGAGTTGCTTTGGCCTGTCCCAGAAGGTGTTAGCTTCTGTATTCTACACTCTCACACGTCCAGAATACACTCTGTGGAGTCCTGGAACCAAGATGTCTGCAGCTGATGCTCAGGCAAAGCACTCCTGCACTGGGCAGACCCCTTTCCTCTGGCTGGGAAAGTGGCCAGATGTTTGAAGCCTGTGCAGAATACTCTCGGCTGGGTCCCGGAACCAAGATATCTGCTGCCGCCGATGCTCCGTCAAAGCGCTCCCGCACTGGTCAGACCCCTTTCCTCTGGCCTGGACATTTGCCAGTTGTCTGGGGCCCGAAAAGTGGGCTGCCTTAGAAGCTCTGTGGCTCCCACCTCTCCCAGAAGCTTTTGGCTTCTGTATTTCGTACTCTCACCTGTGCAGAATACACCCGGTGGGGTCCTAGAACCAAGATGTCTGTTGCCAATGCTCAGGCAAAGCACTTCTGCACCCGGCAGACCCCCTTTACTCTGGTTCGGAAAGTGGCCGGATGTCTGGGGCCTTTGCAGAATACACTTGGCAGGGACCTGGACCAGTCTTGTGCTTCTTCAGAAAATTGACATAGTACTACCAGAAGATCCAGCAACACTTCTCCTGGGCAAATACTCAGAAGATGTTCCGATGTGTAATAAGGATTCATTCTCTATGATGTTCATACCAGCCTTATTTATTTATTTTGTTAAATTTTTTTATTATTACGTATTTTCCTCAATTACATTTATAATGTACATTTAGAAAGTCCCCCATACCGTACCCCCCACTTCACTAACCACACATTTCCATTTTTTGTCTCTGGCATTCCCCTGTACTGTGGCATATAAAGTTTGCATGTCCAACGGGCCTCTCTTTCCAGTGATGGCCTACTAGGCCATCTTTTGATACATATGCAGTCAAGAGCTCCGGGGTACTGGTTAGTTCATAATGTTATTGGACCTACAGCATTGCAGATCTCTTTAGCTCCTTGGATACTTTCTCAAGCTCTTCCATTGAGAATCCTGTGCTCCATCCAATAGCTGACTTTGAGCATCTACTTAAGTATTTGCTATGCCCCAGCCTTGTCTCACAAGAGACAGCTATATCCGGGTCTTTTCAGCAAAATCTTGCTAGTTTATGCAACGGTTTCATCGTTTGGAGGCTAATTATGGGATGGATCTCTGGACATGTCAGTCTCTAGATGGTCCATCCTTTTGTCTCAGCTCCAAACTTTGTCTCTGTAACAATCTGGCGGTTCCTCAGAAAATTGGACATGGTACTACTAGAGGATCCCACAATACCTCTCCTGGGCATATATCCAGAAGATGTCCCAACCAGCAAGAAGGAATCCTGCTCCACTATGTTCATAACAGCCTTATTTATAATAGCCAGAGGCTGGAAATAACTCAGATGCCCCTCAACATTGGAATGGATACAAAAAATGTGGTACATTTACACAGTGGAGTACCACTCAGCTATTAAAAAATGAATTTATGAAATTCCTAGGCAAATGGATGGATGTGGAGGGCATCATCCTGAGTGAGGTAACACAATCACAAAAGAACTCAAAAGATATTTACACACTGATAAGTGGATATTAGCCCGGAAACTTAGCATGCCTGAGATATAAGATACAATTTGCAAAACACATGAAACTAAAGAATGAAGACCAAATTGTGGACACTTTGCCCCTTCTTAGAATTGGAAGCAGTCACCAGCATTATTTATAATAGCCATTTGCTCGAAAGAACTCAGATGTTGCTCAACAGAAGAATATATGATACAGAATGGATACAGAAATTCTGGTACATTTAAACAATGGAGTACTATTCAGCAGTTAAAAACAATGAACTTATGAATTTCTTAGGCAAAAGCATGTATCTGGAGGATATCATCCTGAGTATGGTAATCCAATCACAAAAGAACACATATGATATGTACTAACTTATAAGCCGATATTAGCCCCCAAACAGACTACTCAAGATACAATTTGCAAAACGCATGAAACTCAAGATGAAGGAAGACCAAAGTGTGGATACTTCATTGGTTCTTATAATGGGGAACAAAATACCCATGGAAGGAGTTACAGAGACATTTTGGAGGTGAGAAAAAAGAAAGGACCATCCAGAGACTGCTCCACCTGGTGATGCATCCCATAGACAACCACCAAACCCAGACAATATTGCATATGCCAGCAAAATTTTTTGACAGGACACTGGAATAGCTATCTCTTGTGAGGCTATGCCAGTTCCTGGCAAATACAGAATTGGAAACTCACAGTCATCTATTGGATGGTACACAAGGCCCTTAATGTGGAATCTAGAGAAAGTACCCAAGGAGCTAAAGGGTCTGCAACCTTAAAGGAGGATCAACATTATGAACTAACCAGTAACCCCCTGAACTATGTATCTAGTTGCATATGTGGCAGAGGATGGCCTAGTCAGCCATCAAAGAGAGGAGAGTCACTTGGTCTTGTGAAGATAATATACCCAAGTACAGGGGAATGCCAGGGCCAGGAAGCAGGAATGGGTGAGTTGGCAAGCAGGGTAGGGGAAGGTATAGGAAACTTTCAGGATAGCATTTGAAATGTAAATGAAGAAAAATATCTAATAAAAATGAGTTAAAAAATATTAGCAAAACCTTATATTAGCACGTTAACAGCACATCCTAAAGATCTCAAACACAAAGAAGAAATGACACCCAAAAGATGTGGTGGCAGGAAATAGTAAAACTCAGGGTGGAAAAAAAATAAAATAGAAAGAAAAATACAAATAATTTTTGGAACAAATATTGGTTCTTTGACAAGATCACTAAGATCAACAAACTATTATTCAAGTTAACTAAAATAGAAAAGATAATATCCAAATTAGCAAAATCAGATATTAAATGGGGGGACATAACAACAGACACCTGATAGGTCAGAAAGTTTCGCAAAGTGCTTCTTCCTCCTAGAAGCACACTTGCTCAACCATATTAATTGCTGCTGTATTCATAATTATCTGCAACTGGAAACAACCTACATGTCCATAAACTGAAGAATGTATAACATATATGTTATATTTATAAAATGGAACATTACTCAGCTGTTATGAAATGGATGGAAACAGAAAAAAATAAAAAAAAAACTAAAAACAAAAACATAACCTGAATAACGTATCCCAGTCCCAGGAAGATAAATATGCTATGTGTTGATTTATATGTTGATATTGACTGGGCTGGATAGTTTTTTGTCAACTTGTCACAAAGTAAAGTCCCCTGAGAGTAGGGAATCTCAATTGAGAAAATGTCTCCATAAGATTGGTCTGTGCAGGCAGGACTGCAGGGCAGTTTCTTAATTAATGATTGATGGGTAGGATTTCTGCCAATTGTTGATACTGCCATCCATGTGCTTGTGGTTCTGAGTTGTCTATGAGAAAGCATGAAACCATGGGGAACTAAAAACTAAGCAGAATGCTGCAGACACTCTGGGCCCCTTTGTCTGTGTGGAACGGATCTCTAGTCACAGGTGGGCAAAGCGTTGGATGAAATGATAGACAGATACACAGAGGAGAGGTTGTGTAGAATCTGAATGTAATGTGTCAAATTGAGCATCAAACTTTTTATACAGAAGAGAATAGGAAAGTTGGGTGACACACAAGCAAGGTACAAAGAGGTTACTGGATTCTTACAGAAAACGGAGGAATACAAACTCAGAAGTTCTCACAGGAAACACCTGGGATAAAATTCACTGTTAACAACTGGGATCAAAAAGACCTCCACCAAATATCCACATAATCTTAGAAGTCAGGGTCAAGGGCTTTGTGCCCTTGCTATAGTTCCTATTTTAGTCTATTGTATAGACCACCTTCCCCCTAGGCAATTGTAAATACGTGTATATGGGTGGAACTCAGCTATCTATAGTTCTAAGTATGTACTCTGCTTCCTCCTTAGGTCTCAAACTTCCTTCTTCCTAGATGATGATAAATTCTTGTGTAGGGCAGTGACTTAGCTTTTATTCAAAGTGGTAGTATAATACCAGAGGCAATTCTGAATGCCACTGAATAGACAACATTCTTACTGAATTCTAAGCCCATGGTCAGCTCAAGGACTTTCTAGGATATTGGAACACTGGCAAAAGCTTAGCTATATCAGAATTCAATCTTAAAAAGAACTTATAATAAGATAACACTAAAAGAGAGCATGTGGATCCATACACCAGACTAACGCGGGAATAGGGGATGAGTATATGGGTTAATGAGAAGGCCAAAACTCCAGAAGGTGAGCTTCCGTGAAACTCTTTGCCTCATGAGTGCTTCCAGGCCTCTCGGCCTGTCAAGCTGACTCGACTGGTGTGCGTGGCAGCAGTACCCATCCATGGTCTCTGTATTAGCTCCTGCCTCTAGGTACCTGGCCCATTTCAGTTCCTGTTCTGTCTGTCTTCAGATGATGAATAGCAATGAAGAAGTGTAAACCAAATAAGTCCTACCCTCCCCAACTTGTGCTTGGGTTATAGTTTTTGGTGACAGCAATACAAAGATTAACACATTCTACATTACATATGTGATGGCCTGTCTACAATCTGTAGATCCAGTGAAGTTAGGTATAGAGGAAGGACTTGGGTGCATACATTGATGCCCATGGTATGGGGATATAGAATGGAATTTATTATTGGACAAAGGTGGACAAGAAAGAGAAGATCAGGTGGCATAGTGGAGGGAGATGGGGTTGAATAAGGAAATGCAGGAAGAGATATTTGAAAGAGAAGTATTTGATGAATGATGACCGAAAGGTGGAGGAACTGGAGAGGATGGGAGGTAGTGAAAGAACCGTGGGGAGTAAAATTTGGGGGGACTGTAAGCAGGGTCTATTAAATGAGAAATTAATATTATTTTTAATTTTACTAGAATATTAAGCATGGCAGAGGGGCTCCCAGGAATGTACATTTTACCTCCAAAATACTGGGCTTTGATGGATTCTTGGTGAGGTGAACCACTTAAAAGCTCTTACCACTCTTAAACACTTAAAAGCTGGTACCACTCTGTTACCACTCATGCTGTTGTAGAGTTTCTCTCTACTTGCTGCCTTCTCATCACATCCCTCATAATCTATGGATTGTATGAAAATTTAAGGGGGGTTCCAGCCCCTCACTGGGCAATATCATTGCCAGCAACAGTGTTAGTTAGATCTAACTTTCTCAAGGATTGCAGCTGATGCAGATTAATACTTCAACCACGATCTTGGAAAGAATTACTACGAAAAGCATGCCTTTTTTTTTTTTTTTTCAAAAGTCAGGCTGGTGTTCAGATGATTATTATTTCTTTGTACCTATTTCCTCCCTCGAATTCCTGATATGATTTAAGAAAAACATGGTTAATGAACAAATGTGCACCCTGAGGATTCAAAGTAGAAAGGGATGATAGGTTTTTACATAAAAGTTTAGTTTTGTGATTCTTTTAAGATTTTTGAAGGATTAATTTTTGAGATAGATAAAAACTAATCCTTTATGTATAACAGCAAATTTCAGTCTACCAGTAAGAGAAACTGTCTGAAAAAAATACCTTACTTGCTTACAACTTGTTAATCTATAACAAGTTTTTTAGTTAGAAATGTGTGTTGGTTCTTGGGGATAATATTGGATATTTATAAACATAATTTATAAATAGCTCATCATAAAAGTATAGTGAGAAGATTCTTTTCCTTATATATTCTCATAATTATTCACTAGAAGAAAATAGAAAGTAACCAGTATAAATTTTATACTAATTGAAAGATTGTCCAGAGATATATAAGCAGTGTGAGAAAAATAAAGTTGGTGCTTTGTTCCATCCACCAAATGTGAGTATATATGGAAAGTGGTTGAAGCTTTGCACTGTCCAACAAATGTGTGTGTGTGTGTGTGTGTGTGTGTGTGTGTGTGTGATTGTTTGTGCTTCTTAAAGCTTGCTTCTTCTACCATGTATGTAAATGTGTCTTGCCTGCTTTATATGCCATCTAACCAACATCCCCTCCTTGAATCATTGAACACTCTATCACAGCTACTCTTGGAAAGGCAAACAGACAGCAAACACACAGAACCCTACTGGGCATAACTTGAACATGTATGAGACCACCCACCTCTTCCAGTGACACCCTTCCTCCAACAAGGAAACACCTAGTCCAACAAGGTTACTCATCCGAATACAGCCTATGGGCCGATGGGAACCAATTCCATTAAAACTACCACACCTACCTAGCTACATGCATACATATATTCATGCATACGAGATAAACAGAGAAAGAGGGTGAGAGAAATAGAAAGAGAAAGAGTGATTGGTAGATGATAGAGAAATAGTTGCATACATATCTATATAAATACATTCAATCATTACTTCATACATACATACATACATACATACATACATACATACATACATACATACATACATACATACATATATAGATGATGGATAGACAGATAATGATATGTGTTATTAATCTAAACACTAAAGACATGGTGCCCTTTAACTCATACACACACACCCTGAGCATTGTTTACAATCCTCAATTAAGACATAAAGGTTGGACATTCGAACTACAAAGACATATAAAAACAAATCCACAAAACTCACAATGTTCATTTGGTGTGCATAGATTTGATTAATATCTAGGATTTTCTTTTTTGTGTATATTATGAGAGATTACACCCTAAAATCTTTCTCAAACTTGTCCATTATTTTAGTTACTACCGTGTACAACCTGATACTTATAATCCACTAGATAGTAACGTTACAGAAGGTATTTATTGTGCTGAAGATATTCAGTCATACCCCTCAGCTCCAAAATATATCTTTTAAAGACACATAGTAAGGAACGATCTTCCAAATGACCTGAAATGAAACTGTCACCTGGTGGAAAATAACACAGCACAGGAAGAAGTTTACACATAAAATTTATATTCATGTGAATATTGGTCAAAATGATTACAATTGTAAAGTTGAATTACATAGTGGTATGTCTTTGAAACAATAGGAAAAAATGATGTGCATACATTGTGCTTTCCAAAAAGAGTAGGAAATGTAAAACATTTAAGCAGTGGCATGTTGGTTTCTAATGCCAGGAGATGACTAACATAGCAACAGACTAATAATGTATCCTCTTCAAAAGTTAAAAGAAAACAGCAACAACAAGAAGAGAACAACAATCACAAGGAACCATGTCATCCGTGGCATCTTCAGGAGGATGTGCAGCACTCTGAACATGGTTCCAAGGAATTTAGTAGATGTCTATTGCATTGTCAGTCTGACAAGTTTGTGTTCAACCATCCATGTCTGTATACTAAGGTTGGGAACAATCCATCGGTGATGAGTGACCTAAAGATGATGAGTTCTACTCCCCACTCTCCTTGCTGCTCTGGAGACTTCAAACCTGAGGGGAGGAATGTTATATTGATGAGTATGAGAATGCTCAAATCCTTTTTGTCTACATTGCGTAAATGTGGCATCTCTTTAAGTGAAATGTAAGAACTGCTTGGCCAGAAGGTACAACCAGAGGCCTGTTGAATAAAGATGCTACTATAGAGACCCCATGTAATGAGAAAGGTCTTTCTGAAGTACCCTTGGATAGAGGTGGAATTTAAGATCCAATTATTCAAAAATGGCATGTAGGCACTACTGTTGGCCTTATTGTCATACCGAGAACATCCCCAACACTAATCAGAGATGTATGGCTAGTGGTCAGAGGTGATTGGGTAATGGACATTGGGAAGAAATGAGACCCTGTGAGCCATGAAAAATAGATAGGACCCCAATGGTCAGAGGGGAAATACACGAGGGCATCTTTGTGAGAATTTGGAAATCTAAAACCCCTTTGTACAGGTAAACTAGTATGTTTGGTTGGGTAGAGTTTAAATTTGCATGTTCTTTCCTTGACGTGAGCTCAAAGACTCAGCCTACCTCATGCAGTGGAGCCCATTCCAGGTACTTCCTTACAGCTAGCAACTCCTCATCAGAGACTAGAGCATCTGTCCACTGTAGTAAATAAGGTGCCGGATCAGGAAGCAGTCTGAGCACTCACCAAAAACCTCGCTGACAGTTCCACACTAGTTCTTCTTCTCAGGCATATGTTCTTCTCCTGGGTCTAGGTATGAATCGTGAGGAGTACATCATTTTAGTTTCTGCATTGAGGAAATGAGCTTTTGTTCTGGGCTGTACTTCTTAATGTTCGGCTCAGGTAATTTAAGCTTGGGTGGTCTGGAGGTCCATTTGGGAGTTAAAATTAGAGGAGGGGGTGACTAAGTGTCTCCATCAGAGGAGAACATTGCAAGGTCATTATTAGTCAGAAAAGCATATTTGATGACCACTTGGGGAAAATGAGATCTGAGGCCCCTGGTAACTCAGAGTCAGTAGATTGAAATCTTTTTGGTCAAAGCAGAAGGATCTGAGGCCCAATTAAATAGACTTAGTAAGTTTACTCCCACAGGGGCATATTTAGAATGTCTGAGAACCCTTTGGATATTGGTGGACGGTAGCTCTCTATTAGAACAGGGAGGGCTGGTATATCTTTTGGTGAAAAGTGGAATATTTCAGGTATAGTCTAAAAGCAAATTCAGTAAAAAGACAGTAATTGGAATACTTTGGGCAAGGAGAGACATATGCAGTATCCCTATGTGCAGGAGAAGAATTGTTTCTTCCCGTCTCAGGATTGGTGATAGATCTAAGATTCTCTAAAATAGGAGAATGGTTATAGGAGCTTCATAGGATTGTATAGAATAGTTTTATCCTGTTATTCCTATGTCTGCAGCACTATTGATCAGAAATTGAACACTGATTGATACCTTGAGAATTCTAGGACATTCCAGGTACTTACTCCTTCATCAGCTCCAAACATGAAATCACAAACAAGAATACACATCATCTGAATGTCAGTGGTAGGCATGACAACAATCTTAGAAGTCTTTTAAGAGGGTGTAATGTAGTATTTTCTGGTTTAGTGTCTTCCTTAAATATATGTCTATCCACACATTCCTCTGCATGGAGGCCATGATGTCTCTGTCTAAAGTAACAAAACAAAGATTGTAAACTGATTTACCCTTACCTTGATACTCTTCTGTTTGGGATTTCAGTCCAGAGTGTTCAGAAATCTCTTAGGTCAGAACAGTGCTTCCCAGACCACGGAAATTAGAAGTTATAGGTAGGACATACACTGGGAAGATGGAGAATCTGGGGGATTTCCTCAAACACACTGTGCTCCACACAGGTTGGAGCACTCTCTGTTGTGAATGTCTAAATCTTCCTAAAGGAAGATAGGGGAGGAGCTTGGGCAGTTTTGCACAGAAGTAGAATGGTTGTGCCCTTCATCAAAGAGGTAATGTGGCAAACGTCATGAGAATAAGGAAGTTGAAGCATTCTGGTCATAAGCAGCATTTCTGTGACACTTTGCAAGTGTGAAATTCTAAACCTACTTGTAAGAAGGGTAAAATCTCTGGCTATTTTCAATAAATAAGAAATACCATTTCACATTGGTGAAAATGCAAATACCTTCTGGAGAAGAGGGAGTCCCAGTATTGCTTGATTTGCTTACAAATCTTTTTTTGTAGAATTTAGGATATCCACATATTTTATGTAGTGTGTGGAAAGCAGGCAGCAATTGTTTCAGTATTCCAACAGGTTGGATGGTTATTTTTGGTCTATGAAACCTTTAGTCAGATGACATAAGAGCAAGGCCACTTTTCTTGAATGGAGGAATGTCTCCGAATATTTGTAACAGGAAGAAGTTTGGAAGTAATCTTAGACAGTTGTAATATAGCAGGCACACATAGTCAATAAGACAAGATCTATTTACACTTTAAAAGAGAGTGTAGGTATGTGTCCACCACTGAAAAAAAAAGGAAATATTTCAGTCAAATATGGGCATTCGAGAAGGCTTTGTTGCCCAATAGACACAGGGAGAAGAGGAAATATTTATGACTAGATGTGGTGTGTCTGAGGCTCCCATAGGGAGAGGGAGAGGCACTGAAGCCCTGGTATGACTGGATGACATTTATAGACCTCTTCGACAGAGGATGTGAATTTGAGAACCGCTGGAACAAAAAGAGTCATTCTGGTGCCCCTTTCAAATGAGGAGTTCGATGTGAGACACAGTTAAATGGAAATTTTTGCCCTCCATCAGATAGAGAATAGTTTGGAATTCTTTCTGATCAGAGAGGGTAATTATTGAAGACCTTTTGGACTGGAAGTGAAGTTTGGGGCCTGGGGCAGGTAGAGATGATCTCAGGCCTGTCAGGCTTACAAGACAGATATTGGACCCTCATGTATACAGAGGGTGCATTTGATATATAATGGACACAAATTAGTGGTCTAAGTATTGATGTTTAGGAGTAGAAGATTAAAGCAGAATTGGAGTCTGCTTAATGTCCCCAACCTCTTTAGGGTTAAGGAAGTGGCCTAGCCTAACTTAAGCAGGAGAGGTAGGACTGCTTCACAACTTAGAAGATTCCCATCTTCACATACACCTTGGTAAGCCTGGCAGCAATACAAGTATTATGCACCAGGCATGACTGTAAGTCTCTAAGCACTCTTGAAGCTTATCATCAGTTATATGGGTGTTTGCATGAAGGATGGTACGAAGGATAGATGACCTAAGTTTCAGGCTCTGTTAATGCAGGGCAGAATTAAGTGAAGTATAATTTCCTAGAGACCATCGTTGGAGGGAAATGATCTAAAGCTCATGATTGGAGTGTTATATTTGAGGCTCATATGTATGTAAGGATGCTCTTAGGATACCTGAATTTTGGTACCCTTGGGAAAAATGAAAATTCTGAGATTCCAATAGTAAACTACAGTCATAATTATAACTGACCTTGGGCAGAAATGGAAGGTTTTGGGTATTGTTGGTAACAGCAGTAGGTCATGAAGGCCACCTATCCCAAGTGAAATTCTGATGACCCTTCATCCAAAGGTGATGGTATGAGATACCTTGAAAACAGGTTGAGTAGCATGTGTTCATAGCTACAACTTCTATGACCTTCCGGACCCATTTTGCTTAAAAAGAAAGAACCTGGGGCTGGAGAGATGATTCAGTGGTTAAGAACACTGACGGCTCTCCCAGGGCTCCTGAGTTCACAAACATCTGTAATGGTATCCAGTGCCATCTTCTAATGTGCAAGCACACATGCATAGAGAACACAGTATATATAATAAATAAATAAATACTTAAAAAAGAAAGGAACAAAGGAATGAAGGAAGGAAGGAAGGAAGGAAGGAAGAAGGAAAGAAGAGAAAGAAATTTAGGAGGGAAGAAAGGAAGGAAGGAAGAAAGAAAGAATGAAAGAAAGAAAGAGAAAGAAAGAAAGAGAAAGAAAGAAGGAGAGAAAGAGAATGAAGGAGGTAGAGAGAGAGAGAGATAGAAAGAAAGAGACAGAAAGCAAGAGAGAGAGAAAAAAAAGAAAGAAAGAAAGAAAGAAAGAAAGAAAGAAAGAAAGAAAGAAAGAAAGAAAGAAAGAAAGAAAGAAAGAAAGAAAGAAAGAAAGGAAGGAGGGAGGGAAGAAAGTAAGAAAGAAAGAAAGTAAGAAAGAGAGAGAACGAAAGAAAAAGAAAGAAAGGAAGGAAGGAAGGGAGAGAGAGAGAGAGAGAGAGAGAGAGAGAGAGAGAGAGAGAGAGAGAGAGAGAGAGAGAGAGAGAGAGAGAGAAAGAGAGAGAGAGAGAGAGAGAGAGTAAGTTAGTTAGTTTCAGGCCATGATTAACCAAGTAGCAGGATCAAGTCACCACATTGTGCAAAAGGGAAAAATCTAGTTTATCTTGGGTAGAGGGAGAACAGAATGGTAGTGCATAGTTTGCTTCCATCTAGTCTCCCCACCTTCCATTATCCATATATTGTATATACTGTTGGGAAGAATACAAGGAACAATCAGCACACTCTTCCAACAGGGAGAGTGGTTGTCTGACCTGAGGTTGTATTTGTCTGTACCTATCTATAACTGAGAGACAGGAACACACCATTTCTGACACCTAACTCTAGGAAGATCACATGCATATTAGTTTTCTTTCTATGTTCTGCCCTCTGCCCTACACTCAGAAACATGTGAGAGCCCACTGAGAAGTTGCAATTGTGTTTGCCTTGCAATCTTTCTAATAGAGAGTGGCACTGAGGTAGTATGAGTTTAAGTCAAGTTTAAGGTGCCCTTGGAAAAAATACTCTTGGGCATCCCAAGAGGCTATATCTGAAACTCCTATGACTACAGGTATAATAAATGAGACCCTCTTGGCCATAGGATCCAAACCTGAGGTCTCTGTCATCATTGCTCCATGACACATACACCCTTGGCAAGCAATTAGATGTCTATGTTCCTTGAGGTTGAAGGAGGTAATTATTGCCCCCTTTTGTACTACAATGAACTGCATGTGAGTGGACATCATTCTACTTTTTTTGTGGGAATGGCATAAAGCTTACTTAGTCTGGGGCATCTTTTTTTTAATTAGATATTTTCTTTAATTACATTTCAAATATTATCTACTTTCCTAGATTGCCTTCTGAAAATTTCCTATGCCTTCTCCCTCACCCCGCTCCCCAACCTACCTACTCCTGCTTCCTGGCCCTGGCATTTGCCTATAATGGGGAATAGAGCCTTCACAGGACCAAGGTCCTCTCTTCCCATTGATGAACTCCTAGGCCATCCTATGCTACACTTGTGGTTAGAGCCACAAGTTCCACCATGTGTTTTCTTTGATTGGTGGCATAGTTCCAAAAAGCTCTGGGGGAGGGGTACTAGTTAGTTCATATTGATGTTCCTTCTATGGGGCTTCAGTCCCCTTCATGTCCCTGGGTATTTCTCTGGCTCCTTCATTGAGGACCTTATGCTCTGTCCAATGGATGACTGTGAGCATCCACTTTTGTATTTGGCAGGCAGTGGTTTGGGACATCTTTTGTCACAAGAGAAATGACTGAGTCCCACATTCAACGAAACTGAAAGTTTGAGGGTATTTCTACTAAATGAGTACTTTAGACAATCTTGGGCAAATAGAGAAGGTCTGCAGGAGGCTTAGTCATAGGAGGAATGTCTGACATTCTCTTCAGTGAAAAACAAAACAAAACAAAGAACTGAGGTAACTTGGGAAGAGAGGAAGTACTGGGCACTTAGGAGTAAGAGAAAATAATGAGACCTGGTTGGTACAATGGCATGCATTAGAAAAACCTTGGAGAGGGGGTAAGTGCCATGCAACATCCTGTTATGTATGAATGTCCCTTTTACCTTGATCAGTAAAGGAAGTCCCTCCACTGCTCTTCAGCTTCCAAATCTTCCTTAGTTGGTAAAAGTTCCACATCCTGTGTTTAGTCTGGGGGAGTTCAGATAACATTCCAAGCCTTTTCAAACAGCCTGGATGTCTGTCCCTGGCTAGGTTGCCACCTTCAGTTTGTCTTAATATGTACATATATATGCAACAACAATTCAATTGGATTGCAAAGCATAACATAGGATCCAGTCAATACTTATATATATATATATATATATATATATATATATATATATATATATATATATATATATGACCTGGAACCACAAACCAGAGAAAAACAATATATTTCCCCTGTCATCCTTATAAAAGGGAAAGGCTTGAATCTTACTTAATTAGAGAATATACATTTGATATAGTTCAAAGTCATAAGTGAATGCTTGAGGATACAAGGCACCATGCATTATTATTCAAAAGAGCATATCTAATGGCATTTTAAAATAAAGAATAGTGTGACCTTCCTTTGGTCAAACACAGTGGTTAATGCCCCCCTCCCTTGCAGAAATGGACAAGATCCAAGGCCATATTTTGAGGGAAGGAAAAGACTGAACCTCACTCAGCCTCACCCAGGTTAGTTCTCTTGGCTACTTCAAAAAACAAGGAGTGTGAGAGGAATCTGTGGAACATAGGAGTTATGAGAACCTCTTCTCAGAATGGTAAGTTCCAAGACCACCTTCAACAGAGAAGAAATCGTGAATGTCTTAGTTCCTAAAGTAGAGGTCCCCAGTCATATTTTGCAGGTCAGAAATATCCAGTTCACCCATGGTCAACAGGGTAAGTTTCTAGGCTTCATTGGGTACTGGAGGAATGTTCAGACTCTGCCTCACTAGCTTCCAAGTATTTCCCCCATATGCATACCCTGTGTAACATCTTTGAGAGTCCAGTCAGTGGTCACAACAATCTCCCAGCATAAGTAGTTATGCAAGCATTGATGTTTCCTCGAGGCTGTGTTCAGCTGCACACATCTGTGAATAAGAGATAGGAATGGTGCATTTTGATGACCATTTTTGAGGCACAGGATATGAGAGCCAATTTCAGATTTCTATTTTCTGTCCTATGATCTAAAATGATAGAAAATGTGAGGTGTCATTGGTCGTGTATGTATTGTATGGATATGTTTAAAGCAAACTTAGTTAATAGGGGTATTTGCGAGGCACAGCCAGAAGAGAATCTCTGGTGGTTCAATAATTTCACAGATGGACCTGAAGTGTCCTAGTACAGAGAGTAGGTGTATGAAATGCCCCTTTGACACAGGAGCTAGTTCTGAGAGCCCTTTCAATAGTCTTTGATTTCCCAGGACCCCCTTTGTAGAAACTGAAGTTCTAAAATCCACTTGGTGAATTGAAGTAGACAATAGGCCCAGATTCCTACTGGGAAGACAGGGAATGTTAGATTCTCTTTTATGTAGAATGAGTGGTATAAGTCTCTTATGGTCTGACATCCCTTTAAGGAAAAATGATTCAAAGCTACTTGGTAGGATTAGGAATATTCCTTATAAGGCATAATACATGTTTTAGGCGACATTTGACCAATAGGGTCTAAGGCAATGTTAGCCCTAGGAGAGTTCTGACATTCTATTCAGTGTAGTGAGAAAAAAATGAGTTACCATGGGGAAATGTGGGCCCCATGTAAAAAAGGAAATCTCGAAGGCCCTCCTGAAAGAGGAGGGCAGACTCCTCTTGAGGCAGAATGTGAAATTGCCATATACACCTCTGTCAAAGGTAAAGGTCCCTGGTACCTTATAGAGTGGAGAATGTTTCCAGGCATGATCATAAGTTTCCAATTCTTATTCAGTGTTTTTATTTTCATAGTTTGTGTTCATTCATGAGAGACATGGCAGCAATATATATTTTTTTTTCTTCCAAAGGCTTTCAATGACTGTTGCTGGCTAGTATACTTCTTTGACTTTATTCATCTATCCAGGTCTAGGCAGAATTAATGAAGTTATTACATTTCTATTGACTTGCCTAAAGGCAGATGGCACAGGTACTTTGCTCTGATTTGTAACTTGGACTATGGGACCTCAAACCAGAATGGTCTAGGGTACATTGTTTACAGAAGGAGTCACTTTTGGAAATATGGCTGACCAGCTAGGTATAAAACTACTTTGAAGTATACATTCACATATATACTTCATATATTTGAATGACATTTTTGAGAAAGAGAACGTGTTGGGTGGATAAGGAAGAGAAGGAAGGTCACAGAATCCCTCAGACAAAAGTTTACCTTGGGAATTGGAAGATGTCAAAAATAACTTATCAAGTGCAAATGTCCTCATAGTCCAGAATACCCATGTGTTCTGAGACTTTGAGTTTTGCTTGCCAACAATCAGAGCAGTTTTCTTTCAAATTGTTTGGTAAACTCTAGCTCTATACCATAAGCTGTACAGCAGCATCCCAGGCATAGGCACCAAAATGGAATTGATCCATTTCAAGTGACAGGCTTAAAATTAAAAATTAGATTAGAGTTCATATAATTACTGTCATGTCCCAGGACATCATTTCAGAGTGTTTGGCATCCCTTCTTTTATTTGAGCATGCCTGGCCATCCAGGTCTGAAGGGAAACTTTAGGACCTTTTAGAGGAATAAACCTCATGGTTCTATGGATAAAAGTGGATTTTCTGAGGTAAGCATAGTCAAGAGAAGTTGATTTAAAGTTTCCTTGAGGAAAAAAAAAGAAAAAAAAAAAAGAACATTGGCTTGAGTTTTTCATGTCAGTGGCTTTTCTGTAGGCTCCATAAGCAGCAGAATTTGTATTAATCCCCGGTCAAATATAAGGGTGATTCTATTTTTCCCTAATTCAAAGATAAAATGAAAGATTCTTCCTTGACAGAGTATCTATGTCAAAGATTCTTCATTGAAACCTTTTTGAACCTAGAGTTTACCTTGAACTGAAGGAAAAGTCTCAGAAACATTAGGAAAAACATATAAGGTTCAGTCCATAATATCAGCAAGCTCTGTGGGATTCCTCGACCTAAATGAATGTCCAAGCCTGCTTTGGACAAACTGGTATGATCTGAGGCTCCCTTTGCTTCAGTAGGAATATGTGATGCCTCCTTAAGTAAAGGTAGAAGGAATGAGTAGCCCTGGGGAGAAAGGAGTTGCTGATATTCTTGTAACAGGAGAGATGATCGGAGTATAAAATTCCCCATAATATTTTGAGCAAAAATTAAATTGCTTACCTTAGCTCATGAGGTCCTAGCATGGCCACAACTTCTGACAGTTCTTCACAGCCTGGGGTATCCATATTCTTAGCTGAATTAGCAAGGCACCAAATATAGATACCATGATTCATGAAAAGCTTCGGATTGTATCCTCAGCATGATTGCCTCTTAAGAATTATGTTCAACCAACCAGAACTGAGTTATAATGATGATTTCACACAATGTCATGTGACTATACTCAAGAAAGTGGCATAAGGTTCCAGGATTGGCCTCCTCCTCTTGATTTCTGTGAACTTTGAGCAGAGGGAGCAATTCTCCTTGGTCAGAGGTAAAATATCCCATGGGTTCCTGAACGGAAGGGATTTTTATGATTGCCCATTGCATCAAAGGTGTACATTTTATGACCTTGATCATCACAGGAAGGAAAATACTATAGGTTTGGAAAGTAGAAAGTCCCTCAAACCTGTTGGACAGTAGGGGAGTTGCCCTGTTCACCTTCTGTAGAGGAGTTTGTTCCAGGCACTCCAGGCCTCCACATCTTCAGAGAACTCTAAAAAATTCTTATCTCTTAGGACTCCATGAAGATTTGACAGCAATCTGAGGTTTCTTCTGACAAGTTGGTTTAAAGTCCCTGGATTTGTTGCCTATTAAACTTACAACAAAGCACACAGGTGTGGGTGTAGTGTACAGTTACCTTTCTGATGACCAGCTTAAAGAGAGCCTTGGATCCAGGCTGAGGTTTTTATACATTGGCCATGGGACTTGACTCTGGAGTTCTGTGAGGTTTGTTTTGTTTGTTTGTTTGTTTTTGGTGGTCAAAAGTGTATTCCCTAACCAATAATGTCTGAGGGATAAGCTCTTAGTTGAGTGGTAGACCTGATTCCACCATGAACAAAGACTGAAGCTCTTGCGTATTCTTGGTACCAAGGATTCAGCCTGAAGCACACTAGAGCTGAGCCTGAATATTTGAGATAAACTTCTCACTCACAAGGTCACTTCTATACCTTGCTTCATGAGAGAGGCATGTCTCAGACCCTTCCAGTGCAGAAGGAGGAAGAATAAAGCGTTTTTCTCAAGGTCAGCTGACCCCTTTGGCATACACATAATGTCAAGGGATACTATGGTTAGAGGAAGCAAGGTTTAGGTGCTCTTCAAAAGATAAACCAACTGGGTGTCATCCCCCTTGAAGTTATGGGATACTTTACATCGAGGGGGACTGACGTGATGGAGTTGATATTTATGCTGGAGGTATAAATTATCCTGGGTCTAGAAGGGTACATCTGAGTCCCCATTGTAACTTCATCAATGCTATTGCATGCTGATAGTAAAAGAGCCAACTTTGTGGCTTTCTTAAAATGTTGTTGGGGTCTGTTGATAAGTCCTTTGCTTATCATGTCAAATGTATCAGGGCATCTTCAGTTATTGAGGACCTATGTGACACCTTTGTTCTGAAGTGGTAATTCTGAGGGAAATTAACGAAATTCTGAGGTTTCTGGTTCTCATATGATAATGCTGCCTTCAATACTCGGGAGTTTCTAACATATTTGATTTCGGGGGTTACATCTTAATCCCCCTTGAGTTATTGGTGTAAGTTGTGAGTCACATAGGTTCTATTTCATGTATGTGGGTATACTGTCATTGTCTTCAGACACACCATAAGGTGGCATCAGGTCCCATGACAGATGGTTGTGGTACAACAAGTGATTGCTGAGAATTGAACTCAGGACCTGTGGAAGAGAAGTCAGTGCTTTTAACTGCTGAGCCATCTCTCCAGCCCCAGCACATTGGTTCTAGACAGGTAAGATGAAGGTCACTTAGGCTATTGGGGATGATCTGAGGATCCCTTGTTCAGAATGGGCATATCAGAAGTTCCCTTGGTCCATACAGTAGTTTAGAAGATCTGTGGTTCTTAAGCTGTAGGTCTGAACCTTACCAGAGAAGAATGCCTGGAGTGTTTTTGAATTCCTAATTTAGACAAAGTGTACCTGATGACTCCTTGAGCCACTGAGAGTGATTTAAGCTCCACTTCAAGAATGGGGGGACAGTGTGAGTCTTTTTGGTGCTGAAGAGATAATTCTGAGGTTTGTGTGTCAGAAACAGGACTTGGAGGACCCAGTGACAGAGTGATAATGTTGATGTATCCACAAACAATCTATAAAGGATGCCATCCTTTAGAGGCAGAAAGGTTCACACCATGTTGGGGAAAGTAGAAATGCCAAAGACTATTGTATCTGTACAAGATCAAGGGTCGATATGGAGAGGAGAGAAGGCCCGAATATTTCATGATTGAGACGTCCTGGGAACCTAGAACACGCAAATCATGCAGGACATGCAACAGCTTAATCAATCTCCAGTGTGCTAGGAGACATTTCCCAGCTAGTTCTCCTGATAATTCTGCTGCCTACTTCTAAAAATGGCAAGGCTTTCTCATTTTTGCTGGTCAGCTTAATGTCTATGTCTTGGGTTCATTAACGTGCTGGCTACTCTTAAGCTCTGAGACTTCAGGAACCCGGGTCCTGATCCTTGGACAGGGGTAATTAGGTCAGAGGATCAGAATAAGAAGCACTTGGTGCACCTTAGATCAAGGGAGTGGAATTTTCATGGACTAGATCAGATCTAGTAGGTAGGTCTAGGTCCTCAATGTTCAGAAGAATCACATAATACTCTCCATGAGGTGAAAATTATATAGCACATTCTTCTGGATACAATTGTGATCTAATCTTAATCAGAAAGGGGATTCTTGTCCTGCTTTTAGTCACAGGGGCATAGATGAGGCTTCAATGTGCATCTGAGGCAGCTAGGAGTGGAAATTGTAAGTTAGATAGACAGTTGATGAAAAGAAAAAGTTCTAAATTCATGTTGTTCATAAGGGGCATAGAAAGGGAAAATATGAGGGCAGCTTCTGTATCAAAAAAGAACTGAAAATGCCAGAGTAAGAGAGAGTAGGGCCCAGGCCACCCTCTTGAGATGGACTGCCTTACAGGTTCCGTTTGGCAGGCTGGGAAGCTCTGGTGTGTCCCTGGGCAGAAGGAGGAAGTCAGAAGCAAGGAGTAAGTCGTAAGCCTCCTAGAGCATTTTCGATATCTCTTTTGTCATAAAAAGCACCGGTGAGGCCCAGTTTCTTAGATGGAGCATTTGAGGGGCCACCTATTTCAGCCTGAAGCATTCTGAGCCTTTCTGAAACAGGGATCACAAAGCCAGTGTCCCTTTGGTGAGAACTGGAAAGTCTGAGTCCACATTGGTCTGATTGAGAAGGTCCGACACCTCCTTTAGGGAAGAGGAAAGAACTACAACTCCCCTTTTGCAGTGCGATCCTGTTGAGATTGATTTTCAAATGATGTGTATATTTGTGGCCTCCTAGGACAGAATGGTCACAAAGGGGGAACCCAAATTTATATTGTAATGATGGGTCTCTCCGAGGACAGGAGAGAGCAGGTACCACATCCTCTGCTTGAGATATTGTATGTTTGTCATATCTTCGCATAACAGGGAATGTTCCAAAAGGGAATGTGGTACTCCCTTTTGGTGGTATGAATGCCCATAGGATAGGCACAAAAGCTATGGGCTCCCGTTTGGCACTTCTGGAAGTTTTCTCTCCCTCTTGGACATTAGGAATATGTTTTGAGTCCTCCTTAGTAGAAAAAGAATGGCTGATATCCTCTTGGGGTGATGATGAGTGTTGCACACCTCTATGGGGACTGTCTCCATCTGGATATGAATCAATGCATTCTTGATCTGTAGGGGAAGCTTGCAGGGCTCCTTGGGTAACAGAGGCTTTCCTCTGTTTTCTCTTGGTAGAAGTAGCGTGTCTGGGAATCTCATGAGGAAGGTGGGATGCCTGAGGCTGTCTTCATGAGAAAGAGTGGTTCGCATGCACTCTTCTGTAAGGATGGAGGATGGCTTGTCAACCTTATGCTCTGAATTGGAAGCTTTGGTGTCCCATTGGTCTGAAGGGGCTTTTTCTGATGGGGTTTCAGTAGACTTAGATGGTCTGTGAATGCCTTGGCTTGGTAGGGGACTTCTGAGGCCCACCTCATGAGATGGTGAGCATCTGCAGGCTCCTTTAGCAGAATCAGATGTGGCAAAGTTTGTTAGTCATAGTTTTAAGCTTTACAACTCTTTCTTAAATTTGCAAACTCTTACCCAAATTTTGGAAGAATGGCAGTGTTTCCAACCCGCATGTTTTGAGCGCACATATTTCAGGCCCTCTTGATCTACAGAGGAAGGGCTTGGTCTTGTTTTCCTCAATTTAGAAGGTGTGGGGCAATCTCCTGGAGGAGGAGAATGACTGAGACCTTTTTTACAAAGAATACTAGATCTGAAACTCAATTGAGATGATTTTAAGGGGGAGATGCTCCTTTGAGGAGTAGAGGTAGGACTGGATTCCTTTTCTGCATACTTGGAAGATGTGAGGCTACTTACGGCAGAAGAGATACATTTTAAGGCATCAAGTTCTGAAAGGCAGTATCTGATATCCCTTTCAGGAATTGGGACATGTTTCAATATCCTTTGGTTAGATTTCAAACGTCTAGGGTTCTTTTTGAGATAAGAGAAATTTCTCCATCCATCTTCATGAGGAGGGGTAGGCATAATGTCCCCTTCTGCACAAAGGGACAGTCCCTGAAACTCTGTTGAAAAGGAAGTATCCACGGTTTCTTGGTGAGATGTCACAGGTTTTAGAGGCCCCTGGGCAGGTTGAGAAAGTTCTAGACTTTCCTGGGGAAATGCTGGTGTTCTCAGGATCCCTTGTTCAGATACTAAAGGGCCCAGAGCACATTCATTGGGTTTCAAAAGACACAGAGACCCTAACACAGATGCCAAAGCTTCTGGAGTCCCTGGCACAGATTTTGAACTCTTAGAAATGGATTGTGTATATGTCAGAGGTTCTTCTGTCTCTGGACTAAGTGGTGAAGGAACTGGTAATTTGGGAGAATCTTGTGTGGCTGACAAAGATTCTATGACCTCTTGGGTGACAGATGGTATTTCTGTACTATTTTGCATACATGCCCATATTTCTAGTGTGTCCTGGGAAGAATCAGAAAGTCCAAGATCTTCAGGATTGGATGGTAAATATCCTAAAGCCTCCTTTTCCAACCAGTGTCCTGGAGGCTCTTGAGGTAACAAGGAAGGTTCTGTAAGCCCTTGGGAAGATATTGATGTTTCTTGTACACCTTGGGCAGACATGGAAGGTCTCCAAGACATTAAGACAGAATGTTACTCTTTCAAATCCAATTGGACAGATGGAGAAGGTCCTGGACTCACTATGGTAGATGCTGAAATTTCCAAAGCTCGTGATGAAGCATTGGATATTCCTGGATTGCCATGTGTACAGGTACAACCTTCCAGGTTCCCCTATAAAGACAGCCAAGGGCCTCCAGCTTCTTGAACAGATAACAAATGTCCTGGATTCCCTTGAGCAGATAGGGACAATGTCAAAGGCTCTAGGGCAGATGATATAGATCCTAGTGTTCCTCGATCAGATAAAGAAATTACCATGGGTCCTTTGGAAGATTGCATAGATCCTGAAGGATCTGAAGTAGATGGATCTGTTTGTTGAACCCCTTGTAGAGAATTCAAAGACTCATTTGGTCCCTGGAATGAAGTTAAAGGTCCCTCTGTAGGTTTAGAGAGGTCTAAAGGCTCTTCTGTGGAAAGGGAAGATCCAAAAGGCTTAGGGAAGAAAGTGAGGAACTAAGTTGGGCAGAAATTGCAAGTTCCAGAGGTGAGTCATTAGATATCACATGTCCTGGGGTAGCTGTTGAAAATTTTTGTGCTCCTCATGCAAATGATGAATATCCTAGAGCCCCCTGGGGAGGCAGCAATGTTTCTACAGAGCCTGTGTATTTGCTGAAATCCTCAGAGATCCCTGGTCAGATCTCAAAATCCTTGGTGTATTTTGAGCAGGGTGGTTATATCCCTGACACACTGGTAAAGATGGTGAGTCTGCTACTGTGTAGTGTGTAGATGTGGAGTGAGTTCCTATACCTTGTGTATGTAAAGAAGGACTTGAAAACCTTTTGGAAGATGTAGAATGTTGGGTAGACCTTTGTGGACATGTGGACAGATGTATGGTCCCCTTGTGCAGAGACTGGGACTCACACCTCCTTGAGCAGAATCAGAAGATCCTGGAGTCCTTTGTTCTGAGGATGAAAGACCCAGAGGATTATGAGAACATTCATAGCATTGTGATGTATTCATCATTGCCTGGGCTGAGATAGAAAGTTTCAGAGGCCCCTGGGCAGATTGCAAAAGTGCTAGATACCCTTGACCAAATGGGAAAGTCTTTGCACCTCCTTGGTCAGAACAGGAATGTCTACCAGGTGTTGGCGATGATGGTGGCAATGTTCCTAGATTTGCTGAAGTAGACTGAGAAGATGCTACAGCCTGCCTCACTTGTGGAAAAAGGCCTAAAGCACTGTGTGACTCTTCATATTGTGCAAATATCCCTGTGGCATCTGTTGAATTTTCTCGATTTCTTTGTTTGGGGAAAAAAGAACTTTGCATGAGCAAAGTTCCCTCTTGTGCCCTGGAAAATTTCTTGTGCTTTTGAAAAGATGACAAAGCTTCTAGAACCTCTGGAGTAGATACAAGATGCTCCTGAACACCCAGTACTGATGTTGTAGGATAAAAGGTTTCTTGAGATTTCTGGCTAGGTAGGAAAGTTCGAGTGTCCCTTGGGAAACCTGGGGATCTTTGTGCAAAATGATGGGCAGTTGGAGAAAATCCTACTTCTGTCTGACAAGAAGTTGGAGGATGCAAAGTATCTTGAGCAAATGAAACACTGTGTATTCCCCTGTTTAAAATTGGGCTTTTAGATACCCTTGGGGAAAACAGAAATGTCCGAAAGCCTCTTGGAAAGATGAAGAACCTAGGGTTCCTTGTGAAGATAAACAAATTCCCAGAGACATCTGCTCAGATGACACAGATTCTGGTCGCACCTGAGTATTTTGGGTAGACCCCAGATGTCCTGGAGTGGGAAGCAAAGCTCCCACAGTCTCCTTTGCAGACAGGGACTTTCCTACTGTGGCTTCTGCAGATAAAAAAATCCCCTCAGTGCCCTGAGCAGATGTGGAAGACCCTAGAGTTGTTTCTTTAGATTTAGTCACTGCTAGATGGCATTTTTCAGTTGAACAAAGTCCTAGAGTTCCTTGCTCAGATCTCAAAGATGATGGTGACAACTGTAGTGATGTAGTAAGATCCAGGAGCAGTCCAGCACATCTGAAAGTGTCTGAAGTCCCTTGGGTAGATGGAGAACATTCATTTGTTTCTGAAACTGTTGGGGAAGGAGTTGAATGCAGTAGAGCCCCTTCAGCATATCCAGAATATGGGTCATTGCCTGGGCTGAGCTTGAAATTGCCAGAGGCCCCTGGGCTGACTGCAAATGTGCTAGGGTCCCAGGACCAGATGGGAATGTTTCTGCACCTCCTTGAGTAAAAGATGAATGTGTACCAGGTTCTCGAGGTGATGGTGGCAAAGGTCCTAGAGTAGACAAAGCAGATGTAGAAGATTCTGTATTCTCCCTCACTAGAGGCAAAGGGCCCGAGGTAGTCTCTGTGTGATTACATTGCCCCAAGCCCAATATCCCTGAGGAATCTGCCGAAGGTTCTATTTTCCTTCGAGTGGATGACAAAGAACTTAGCACAGACAAAGTCCCCTCTGCAGCTGTGGAAAAGTCCTTACACTTTTGAGAGGTTAGCACATATCCTTGAGAGTCTTTACTACATAGAGGATGCTCCTGAGAACCTAGTACAGATGGTGAATGCGTTACATATGCTGGTGAATATGGAATGGATTTTTGAGATTTCTGGCTAGGTAGTAATGTCCCAAAGTCCCTTGAGGAAAGTTGGGATCTTTGTCTAGAATGTTCAGAAGGGGGAGAAAATCTCATACCTTTCTGGCAATAAGTTGGATGTTGCACAGTCTTTGGAGAAAATGGCACAGTTTTTACACTCCCTTGCTTAGTTGTGGACAGTTTTAGAGACCCTTGGTCAGAAAGGGAATTTCCAGAAGCCTCTATGGAAGATGAAGAGCTTAGAGTTCCTGGTAAAGAGGAAGAAATTCCCAGAGGCTTCTGATCAGATGGAAAAGACTCTGAGACCACCCGAGTGATTTGGGTGGACCCTAAAGGTCCTGGAGTGGGAGGCAAAGTTCCCACTGTCTACCTTGCAGACATGGACTTTCCTGTTTTGGCTTGTGCCAATAAGGAATGACCCCTAGTGCCCTGAGCAGATGCATAAAACCCTACAGTTGTTTCCTTAGATTTAGTCCCTTCAGGTATGCAAGGTCCCAGAGATCCTTGCTCAGATCTCAAAGATGATGGTGACACCTGTAATAATGTAGTATGATCCAGGTGCAGTTCAGCACATCTGGAAGTGTCTGAAGTCCCTCAGGTAGAAGGAGAATATTCATTTGTTTCTCAAACTGCTGGGGAAGGAGCTGAATGCAGTAGAGCCCCTTCAGCAGATCCAGAGATATGAGTCATTGCCTGGGCTGAGATGGAATGTGTCAGAGGCCCCTGGGATGATTGCAAATGTGCTAGGTTCCCGGGACTAGATGGGAATGTTTCTGCACCTCCTTGAGTAAAAGATGAATGTGTACCAGGTTCTCGAGGTGATGGTGGCAAAGGTCCAAGAGTAGGAAAAGAATATGTAGAAGATTCAGTATTCTCCCTCACTAGAGGCAAAGGGCCCGAGGTAGTCTCTGTGTGTTTACATTTTCCCATGACCAATATCCCTGTGGAATCTACGGAAGGTTCTAGATTCATTCGTGTGGATGACAAAGAACTTTGCACAGGCAAAATCCCCTCTGCAGCTGTGGAAAAGTCCTTACACTTTTGAGAGCATAGCACATATCCTTGAGAGTTTTTACTAGATAGAGAATGCTCCTGAGATCCTAGTACAGATGGTGAGTGTTTCCCATCTGCTGGTGAATATTAAAAGGATTTTTGAGATTTCTGGCTAGGTAGTAACGGCCCAATATCCCTTGAGGAAGCTGGGGATCTTTGTCCAGAAGGTTCAGAAAGGGGAGAAAATCTCATTCATTTCTGGCAATAAGTTGGATGGTGCACAGTCTTTGGAGAAGACGGCACAGTTTGTACACTCCCTTGCCTAGTTGTGGACAGATTTAAAGATGCTTGGTCAGAAAGGCAATGTCCAGAAGGCTCTATGGAAGAAGAAGAGCCTAGAGTTCCTGGTGAAGAGGAAGAAATTCCCAGAGGCTTCTGATCAGATCCGAGTGATTTGGGTGGACCCTAAAGGTTCTGGAGTGGGAGGCAAAGTTCCCACAGACTGCTTTGCAGACATTGGCTTTCCTACTGTGGCTTGTGCAGATAAGGAATACCCCCTAGTACCCTGAGCAGATGCAGAAAACCCTACAGTTGTTTCCTTAGATTTAGTTGCTTTAGATGAGAAAGGTCCCACAGTTCCTTGCTCAGATCTCAAAGATGATGGGGACACCTCTAGTGATGTAGTAAGATTCAGGTGCAATCCAGCATATCTGGGAGTGTCTGAAGTCCCTTGGGTAGATGGAGCAAAAAATACAGCAACTCATTCATCATCTTTACTTTGTGCTTGCAGGCTGGTTTCAATTATCTTGTAAGCATTAAAAATCAGTCTAACATACTGCCTATGTTCCATAGGGTTTCATTGATGTGAGGAGACATCATGACTCAGGCAACTCTTATAAGGAAAATTTAAATGAGGTTGTCTTACAGTTTCAGAGGGTCAGTACATTATTATCTTTGTAGGAAGCATGGCAGCACCCCGGTAGAGGAGGTGCTGGGGAAGGAACTAAGTGGTCTATATCTTAGTCTGAAGGCTACCAGAAGGAAGCTTGTGGCCACAGGTAGCAAGGAAGAGGATTGATTTTTGTCTCTTAGCAGAGATTGAGCACTACACAAAAGCAAGCCTACACAAAGATACACTTCCTCTAACAAGCCAACACCTTGTAATAATGCCACATACTATGGGCAAAAGATATTCTAATCAACACATTGCGTCATAGGACATAAAGAAAGATACTGCATGATTGCATTCCTCTAGTCACAGGTGCGACATACCTAAAAGCTTATATGAACATACACACACACACACACACACACACACACACACACACACACACACACACACCAATCGGATATGCACGTGCATACATATATATTTGTCTATTTATTTACTTACTTACTTACCTACCTACTTACTTACTTACTTACTTACTTACTTACTTACTTACTTACTTACTTACTTTGTTTTAAATTTGTTGGGTAAGAACTTTCTACATACACATAAATGAGTTTTAGCAAATTCATCCCTATCTTCTCCTCCTTGAATTGTTACCCATTTCTCCTGTATCACTTTTATCCTTAATTACATTTTCATTTTTATATAGACGGCTGTGTAGTGCCATGCCCTGAGCAATCGTGTGCATGCCGCAAGCAATCACTGAGAAGAGCCGTGCATGCCACGAGCAATCGCCATTATAAGATGGTGCTGGCCTCCCCTGTGCCTAACTAGTAAACAAGCCTTGTACGCAGGTGCAAGAGTGAACTCACTCCTAGTCACTGCCCATTCTCGGGGCATAATAGTGGGGTGATGGGCAAGCAATGAATCAGGAGCTGTCACGTCACATCAGGTGCTGAAACGTCATGCTGTTGGCGCCATTTTCCCGGATCATGGTCTTCCTGATAAGTAAGCAATAAATCTTTTGCCACAGAAGATTCCGGTTTGTTACTTCTTTCTTGCCGGTCGAGTGGGATGCAATAAGTGGCACCGAGGAACCCAGGAACTTTATACCATCACACCAGTGCAAGGAAGATCCCTTGTTCGCGGGGCGGAATCAGAACTGCGGGATGAAAGGCTCTGTAAGGTACATACAGTTTTGAAATTTCTCCAGAGTTAGACACCCTTTTGATTGTTTGCACAGCGATTGCACTTTTCCTTTCAGTTTCGTTTTTCTTCCACTGCTTCCACTGCTGACTGGTTCTTAGTCACGGTCAGGCCTGGATAGCGCCTGGACAGCGACCAGTTTCAGTCACGGTCAGGACTGGACAGTGCCTGGACAGCGTCCATTTTCAGTCACAGTCAGGCCTGTACAGCGGCAGTATGAGAATCTCGCATTCTATAATAGTGGCCTTACACTCGGTCCTGAAGCAGTGTGGCCTAAAATGTGCCACTAATACCTTAGAGGGATTTGTCAGGGAGATAGACCATGTGGCACCATGGTATGCTTGCTTAGGGTCATTTAGGCCTTTTCATGGGCCTTGATCCCGAGGAAAAGATATAAAAAGAAAAGAATGCCTTGGGAGAGATTAGAAAAGGGATGGAAAGGGAGAGAAGAAGGGAGATCCAGCTGGAGAGGCACATAAGGAAAGGAGCCTCTACGTGCCACTAGATGAGTTTAAGCAGCTAGCTCTTAGTAGCTCAGAATCTGATGAAGGGCTTAGCTCCTCTGAAGAAACGGACTAGGAGGAGGAAGCAGTTCATTATAAGGAAGAAAGGTACCTGCAAGATAAAATGCAAGCTACTCAGTGCAGAAAAAGTCCAACAACGACTGGTGAAAGCCAGCTTGCTGCTCGGCCTCGGGATTGTTGGCTTCAGTGTCCTAGTGAACCTCTGCCTTATGTGCATAGGTAGTTGTCAATTTTTGCCTACACCTCATGTAGGGGTAAACCCTCGAGGCATCAGGCCATTACAAGTCTGGCAAATGGATGACACTCATATTTCCTCCTTTGAGAGAAATCAGTACTTACATGTTTCCTTTGACACCTGCAATGCTGTAATGTTTGCCACACCTTTAACAGGGGAAAAAGCCTCTCATGTTATACAGCACTGCCTAGAAGTGTGGAGTGCTGGGGCAAGGCCACAATTCTTAAAACGGTTAATGGAGTAGCATATACTTCTACTAAATTTCAACAATTTTGTCATTAAATGGATGTCACTCACTTGACTGGCCTTCCTTATAATACTCAAGGACAAGGCATTGTGGAATGTGCCCACCACACACTCAAGTCTTATCTTATAAAACAAAAAGGGGGAGTTGATGAGACTCTGCCCTCAGTGCCAAGAGTAGCAGTATCTATGTCACTCTTTACACTTAATTTTTTGAACCTTGACGAGCAGGGACGTTCTGCAGCTGAGCGACATAGCTCAGACCCTGATAGACCAAAAGAAATGGTCAAACGGAAGGATGTTTTAACTAGTCTCTGGAAAGGCCCGGATCCTATCTTAATCAGATCCCGGGGAGCTGTTTGTGTTTTTCCACAGAGTGAAGACAACCCATTTTTGCTTCTGGATTGACTCACCAGCAGGATATTCATCAAGGATGGTGCAAAAATGCTGACCTCCTGAGGACTGTTCCTGATCCTGACAATGCTGAACTTGTCTCAGGTTCCTAGTATAATGGGTGAACAGATATGTGCTATTCTCTCGACTTTCCCTAAACCAATGTCAGTTCGCCATGATACTATAGTTTTTCCAAAATTCTTTACTACTAATAAAACAGTAGATTTGCCATATTTACCCTATGATCCAACTCGTTATTATCATTAGGAGAAAATCACTCCTTACTAGAACAGGGTTTTTTATGTTTTCAAAATAATGGACAAGGACATTGTATCAACCTCCCAGCCTGAGCTTTAGGGAGGTTTAATGAGCACCGAGGAGGTTGGGTGAGCACAACCTAAGATACTTCTAATGTAGATATAACCTTTACAAATCGGACCTTTTGGCAGGATGCAATTTGGGTTAATGGTACATTTGTACCACCTAACATTTCAGACAAAGAACGTCCCCACCAACCAAAAATAGCCCCTCATTGTGTCTTGGAAGATGAAGGTCTGATCCTGCCTTGGTCTGATTGTCGATCCTCCATCACTTGTTGGGCAGATCAGAGTAAAACATTTTCCTTTTCTTCCAACATGACAGATGACCCAAAGAATGAATTTTTTATGAAAAAGAGATTTTTCATTCAGGACTTTAGAATGCATTCCTTTCACAAGTGGGTGCTTTGAGGAGTCAATGGCAATTGTACAGATTTCAATCCTTTGATTTTTATCCAGGGAGGAGCAGTTGTAAAGGCTTCTTTTACTGGCATCTCAAGATTTGCTCAGCACTGGGGAATACATGATGCCTCCCAGGACTCTTATGGACATACTAATATCAGAGTAGAGATCACTGGGTTCAATAAAACTTTGGTAAACCAGATTAATTATACATCTCCCCCAGTCTGTGTTTACCCCCTTTCTTGTTTATATTCTTTCACGTGATTCATTTGAAGTCTGTTCCAATGATTCTTGATGGATTTCTCAATGTTGGCATGTAACAATAAACACCCATGCAATGGTGCCACGGATCCCACTTTGGGTCCCTGTTCTGGTGGAAACACCCTCCACCTTGAAAGTAAATGGGAGAAATGCCCTAAAGATACATGAAGTACACACTAGATTAGTTGAAAAGTGGAAAATTAGCTGATAAGAGCAACTGTTGTTTGGGCAGTGGTGCTTTATGTCTTTAATCCTATCACTTGGTTGGCAGAGGCCAAGAATGTCTGAGTCTGAGACCAGCTTGGTATACAGAGTGATTTCCAAGACAGCCAGGTCTACACAGAGAAACCCTCTCTCAAAAATCAAACAAACAAACAAACAAAAAGCACCTGTTCTATGAAGAGGATCGGGCACAATGCACCCACATAGTGGCTTACAATTTATGCACAGCTACAGTTTTAGAGAATCACTGCTCTCTTTTAGCCTCTGTAGGCTATAGAGGCATAAGTGAGAGAGAGGGCATGAGCAGACTAGCACAGAAGTGAGAGAGGGCATAGCACATAGGTGAGAGAGAGGTCCTGAGCACTCTAGCACATAAGGGAGAAAAAGGGGCTGGGCATCCAAGCACATAAGTGAGGGAGAGAGGGCCTGCACATCCTAGCACACTCTTGTAATCAAGCTCAGTACTAGGAAGGTGGAGGTGGGAGTTTACCAGGGATTGTAGTGAATCTGGATGTTCTCTTCTGATCTATTAGGACAGCATGGACTGTTCTGTTGTGGGTATGTACATACAGAAAAAGTACACACATTTTAATTTTTATGCACATAAATAAATAACAAAAAATATTACAGTTGAAATTAGTAGTGCCATTTCCAGTACTTTCATGTTACACATTTGTTCATGTTTTTTCAAGTCTGCAAATGCTTATCAACCTAGAAACTGGAAATCATTTGTCTTAAAGATGGTAGCTCATTTCCACCTCCTGAGACCTCCCTTCTAATCAATGGTGCCTGGTACTCCATGACAGCATACACAGGGTATATTCAGCCAAAGGGTGAAATCCCTGGATGAGACCTGTTTTCTCCATCTGGCATCACAAAGGGTCCTCAGAGACATGTGGGTCTCTCCTGATAACGTTTTATTTATTTGTTTGTTTGTTTGTTTGATTTTGTTTTGTTTTTTATTTTTGTTATTGTTTTGTTTTTTATTTGTTTTATTTTTGTTTTGTTTTTTGTTTTTGTTTTTGTTTTTGTTTGTTTGTTTGTTTGTGTGTTTGTTTGTTTTTCCCATTGAGCAGACAAGCAAGGAAAGGTGCGGTTGTGAAGGAGTTCACTTCTGAATGACCTGGAAGAGATAACCAGCTCTGATTAGGGTTATTGGACTGTTAAAGGATGTGTGACTGGAAGGAAATCTCAGTCGCAAGAGGCCACTATGTGAGGAAAAACCTCCCGATCTGCATTTCCTACGGCTTCTGAGGGTTAAATGAAGGAGGAAGATCATATTTATTTATTTTTCCTTTTTTTTTAACTAAGAAGACATTATAGATTTTAAGAGAAGAATGGCTCTTAAGAAAATAATGGTGATTCCAAAGGAAGATTACTTATTACTTTTGGACTTTGATGATGAAGAAGATGACATAAATATTTCGGAGGAGTCTCTTTCTGAAGGTTACTGCATATTCAGTGTTGGGTATTAATTGTGTGTTGTGCAGTTCACTAGACTTTTACCTAGTCACCTGAAATGGAAGAAGTCTTTTCTCAGAGATTTTATATAGTTCATTTGAAATTTTACCTATCTATCTATTTCTATATATTCCTATACTCGAGTTTTAGCAACACATATAACTACTCTTGACATTGTAGTCACAATATGTTGATAAAAAATAACTTTTTATGATTTTGCCACCGGAAAATACCTGAAAATTGTTCCAATAATATGTTTGCAAAACTTGAATTTATTTCAAGAACATTACAAATAATTTATTTCATTCTTTTTTTTTATTATTTATTTTCTTTTTTTTCTTTTTTTTACATTTCAAATGTTATTCCCTTTTCTGTTTTCCCCTCCAAAAATCCCAGTCCTCTCCCCTCTATCCCTGCTTTCCAACACACTTACTCCCAATTCCTGGCCCAGGCATTCCCAAAACTTGGTCATAGGAACTTTACAAGAACAAGTGTCTCTCCTCCCATTGATGACATACTAGTCCATCCTCTGCTACATATGCAGCTGTAGGCATAAGTCACAACTTATGTTTACTTTGATTGGAGATTTAATCTCAGGGAACTCTGGGAGTACTTGTTAGTTGTTTTTCCTCATAGAATGTTCCTTGTGTACTTTCTCTAGCTCCATAATTAGGGACCCTGTGCTCAGTCCAATGGATTTCTTTGAGCATCCACTTCTGTATTTGACAGGAAATGGCAGATCGTCTCAGGAGACAACTATATCAGTCTCCTGTCCCTAAGCTCTTGTTTGGCTGTTCAACAGTATCTGGGTTTTGTAGTTGTTTATGGTATGGATCACAGAATGAAGCAGTGTCTGGATTCCTTCAGTCTTAGTTCCAAACTTTTTCTCTGTAACTCTTTCCATGGATCTTTTGTTCCCAATTCTGAGAAGGAACGACATATCCACACTTTGGTCTTCCTTCTTGTTGAGTTTCATGGGTTTTGCAAATTTTACCTTGTTTTTTTCTGAGCTTCAAGGATAATATCCACTTATCAGTGAGTATATATCATGTGCTTTCTTTTGTGATTGAGTTATCTCACTTAGGAACATATCATCCAGATCCATCCATTTGTCTAAGAATTTCATGAATTCATTGATTTTAATAGTGATGTAGTATTTCATTATGTAAATGTACTATATTTTCTGTATTCATTCCTCTGAAGACAGGCATCAGGTTTATTTTCAGCTTCTTGCTATTATAAATAAGGATGCTATGAACATAGTGATGCATGTATCCTTATTACAAATTGGAATATCTTCTGGATATATGCCAAGGAGGACTATTGCTGGATCTTCAGTAGAACTATTACCACTTTTCCGAGGAAACCCCATCTGCTTTCCAGAGTGGTAGTACCAACTTGCAATTCCACAAGCAATGGAGGAGTGTTCCTACTTCATCACATACCCACCAGCAACTATTGTCATCTGAGTTTTAGATCTTAGCCATTCTGACTCTGTGAGGTGGAATCTTAGGGTTATTTTGACTTTCTGTTCCCTGATGATTAAGGATTTTGAACATTTATGAGGTGCTTCTCAGCCATTCAGTGTTTCTTAATTTAGAATTCTTTGTTTAGAACCGTCCCCATTTTTTAAAATAGTGTTATCTGATTTTCTGGAATCCAGCTTCTTGAGTTCTTTGTATATATTGAATATTAGTCCCTTATCTGATTTAGCATTGATAAAGACTTTTTCCCCGATTTGTTCTAATGATAGTGCCCCTTGCCTTACAGAAGTTTTGCAATTTTTGAGGTCCCATTTGTCTATTTTTAATCTTATAATAACAGCCATTGCTGTTTTGTTCAGGAATATTCCCCATTTAACCTTGTCTTCGAGGCTCTTCCACACTTTCTCCTCTATAAGTTTCAGTGTCTCTGGTTTTATGTGCAGTTCCTTGATCCAATTAGACTTGAGCATTGTACAAGGAGATGAGAACAGATCAATTTGCTTTCCTCAATATGCTAACTGCCAGTTGAGCCAGC
This sequence comes from Mus musculus, assembly GCF_000001635.26. Lineage (NCBI taxonomy): Eukaryota > Metazoa > Chordata > Mammalia > Rodentia > Muridae > Mus > Mus musculus. The sequence goes on from NC_000087.7 coordinate 21,078,959, forward strand.
ACCATTTTTTGAAAATGCCATTTTCTTTCCACTGGGTGGTTTTATCTCCTTTGTAAAAGATCATGTGACCACATGAGTTTGGGTTCATTTCTCTGTCTTCAGTTCTGTTCCATTTATCTACCTGTCTAACACTATTCCTGTACCATGAAGTTTTTATCATAATTGCTCTGTAGTACAGCTTGAGGTCAGGCATGGTGATTACAAAAGACATTCTTCTATTGTTGAATATAGTTTTGGATATAGTAGGTTTTTTTTTTCAAGATGAATTTGCAAATTGCCCTTTCTAACTCAGTGAAGAAATGAGTTGGAGTTTTGATGGTGATTGCAATGCATATCAGATTGCTTTTTGAAAGATAGCCATTTTTACTATATTAATCCTGCCAAATCATTAGCATGGGAGATTTTACCATCTTCAGAGATCTTCTTTGATTTCTTTCTTGAAGAATCTTGAAGTGTTTATCATACATATATTTCACTTTCTCAGAGTCACACCAAGGAATTTTATATTATTTGTGACTACTATGAAGCACGTTTTTTCCTAATTTCTTTCTCATACTATGTGTCTTTTCTGCAGAGAAATTCCACTGTTATGTTTAAATTTATTCTAAATTCAGCTCCTAAGCTGAAAATGTGTATCAGGATTAGGTTTTCTCTGTTGTAATTTTGGGGTCATAGATACATGCTATCATATCTTCTGGAAATAGAGAAATTTTGACTTCTTCCTTTCCAATTTGTATTCATCTGTTTTCGTTTTGTTATGTTTTGTTTTTTTTGTTGTTGTTGTTGTTTTGTTTTGTTTTGTTTTGTTTTGTTTTTTTGTGTAATTGCTCTGGCTAGTATTTCAAGTACTCTATTAAATAGGTAGGGAGAAAGTGGGCAGCCTTGTCCAGTCCCAGATTTTAGTGGGATTCCTTCTTGTTTCTGACCATTTAGATTAAAGTTAAATCCTGGGCCTTCTTTTCTTTTCTTTTCTTTTCTTTTCTTTTCTTTTCTTTTCTTTTCTTTTCTTTTCTTTTCTTCTCCTTCTTTTTATTTTTTTTAGGTGTATGCCTTGAATTCCTGGTCTTTCCTGGACTTATTATGAATGGCCATTGTATTTATCCAACTATTTGCTCAGCATCTAATCGAATAATCATGGGGTTTTTGTACTTGAGTTTTTTTTGTTTTGTTTTTGTTTTTGTTTTGTTTTTTCTATAATGGATTTAATTGATGGATTTTCGATATTAAACTCTCCCTGAATCATAAGAAGGAGGCCAACTAGGTCATGATGGTTTATCCTTTTGATGTATTCTCGGACGCATTTTGAAAGGATTTTATTTAGTATTTTTGCATCGATATTCATAATGGAAATTGGAATAAAGTTTCCTTTCTCCATTAGGTTTTGTATAGTTGTAATCTTGCTTCATAGAACATACTAAATAGTGTTCCTTCTCTTTTAATTTTGCATAATAGTTTGAGGAGTATTGGTATTAGGTCTCCATGAATATCTGATAGAATTCTGAACTAAACCCATCAGACCCTGGGCTTATTTTTGGTTGGGAGACTATTAACGATTGCTTCTAATTCTTTAGGGGTGTTATGACCCACACTACAGTCTTGCCAGAAAGAATGCCCACAGGACACTCGGATCCTTCTGCAGTAAAGCTTTAAGGCATCTCGAGAGATAGATGATCAGCTTCAGGACAAGAGACCCAGAGAGCAGAAAACCCCTCCCTTATATAGGCTGTGAAGACAGTTAGAAGTATGGTTGGAGACGTGCACCACCGGAATTGTCTGCCCACCATCAGCCTGATGATGCCATTGGAGAGACAGGGCTCAGGTAATGGAAAGATACCCCGATGCCTGTGCACACTCACCACGAGCAATAGTGACAATGGTGTTGTGAGCACCATCTTGTAATGGTGGCCGTGAGGACGGCTCCTCACATCTCACCCTTTTTTTTATGTTAGAAGCAACAGGCCACACAGTATGGAGAGTGGAGATAGAGGTCAAATTCCGAGTGTGCAAGCATAGGGGCCTTACACAAAACCTCCTCCCAGGCTCGTCACCCAGAGGGGTCTTGGTCAGCTCCCCTGTCGTTTTTCCTGGGGGAAGGACACTAGGACACTCAACCTTCTTGAAAGATGACATATCTCCCAGAAAGAAGCTCAAATTACACCACAACGCCATTCCAGTGCAGTGCTTAGCCCCAAAACTCTCCTGGGCTGTTAAAGCACACCCGCTCCAACCCATGCAGCAAGACTCGCCTCAGGGTTTTGTGGAGCTGGATGTCCAGCAACCTTATTGCTTGAGCATCATCGATATTCATATATTGGGGGAAACACCCTGCTCCAAAGCAACAAGTGCCTGGGTTACTACCATCCTGTCCCTCCTTGTTTGGGATTTAAGTTTGCAGATCATCCATAGTAGGAGCAGTACTCCACTGTACACAGCCACTCCAAACAAACCACCCCCACCCATTGCTTGAAGTAGGAGAATGCTGCAGAAATCCAGGTAGAAAATCCTTCCATCAATTACAGGTCAAGACATGTCGAATCGACTTATAAGATGGTGATCCTCAGCTCCTGGAGTGTCTGTTCAAATTCTATGGTCCAATTCTGTAACAAATAACAAGACAAAGCCTTTTACAGGTTAGCTGCTCTTGTAAAATTCTGAAATTGTAGTAAGGTGATACAGACGCTAGGCAGCTTATGTTTGCAACCCAGCTGAGGCATTTGCCAAAGAATATACACCTGCTCTTGGACCAGATCGATCCGTTGGTTTACCAACATGAGGCCTCTCTGTATCTGGGAGTTGGCCATGGTCTGGCTGTTCAGGGCCAATGTCACTCTTGCCGAAAGGTCATTTTATAGTTTGCGTTGTCTGAACCGTAGCAGACAAGGCAAGGGCCGAAACAGTGACAGAGGCAGCTATTGCTGCTATTGCTACCAAGCCAACTATAATAGCAGAGATTCCAAAATCTCTCTTTTCTCTAAAAAAGCTTAAATTCTAGAGGCTTCCACAGGAACTGGAACAAATCTAGGCACATGAGTAACCAAAGCAAAGGGATACTTAGTAGCATCCCAACACAGGGTATAGAAACTTTGATTAAGCAAGCAATCTAACTCTAATTGATTATTATTTAAACTTTTATTACTTACCACCCACAGAAAGGGGGCCAAACACAAACCGGGGTGACAGTATAATTCACCCTTTTAAATGCTTTATATTTAGTATTAGAGGAGGAGTGATCGAATGACCCCAAACCAGCACTCAAAGTGCCCTACCACTCAAAACCCATTTGGCCCTTTTCACTATATCCACCTTCAATCATGGCCATAGGTGAAAGATCGGTACAGCTCTCATTAACCCCACAAAGTAACCATTGATCAAAAGGGTTAGCATCTGCCCGATCAGAATCCATGAAGTTAAAATCATGTCCAGCAAGGATTTCATTAATCTCTACACTTACATGTGGGGAAAAGGAAAAAAAAATCCTTCAACCACCCAAAAGGTTTTTCTGGCCTGGCACCCAGTCCAAGGAAGCATGGAGTCCTCTGAGGATCTTCCTTTACAAAAGGGTGCCATTCTGGGTTGCTGGGGCAGTGCTTTCCTGGATTTATGACTAGGCCTCCAGCCTTGGATTATCAAGGCATTGGCTAATATTTCAGAGTGGGTTCCCCAAGCAGCTGCTTTCAACCAGGCCACTGATTGATTTTAGAAGGATATACACTGGCGTTGGTCTTTCAATTCAGAGATCATTACAAAGCACAGGCTTCCTTTGAGGGAGAAGTTCTGTTTTCCATCAGAACCTGAATTTGTCCATCTAATGGTAAAAAGGCAAGTCCCAGCTCCCTATCAGTAGTAAAGAAATGTGGAAAAACTTGTCCACTGTGCATGACAGGCATGAACAGAATGCTAGACATAATACCCCAACACAATTCCCCCGATATACTAGGAACCATGATCTCCAGTAGAAGGGTCATTATCCATCGTTGTTTCCAGAATTCCCTCTTTTGTCCACATCTTCTGAAGGGGAGATCCTTCAGATGAGGCATTCTGGAACCCAAAGGGGATTGTCTTCTTCCTGTGGAAAGACACAAATAACTCCTTTGGATCTTATTAAAATAGGATGCAGGCCTCTACATTTTCCAGTTAAGACAACTTTCCATTTGATAATTTCTCTAGATCTGTTTGGTTCTGAACAGTGATGATCAGCTGCAGTGTGGCCTTGCTCATCAATATTCAAAAAATTAAGAGTAAAGAGTACCATGGAGATGTCCACTCTCAGTGTTAAGGGTAAGAGCCTCATCGACTCACCCTTTCTTTTTGATAAGGTAAGTTTTAACAGTGTGGTGGGCATGTTCCACAATGCCTTGTCCCTGTATGGCAAACCAGTTAAATAAGTTAAATTCCTCTGTAGACAGAATTGTTGAAAATTTTGAGAGGTGTAGGCCAGTCCATTATCTGTTCTAAGAAATTTGGTTTGTCCCCAAGCACTCCAAGCTTCAAGGCAAAGTTGAATTACATGTGTGGCTTTTTCTTAGTAGAGGATCAGTTTTACTGCCCTCTTTTCTCTCTCCCCTTCCTTCTGAATCCCTGGGAGGGCCCTTTTTCTTAGACATGTCTTTCTTTTTTCGAGCTCCCATTCTCTCATTCTGTTAGGTTTCTGACATACTGTCCTGAACCTCTTCTAGTATTCCCTGTCCCTCCACATTGGCTGTTTGGCAGGTTTCATCCTCTAGACAGTTTTATATCAGCTTGCAAATGCCTTGGTGCCCAGGCGTAAGTCTCCCTCTTCATGCTTAAGGTCAAGGTCACTTCCTAGCTTACTACATAAGGCTACAGTTAGAGACCCCGAACAAGAATACCAGGGAGAAATGCGATCCACTTCCTTAACAAAGTTCTGCAGTGTACTGGAGGCAACCTGCCTGTAATGCAGTGATCACTGCCTGTGAGGAGGCCATGATAGAGTGAGTCCCTGCTCCGATCTACACCCCATTTATAGTACTCCTTAAGCAAAGCGAAAGTAAACACAGTGCTCTGTTCCCTTGTCTACGGAAGGCTTAGAAGATACCTCAGTGCTGCCACTTATCTACGTCGGACTGACAACACCTCATTTTTCAGCACCAGCCTCGATGGACCTCAAATTTCAGCACCAGCCTCGATGGACAGAATAAGAAACAGAATGAGGGCCAAGGCAACCAAGACTAGAGCTTCTACTGCCCCTTCCTAGGGTGCATCTAGATTAAGACCGAAATCAATAGGGATAAGAGGGTCACGATGAGACATACCTCTCCAAACTTACCTTTTCCCTGCAGTTCTGAATCCACCCCATTTCCAGGGGTTCTCCTCAATGCCAGCGATGTTGATCCTGGCTTTATGGCACCGGATGACCTGCGCTACCATCTCGCCAGCAAGAACACATGCAGGACACTCAGATCTTTCTGCAGTAAAGCTTTAATTCATCTCCAGAGATAGATGAACAGCTTCAAGACAGGAGACCCAGAGAGCAGAAAACCCCTCCCTTATATAGGTTGCAAAGTATGGTTAGAAATACGGTTGGAGATGTGAATCACCAGAATTGTCTGGCCACCATCAGCCTGATGACGCCATTGGAGTGGCAGGGCTCAGGTAATGGAATGATACCCTGACGCCTGAGCGTACTCACCATGAGCAATGTTGACAATGGTGTTGTCAGCACCATCTTGTATTGGTGACCGTGAGGGCGGCTCCTCACAGTGGTAGAAGTAATTGCAGGGTTTCTCTGATCCTGATTTGAATTTGGTACCTGATATCTGTCTAGATAAGTGTCCATTTTATCCAGAATTTCAAGTTTTGTTGAGTACAGCCTTGAATAGTAGGATCTGATGATATTTAAAATTTACTAAATTTCTGGTGTTATTTCTCCCTTTTCATTTCTGATTTTGCTAAATTGGATGCTGTCCTTGTGTTCTTTATTTAGTCTGTCTAATGGTTTATCTATCTTGTTGATTTTCTCAAAGAAAAAGCTCCCAGTTTGTTTGATTATTTTTGTATTGTTCCTTTGTTTCCACTTGGTTGATTTTAGCACTGAGTTTGATTATTTCCTGACTTCAACTCCTTTTGGGTGAATTTGCTTCTTTTTCTTCTATAGTGTTAAGGTGTGATGTCAACCTACTCCTATATCCTCTCTCCGGTTTTTTTTAGAGGCATTCAGAGAGAGCTATGAGTGTTCCTCTTAGGGCTATTTTCATTGTGTTCCATAACTTGCAGTATGTTGTAGCTACATTTTCATTAAACTCTGAAAAGTCTTTAATTTAGTTCTATATTTCTTCCTTGACTGTTTTGTCACTGACTAGATTGTTGTACACATTCCACGTGTATGTGCGTTTTCAATTATTTATATTATTGTTGAAGTTAGTCTGTGGTGATCTGATAGGAAGCAGAAAATTATTTCAATAATTTTATATCTGTTGCGGCATGTTATGTGACTGAGTGTATGGTCAATTTTGGAGAAGGCATCGTGAAGTCCTGAGAAGGGACATTCGTTTGTTTTAGGATAAAATGTTCTATAGATATCACCTAAACGTATTTGCTTCATAAATTCTGCAAGTTTCACCATGTATCTTTTTAGATTTAGTTTCCAGGATCTGTCCATTAATGAGGGAGGGGTGTTGAAGTCTTCCAATATTATTGTGTGTGGTACAATGTGAGTTTTGAGCTTTACTAAAGTTTCTTTTATGAATGTGGATGTCATTGCATTTGGAGTATATATGTTTAGATTTGGGAGTCCATCTTGGTAAATATTAACTTTAATGAATATGACGTTTCCCGCCTTGCCTATTTTAATAACTTTTGGTTGAAAGTCAATTTTATTTGATATTAGAATGGCTGCTCCACCTTATTTCTTCGGATCATTTGCTTGGAAAGTTCTTTTCCAGCCTTTTAGTCTGAGGTAATTTCTGACTTTGTCCTTGGTGTTTGTTTTTGGTATGCTGAATATTGCTTACACATCCATTTTTTTTTATTCTATGCCTTTTTACTGGTGAACTGAGTCCACTGATATTAAGAGATCCTAAGAAAAGTCCTTGTTGCTTCCTGTTATTTTTGTTATTAGAGTTGGAATTTTGTTCATGTAGCTATCTTCTTTTAGGTTTCCTTCACCTTTAATTTCTTCTTTTTTCTCGAGTGTAATTTCCCTCTTTATATTGAAATTGTCCCTTTATTATCGTTTGATGTGCTGGATGCATTGGAAGATATTGTGTAAATATTGTTTTGTCACAGAATACCTTGTTTTCCCAAGCTATGTTAAAAGAGTTTTGCTTCATGTCTTGGCTGGCATTTCTGCTCTCTTACATTCTGTATGACTTCAGCCCTAGATTTTCTCCTTTCATAGTCTCAGGGGAGAAGTTATGTGTAATCCTGATAGATCTTGCTTTATATATTACTTGACCATTTTCCCTTACTGCTTTTAATATTCTTTCTTTGTTTTGTGCATTTGGTGTTTTGACTATTATATGATGGCAGAAATTATTTTTTTCTGGTCCAAATAATTTGGCGTTCTGTAGTCTCCTTGTTTATTCATGAGCATATCTTTCTTTAAGTTAGGGATTTTTTTTCTATAATATTGGTAAAAATATTCACTAGCCCTATAGTTTGGAAACCTTACTTCTTATCTATGCCTATACTGGATTTCATGTACGTAATTATGTCATTTCTAAAAGCTGTTTCAAAAATTCACCTGGGCAGTATTTCCTGAGAAATTCAAATCATTAATACTTTATTCCCTTTTACTAATATAGCATATTATGTTTCCATTTTCTGTTGTCCATATAGTACAGAGCCCAGCATTTGACAAAGATGAGAATATATCACCTCAGGTAGAAACAGATGAAGATACGGTGTAATATTTTCAATTTTTTCCCATTTCAATAGAGTACTTCAAAAGTGGTGTTTGTGATCCCTTGACTGGAGAAGTAGATTCAGGAAAAAGAGTAATTCAGGGTCAGATGCTCTTATATGTGTAGTTGAAGACCAGATTGTGGTCCTTTAGACCTTGTGATCACAAAAACATAGCAACTAGTACAATACAACCATCTGCATGAGATGTTCCCAGATATACACACAAAGAAAAGGAGAACCATTATAAAAATAATAGAAGGACCATTTGGGAAGAAGAAGGATCTCAGCAATGGTAGTACAGTTATGAAGAAGTGCTGTGGGGTGTAAATGTATGAATTGTTTAAAGTAAATATTACAAGTTTTTTTTTGGAATTCTACCATGTATTTTATATGGATATGACATATGGTTCAAATCAAATATTATATATTCATTAAAAATAATTAAAATAATTTTCTGTGTAAAGTTTTTTGTGTGGTAGAAAAAATGTCCTATGGTGAGACTCCAACTTAAAGTGTATCTCGCAGGAAGGTAAATCCCCTAGACGTTTCCAAGCTTGTTTTCCCTGATCTCTGAAAATACAGCTAGGAAGAAGCTCTTTGTTCTCTATAGCCAGCAAAAAGGCTTTTTGTTTCTATACTTTTCAACCAGAGATGCCTGCCTTCCTGTGCCAAGGACAAGGAGATAAAAATTTAGAAAGGACTCACGCCCCACTCCTGCCTTGTAAATTTCACCAAGAACATCAGGAAGAGAAGAACTCCCTTGCCCACATTTCCCAACTCCACCCAACTCTCCTCCCAATTCCTCCCAATTCCCCAGCTAGCTGCTAAAAGCCCCTTACTGTCACAGCTCGGTGTCAAACTCCCCTGCCCTGCTAGGCAGAGTGACTTTGTTATCAGCCAGCTAATAGTAAAACCTCTTGCAGTTTGCATCAGTTGTGGTTTTCTCTTGGGTCATTGGGGTGCTGGCCAGCTCATCCCGGGACTTGAGAGGAGGCCCAGCTTCTGAGGTCTTACATTTGGGGGCTTCTCCACCATGATTTGTGGCCTACCCCAATTCTCAGAGACCCTGCTTGGAGGTAGGATTCTATCTTTGTCTGTATCTTTGTCTCTATCTTTTTCTATAACTTTCCTCTATCTTTGTCTCTATTTGTGCCAGCTCTGTTTGAATTCACTATTCTCCGTTTGCAGTTGTAAATGCTCGTGAGAGCAACGAACTCCCTTTTTCAGATGGAAAAGGGTTACTGACAGACATGTCAGGAGAAACCGGCTGCCACCCTTTGGGACATCCCTGGAGTTCTGAGGGAGTTCTAGGGATACCTGGAGATCTCCTATCAGTGTGCCAAGTGAGAGTGTGCTCACTCGGCTGTCTGTTTCTGTTACTGGGTGCCAAGTGAGTGTGTGCTTTCTTGGCCATCTTATTGGGGCCTGGTCTTGGTTATTGTAATCTTTTTTGTGTATATGTTTTTTTTTCCCTGTATGTGACTCTGATGATGGGACCGACTATTATCATGCCCCTTGGACTGACCTTTGATCACTCGACTGAAATTAAGACTAACACTCACATTCTCTCTGTGGATGTCTGAAATCGATTTTAGAGAACTTTCTGATCTACAGAATGGCCAGCTTTGATGATAGTTGGCCACTAGAGGGCACTCTTTGTTTGGTTCTGTTTTCAGCTCTTAAAGTTGTTTTACAGAGGGGACCAGGGTCTCAGCCAGATTACGTGCCATACATTCTCATCTAGAAAAATTTAGCACAGGATCCCCCCTCTCCCATCCTGTTTAAAGCCTTGGGTTAAAAAGAATAATCCAGGCTCCCCAGTCCTGGCCCTCTGCCACCCAGAGGTGAAAAATAAAAGTTAAAACTGGCACAGGTTGAACTGCAGCCCTCGGTTTCTCCCAAGATCTATCCAGAGTTAGAAGAACCTCCAAAATGGCATAGCACCCCACCCCCATATTCCCAACTGGTCCCCTCCAAGAACTCTCAACAGGGTGCCACTAGATATTTGGGGAGGGACCAGTTGCTAAAGCCCAAGGCCAGCGAGCTCGAAGCCCAGAGTGACCAGATTCAACCATTGCACTGCCTTTATGTACTTATGACCCTCCTCCAGCAGGCCCCAGACAACTGCTGACCCTTCAGTAATGGCCCTTTTCCTCCTCTGAACTCTATAACTGGAAGGCTAATCATACCTCCCTTCTTTGAAAACCCCTCTAGCCTGCTAATCTAATGGAATCTCTCATATTCTCTCTTCAGCCTACTTGGGATGACTGTCAGCAGCTACTGATTCTTTCACCACAGAGGAGAAGGAGAGGATTCTGAGAGGAAAGAAAGAGCATGCTGGGGGCCAATTGACTACCAATAAAACTTCTGAATGAAATGGATGCAGCCTTCCCTCTGACATGTCCTGACAGGACTGACCATATGGAGCAATTGACAATTTTCAGCTGGGCTCTGATAATAGAACTGAAAGGAGCTGGCAGGTGCCCCACCAATTTGTCCAAGGTAAGAGAGATCCTACAAGAGAAAAAGGAGCCCCCAGCAGTGTTTTTAGAATACCTCTGAAAGGTATAGAGGTGTTACACTACCTTTGACCCTACTTCGGCGTGCCAGCAGGTGACAGGTGTCATGGCTTCCATTGGGCAGTATTCTTCTGACATTAGGAAAAGGTTACAGCGTCTAGAGAGTCCGAAAACATTATCTTTACAACATCTGTTTAAGGAGTCAGAGAAAGTGTACCATAAGAGAGAGAGTGACAAGTCAGCACCAGGGTATATTGTGCTCTGAGTCTGCAGACACGCTTAAGGTCCCCAAAAGACCCTAAATGGGATCATAAGACCTCTGGTGAACGGAACACAACCTCTGCTCCAATCCAATCTCACAGGTTCTGAGACTGCATTAATTAGGGAAGCAGAAAAACTGGCCTGACAATGGTCACAAGTCCCTCTGGTCTGTGCCAGCACCTGGCCAACTTGTTGGACGGAGTCTGAGGACAGCCCCAAGGTCCTCACAGAAACATCCACGAGATCTTAAGACCTTTGTGAATGGAAAACCACTTCTGCTCCAATCCTATCATGCAGGACCTGAGACTGCATTCATTAGGGAAGCAGATAAACCGGCCTGACCAGGGTCACAAGTCCCTTCCAATCCATTACAGCACTGGGCACCATGGGGGCAGAGTCTGTGGACACCCCAAAGGTCCCCACAGGACTCTCCATGGGATCTTAGTACCTCTAGTGAGTGGATTACAACATCTGCCAGGAGGAAGGTTCGAACACCAGATATCTGGGACCCTTCTCTGCAAGAGGAGATCTTGCCTGCAGAGAGTACTCTGAACACTCAAACTCAGGAGAAAACTAGTCTCCGAAGTCTGCTGATAGTGGCTAACATAATCACCTGACCATCGTTATGGCAACTATTAGAAAACAAAGCATTTAATTGGAGGCTTTGTTACATTTTCAGAAGATTGGTCAATCATCATGGGAGGTACCCCATCACTGGAGCAATAGAGAACTATTGATCCTTAGGCAAAGAGAGAGATTCCGCCATTGTATTGGCTTCTTGAAAACTCAAACTCATCCTTGTTGACACACCTATCCTCCAATGAAGCCACACCTTCTCGTATTCCTTCTAATCTTTAAACTCACTGCCACTTCCTGGTAATGAAATATTCATATATATGTGTCTATAGGGGATTTATTATTCAAACCACCACTTTTCCCATTGCTCGATCAGCTATTTTTTTTTAAATATAACCTAAAGGGCTACCATTTATTAAGGACTACTTATGAGCTTAGCCACAGTGATGGGCCCTCCCACATCAATCATTAGACTAGAAAATAACCCATAGACTTACCTAATGACTAAGTGATTGGAGACAGATGTTCAATTGTTCTCTCTTCTCAGGTAACTGTAGATTGTCAAGATGGGAAAAAATAATGTTCCATCACAGTAATGTTTAACTTACTCCATAACCTACACAAACATTACTCAACACCATCTATTGCATTCTGCCCCTGCATAGACACACTTCCATGTATGACATAAGTGAAGGGTGACTACCTCCATCAGCAAGGATACTCAATAATATGTGACATGAACTGAATATTTCCTATAGCCTCACAATCCCCACATTCTACTGTGTGTTACACTTATTGGGGGACTTGCTAATCTGTCCAATATCCTGCCACCAAAGCTATGACAAAAAAAAAATCCTCATCAGGAAATCCAATGAATTTTACCTGATTTCTTTCTCCTGAGGCAACTGAGAGTTATCCCTTAATGCTTATATTAGTGTCTGATTCATCTGTAATAAACCCACTACTATTAACAGCTACATCACAGGAGGTATGACAAATACCATCTCCCATGAGTTGGACAAGACTTTTCAGCAGCTTTTTTGAAGTATCCTTTCTATACTAAAAAATCCATTGATTCCTTTATTTTTAAGTGTGTAATTTAATGATTTTAACACATTTTCACCTCCGTTCCATTTTCCCATCATTTTCTGCTACTTCATATGATATTGCAATCTATTAAAATATAGTAGTGAATACAGTGAAAGGACCAGTGTGTGAAGCAGCAAATTTCTTTATTTCTCAGACAACAGATACACTGCCAGAATCTTCCAGGTACAACTGCTTGGTAACTTTGTGTCTAATGTTAGCATGATTCTTCCAGAAAAAAAGCTTAAAGAATTAAACCATGGTTACTCTGGACCAGACAAGTCAGTATCACTAGTGAAAAACATTCATGTAAATCATTTTCATCACTGTTACAATGTGCCTTAGCAGCAAGGAAAACGGGTCCATGGTCACAAGAGTATGAAAGAGGCATCAAGGAGCACAGTTGTCCAACTTATTAGCAGCCAGTAAGCATCAACACAGGAAGCGACCAAAGACAATAAATACCTTCCAAGACATGTTCCCAATGACCATGTTCCTTTACAAGTGCCTCACCCCTTCCATGCACACCCATCAATCAATTAACTCATTGATTAAAGCCCTCAGGGTCCAATCACTTTTCAGATTGTATATATTGTTCTACCTTTGAACATTGTACTTCGGAACAAAATCTTCATCAAAGACCCACGACTGACATTGCAAACCCATTTCACCACACAATTCTTTATGTTACAAAATGTGATAGGATCTATCTGTCTCTTTAAGGGTATCTCTGTCTAGCAGTTACAAAAGCAGAACGTCCAGGCCAACAGAATCATCACCACCATGAGCATTTTTTTTTTTAATATGAGTTCAAGAAGAAGGAAAATGCAATGCAAGTTAAGGGTCTTGATCCCCTATCCATCCATCTTAAAGCCATAGGATGGACCCAGAAGTTTAGGTCAAAAGTGTAAATTTCACCTATACTACAAACAACTGTGATGATTTCTAGCCATCTCCAGTTTCAGTGTGGTATTTAGTCCCACCATCTACATCAAGGCATATTGCCTAATGTGAAATAATGCCAGCTGTTTATTGCAAAAACCACTATGTGTTGACTTGGATGTAAAATGAGACATCTATAATATAGATACACTTGTACACGTACACATACTCACAGAAAGAGGCAAGAAGTAGAGGAGCTGAGTCTTAGGATCCCTCAATGAAGAGATAGTGGAAATCTTGTAAGACAGAGATGTCATTGAGAAAATGTATGTCTCTATCTGCACAAAATCAGGCCAGTCTGCCTTCCATCAATGAGTTGTAGGTTCTCACTATCCATCATCCCCATTTGAGAAGGTATGGACAGTTAATAAAAGATGGAGAGTCAGTTTTCATCAAAGGTATGCCCTTTGAAGGTTATAGGTTGGCCAGGCACTACTGGTAGCCCCATATCCAAGATTTTATGGGCAACACAATTGATTTGAATGGGTTTTATCAAAAGGGAGAAAAGGAGACATGAATTTGGAAGGAGGATTTAGGTGGAAATGGATCTGGTTTTGGTTCGGGAGGAGTTATTAAGAGAACTGGAAAGTAAATTCCATCAAAATATATTGTATGAATTTCTCAAGTTATTAATGAATGTAGTTCTTAATATACAATATCTGTACTGAACCTATACAGACGACTTATATTTCCATCTCCTAAATAACAAACCCTTGTATAGCAGTTTCATTACATTAAGGGCAAAAGTAATCCAGAGATTATTTAAAATAAAGAAGGATCAGAGGTGATGGCCCAGGGGCAAATTCATGTGTGTGTTCATTTACTTACAACACCAGTGCTTAGGATTTTTAGAGGGGCAGAGACAGGAAGATGAATATGACTTCCTGAAAGCCAGCCTCACTATTAGCTCAGCAGGAAACCCTATCAAAAGCAGATAAATTAGGGAGTGAAGGAGCAAATCATACTATGCCCTTCCCTAGCCTCTGAAATTACCTGTGTGCAGAAACACATGAATATAATTAAAATATACAAGAGCTTATCTTGCATAGCTTATATGCAGTGTTTTGTTATCTTAGCCTAGAGTCCTGAGGACTTTATATCATTAGAGTTCCTGAAGCAAACTCCCCAGATATAGTGGATGGGTATATCTTGTTACTATGCAAAGAGACCTCAGTTAAATGTGTGTGTCAGTGACTCCAAAACACCTTTCCTTCTCTACCTTACTTTATATGGCACAGAACGACCTGTAAATAATTAAAATATGAAAACAAAACTTTTTCACGAATTTAGGCTTGTGTTAAAATAATATTTATAACATTTTATTGAATGGAACAGAAATCTTCAGCTCCCAGGAGAAATACAGTGAATCCTGTAGGCTTCTGTTTTGTCCCATTATGAAAAAAATTAATTGCAAATCGACAGTTCCCACACTTTTAACTAAATCAGGATGAAGGGATATGTTTCCATACAAATAAGTAATGCCAAAGTGATTAATCAAGTAGAAATGTGGCAGGGTTAGGATGCCTTTGGCTGATGTGACAATGATGACTGATTAGTCTCTTGTTATGCAAATAACCCTAACCTCTAAGAAAAGAAAAGTAATGATATAAAATATTCCAAGAAGTGGCATGGAAAATTATTACTTGATTACAATTTCTTTTACATACTTTATTAGTTTGAATAATTGTGGCTCACAGAAGATCAAATATTCAAAGGAGTTAGTTTTCCAGGTGGTGGGACGTTTAGAAAGAATTAGGATATGTGTTTTCATTAAAAGTGATTTGGCACTGGGCTTGAAATATCAAACAACCATTGAAATATCAAAAACTCTCTCTCATTCTCTCTCTCTCTCTCTCTCTCTCTCTCTCTTTCTCTCTCTATTTCTCTCTCTCTTTCTCTCTCTCTCTGTCACTCTCTCTCAGTCTCTCTCATGTTTTAAGCCATTCATCAAGTGGTTGACATCTAGTATTAATCCATTGCGTGTTAATTATACAGAGTAAGGCAATCAACATTTATGATATGGATGTGAAATGGTCTTTCTTGTTTTTTTTTTTTTTTAGTTAACTCAACCTGGGAATATAGAACCTCAGATAAAGAACTGCCTCCATCACATTGGCCAGTTGCCACACCTTTAAGGAAGGATCTTTCTTGGATGGCTGTTGTTGAAGGGTCTAGCCCACTATGGGTAGTGTCATCATCTATGAAAAGGATATACAAAGTGTGGTGGTGACCGTGGAAGGGCCAGAAATTGATGTTTCTGGAAGAACTGAAGATCTATATGGCATGAAAAATTAAAGTGCCCGCTAATTTGTAAGTAAATTCCATACTTACCAGTGTTCAATATTTTGTCTACCCATATTTCAAAAGTAAAATTATCAAATATATTTCACCCTGTTTTACTGCATTTAATCTATGAAATTACTTGTAACCAGAAATACTGAAAAAATTTAAAGGCCTTTAAAACATGACTGGCTGATTTTGGGTTTGTTTAACTTTATCACAACTTTGAAGGCAGGACCAAGAGCTAGATTGTCTTCTCATTTTACAAAGAATCCATGATTCAAGGTTGCAACTGGCTTCAATACAAGGTACTTAACACTGTAAAATTTCTGCTTTGTTTGAATAAAATAGTAATTGCTCTAACTTTGGTTTTCATAAACAGAATTTTGATGTGCTATCCAGTGTGCTGCCTCAAAGAGTCTGGCACCATTTCTGACACTAAGAACAGTTTAAAGATAACCAGGGAAAGTTTGGAACAGGGAAAATAACCACCAAGGATGTTGGTGAATCAGAAACTGAAGGCTTTCACAGGAGGAAAACAAAAACAAAAGCAAAACAAAGCAATCAACAAACAAACAGAAACCCAACCACCAAAAAATATAAACAATACAAGAGTGATTTACTTGGGCAGAATGTGACTCAGGTCATCAGGGCATTTCTGTAGGGATTTCATTTTGGATTTCTAGGAGGCCATATGAAAAGGTAAAGCCTAGATGGTTAATGTTTCTGAGTGTAATTAGGGAAGGAACCAGCATGAGTGGGGTTCTATGATGCAAGCTGAACTAGGTGATGTCACAGAGCACTGGCCATAGATTGCACATCTATTCCACTTAGAGACACTAGAATGCCTAGAAGGTGTGTCCACTATTTTCCCAGTGGTCTGTGAAAGGCAAGCCAGCTCCTGAACTCCAACTTGTTCCTCAAGCTTTTGTGGCCTGGTCTGTATCAAAAGACAGAATCTTGACGACTAAGACATTTTCTTTGGGTAAGTACATTTATGAAGTAACTGGGACCATCATAGCTATAGAAAGCTGAAAGTTTTCCCTCCCACACTGAGTAACTGTACAGTCTAAATTCTCCCATGTTTGGGGCCAGGGGCATGGTTGATCCAGTTTAGTTGATCTCCTGAATTTATTATCCTTGCTAACGATATCTCCTTCAAAATTCCATTAAAATGCCAAAGCTCTTCATTGTCCTTATGTATTTTAGAAGATGTAACTTCTAAATGGCTGATATTGCCTGGACTTGTTGAGGCCGGAGTTGCAGTGGCAAATAATCACCAAATAATCCTGAGGCTGGGTCAGGTAACACAATACAGAAGGCCAGTGGTGTGCTGTGTCCCTGGGATATTTGTGAATATTGCCACCTATTTCACAGCTTGCAGGTACAAGAGAGGGTAGGTGACAACTCTGGCTCATTTTCTTTATTCTGTTCTCTCCTTGATCATTTTGGGTAAAAGGCATACCAACTTCCACATTGACATAGACATGCAAGGAGATGTTCCTCAGCAGAGGCAAATTAGCTCAGGGCTGAAGACATATTCATCTGAGTATATTATTCTGAGCTCTCGAGAATTACTTGTTAATTTCCCTTTGATAATTTCCTTGTTTCCTTTATTTATTTGTTTGTTGTTGTTGTTGTTGTTTTGTTTGTTTGTTTTTTCTTTGGATGGGTGTTTAATTTTACTTTGAGTGTGTTTGTGTGTAGCTTTGGCTGTTAGGAAAATCACTTTGTAGAATAGACTAGCCTTTATCTCACTAAGGTTTGCCTCCCTCTGCCTCTTGAGTACTAGGATTAAAGATTTGGGTTACTACCATCTCCTATTAACTTCTGATTTGATTGTTTGTTTTGTTTTGTTCTGTTTGTTTTTCTTTTTTGATTTTTGTTTGTATGTTTTGTTTTGTTTTTGTTGGTTTTTTGTTTTAGTTGTTAATGTTGTAGCTGATTTGGAGACATTTTTTCTTTGTCTATCACTGGCTGCCCTGGAACTCACTTTGTAGACCAGGCTGGTCTCTAAGTCAGAAATCTGCCTGACCCTGCCTTCTGAAAGCTGGGATTAAATGTGTGTGCCACTATAGCTGGATTATGAGCTTCTTATTTTGATTAAATTAAGTTTAGAAGCCCAAACATGTTTAGCATAACCTTCTTGACCTGCTCAAAAATTCCATTAGAGAAGAGCCTTGGTCCTGCATTCTCTCCCACCCTACACCCATTGCCTTTCAGTAACTCATATATATGACAGTAGCAACAGCATTGTGTCTGGTTTAAACAGGCAATATCTTCAATCCAAGGCAATGGGCAAGTATATTTGAACACAGAATGATAGCCACAAGACATCTGCCTGGGTTTGGTGTGGTATACCACAGCAAGGCTACAGCCATGTAGAAGAAAACACCTTTGAAGAGGCTTAGCATGTCATCCCTCATGAAGAAGAGGAGGAGGAAGTCTTCTTCCAACACCCTGAGGAATATTGTCAGCTGCAGAATTTCTCACAGTTGGAAGGAAGGTAATGAGCCTGTCACCCAATGGAAGGCCATAGTTCTAGATCAACTGCCAACAAACCCTTCTCTTTACTTGGTGAAGTATGATGGAATTGACAGCATCTACGTACTGGAGCTCTACAGTGATGACAGGATTTTAAACCTTAAGGTTTTGCCTCCCATAGTAGTATTTCCTCAGGTGAGGGATGCCCACCTCGCCAGAGCCCTGGTTGGCAGAGCGGTACAACACAAATTTGAGAGGAAAGATGGCTCTGAGGTCAACTGGAGGGGGGTGGTGCTAGCCCAGGTGCCAATCATGAAGGATTTGTTTTACATTACCTACAAGAAGGATCCAGCTCTCTATGCTTATCAGCTCCTGGATGACTACAAGGAAGGTAACCTCCACATGATTCCAGACACTCCTCCGGCTGAGGAGAGATCAGGAGATGACAGTGATGTGTTGATTGGTAACTGGGTGGAGTACACCAGAAAAGATGGTTCCAAAAAGTTCGGAAAGGTTGTTTACCAAGTTCTAGCCAATCCTTCCGTGTACTTTATCAAGTTTCATGGTGACATCCATATCTATGTCTATACTATGGTGCCAAAGATTCTTGAAGTTGAAAAATCATAAAGTACAGAAACGTAAACATATAGGACTGGAAGAAAAAAAAAGTTTTTTTTTTCCTGTGTTGGCTACATAAGGGTCTTTGATAATCCCAGTATCTTTGCCAATAAAATGTGTTTTGTTCTAAAAATGTAAATGTGTGACATGACATGCTGTGAGTGAACAATTTGCTGGACGAGATGGCCTACAGTGGAAAGAACTTCAAATGAAGATGAAAGTTTCATTTCAGGCGGTGAACAGTACATACACCTAAAATCATACATGCTAAAATGAACAGCTTCTCTGGTCTGCATTCCGAATAAGGAATTGGAGATGGAACTTTGAGGAGCAGGGATGGCAGAAAAAGATGGATGTTTAGTAAGTAGGGGAGAAGGACAGGACATAGGTAGAACCTCTGATGTGAAGACTGAAGGAGAAACAAAATTTGGGGAAAGTGGGACATTTAAAATTAATGTGGCCTTGTTGCACAAGGTGAAACCTAGAAAACTGATTGAAATAGACTCAGAAATCAGAGAAATCAGGTTTTCTTTGAATAATGACACTTAAAGAAACCTGTCTTACATTTTAAGATTTATTATCTTTACTTATGTGGGTGGGGATATGGTATGTGCTTTTGAGTACAGGTGAACACAGAGACATGCATTGTCAGGTCCCCTGGAGCTGACATTAAAGGTGATTATTTGCCATTGGATATGAATTCAAGAAACCAAATCCATTTTTCTTGTGGTGCAAAAGTGCTTGTTACCATTGATTCATCTCTCTAATCCCATAAAGATATCTTTTTTAAGAAATCCAAAATTCACATGCATAAAACAGACCAGATTGAAGATAAGAAAGTTCTAATTGATGGTGACCATTAAAAGCAATAAGGGACACACAAAGAGTAGAGGACACTGAGAGACAAATGAATTCTAAGTTAGAGTTCTCAAAAAGTTAAGCTGGAGACACAGGAAGAAGAGAAATTTTAAGGAAATAGTCAAACTTGGGCCATATCCACATTGGCTTCTTTGTTTTCTTAACAAATAGCCAGCCTGTCATTACAGATGGGTGTGTGTGTGTGTGTGTGTGTGTGTGTGTGTGTGTGTGTGTGTGTTTTTGTGTGTGTTGTTTGTGAGTGTGTGTGTGTGTGTGTGTGTGTGTCCATTTTTACACAGGCCATCTAGACTAGTGAATGTTTATATTTATGAGACTCCCTAAATCATCACAGAAACCTTGATTTTGTGTAATGAGTTCCAAAAGTAAAGTAAAACAGAAAATGAATATGCTGTGAGATAATTTTGGGTTGGAATGGATCCTGAGTTCCTTCCGTGAGCACTCTTTCCCTGTGATGAATCCTGTGATCTTTTGCAGGTCTCCAATGAGATCCCCAGATAACCATAAAAAGCCCCACAGTGGCCTGTTCCACCTAGCTCTCCTCTAAACACATGACCCCCTACATAACTATGTATAACTTCAGCCTGTCTATAGCCTGGAAATTCTAGTCTTTTACTTATATGTGACCTCATTCTTAGAAAACACTGAAGGTGTAACCAATGCATATATGCTGACCTCTTTTCTACGCCAGTTGACATGGGTTTCAAATGTTATGAGTTTCCCCACTGTGTGGGTCACTTTTTGAGGAGCCCGTGTACTTCATGGAGGTCTGCCTGGGTTCCATCTATACTCTCAGAGGTTTTTTTTTTTTTTTTTTTTTTTTTTTTTTTTTTTTTTTTTTGAGGCAGGAATGCCATGGACTCAGTCATTACAATTTTCCTCTCTAGAATAAGTTTGTATGCTTCAGCATTTGATAATAATCTCTATTGTTGATTAATTTTAATATCTGGGAGAGTTTCTGCAGTAACTGATTCTCTTAGGGATTAGTTGCTGTGAAAAGACACCATGTCAAAGGCCACTCATAAGAGCCAACATTTCATTAGTGCTTTTCTACATTTCATTACACGTTCAGAGATTTACTCCACGATCATCAAGGCAGAAAATATGGCACTGTCTAGGCAGACATGGTGGTGGAGAGGAAGTTTAGAATTATGCATCTTCATCCAAATGCTTCCAGGAAAAACTATGTATTCTGCATGCAGGGAGGGTCTCTTCCACACTGGTAGAGCTTTAAAGCCCCAAAATGATATGCTTCCTCCAGCAAGGCCAGACCTATTCCTACAAGGCCACACCTCCTCATAGACAAAATATATTTAGAATGCCACACTGGTTTCATAGCAATTGACAAGATCTAGCTTCTTCAAAGAGGAGGAGCCTCAGTGGAGAAGATGCCTCCACAAGATCCAGCTGTTAGGAAATTTCATAATTGGTGGGAGAGCACCCACTCCATTGTGGGTGTTGACATCCTTGTATTAGTAGTCCTGGGTTCTTTAAGAAAGCAATCTAAGCAAGACTAGAGGAGCAAGACAATAAGCATCACCACACCATAGCCTCTGAATAAGCTCCTGGCTCCAGGATCCTTTGTTGTTTCAGTTTCTGTCCCAACTTCTTTGATAATTAACAACAATGTGGAAGTATAAGCTGAATACAACCTTTGCTATGGAATTTGCTCTTTGGACATGGTGGATCCTTACAACAATAAACATAGTAAGACATTCATAGGAAAAATGTCTAACAGTGCCAATGCCACTAATCTTAAAACCACAAATAATAATGTGTAGACATTTTATTTTTATTTAAAGGTAAGATATACTCGTGTACCTACCTGAGATGTAATTGTTCTAGTTTGCTTCTTTCTCACTATGTAGAATACTACAATCAAAAATAACTTGGAAATAGAAGTGTTATAGTCTATCACCGAGGAAGACAAAACAGGAAGTTGTATCAGTAACAGCAAAAAACAGCTTATTGGCTTGCCACTGTCTTAGTCACTCTTTTATTGATGTGAAGAGATACCATGGATAAGGCAACTATTAGAAAACAAAACATTTAACTAGAGGCTTGCTTACATTTTCAGAAGTTTGGTCATTCACCAAGGGAGGGATCCCATCACTGGAGCAATAGAGAACTATTGATCCTTAAGCAAAGAGAGAGATTCTGCCATTGCTTTGGCTTCTTGAAAACTCAAACCCATCCTTGTTGACACATCCACTTCCTCCAATGAAGCCACACATTCTCTTATTCCTTCTAATCTTTAAACTCACTGCCACTTCCCAGTGACTAAGTATTCATATATATGTGTCTATAGAGAACTTTCTTATTCAAACTACCAATTTTCTATGGCTTGATCATCTTTTATTATTTTAGTACAGTCTAAAAGGCTCCCAATTAAAATGACTACTGTTGAGCTTAGCCACAGTGGTGGGCCCTCCCACATCAATCATTACCCAAGAAAATATCCTATAGACTTACCTAATAACCAAGTGAATAGAGACAGATCTTCAATTGCTCTCTCTTCTCAGGTATCCGTTGATTGTCAAGATTGGGAAAAAATAAAGTCCCATCACAGGAATATTTTACTGACTCCACAACCTACCCAAACATTACTGAACAGCATTTCCTCCTCTCTGCCCCTTCATAGACCCACTTCCATGCATGGCATAAGTGAAGGATAACTTCTTTCATCAGCATTGATACTCAATAATAGGTGAAATGATGTGAATATGTCCTATAGCCACACAACCCCCCACATTCTACTGTGTGTTACACTTACTGGGGTACAACCCAATCTGTCCAATTTTCTGCCAACTCAGCTATGAGAAAAAAAAATCTCCTCATCAATAGATCCAATGAATTTTACCTGATTTCTTTCTCCTGGGGCAACTCAGTGTTATCCCTTCATGCATATATTGGTGTCTTATTCATCTGTACTAAAACCACTACTATTAATAGATACATCACAGGAGATATGACAAATACCAACTCCCATGAGCAGCTGCACAGTTGGCCAAGCCTTTTCAGTGCTTTTTTGAAGTTTCCTTTGTATACTAAAAAATCAATTGATTTCTTTAAGTGTATAATTTAATGATTCTAACACATTTTCACCTCCATTCCATTTCCCCTCATTTTCTGCTTCTTCATATGATATTGCAATCTATTAAAATACAGTACTGAAGGCAGAGGGAGGATCAGTGTGGGAAGCTGCAAAGTTCTTTAATTCTAAAACAACAGATACACTGTCTGAATATTCCAGATACAACTTTTTGGTAACTTTGGGTCTACTGTTAGCATGAAATTTCTAGAAAAAAAAAACTTAAAGAATTAAGCCATGGTTCCTCTGGACCAGAGAGTTTAGTATCACTAATGAGTCATATTCATGTCAATCATTTTCATCACTGTTACAAGATGCCTAGCAACAAGGAAAACAGGTCCATGGTCACAAGAGTATGAAAGGGGCATGAATGAGCACAATTGTCCAATTTATTGGCAGCCAGTAAACATCAACACAGGAAGCGACCAAATACAATAAACACCTTCCAAGACATGTTCCCAATGACCACGTTCCTTTACAAGTTTCTCACCCCTTCCATGCACACCCATCAATCAACGCATAGATTAAAGCCCTCAGGGTCCAATCACTTTTCAGATTGAGTATATTGTTCTACCTATGAACATTGTACTTCGGGCCAAAACCTTCATCAAAGACCCAGGACAGACATTTCAAACCCATTTCACCACAGCATTCTTTATGCTACACAAAGTGATAGGATCTATCTGTCTCTTTAAGGGTATCTCTATCAAGCAGTTCCAAAAGGAAAATGTCCAGGTAAACAGCATCAGCACCTCCAGGAGCTTTTATAAATGTGAGTTCAAGAAGAGCAAAATTGCAATGAAATTTAAGGGTCTTTGTCCCGCATCTCTGCATCTTAAAACCATAGGGTGAACACAGAAATGTAGGTCAAAAGTGTGAATTTCACCTATACTACAACTAATTGGGATGATTTCTAGCCATCTCTACGTTCTGTCTGTTACGGAGTCCACCAAGTCTGCCTCAAGGCATATTGCATAGTGTGAAATAGTGCCAGCAGTTGATTGCAAACAACACTATGTGTTGACTTGCATGTAAAATGAGACATGTATAATATAGACACATTTGTACATACACACATACTCACAGAAAGAGGCAAGCAGTAGAGGAGCTTTGTCTTAGGAACCCTCATGGAAGAGATGGTAGAAATCTTGTAAGGCAGAGAGGTCACTGAGACACTGTCTCTACTGCACAAAATCAGGCCAGTCTTCCTTGCATCCCTAAGTGGTATGGTATCACTATCCATCATCCCCATCTGAGAATATATGGACTATTGATGAAGGGTGGAGAATCAGTTTTCATCAAAGGTAAGGCTTTTGTATGTGATAGGTTTGCCATGCTCTACTGGTAGCCCCATGTCCAAGAGTTTATGGGCAACACAATTGATTTGAATTGGGTTGTATCAAAGGGGAGAAAAGTAGACTTGAACTTGGGAGGATGATTAAGGTGGGAATGGGTCTGGTTTTGGTCTGGGAGGAGTTATCAAGAGAATTGGAAAGTGAATTCCATCAAAAAATTGTATGAAGTTCTCAAGGAATTAATTAATGTAGTTCTTAATATACAATGTCTGTACTGAACATATACAGACCACTTATATTTCAATCTCCTAAATAGCAACTCATTTTATAGCACTTACATTACATTACGTGCAAAAGTAATCCAGAGATTATTTAAAATAAAGAAGGATCAGGGGATATGGCCCAGAGACAATGCCATGTGTGTGTTCAAACATTCACCTACAACACCAGTGCTTATGATTTTGGGAGGGGCAGAGACAGGAAGATGACTGTGGCTTCCTGAAAGCCAGCCTCACTACCAGCTCAGCAAGAAACCCAGTCACAAGGGGATAAGTTATGGAGGAAAAGAGTAGATCACACTATACCCTTCCCTAGCCTCTGAACTTACCTGTACAGTTCTCTATGCAGACTCACATAAATATGATTAAAATATGCAAGAGGTTATTTTGCATAGCTTATATTCAAAAGCAATGTTGTTTTAGACTAGAAACCTGAGGACTTTATATCATTATAGTTCCTGGAGCAAACTCCCAAGATATAGATGATGGGTATATCTTCTTACTGTGCAAAGGAAACCTCAGTTAAGTGTGTGTGTCAGTGACTCCAAACAGCTTTCCTCCTCTATGTTCCTTTATATAGCATAGAATGATCTGTAAATAATGAAAATATGAACGCAAAGCTTTTTTGTGATTTAAGGCTTGTGTTAAAATCATATTTATAACATTGTATTAAATGGAAGTGAAATCTTCAGCTCTCAGGAACAATACAGTCAATCCTATAGGCTTCTGTTTTGCTCCATTGTGAGCAAAATTAATTGCACATCAACAGGTCCCACACTTTTAACTAAATCAGGGAGAAGGGCTATGTTTCCGTACAAATAAGTAATGTCAATGTGATTATTCAAGTAGAAATCTGGCAGGGTTAGGATGCGTTTGGCTTATGTGATAGTGATGACTGATTAGTCTCTTGTTATGCAAATAACCCTTACCTCTGAGAAAAGACAAGTAATGATATAAAATATACTATGAAGTGACATGGACACTTATTACTAGATTTCATTTTCCTTTACATACTTTAGTTGTTTGAAAAATTGTGGCCCACAGAAGCTCAAATATTCAAAGGTGTTAGTTTTCCAGGTGGTGAGATGTTAAGAAAGAATTAGAATTTGAATTTTTATTAAAGGAGATTTGTCACTATTCTTTGAAATATCAAAAATCCATCAGGCTCTCTCTCTCTCATTCTTAATCTCTCCTCATTCTCTCTCTATCTCTGTCTCTTTGTCTCTATCTCTGTCTCTCTCTCTCTGTTTCATTCTCTGTTTCTCTCTGTCTCTGCTTGTTGTCTGTAGTATTGCATGTGAGCTCTCAGATACTGCTCTACACATGTGTGCCTGCCTGTTGCCATGGTGTTTACCATGATGTCCTGGAGTCGCCTTCTGAAACTGTAAGACCGCAATTAAATATTTCATCTTATAATTTGGTGTGGTCATGTCTCACATCAATAGAACAGTAACCAAGACATCCATATTCCAGTTTATTTTTTCAATCATTCTGTACTTATTTCATTAAAGTTACCTTTTGTCCATTGAAAAGTTTTAAGAATACTTTTAAAGGTCCTGAACAAATAGTGCCAGTAGGAGTGGCACTGTTAGTAGGTGTGGCCTTTTTGAAGTATGTGTGACCCTGTTGGAGTAGATGTAGCCTTGTTGGAGGAAATGTAACACTGTGCTTGTGGACTTTGAGATCGGCTATGCTTAAGCTGTCCCCAGTGTGGCACACAGTCTCCATCTTCTACCTGTGTATCAAGATGTAAAACTCTCAGCTCCTTCTCTAGCATTGTGTCTGTCTGAATGCTTCCATATTTCCACTCATGATAATAATGGAGTAAACCTCTGAAAACAAGTTACAAAGTGTTCAAGAGTTACTGTGATCCTGGAGACTCTTCATGGCAATAAAACCCAAACTAACACAAACACAAACATTCAAAAACACATTTGATATTTTGACTATTCTTGGCCTAGGGAGTGGCACTACTGGGAGCTAATAACCTTGTTGAAGTAAGTTTGGCCTTGTTGAAAGAAATTTATCTTTGTGAACATGGACTTTAATGCCCTCTGCCTAGCTGCCTGAAAGCTAATCATTTCCTAGCACCCTTCAGATGAAGATGTAGAACTCTCAGCTCCAAATGCACATGCCTGCCAGGATCCTGCCATATTCCTACCTTGATGATAATGGACTGAATTTCTGAACCTGTAAGCCAGGGTAAATTGAAAAGTGTCTCTGCTGATAGTTGGTTGCTATTCCAGAAAGACCAAAAGTTATGACGTACCATCCAGAGTCTGAGAATACATTGGTTTAGCTTCTAGCATTTGACAGAAAACAGGATTAACAAGATAATGAGAATATAAAACTTCCTATTTCATACTTAGAGACACATGGGTTATAGATCTGCGGAACTCAAGGTTTCATGGGTGGTATGGTAGGGTGATTAGTGTCTTTATATGAGTGCAGTGTCTGTTCCCAAGTCTGATGTCACACATACACATATGTTAAGTAATGAGTAGAATATCTTCAACACTTGCTCTCTTAGAGTGAAACCCTCTCACCATTTTGACTAGTTTGACTGGCCAATACACTATTGGGATATCTACCTGTCTCCACCCCACAGTGTTGCAGATATGAATAGACATGTCTGGAATTTTACAGAGGTGCTGAGAATACATGAACTCCACTGAGCCAACTTTCTAGCCCCCAGCAGGGTATTGTTTTTTGAAATCAATGATCACATCAGTAGAGAAATGAAAACCAACATGACCCTGATATTCTACCTTACCTCCACCTTACACCAATAAGTGAATGTTAAATATAAATTTAATTTATGTCCAAATGAATCCAGATTACATTCTAATGAAAGATAAAATTGGAGTGTATCCAGATGAAAGCTACGTTAGTAGATATTTGGCCTCTTATATGGAGAATAACCTATATTTTCGGTACACTAGGAGAGCAAATGCATGTAAATGAGTTCAACCAAAGAAAATCTTTGTTCCAGTGAATTTCTTTGTAAAATAAAGTTGAAAATCATGACATTTCAGTTATATATATTTAATTTTTTTGAGTATGTTATTATGGGAACATGTGAGTTTTCTTGGATTCCGATTGCAGAATTAGAGTATAGGGGACCTGATTATGTGGCACTATTATTTTTTATTAATTAATTCATTCATTGTCCACCTTCCTACTGTTCCATATCCCATATCTACTGCCCATCCCCTGTCTCCAAGGGCAAGTCCCCATCCTACCGGATCTCTAAACACCTTGGTGTCTCTAGTTTGTTGAGAATTTAGTGCATCATTTCTGATTGAATAGAGATCAAGCAGATTTTTTTCTGTGTATGTTTTAGAGACCTTCTGATAGTTCATATATGCTGCCTGTTTGGTTGTCTAGCATTTGGGAGAATTCTAGGTCCATAGTATTTGAGACAACTGGTCCTGTCGGCCTCCTTCAGTCTTTCTCAAATTAAACCAATGGTTCTGCAGATTCTGTCCATTGGTTGTTTGCATACATCTGCATCTGACTGTTACACTTGCTCATTATTTCTTCATAAGTACAGTCATCCTAGCATTCATATTACAAGTATCTGAATTCAGAAACCTACAGAGGCTGTGTACTGCAAGCAGGTCTTCTGCAAAAGCTATATATAATATCAGTACTAAAATTGATATCAGTGCTCTACAATATTCTATTCTATGTGATGAAATATCTCTCTCTCTTTCTCTCTCTCTCAATATATTCCTCTAACACTTAGTATGAATAAAGATTCTCTTATATTCTCTCCTACAAAGGGGATGATATTGACATGTCATCTGCAACATTCATTCACTTTCCTACACCGTTTGTGCTTTCTCTTAGCAATCAACTACTATCTAAATCACACATGTACTCAGATTACAAAGTAAGGTATCTGAGCTCATGCAAACTGTTATTCTGAGTCAGATTAGGGGGAGGACAATTCCAAACTGTAGTTACGTCAAAGAGTATGGACTTTAACAACTTGTGAATCAGTAGAAGAAGAGACAATGTATAGAAGAGGTTGTTTTTTTGTTTGTTTGTTTGTTTGTTTTTTTGGTTTGGTTTGGTTTAGCTTATTGTGGTTACCCACAATCATTATAAGAAACACAAATTAATGCCTGTATCTTGAACTGAATGCAAACAGGGGCCTTAGAACCAACATTATATTTCTGTTACAATATACAATATATATTTTTAGAGATTTTTTTAAATTTATTAGCTATTATACCCACTGCAACAAGTTTAAGAAATATTCCTACTGACCCAAATAGCAGCTTTATGATTCAGATGCAGATATTTTCACCCAATCAATGGATTGAAGAATCTGACCCTTGTTGAATTAATGAGGTGAAAGATATTAAAGAAGAGGGCATCCCTTTGGTAGGATCCCTGTCTCAATTACAGTGTTCCCCCAAGATGTCTGAAATTGTGGCCCAACAAAGAGACAGAATGCACCTGCTGATATGAGGCCTCCAACACACATACAGGAGAGGATTGCTGGGAGGAGAACTCTACAATTCCACTCTCACCACTGGAGGGCATTTCATCTAATGTTCCTTTTTTTTTTTTTTTAATTCCTGAGAGTTTCTCACATCCCAGGTCTCTGGTATACTCTAGAGCCTTTTCTCATTTCCTCCTTCACAAAGTTGCCTGTTTCCATTCTTTTCGCTGGTCTTCATCAATTCAGTCCTGTTTCCCACAACCACAGTACCTGATCAAATTCCTCTATTCTCCTTCTTGTCCCATTTCCCACACAGGTCTCTCCCTTCCCCTATCTGTATTGATTTTTTAACCTTCTTTTCATTTCTAATTATGTTTATGACTAATAAAATAATTGAAGTTTATTTTTTTGATTCATTATCTTATTAGTTTCCAAAGGGATGATATACAAATACCAAAGGTACATTGGTTTAATTTTATTTCATTTCATTTGATTTTTGAGATAGGCAGTTAGTATGTTTTGTATTCTCCAGGAAGGTCTAGAGTGTTGAGGTTCAGCATTCCATGCTAGTACCATTACAGGTATGTGAAAACTTACCTGGCTTTAATTGCTTATAATAAAATAGTCCCAAAAATCTATAAACACTATAAAATAAACACCTTCCATTCTGAGAGATGAAAATATTTCCTGTTCATTCACAAACCTCATTGATAGAAAGTATATTTGTTTCTTGAAACAAACTAAACTGCTAACTGAGAGCCATGATTAGCCCCCTCTCTGGTTTCCAGGCTCAGCCGCTTCTCTCTGTTCCCATTATTATCGATGCTCCCGAACAGGGGAATGCCAGGCCTATGACATAAGAGTGAGTGGGTAAGGGGAAGGGTTGGGGGAACATACAGGGGAATTTTGGGATAGCATTTGAAATCTAAATGAAGAAAACATCTAATTGTAAAAAAAAAAAAAAAAAAAAAACTTAAGTGTATTCACATATGTACACAGGGACATGTGGCACATATGTACATAATTTAAAATTATCATTCATTTTCAATACTGTGTTTTTCATTTATTATTATTATTATTATTATTATTATTATTATTATTATTAATATATATGGCAATTCTGATACTTACTTTGTAGACTAGAATGTCCTCAAACTGAGATTTGCCTACCTCTGCCTTCTAAAAACTGAGATAAAAGGTGTGTGCCACCACCACCTGGCTTCCGAAATATTTTTTACTTAGTGGGAGATGTCCATTATTTTTTTCCTGTTAGGATATATCAAAATCATCAAGATGTCATTTTTCCTTAATCAATTTATGAGATTAAATCAATCCCTGTAAAAATATTTCAGGTACTTTTGGAGACAGGTAAGTTTACAAGAAACATCATTTAAAAAATATTTTATTTCTGGAGCCAAAACCTTGAGTAGACCTTGCATGCAAACTCTGTAGCTAGCCTTATAACACCCGGAGGCAACTCCACTGCCAATCATCTAACATTCATAGGATCCGATGATCAGACAAGAGGAAGACACAACATCATTCCCCAACACCTGGAGTAGAGGGTACCAGAAAGACACAGGCATGCAGGAACTCCACCAGACCAGTGGTATGGATTGCATCCATTCTGTCTGGGACAGCGCCCTGAGCAGTCCTTGGATGCAAACTCAGCAGCCAGCCCCATAACACCCAGAGGAAGCTCCACTACCTGAAGATCTAATATGGCCAGGGTCAGAGGATCCCAGGATCCTAGGAGCTTAGTCACACCAGGATCTCAAGGTTCCAAGGGCAGCTTGACTCCCAGGATGTCAGACCCACCCAGCATCTCATAATTACAGTATACCGTAATAACAGGATCTCAGAGACAGCTAGACTTTGAAGAGTTATGACACAACCAATATCACAGGAAGGACAGTCTGATGTAGCCAGGGCATGTAGCACTTGAGATATCCAGATGGTGAGAGGCAAGGATAAGTTAATAAGCAAGAGAAACCAAAGTTATTTGGAATAATCAGCACCCAACACTTGCACCATATCAAGTGGATACCCCAACACACCCTAAAAGTAAGACATGGATCTAAAGTCACTTCTCATAGTGATGATGAAGGACTTTAAGAAGGACATTAGTAACTCTCTTAACGAAATGCAGGAGAACACAGATAAACATGTAGAAGTCCTTAAAGAGGATACACAAAAATCTGTTAAATAGATTCAGGAAAACACAATCAAACAGGTGAAGGAGCAGAACAAAACCATCCATGATCTAAAAATGGAAATAGAGACAATTGACAATTCTCACTCAGGCCATGAAGCTATGGAACATTCCCATTTACTGAGATCCAGAGGAGTAGCCATTTGGAAGATTGTGTCCCTAAATGTGAAGGTTGTGCTGAAACTCTTATGAAAATTGAGAACAATTTTAAATATGAAAGAAAAAAACACACATTAAAAATTCATGTAGGCAAAATTGACAGCCTTCTAAGTGTCACAAAACACACAAGCAGAGATTACAATTACAATAATTATTTTTATATCAAGGGGTCAAAACTCCTGATACAATCAATGTCCAAGAAGAGATATTTAGAGCACACACTCACCGGGGACAAACTGTCATGACTGGGACAGCATGGCAGGAAACAAAATGTTGATCTGTTTCATTGAGGGCCAGCATGGGGCCTTCTTACACTTTTGTGGAATAAGCAGCCAAGAGTTAGGTCAGAAATAGCCAGCGCCCTCAATTATGCCAAAGTAACCTATTTCTGCTAGGGAACAGTCCCAAATGTTCCACAAACTTGCTAGACTGTTCCACTAGTTTGAGACACCTGAGACTGTGGGAAAATTTCACACCCAATCTTAATGAAACTGAACCAGGCATGTGTAAAATACTTTTTGAAAATAGTTTCATTTCAATTCAGGAAAAAGGACAGAGAGCCCTGCTTTGTAATGGATGGAGTTAGTCTTTAGCTTCCATTGTGCACCCTAAATGAAACATAGTG
The DNA here is from genome assembly GCF_000001635.26 of Mus musculus. NCBI lineage: Eukaryota > Metazoa > Chordata > Mammalia > Rodentia > Muridae > Mus > Mus musculus. The sequence goes on from NC_000087.7 coordinate 21,110,577, forward strand.
TAAACGAAGCAGTTTTCTATGCAGCAAGTAAAGAGTGAAAACAACACACTAATGGAGATAAAATGCAAAGAACCGGGATATATAGTAACAATTCCAATTGTAAGTGTGAAAAAACAAATATACATATATGTGAGTTGTGCTTGTTATTTTCCTACTGGTTTGATTGTACAGGATAAAAAAAACAATAGTCTGTCCGTATTGGCCACAGTTTCATTCATCATTGTGTTAGTGGACCCAATCTAGGAATTAATCATCAGGGTTTGACAGCAAAATCCATCGGCTCAATACACCAGACATTAGCTGGAAAGTGAGGTACAAGTAGGTCATGTCCTTTGGTTTCTTCTCTCTGAGTCTGTTATATGGGCGTCCTGTCATTGTTTGTTATTGTTGTTGGTTGTTGTTTTAAAATTTGAAATATTGAATGCAAAAGCAAGTGGCAGGAGCCCAACAGGTCTTTGCATTCTTACTTTCTCCTTTCCATCACTCTCCAATTCTTCCAATCCCCAGCTTTCATTCAAACATAAAGAAACAATGTGAAAATAAGACTCCTTCATCATCTTTACTTTGTGCTTGCATGTTGGCTGTAATCATCTTGAAAACATTAAAAATCAGGCTAAGATTCTGCCTATGTTTGATAGGGTTTCATTGCTGTGAAGAGACACCATGACTCAGGCAACTCTTATAAAGGAAAATTTAATAGAGGTTGTCTTACAGTTTTAGAGGGTCAGGTCAGTACATTATTATCATGGTGGGAAGCATGGCAACATCCAGGTAGAAGGGGTGATGTAGAAGGAAAGAAGTTTTCTATATCTTAATCTGAAAGCATACAGGAGGAAGCTTGTGGCCAAAGCAGCAAGGAAAAGAATCTCTCTTCATCACTGGGCAGAGTTTGAGCACTAGATAAAAGCCAGCCTACACAATGATCAAGGCCACATCTGCTAATAGTGCCACTTCCCATGGGCCAAGGATATTCTAATCATCAAACTGCTACATACCTGCAAACACTCCTGTATGCATGTATGCACACACACACAAAGACACACACACACAAACACACACACACACTTTCATGCCTATTGCACGTGATATTGCATAAAAATATATTTGTTTATTTACTCATATATTTATTTTTTACTTACTTGCTTGCTTGCTTATTGCTTACTTATTTACTTATTTACTTACTTACTTAGTTTTAAATGTTTTGCTGAAGAACTTTGTACATAAACATAATGAGTTTGAGTAAATCCATCCCCATCTTCTCCTCCTTGAATTGCTCTCCATTTCTCCTGTATCACTTTTAGCTTTAATTCCATGCACATTTTAATAAAGACCACTGAGTGAATTTAGTGCTGACTACATATGTGGGGTTAGGGAAACACATCCACTGGAACATGGGCAGCCTCTGAGGAGCCAAATCTATGAAGAAAACTGGCCCTCACACCTGCAGCCACTAATTGCCAATTTTTTGGGGTGAAATTTTCTCTGCTCCCCCATATATTCTTCAAGAACTGTGAGACAGAAAATTTTAAAAAAAGGTGTTGAGATCTGCTTAGAAAGGACTTTAATCTCAGGATATGGGAATCAAAACCAGGTAGAGATGAATTCTCTGCTGATCTGCACAGGAAAGCACAGAAATCTAGGACTATACAGAAATATCCAGTTCCAGAGGGAAAAAAAAAAGATACAGGGAGGAATTGGAAAGTACAAATAAGAATTTGAATGTACAGATTGTAAATCCTGTCTCTGGGAGTAATAATCAAGATACTTTGAAAGGAACAATCAAGCCATGTTTAAAAGACTGGACACACCATTTGGCATATGTTATATAAATCAGTAAAAATAATTAAAAATGTCTCATTAAAATTCACAACAGTCCCCTTAAGTTTTTTCTTCTGGTTTTCTTCTTTAAATATCTTATTGAATCTGAAGTGATGGCTCAGCATTTCTGAACACTGGCAGCTCATGCACAGCATACACTTGGACTTGCCACATTTCCATTGGCTGTTTACAACTTCTTCTATTTTAGTAACCACAGGGAATCCACACTCCCCCTTCCCATGAGACAATGTATCCATACCTATACAGAGAATTCAAAACAAACAAAATCTCTTCAATCTGTTTCACCAATCATACATTAGGTCCAATGTTTGGGTGCTTTCTGTTTCAGGCTCACAATGATCAATGGTATATACTTTCTAGGTTGTATAACTGCACTTCATTTCTCTACCAGGAACCTTTCCTCAGATTCTGTCCTCATCAAGAATCCCATCTAATACCATCAGACACTTCTATGCATCAGAGGGAACAAGGTCTAGCTGTGTGCCTTGCAGGTTGGGTAGAGCACTGTCAATATCCCTTCTCCTCCAGCAAACCCTCTCAAGGCTCACAACGGTTGTCTTCCAGAATAAAATCTGATTGCCTAAGAGAAGGAGCAAATCATCTCTGCTTGCTCTAATGTCTAAATGACATTACAGATTAAGAAAAAACCTAGAGCTTCCCTAAGATTCTCAGTCCGGGAGCATTTGGACAATCCATTACTTTCATAGGGTCCAAAATTGTTTGAATTCTACAGACCAATGAATTGTCCCATTAGAAGCCAACTTTCCAGCAGGTAGCAGCAGCTCCAACTGTTGTCTCCAAAGGCAGTTAAACAAAAGCAACCTGAAGAGGCAGGTGAACTGCTCCTGGTCCCACCAAGGTGACTTTGGTTTCTGGTGGGAGGGGGCAATTACATGCTGTGAGAACTCTGTTCTGTTGATGTGCTCACCCACCAAAACACTCCTCTTGGAAAGACCAGGAATGAGTTCCTCTTCCAAAATCCCTCCTCTTGCATGTGGTGTTCATTCCATGGGTGTGGGGAGTAGGCTCTATTCCTTGGGTACTCTGTTTCTAAATGAGGTGACACGCAGTGATCACTCTCTCCTATCTTTCACAGATAATTGAGACTCCTAATCTAGACATTATTTATTTATTTATTTTTTCAATCTGCGAAGGCAGATATGGTTGTTTGCTAACATTACAGTTTGCATGGACACTTCATATATGTAATACATCAGAGGACAGAAGAGGATACAGCAGCATATGCTGCTGGAATTACAGGGAGGATGAGAAAGAAAGGGGGGGCAGGGAGTGAGAGGGAAAGAGAGAAACACAGACTGAGACTGAGATACAGAGAGATAGCAATACAGAGAGTGGGAAAGTTAGAAGGAAAGAGAGAGAGGCAGAGAGACAGAGAGACAGAGAGACAGATAGAGAGACAGAGAAACAGTCACAATGTAATTGCTAGAAATTGAAGCCACGACCTGTGTGATAGCAGCAAGTCTGTCCAATACATACATTGTCTCTTGAGATTTTGGCTCCAATTTTAATTGGCCAAGAAAGACCTGATGCTATGTATTCTGGAGCTGACCTTTTGTATATCATCGTATTCCTGGAAACAGTTTCTCATCTAGGGAACATGACCTTTAATCAGTCTTGATGCATCTCACATATCCTATGCCCAGACACCAAAGGAGACATATGGAAGGTTTCCTGTTGTGGTCTGGTAAATGCTCGCAATTCCTGAAAAGAATCTCCAGAAGAATAAAGCCAATACAGTCGAAACAACCTTAGCCCTGGTCAGAGTGAGATACCTGCCTTCTTAATGCTTCTCAGTACAGCTTTATATAGTGTATTAGCTTACTCTTGGTCAGAATTCACCACAGATCACAAACATCCTATTCAGATTTCTCTCTCTTTATCTATTTTTTTCTTGCTGTAGTGGTGGTGATTTTTTAAGAGAGCCTTATAAGAATTAATTTACTCTTAGATGAATTTGGACCTTTTGAGAAAGATTGTATTCCTACACCATTTTTCGCTCATGGCTTAGAGTATAAGATCATTGGCCCCTGTGCACAGGTTCCAGGATTCAATTACCAGGGCCCATCTTGTTTGTCACAGCCACAGGTAAGTGCTGTTTCAGGGGATCTAATACTATCTAACTTCTGATCTCTACACGGTCCAGTTTAGTGCACAGGCAGCAGACACACCCCTTCAGGTAAAACATTCATAAAATAGAAATAATGAAAATTCTACAGTTTACCAATTGCCATATAAAACTTGATTTCCAAATGATCACACATACTATTAGGAGAGGACCTCAAAATGTGGATGTAGGTCAAAAATTTTGATATATTTGATACTTATTTTTTCTTTCTTTTCTGTTTTACACCACCTAGGACCCCACATCCCAATGACCTGAAGGAGAGTAAGCAAGAGTTCTTCCATAGTCTTTGCTTCAGTTCCTGTCTCCACTTACCAGCTCTGATTAAGGTGTTGTCCAGACTTCCCTAGATAACACAGTTTAAAACCTGAAAGTTGAAAACAGAAAGAATCCATTACATCATTTGGTAGATTTGGGTCCCAATTTTTACCTCATTGAAATCAAGACAGGACTGTATGCTTGCAATAATGTTATCTGCCTGTGCTTAAACTTCTGACTAAAAAACTCTTTGTTCAAAACAGTGCAGTGACCGATGAGCATCAGACAGTTACATAGCAATTGTTGCCCTATGAATTTGGATACATCTCTGATTATATTGAAGATTCAAATTCAATTAAATGGTTTTAGTAGTAGGTAGACAGGCACCTAGTGTTGAGGTAAAACAAATTCCACAGTAGATCAGTTCTAAAACTACATTATTCTGCATGATATCTCAGCACTAATGAATAGGCAGCTGCACAAGCAAAAGAAGAGGAAAAGGAAGAAACACAGGCAGACACAGATGCAGAGGTTGAGAAACAGGCTGAGATAGAGAATGAAGAAGGAGAAAAGGAAGGGCAGGCAGAGTCACAGGGACAGTCAAAGGGAGATTCAGAATCAGAGACAGAGTCAGAATGTGTGGTGTGCATGTACCTAGTGTGTGTCTTTCTAATTTTTAGACCTTTTAGGAAGTTACATTAACTCAAGTGTCCTGAGAGATGGAGTGATTGGTTGCAACAAATTTCTCAGATTACAACCAGTATACCAAGACATGGTTTCTGTCTAATTGGCCACCCAGACCCAAGGAATACTTATAATAGGAGAGATCCCAGGCTAATGGTTTTCTTTCTTATAATAAGTCTGTCTCTCCCAGTCACAGAATAAAAGGAAATTATGATTCATTGGAAAAGAACACATAAATGGCTCCAGAAACTCAGCCAAGTCTATTAAGATATATATATATTATCACAAAGCTCTCACACAACTTTTTAAAAATCCTGTACTGGATTCATCTTCTAAGTATACACTGTATGTTATGTATAGTATATCATAAATTACTAAATAGGAATATCTAGCTATGTACACTGAATGTATACTGTGAGGAGCTGCCCTTTCAATCTCCATTACAAGATGGCGCTGACATCCGTTGTTCTAACTGGTAAAGAAATAGTCTGTGTATGTGCTGGGGTATTTTTCCATTCTTTGTGCCCTTCCTGTTCTGTGGCGTCATATGGGCTGATAGTGAGCAGCCCTTAGGGTGAAATATGTCTCTAACACTTCTTGTGGTCTATTTAAGGACCGAGTTTCCTGTGTTCTAAGCCTCCTCGCCCAAAAGCTAATCATCTTTCTCTTGAGATGGATTAAAGCTATGCTGCAGAAGGATCTGAGTGTGTCCTGTGTGTGTGTGTTATCGACGGTGAGACTCTTTATCATCACAGACACAGTATACTGAATGCACAGAGCATTAGTACTGTAACTCCATGGATAAATCATGTTCATGAAGCAACACTAACAGAGATTTACACACAATATTTGCATTTCATTTGTGTTCCCTAGATGAAAATTATTTTCATCAACACACATGGCACTGCATAGAACAGGTATGACTAATATTAAAATAGTAAACAGCTGACTGCAAGAAGTATAGAAATCAGAGTTAGTAAGTCTTTGGTGGAATACTATATTTACATACTCACAACATCCATTAGTGAAGAACTCCTGCTGCATTAACTTTGCACAAGATTTATTGTCAAAACTTGTACTTTTAGTCTGGTGGTTGGTGGTTGGTTACACAAGTTGGTTGTGGTTTGTTAGTAGCCATAATTAAAGGAGAAGAACAAGGAAAAAATTAAATTCAGAGATTTTCTAATTCCTCTCTCTAATATACCCTTATTTCTGTTCTATCTAGCGTTAGGGGTTATAAAAAGAAGATCCTAGAAAATATCAAACACCAACTATAAAAATGAATCCTTAATTACTGTCCACCAGAAACCACCAATTGTGAAGAAATACACTTTATCTTCTTTATCATAAGTTTTAAAGGACTCTCTTCAATAGCTTCCTGACTGGACTGTTCTTTTTTCTTCTGTGTTCTTTTTCCTTGTGTGTGTGTGTGTGTGTGTGTGTGTGTGTGTGCATGAGGGTGAGTGTGTGTGACTTCCTGTGATTAATACCTTCCTGTGTTGTTAACCATTCATATTTGCTGTGGATTTACTCACAACAAACAGATAAACTGAATTGTGAGTATCTTTTTTTTGGTGTCTGTTTTGTTTTTCCTTTCTGGTGGTGGGTTTAGCATGTATGTAAATCAAACACTACCATCGAGTCACATCTCTAGCTTAGACAGGGTTTTGAATTCTTTAACACTAGTTATTTCTCTCCATATTACTGTAACATTATAATGTTTTTATTGTACTCCTGATCTGTTACTGAAATTTTATTTCTATTTACTCCAAATTTATGTAGGTGCTAAGCAACGTCAACCCATTGCTGATATTTTTTGTCAATAAGGCAAGTTGATCAATAAATGACTTTTTTTTTTCTGACTAGTGCCATATTGTGTTTTCTTGAAGACTTTTATCTTATGAGCCGGAGCAGAAACTTGTAATGTACACTTGAGGAGGGTTTTTTTGGGATTTGGAGGGTATTTCAGTGTATTAAATGAATGTCAGTTGCCTGATGTTCTATCAGGGTAATGGTGCTCCTTAAGCTACATGTTCATCTTTATTTTCTCCTACACTTTTCAGAACAATATTTTTTCAGTACCACAGAGCAAATGTTACAGGTTCTTAGCTTTTAAACTCTCAGTAAACACCAAAGTCTCAATTTTGGACTTCAGTGCAGCCTCTTCTCTAAAAGCTAGTCAGAGGATGCTTAGTCCTGTGAGCCCAATCCTTTCTTTTTATTCCAAGCATGGAGGGAAGCTGGCATTCCCTGTAAGGGTTTTGCAATTAGAGATTCTGGTGAGCAGATCTTACTTGTCACCCTATTGAGTTTGCTCATCTGTAATAGCAAGTGAAAGAGTGGTAATCAGTACCATGATGGCTCAAAAGAAGTCTAGAACACCACTGCATTCTGCCCCCTTGTGGGTGCCATCCCTGTCACATTTTGAAGAGAAACAGTGCTCCTTCCAGGAAGCTGCTGGGAATTGAACTGCACTCCTCTGCATGCTGTCAGACCCAGCCTCCAGGTCTGGACTGACTCTCCTTAAGGATAGTCACTTACCCTCCTGGCCCCAGTCCCTAATTCTCTCTCAGTTCTCCACAAAACAGGAGACTCTCTTTATTTTTTGTGCCAAATGATGCCAGCTTCATTTCAAATATCCTGATAAACTAAACTGGTTGGGTCTTAAAATAATTTCTTTCTCTCAAACACCTATTTATCAGGAAAACTGTCAGTGAGAATGGCTGAGACATCTAGTCTGGGCGAGTTTCCCATGATTAAGGGCAGGGAATATGAAGATAAGGCCAACTTATTAATATACTTCCAAAGTCTAGTTTTAATTGGCATCTCTAATGCTGTGCAGAAGAAATGTGAGATTGTGAGGTGACTTCACAGATTAATATAAGAGGTGAGTCTAGAAAATCAGGAGCTGTCTATTGAGAACAGCACTGGACCATGGCCCTCCTTTGAGGATTTACACTTTAAAGCTGAGATAAACTGTAAAAAAATTATGTCTTTCTGAAATTTATGACATGGAACGTCCACATAATATCTTAGTTCATTTGTGTGATGTTTTTATACATGGCTGTAAATGCTTTTATGTTAACCTGTGTGTGCTAGTAAGTGTTTGCCTTCTTAACATGAAGCTAAAGTCACCTGGGAAGAGGGAACCTCAAATTGGATCTGTCTACATTAGATGAGGCTATAGCCATGTTTATTTGTTTTCTTAGAAATTTTTCTTTAAATTTTCCATCTTATGTGACCTGAAAGTATCCATCTCCCTGTTTATCCTCCTACCATCGAACTCAGAGACACAGTGAAACTAACAGAAGTTATGGGCCAAATGAATTTAACAGATACCTATAGAACATCACCCAAAAACAAGAACACACATAATATGCACTCATTCTTAAGTGTATATTAGGCAAAAAAACCATGGAATACCCATGATACAATTCAGTGATACTATCCATTATCTCTACCTATGGTCAGGATTATTTTTCTGATTTTTCTTTGTATAGATTCCTGATTCTTGAAGGAGAGAGCTCGATAAAGGCATCCTCTTTAATCTTTAATTCTCTGAGTCTCTCACTCTCTGTGCATTGTCCAGTTGTGTCTTTCTGTGATTATTACCAGTTTTGTAGGAAACTCACCTCTGATGAAGGCTGAGGCATATATACTAACATATGGGTGGAGCCATTAGGATTCATGAGAAGTCATTTTACTGCTGTGGTTATTTAACAAAATTTATGATGGCAGATTTTCACTTAGTGTTTTATGACCTTTCTAGTCTCAGATGCTTGGCCTGATATTTCCCTCCACATTTAACCCTCCTATTTTAGTGTCTTCTTCATTCCTTTATACCACTATATTCTACTTCCCCTTCCTTGGAAGAGCTCCTCCTTCTTTATGGTTCCTTACTAGATAGCTCATCTCTGTTACCCTAAATGAAAAACAAACATATATAAACCTTACAAGCTAACTCCATACATAGGTGAAAACATTCCATTTGTGTCGTTCTGGGTGTGATTTGACTGTTGGATATTTTCCCTTTTTTTTGTTTTTTTGTTTTTTTTTTGTTTTTGTTTTTGTTTTTTTTTTTTTGATACTTCCATCCTTCTTTTTTAAAAAAAATAATTTTATTACGTATTTTCCTCAAGTACATTTCCAATGCTACACCAAAAGTTCCCCATACCCTCCTCCCCAGTTCCCTACCCACCAATTCCCATTTATTTTTTGGCTCTGGCGTTGCCCTGTACTGGGGCATATAAAGTTTGGTTGTCCAATGGGCCTCTCTTTCAGTGATGGCTGACTAGGTCACCTTTTGATACAAATGTAGCTAGAGTCCAGAGCGCCGTGGTACTGATAAGTTAATAATGTGGTTCCATCTGTAGGGTTGCAGATTCCTTTAGCTTCTTGTGTACTTTCTCTAGTCCTCCATTGGGAGCCCTGTGATCCATATAATAGCTGACTGTGAGTATCCACGTCTGTGTTTGCTAGGCCCTGGCATAGTCTCACATGAGACAGCTGATTAACAGTTGATGGGAGAGGATCCAGTACTCAGTGAGTGGTGCTATCTCTGCAAAGATGGTGATAAAATATATAAGAAAGCAACCTGAGGGTAGTGTTTGAAAAATGAGTCAGTGTTTAAGAGAACTGGCTGCTCTCTTAGAAGGTCAGGATTTGAATCACAGAACTCAGGTGGCAGCTCACAGCCTCATGAAGCTCCAATATCAAGGGACCAAGCTCCCTCTTATGGACTCTGTGAACCCTGGACAAAAAAGGCCCACAGACATTCACGCAAAGAAAACATTTTTATATATACATATATGTTATTAAAATAAAAGTTAAAAGGCATTTTTAAATTTTGTAAGTAGAAAAGCTGAGAAAACTGTGTTGAGAAACAAGCCAATAAGCAGCCTTGCTCCATGTACCCTGCCTATAATCCTACATGGGTTCCTGCCCTGATTTCACTCAGTGATGGAGTGTGATGTGGAAGAATAACACAAACTAATCTTTTTCAAAAGAGAAGGGAGGAGAGGGGGATTGAAATGGGGATTTGTTGATGGGAAACTGTGAAGGAAGTTATCGTTTAAATTGTAAATAGATAACTAAATTAATGATGAAAAAAATAAGTCCTGTCAAGAACTCCAATGTGACAGTGTGAAACTGCTAATCTACAACCTGCTAAACTCACATGTGCGGGGTGTGGGCATGCAAGTGTTCTGTCTGAGCCTGCAGGCCACTTAAATTCTCAAAAACCCTGTGGAGTTCAACCCTGACTTCCTGGCACAGATGATCCCCAAAGTGTATTGGGAAGTGCTTGTGCAGGTAGCAGACACCTCAATCTTGGCCCAGGTACACAAATAGCCAACTAGCTGCTATGAACAGGACAAGATACTTTTGAGGAAGATGTACCCACGTGTGGCTTGAGATTGATGTACTGGATGGTACTCTGCAATGGTCAGAATCCAGTGTTCTTTTCCCCATCATCCACAGGATCACCAATATGCTGTAGAATGATGAGGAGACAGAGAGGTAACCTTGCTAGCCACCACAATGCGATGTGGGAATGGGTATCCAGATGGAGGAAGACCCTCATGAAACAGTGGGGAGGGGATAGGATAGAGGGTTTCTGGAAGGGTGGGAAACTGAAAACGGACATCATTTGAAATGTATATAAAGAAAATATACAATTAAAAAAAGACCAACCAAAGAGTACATAGGGCGGGGCCCATGGCTGCAGCTTCATATGTAGCAGAGAATGGCCTATTTGGACACCAGTGAGAGGTGAAGCTCCTGTTCAAGAGAAGGCTCTATACCCCAGTGTAAGGGAATGTCAGGACTAGGAAGTAGGAGTGGGTATTTTGTTGATTACTGAGAGGAGGGATGGCATAGTGGGTTTTCAGAGGGGAAACCAGGGAAGGGGATAAGATTTGAAATGAAAATAAAGAAAATGCCTCATAAAATAAAATAAAATAAAACAAAATAGATTGAAAACAACCACCTAGACACAATAAGTTAATAGCAGAATAATAAATAAGACAGTGTAGTGGTGCATACCTTTTATCCCTGCTCTTGGTAGGCAGAGGCAGGGGCAGACAAATTTATGAGTTCAAGGCCAGCCTGATCTCCAGATTGAATTCCATGACAACCAGGGCTAAACAGAGAATCCCTGCCTCGAAAAAACAAAAAACAATAAACAAATAAAGAGAAAATGAATGACACACAGGCATACAGAAGAGGACTGGTCCCAAAGACAGCTCTGTCCTAAATATACTAGAGCACATTGCTTCACAAAATGAATTCTGAACATGCTCTCACATAGTGCATTTGAATATACTTTCTAGGTTAACCCCATATGATCACAAGAAACAAAAGGTAACAAGAAGATCAGAGTCAGAAGTATATCTCAGACTCATGTCAAAGACAGTCTGGGAGGCACACCATGCTTCGGTTTTCAAAGTTCAATAGAGTGGTTCTCCACCTTTTTAATACTGCGGTTCCTTCATATATATACTTCCTTATGCTGTGTGGTGCCCCAACCGTAAAAATATTTTTTGCTGCTTCATAACTGAAATGTCCTACTGATATGAATTGTAACATACATTTCTGACATACAGATAGTCTAGGACAACTCCTGTGAAATTTGTCACAAGGACTAGCAACCTACAGGTTGCCAACCACAGTGCCAGCAACTAGGAAAACTAGCCAGCCCCTTGGTTTTTACAATGTTGCCTTCCGTAACTGTGGTAGAATAGATGTGCTCTATTTTAGTGGTCTAAGCATGTGAGGATCTGTAACACTACCTGGAAACACACATACCAAATTGGATGAGGGAGTCTATTTTTTCTGTCCTGGACCTTGCAGGTTTGAGTCAGCTCTAACCAAATAGAAGAGAAAGGATACTGGATGAATTCCTACTCAAAGTCTTTGGAGACAACAGGGATTTTATTGGGTTCTCATGGAGAATGGGAGAGTGTTTGTGCTCCATTAAAAAGGTACTCACATTCACTATTTTGATGCCTTTCTTTCTATTTGAGTGTGCTTTGTACTTTTGTCTGCTATGTGTTGTGTTCTGTGTTCTTTGTTACTAACTCTAGGGTTCTTCCCATACTTGGAAAATGAAAGTCAGTTTGAAAACCTTTAATATTTGTTCTCTGTATAGAAACTCTCTCTCTCTCTCTCTCTCTCTCTCTCTCTCTCTCTCTCTCTCTCTCTCTCTCTCTCTCTCTCTCTCTCTCTCTCTCTCTCTCTCTCTTTGAGTTTTCAAGACAGTGTTTCTCTGTGTAGCCATGTTGTTCTGGAAATCACCCTGTAGACCAGGTTGGCCTCGAACTTAGAAATTCACCTGTCTCTGCTTTTCGAGTGCTGGGGTTAAAGGTGTTTGCCACCACCACTTGGAAATATGATTGTTTTAAAAAAATTAGATTATGAGTCCTTTGTACCAAAAATGAGATCAAAATTTCAAGGAAGGTACTTTTAATTGAAAATGCATCTTTCTGATAAAAAAAAATGGGGTATTCCATGGAGATACAGAAGGTTGAAAATGACCCAAAAGGTATTGTTCTTCAACTAATTCCTTATCAGCTTGTAATTTTCTGAGGATATTGGCCACTGAGGCTTGAAGTATCAAAAACCCATCAGGCTATCTCTCTCTCATTCTTTCTCTCTCTTTCTCATTCTTTCACTCTCTCTCATTTTTTCTCTCTCCTCATTCTCTCTCTCTTTCTCTCTCTCTTTCTCTCTCTTTCTCTCTCTCTCTCTCTCTCTCTCTCTGTCTCTCTCTCTCTCTGTCTCTCTCTCTCTCTCTCTCGTTTTAAGCCATTCATCCAGTGGTTGACATCTAATGTTAATCCATTTCTTGTCTATTTCACACAGTGAGGCAATCAATATTGATGATATGACTGTGAAATGGTCCTTCTTACTTTTTTTTTTCTTTTGCTTTTTTGAGACAGGCATGCCATGGACTAATTCATAACAGTTTTTCTCTCTAGAATAAGTTTGCATGCTTTAGCACTTGATAATAATCTCGATTGTTGATTTATTTTAATATCTGTGAGTTTCTGCAGTAACTGATTCTATTAGTTAGTGATTAGTTGCTGTGAAAAGACACCATGACCAAGGCCACTCATAAGAGACTCATTTCATTAGGGCTTTTCTACATTTCATTACACGTTCAGAGGTTCACTCCATGATCATCAAGGCAAAAAATATGGCACTGTCTAGGCAGACATGGTGGTGGAGAGGAAGTTTCGATTATGCACCTTCATCCAAATGCTTCGAGGAAAAACCATGTATTTTGCAAACAGGGAGGGTCTCTTCCACACTGGTAGAGCTTTAAAGCCCCAGAGTGATATGCTTCCTCCAGCAAGGCCAGACCTATTCCTACAAGGACACACCTCCTCATAGGCCAACTATATTTAGAATGCCACACTGGTTTCATAGCAACTTGACAAGATCTAGAGTCTTCAAAGAGAAGGAGCCTCAGTTGAGAAGATGCCTCCATAAGATCCAGCTGTTAGGAATTTTCTTAATTGATGGGAGAGCACCCACTCCATTGTGGGTGTTGACATCCTTGTGGTGGTAGTCCTGGGTTCTTTAAGAAAGCAAGCTAAGCAAGATTAGAGGAGCAAGACAATAAGCATCACCACTCCATAGCCTATGAATGAGCCTCTGATTCCAGGATCCTGTGTTGTTTCAGTTTCTGTCCCAACTTATTTGGTGATAAACAGCAATGTGGAAGTATAAGCTGAATAAAACCTTTGCTATGGAATTTGCTCTTTGGACATGGTGAATCCTTACAACAATAAAAAACAGTAAGGTATTCTTAGGGAAAAAATGTCTAACAGTGCCAATGTCACTTGTCTTATAACCACAAATAATAATGTGTAGACATTTTATTTTTACTTAGAGATAAGCTATACTCATGTACCTACCTGAGATGTAATTGTTCTAGTTTTCTTCTTTCTCACCATGTAGAATACTACAATAAAAAATAACTTGGAAATAAAAAGGATACAGATTGTCACTGAGGAAGACAAAACAGAAAGTTGAGTCAGTAACAGCAAACACTGCTTATTGGCTTGCCACTGTCTTAGCCACTGTTCTATTGCTATGAAGAGACACATTTGGTGACGGCAACTATTAGAAAACAAGGCATTCTTTGTGTAGAGAAAGGCCATTGACTTGTTTGAGTTAATTTTATATCCAGCTACTACACCGAAACTGTTTATCAGGTTTTGGTGTTCTCTGGTGGAATTTTTAGGGTCACTTATATATACTATCATATCATCTGCAAAAAGTGATATATTTACTTCCTCTTTTCCAATTTATATCCACTTGATCTCCTTTTGTTGTCAAATAGCTCTGGCTCATTCTTCAAGTACTATATAATAAACAGGATGAGAAAGAAATTAGGGAAACAACACCCTTCTCAATAGTCACAAATAATAAAAAATATCTCGGCGTGACTCTAACTAAAGAAGTGAAAGATCTGTGTGATAAAAACTTCAAGTCTCTGAAGAAAGAAATTAAAGAAGATCTCAGAAGATGGAAAGATCTCCCATGCTCATGGATTGGCAGGATCAACATTGTAAAAATGGCTATCTTGCCAAAAGCAATCTACAGTTTCAATGCAATCCCCATCAAAATTCCAACTCAATTCTTCAACGAATTAGAAGGAGCAATTTGCAAATTCATCTGGAATAACAAAAAACCTAGGATAGTAAAAAATCATGTCAAGGATAAAAGAACCTCTGGTGGAATCACCATGCCTGATCTAAAGCTTTACTACAGAGCAATTGTGATAAAAACTGCATGATACTGGTATAGAGACAGACAAGTACACCAATGGAACAGAATTGAAGACCCAGAAATGAACCCACACACCTATTGGCACTTGATCTTCGACAAGAGAGCTAAAACCATCCAGTGGAAGAAAGACAGCATTTTCAACAATTGGTGCTGGCACAACTGGTTGTTATTATGTAGAAGAATGCGAATCGATCCATACATATCTCCTTGTAGTAAGGTCAAATCTAAGTGTATCAAGGAACTTCACATAAAACCAGAGACACTGAAACTTATAGAGGAGAAAGTGGGGAAAAGCCTTGAAGATATGGGCACAGGGGAAAAATTCCTGAACGGAACAGCAATGGCTTGTGCTGTAAGATCGAAAATTGACAAACGGGACCTAATGAAACTCCAAATTTTCTGCAAGGCAAAAGGCACCGTCAATAAGACAAAAAGACCACCAACAGATTGGGAAAGGATCATTACCTATCCTAAATTAGATAGGGGACTAATATCCAACATATATAAAGAACTCAAGAAGGTGGACTTCAGAAAATCAAATAACCCCATTAAAAAATGGGGCTCAGAACTGAACAAAGAATTCTCACCTGAGGAATACCGAATGGCAGAGAAGCACCTGAAAAAATGTTCAACATCCTTAATCATCAGGGAAATACAAATCAAAACAACCCTGAGATTCCACCTCACACCAGTCAGAATGGCTAAGATCAAAAATTCAGGTGACAGCAGATAATGGCGTGGATGTGGAGAAAGAGGAACACTCCTCCATTGTTGGTGGGATTGCAGGCTTGTACAACCACTCTGGAAATCAGTCTGGCGGTTCCTCAGAAAATTGGTCATAGTACTACCAGAGGATCCAGCAATACCTCTCCAGGGCATATATCCAGAAGATGCCCCAACTGGTAAGAAGGACACATGCTCCACTATGTTCATCGCCACCTTATTTATAATAGTCAGAAGCTGGAAAGAACTCAGATACCCCTCAACTGAGGAATGGATACAGAAAATGTGGTACATCTACACAATGGAGTACTACTCAGCTATTAAAAAGAATGAATTTATGAAATTCCTAGACAAATGGATGGACCTGGAGGGCATCATCCTGAGTGAGGTAACACATTCACAAAGGAACTCACACAATATGTACTCACTGATAAGTGGATATTAGCCCAAAACCTAGGATACCCAAGATATAAGATACAATTTCCTAAACACATGAAACTCAAGAAAAATGAAGACTGAAGTGTGGACACTATTCCTCTCCTTAGAAGTGGGAACAAAACTCCCATGGAAGGAGTTACAAAGTTTGGAGCTGAGATGAAAGGATGGACCATGTAGAGACTGCCATATCCAGGGATTCACCCCATAATCAGCATCCAAAAGCTGACACCATTGCATACACTAGCAAGATTTTATCGAAAGGACACAGATGTAGCTGTCTCTTGTGAGACTATGCGGGGCCTAGCAAACACAGATGTGGATGCTCACAGTCAGCTAATGGATGGATCACAGAGCTCCCAATGGAGGAGTTAGATAAAGTACCCAGGGAGCTAAAGGGATCTGCAACCCTATAGGTGGAACAACATTATGAACTAACCAGTACCCCGGAGCTCTTGACTCTAGCTGCATATGTATCAAAAGATGGCCTAGTCAGCCATCACTGGAAAGAGAGGACCATTGGACACGCAAACTTTATATGCCCCAGTACAGGGGAATGCCAGGGCCAAAAAGGGGGAGTGGGTGGTTAGGGGAGTAGGGGTGGGTGGGTATGGGGGACTTTTGGTATAGCATTTGAAATGTAAATGAGCTAAATACCTAATAAAAAAATGGGAAAAAAAAGAAAAAGAAGAAAACACGGCATTTAACTGGAGGCTTGCTTACATTTTCAGAAGATTGTACAATCATCACGAGAGGGACCCCATCACTGGAGCAATAGAGAACTATTGATCCTTAGGCAAAGAGATAGATTCTGCCATTTCATTGGCTTCTTGGAAACTCAAACCCATCCTTGTTGATACGCCCACTTTCTCCAATGAAGCCACACCTTCTCTTATTCCTTCTAAATGTAAACTCACTGCCACTTCCTGGTGACTAAATATTCATATATATGTGTCTATAGGTGACTTTATTATTCAAACCACCACTTTTCCCATGGCTCGTTCAGCTATTTTTTTTAAAATACAGCCTAAAAGGCTCCCATTTACTAAGGACTACTGATGAGCTTAGCCACAGTGATGGGCCCTCCCACATCAATCATTAGCCAAGAGAATATCCCATAGACTTACCTAATGAACAAGTAAGTGAATAGAGACTGATCTTCAATTGTTCTCTCTTCTCAGGTAACTGTGGATTGTCAAAATTGGAAAAAAAAATAATATCCCATCACAGTAATGTTTAACTTACACCATAACCTACAAAAACATTACTCAACACCATCTATTGCATTCTGCCCCTGCATAGACACACTTCCATGTATGGCAATAGTGAAGGGTGACTACCTCCATCAGCAAGGATACTCAATAATAGGTGACATGAGCTGAATATTTCCTATAGCCTCACAACCCCGAAATTCTACTGTGTATTACACTTACTGGGGGACTTGCCAATCTGTCCAATTTTATGCCACCAAAGCTATGACAAAAAGACTCCTCATCAAGAAATCTAATGAATTTTACCTGATTTCTTTCTCCTGAGGCAACTGAGTATTATCCCTTCATGCTTATATTGGTGTTTGATTCATCTGTAATAAACCCACTACTATTTACAGCTACATCACAGGAGGTATGACAAATACCATCTCCCATGAGTTGGCCAAACCTTTTCAGCAGCTTTTTTTGTAGTATCCTTTCTATAATAAAAAATACATTGATTTCTTTATTTTTAAGTGTGTAATTTAATGATTCTAACACATTTTCATCTCCTTCCATTTCCCCTCATTTTCTGCTACTTCATATGATATTGCAATCTATTAAAATACAGTAGTGAATACAGTGGAAAAAACAGTGTGGGAAGAATCAAAGTTCTTTATTACAAAGACAACAGATACACTGGCAGAATCTTCCAGGTACAACTATTTGGTAACTTTCGGTCTAATGTTAGCATGATTCTTCTAGAAAAAAGCTTAAAGAATTAAGGCATGGTTACAATGGACCAGAAAAGTCAGTATCACTAGTGAGACACACTCATGTAAATAATTTTCATCACTGTTCCGATATGCCTAGCAACAAGGAAAACAGGTCCATAGTCACAAGAGTATGAAAGGGGCATGAAGCAGAACAGTTGTCCAAATTATTATTACCCAGTAAGCATCAACACAGGAAGTGACCAAAGACAATAAATAACTTCCAAGACATGTTCCCAATATCCAAGTTCCTTTACAAGTGTCTCACCCCTTCAATGCACACCCATCAATCAATTAACTCATTGATTAAAGTCCTCAGGGTCCAATCACTTTTCAGATTGTGTATAGTGTTCTATCTTTGAACATTGTATTTGGGGCCAAAACCTTCATCAAAGAACCACGACTGACATTGCAAACCCATTTCACCACACAATTCTTTATGTTACAAAAAGTGATAGGATCTATCTGTCTCTTTGAGGATATCTCTGTATAGCAGTTACAAAAGCAAAACGTCCAGGCCAACAGAATCATCACCTCCATGAGGTATTTTAAAATATGAGTTCAAGAAGAAGGAAAGTGCAATGAAAGTTAAGGTTCTTGATCCCACATCCCTCTATTTTAAAGCCATAGGTTGGACCCAGAAGTTTAGGTCAAAAGTGTAAATTTCACCTATACTACAACCATCTGTGATGATTTCTAGCCATCTCCAGTTTCAGTGTGGTATTTAGTCCCACCATCTGCATCACAGCATATTGCCTAGTGTGAAATAGTGCCAGCAGTTGATTGCAAACCCCACTATGCGTTGACTTGGATGTAAAATGAGACATCTATAATATAGACACACTTGTACACACACACATACTCACAGAAAGAGGCAAGAAGTAGAGGAGCTGAGTCTTAGGATACCTCAATGAAGAGATAGTGGAAATCTTGTAAGGTAGAGAGGTCATTGAGAAACTGTATGTCTCTATCTGCACAAAATCAGGCCAGTCTGCCTTCCATCAATAAGTGGTAGGTTCTCACTATCAATCATCCCCATCTGAGAATGTATGGACAGTTAATGAAAGATGGAGAGTCAGTTTTCATCAAAGGTATGCCCTTTGAAGGTTATAGGTTGGCCAGGCACTACTGGTAGCTCCATGTCCAAGAGTTTATGGGCAACACAATTGATTTGAATGGGTTTTATCAAAAGGGAGAAAAGGAGACATGAAGTTGGAAGGAGGATTAAGGTGGGAATGGATCTGGTTTTGGTCCGGGAGGAGTTATTAAGAGAACTGGAAAATAAATTCCATCAAAATACATTGTATGAATTTCTCAAGGAATTAATGAATGTAGTTCTTAATATATAATGTCTGTACTGAACATATACAGACGACTTATATTTCCATCTCCTAAATAACAAACCCTTGTATAGCAGTTTCATTACATTAAGGGCAAAAGTAATCCAGAGATTATTTAAAATAAAGAAGGATCAGAGGTGATGGCCCAGGGGCAAATTCATGCCTGTGTTTATTTACTTACAACACCAGTGCTTAGGATTTTGGGAGCGGCAGAGACAGGAAGATGAATATGACTTCCCGAAAGCCAGCCTCACTATTAGCTCAGCAGGAAACCCTATCAAAAGCAGATAAATTAGGGAGTGAAGGAGCAAATCATACTATGCCCTTCCCTAGCCTCTGAACTTACCTGTACAGATCTGTGTGCAGAAACACATGAATATAATTCAAATATACAAGAGCTTATCTTGCATAGCTT
Source organism: Mus musculus (assembly GCF_000001635.26). Classification (NCBI taxonomy): domain Eukaryota; kingdom Metazoa; phylum Chordata; class Mammalia; order Rodentia; family Muridae; genus Mus; species Mus musculus. Next base: position 21,130,172 of record NC_000087.7, read on the forward strand.
ATAAGCAGTGTTCTGTTATCTTAGCCTAGAGTCCCGAGGACTTTATATCATTAGAGTTCCTGAAGCAAACTCCCCAGATATAGCAGATGGGTATATGTTGTTACTATGCAAAGAGACCTCAGTTAAGTGTGTGTGTCAGTGATTCCAAAACAGCTTTTCTTCTCTACCTTTCTTTGTATGGCACAGAACGACCTGTAAATAATTAAAATATGAAAACAAAGCTTTTTCACTAATTTAGGCTTGTGTTAAAATAATATTTATAACATTTTACTAAATGGAAGGGAAATCTTCAGCTCCCAGGAACAATCCTGTAGGCTTCTGTTTTGTCCCATTATGAACAAAATTAATTGCACATTGACAATTCCCACGGTTTTAACTAAATCAGGATGAAGGGATATGTTTCCATACAAATAAGTAATGCCAATGTGATTAATCAAGTAGAAATTGGCAGGGTTAGGATGCCTTTGGCTGATGTGACAATGATGACTGATTAGTCTCTTGTTATGCAAATAACCCTAACCTCTAAGAAAAGAAAAGTAATGATATAGAATATTCCAAGAAGTGGCATGGACAATTATTACTTGATTTCAATTTCTTTTACATACTTTATTAGTTTGAATAATTGTGGCTCACAGAAGATCAAATATTCAAAGGAGTTAGTTTTCTAGGTGGTGGGATGTTTAGAAAGAATTAGGATTTGTGTTTTCATTAAAAGTGATTTGGCACTGGGCTTGAAATATCAAACACCCTTTGGCATATCAAAAACTCTCTCTCATTCTTTCTCTCTCTCTCTCTCTCTCTCTCTCTCTCTCTCTCTCTCTCTCTCTCTGTCACTCTCTCTCTCTCTCTCTCTCATGTTTTAAGCCATCCATCCAGTGGTTGACATCTAGTACTAATCCATCGCATGTTTATTGCACACAGTAAGGCAATCAACATTTATGATATGGATGTGAAATGGTCCTTCTTGCATTTTTTTTTTTTTTTAGTTAACTCAACCTGGGAATATAGAACCGCAGATAAAGAACTGCCTCCATCACATTGGTCAGTTGCCACACCTGTAAGGAATGATCTTATTTGGATGGCTGATGTTGAAGGGTCTAGCCCACTATGGGTAGTGTCAACATCTATGAAAAAAATATACAAGGTGTGGTGGTTATCGTGTAAGGGCCTGAAATTAATTTTTCTGGAAGAACTAAAGATCTATATGGCATGGAAAATTAAAGTGCCTGATAATTTGTAAGTAAATTCCATACTTACCAGCATTCAATATTTTGTCTACCCATATTTCAAAAGTAAAATTATCAAATCTATTTCACCCTGTTTTACTGCATTTAATCTATTAAATTACTTGTAACCAGAAATACTAATAAATTTTAAAGGCCTTTAAAACATGACTGGTTGATATTGTGTTTAACTTCATCACAACTTTGTAAGCAGGAACAAGAGCTAGATTGCCTTCTCATTTTCCAAAGAATCCATGATTCACGGTTGCAAATAGCTTCAATACAAGGTACTTAACCCTGTAAAATTCCTGCTTTGTTTGAATAAAATATTTATTGCTCTAACTTTGGGTTTTCATAAACAGAATTTTGATGTGCTATCCAATGTGCTGCCTCAAAGAGTCTGGCACAATTTCTGACACTAAGAACAGTTTAAAGATAACCAGGGAAAGGTTGGAACAGGGAAAATAACCACCAAGGATGTTGGTGAGTCAGAAACTGAAGGCTTTCACAGGAGGAAAATAAAAACAAAAACAAAACAAACAATCAACAAATGAATAAACAGAAACCCAACCACCAAAATGATAAAAACAATACAGGAGTGAATTACTTGGGCAGAATGTGACTCAAGTCATCAGGACATTTCAGTAGGGATTATATTTTGTATTTCGAGAAGGCCATATGAAAAGGTAAAGCCTAGATGGTTAATGTCTCTGGTGTAATTAGGGAAGGAACCAGCATGAGTGGGGTTCTATCATGCAAGCTGAACTAGGTGATGTCACAGAGCACTGGCCATAGATTGCACATCTATTCCACTTGGAGGCACTAGAATCCCTAGAAGGTGTGTCCACTATTTTCCCAGTGGTGTGTGAAAGGCAGGCCAGCTCCTGAACCCCAACGTTGTTCCTCAAGTTTTTTTTGCCTGGTCTGTATCAAAAGACAGAATCTTGATGACTAAGACATTTTCTTTGGGTAAGTACATTTATGAAGTGAATGGGACCCTCATAGCTATAGAAAGCTGAAAGTTTTCCCTCCCACACTGAGTAACTGTACATTCTAAATTCTCCCATGTTTGGGGCCAGGGGCATGGTTGATCCAGTTTAGTTGATCTCCTGAATTTATTATCCTTGCTAACAATATCTCCTTCACAATTCCATTAAAATGCCAAAGCTCTTCTTTGTCCATATGTATTTTAGAAAATGTTAGTTCTAAATGGCTGATATTGCCTGGACTTGTTGAGGCCAGAGTTGCAGTGGCAAATAATCACCAAATAATCCTGAGGCTGGGTCAGGTGACATAATACAGAAGGCCAGTGGTGTGCTGTGTCCCTGGGATATTTGTGAATATTGCCACCTAATTCAGAGCTTGCAGGTACAAGAGAGGGTAGGTGACAACTCTGACTCATTTTCTTTATTCTTTAATCCTTGATCATTTTGTAAAAGGCATACCAACTTCCACATTGACATAGACATGCAAGGAGATGTTCCTCAGCAGAGGCAAATTAGCTCAGGGCTGAAGACATATTCATCTGAGTATGTTATTCTGAGCTCTCGAGAATTACTTGTTAATTTCCCTTCGATAATTTCCTTGTTTCCCTTATAAATTTATTTATTTATTTATTTATTTATTTATTTATTTATTTATTTATTTATTTATTTATTTATTGTTTGTTCATTTTTTCTTTGGATGGGTGATTAATTTTAATTTGAGTGTGTTTTTGTGTAGCTTTGGCTGTTAGGAAAATCACTCTGTAGAATAGACTAGCCTTTATCTCACTAAGGTTTGCCTCCCTCTGCCTCTTGAGTACTAGGATTTAAGACTTGGGTCACTAACACCTCCTATTAACTTCTGATTTGATTGTTTGTTTTGTTTTTTGTTTGTTTTTCATTTTTGTTTTTTTTTGTTTTGTTTGTTTGTTTGTTTGTTTTTTGTTGTTGTTGTTGTTTTTTTGTTTAAGTTGTTAATGTTGTTGCTGATTTGGAGACATGGTTCCTTTGTCTACCACTGGCTGCCCTGGAACTCACTTTGTAGACCAGGCTGGTCTCTAAGTCAGAAATCTGCCTTATCCTGCCTTCTGAATGCTGAGTTTAAATGCTTGTGCCACCATAGCTGGATTATGAACTTCTTATTTGGATCAAATTAAGTTTAGAAGCCCAAACATGTTTAGCATAGCCTTCTTGACCTACTCAAAAATTCCATTAGAGAAGAGCATTTCTCCAGCATTCTCTCCCATCCTACACTCATTGCCTTTCAGTAACTCATATATATGACAGTAGCAACAGCATTGTGTCTGGTGTAAACAGGCAATACCTTCAATCCAAGGCAATGGGCAAGTATGATATTTGAACACAGAATGATACCCACAAGACATCTGCCCAGGGTTGGTGTGGTCTACCACACCAGGGCTACAGCCATGTAGAAGACAATACCTCTGAAGAGTCTTAGCATGACATCCCTCATGAAGAAGAAGAGGAGGATGTCTTCTTCCAACGTCTTGAGGAATATTGTTGGCTGCAGAATTTCTCAAGGTTGGAAGGAAGGTAATGAGCCTGTCACTCAATGGAAGACCATAGTTCTAGGTCAACTGCCAACAAACCCTTCTCTTTATTTGGTGAAGTATGATGGAAATGACAGCGTCTATGGACAGGAGCTCTACAATGATGACAGGATTTTAAACCTTAAGGTTTTGCCTCCCAAAGTAAGATTTCCTCAGGTAAGGGATGCCCACCTCGCCAGAGCCCTGGTTGGCAGAGCGGTACAACACAAATTTAAGGGTAAAGATGGCTCTGAGGACAACTGGAGGAGGGTTGTGCTAGCCCAGGTGCCAATCATGAAGGATTTGTTTTACAGTACCTACAAGAAGGATCCAGCTCTCTACTTCTATCAGCTCCTGGATGACTACAAGAAAGGGAACCTCCACATCATTCCAGACACTCCTCTGGCTGAGGAGAGATCAGGAGATGACAGTGATGTGTTGATAGGTAACTGGGTGCAGTACACCAGAAAAGGTGGTTCCAAATAGTTCAGAAAGGTTGTTTACCAAATTCTAGCCAATCCTTCACATTCAATTTCACATTTGCAAAGTGTCACAGCAATGCTGCTTATGACCAGAGTGCTTAAACTTCCTTATTCTCATGAAGTTTGTCACATTACCTCCTTGATGAAGGGCACAACCATCCTACTTCTGTACAAAATTGCCCAAGCTCCTCCCCTATCTTACTTTAGGAAGATTTAGACATTCACAACAGAGAGTACTCCAACCTGTGTTGAGCACAGTGTGTTTGAGGAAATCCCCCAGATTCACCATCTTCCCAGTGTATGTCCTACCTATAACTTCTAATTTCCATGGTCTGGGAAGCACTGTTCTGACCTAAGAGATTTCTGAACACTCTGGACTGAAATCCCAAACAGAAGAGTATCAAGGTAAGGGTAATTCAGATTACTATCTTTGTTTTGTTACCTTAGACAGAGACATCATGGCCTCCATGCAGAGGAATGTGTGGATGGACATATATTTAAGGAAGACACTAAACCAGAAAATACCACATTACACCCTCTTAAAAGACTTCTAAGATTGTTGTCATGCCTACCACAGACATTCAGATGATGTGTATTCTTGATTGTGATTTCATGTTTGGAGCTGATGAAGGAGAAAGTACCTGGAATGTCCTAGAATTCTCAAGGTATCAATCAGTGTTCAATTTCTGCTCAATAGTGCTGCAGACATAGGAATAACAGGATAAAACTATTCTATACAATCCTATGAAGCTCCTATCACCATCCTCCTATTTTAGAGAATCTTAGATCTATCACTAATCCTGAGACAGGCAGAAACAATTCTTCTCCTGCACATAGGGGTACTGCATATGTCTCCCCTTACCCAAAGTATTCAACTTACTGTCTTTTACTGAATTGGCTTTTAGAATATACCTGAAATATTCCACTTTTCACCAAAGGATCTACCAGCCCTCCCTGTTCTAATAGAGAGCTACAGTCCACCAATATCCAAAGGGTTCTCAGACATTCTAAATATGCCCCTGTGGGAGTAAACTTACTAAGTCTATTTAATTGGGCCTCAGATCCTTCTGCTTTGACCAAAAGGATTTCAATCTACTGACTCTGAGTTACCAGGGGCCTCAGATCTCATTTTCCCCAAGTGGTCATCAGATGTCCCTTTCTGACCAATAATGACCTTGCAATGTTCTCCTCTGATGCAGACACTTAGACACCCCCCCTCCAATTTTAACTCCCAAATGGCCCTCCAGACCACCCAAGCTTAAAGTACCTGAGCCGAACATTAAGAAGTACAGCCCAGAACAAAAGCTCATTTCCTCAAGGCAGAAACTAAAATGATGTTCTCCTCACCATTCATACCTAGACCCAGGAGATGAACATATGCCTGAGAAGAAGAACTAGTGTGGAACTGTCAGCCAGGTTTTTGATGAGTGCTCAGACTGCTTCCTGATCCGGCACCACATTTACTATAGTGGACAGATGCTCTAGTCTCTGATGAGGAGTTGCTAGCTGTTAGGAAAAACCTGGAATGGGCTCCACTGCATGAGGTAGGCTGTGTCTTTGATCTCACGTCAAGGAAAGAACATGCAAATTTGAACTCTACCCAACCAAACATACTAGTTTACCTGTACAAAGGGGATTTAGATTTCCAATTTCTCACAAAGATACCCCTCTTACCATTGAGTTCCTATCTATTTTTCATGGCTCATAGGGTCTCATTTCTTCCCAATGTCCATTACTGGCTCACTTCTGACCACTAGCCATACATCTCTGATTAGTGTTGGGGGTGTTCTCGGTATGACACTAAGGCCAACAATAGTGCCTACATGCCATTTCTGAATAATTGGATCTTAAATTCCACCATTGTCCAAGTGTACTTCTGAAAGACTTTTCTCATTACATGGGGTCTCTACAGTAGCATCTTTGTTCATCAGGCCTCTAGTTGTACCTTCTGGCCTAAGCAGGTCTTATACTTCACTTAAAGAGATGCCAAATTTACACAATGTAGACAAAGATGCATTGAGCATTCTCATACTCATTAATATAACATTCCTCCCCTCAGGTTTGAAGTCTCCAGAGCAGCAAAGAGAGTGGGGAGTAGAACTCATCATCTTTAGGTCACTCAGCATCGATGGGTTGTTTCCAACCTTAGTATACAGACATGGATGGTTGAACACAAACCTGTCAGGCTGATAAAGAACTAGACATCTACTAACGTCCTTGGAACCATGTTCAGATTGCTGCACATCCTCCTGAAGATGCCACAGATGACATGGTTCTTTGTGATTGTTGTTCTCTTCTTGTTGTTGCTGTTTTCTTTTAACTTTTGAAGAGGATACTTTATTAGTCTGTTGCTATGTTAGTCATCTCCTGGCATTAGAAACCAACATCCCACTGTTTAAATGTTTTACATTTCCTACTCTTTTTGAAAAACACAACGTATGCACATCATTTTTTCCTATTGTTTCAAAGACATACCACTATGTAATTCAACTTTACAATTGTAAACATTTTGACCAATATTCACATGAATATAAATTTTATGTGTAAACTTCTTCCTGTGCTGTGTTATTTTTCACCAGATGACAGTTTCATTTGAGGTCATTTGAAAGATCGTTCCTTACTATGTGTTTTTAAAAGATATATTTTGGAGCTGAGGGGTATGGCTGAATATCTTCAGCACAATAAACACCTTCTATAACATTACTATCTAGTGGATTATAAGTATCAGGTTGTACACAGTAGTAACTAAAATAATGGACAATTTGAGAAAGATTTTAGGGTGAAATCTCTCATAATATACAGAAAAAAAGGAAATCCTAGATATTAATCAAATCTATGCACACCAAATGAACATTGTGGGTTTTGTGGGTTTGTTTGTATATGTCTTTGTAGTGCGAATGTCCAACCTTTATGTCTTAATTGATGATTGTAAACAGTGCTCAGAGTGTGTGCATGTGAATTAAAGGGCACCATGTCTTTAGTGTTTAGATTAATTTCACATATAATTATCTGTCTATCTGTCATCTATGTATGTATGTATGTATGTATGTATGTATGTATGTATGTATGTATGTATGAAGTAATGATTGAATGTATTTATATAGATATGTATGCAACTATTTCTCTATCATCTACCTATCTCTCTCTCTTTCTATTTCTCTCACCCTCTTTCTCTGTTTATCTCTTATGCATGAATATATGCATGCATGTAGCTAGGTAGGTGTGGTATTTTTAATGTAATTGGTTCCCATCGGCCCATAGGCTGTATTAGGATGATTAACCTTGTTGGACTAGGTGTTTCCTTGTTGGAGGAAGGGTGTCACTGGAGGAGGTGGGTGGTCTCACACATGTTCAAGTTAGTTATGCCCAGTAGGGCTCTGTGTGTTTGCTGTCTCTCTGTCTTTCCAAGAGTAGCTGTGATAGAGTGTTCAGTGATTCAAGGAGGGGATGTTGGTTAGATGGCATATAAAGCAGGCAAGACACATTTACATACATGTTAGAAGAAGCAAGCTTTAAGAAGCACAAACAATCTCACACACACACACACACACACACATTTGTTGGACAGTGCAAATCTTCAACCACTTTAAATATATACTCACATTTGGTGGATGGAACAAAGCACCAACTTTATTTTTCTCACACTGCTTATATATCTCTGCACAATCTTTCAATTAGTATAAAATTTATACTGGTTACTTTCTATTTTCTTCTAGTGAATAATTATGAGTATGTATAAGGAGAAGCATCTTCTCACTATACTTTTATGATGAGCTATTTATAAATTATGTTTATAAATATCCAATATTATTCCCAAGAACCAACACGCATTTCTAACTAAAAAACTTGTTATAGATTAACAAGTTGTAAGCAAGTAGGGTAATTTTTATTTCAGCCAGTTTCTCTTACTGGTAGACTGAAATTTGCCGTTATACAGAAAGGATTAGTTTTTATCTATCTCAAAAATTAATCCTTCAAAAATCTTAAAAGAATCACAAAACTAAACTTTTATATAAAAACCTATCATCCCTTTCTACTTTGAATCCTCAGGGTGCACATCTGTTCATTAACCATGTTTTTCTTAAATCATATCAGGAATCAGAATGAGGAAATAGGTACAAGGAAATAATAATCATCTGAACACCAGCCTGACTTTGAAAAAAAAAAAGGCATGTTTTTTGTAGTAATTCTTTCCAAGATTGTGGTTGAAGTATTAATCGCATCAGCTGCAATCCTTGAGAAAGTTCGATCTAAATAACACTGTGGGTGGCAATGATATTGCCCAGTGAGGGGCTGGAACCCCCCTTAAATTTTCATACAATCCATAGATTATGAGGAATGTGATGTGAGGGCAGCAAGTAGGGAGAAACTCTACAACAGCATGAGTGGTAACAGAGTGGTACCAGCTTTTAAGTGTTTAAGAGTGGTAAGAGATTTTAAGTGGTTCACCTCACCAAGAATCCATCAAAGCCCTGTATTTTGAAGGTAAAATGTACATTCTGGGGAGCCCCTCTGCCATGCTTAATATTCTAATAAAATTAAAAATAATATTAATTTCTCATTTAATAGACCCTGCTTACAGTCCCCCCAAATTTTACTCCCCACGGTTCTTTTACTACCTCCCATCCTCTCCAGTTCCTCCCCCTTTCGGTCATCATTCATCAAATACTTCTCTTTCAAATATCTCTTCCTGCATTTCCTTATTCAACCCCATCTCCCTCCACCATGCCACCTGATCTTCTCCTTCTTGTCCACCTTTGTACACTAATAAATCCATTCTATTTCTCCATACCATGGGCATCCATGTATGCACCCAAGTCCTTCCTCTATACCTAACTTCACTGGATCTACAGATTGTAGACAGGCCATCACATATGTAATGTTGAATGTCTTAATGTTTCTATTGCTGTCACCAAAAACTATAACCCAAGCACAAGTTGGGGAGGGTAGGACTTATTTGCAATGTGGGTACTGTAAAGAAAAGAGACACTGAGCAAGAGACTGCCCCAAGAACGAGACAGATACCAGACCACCTAAGTCCTTTTCTCAGAGGATGATGACTACATGATATGGGGAACAGACACCCTACGTGACACTAGGGTAACCCCAGCTGTGGAAGAGACCCTTATGACTTCCCTTCATGATATCAGAGCAGAGTTTTTAGTCCTGACAGAGCCACTGGAGAAATTGAGGACCCAGAAATCCTTAGTATTCGGGGCTACTGGTCAGAAACCATACTCTTAGACCACTGATAAGAAAGTTAATCTATGAATAAGCCAAGTAACTCATTCCTCCCTCATCATTCCTCAAGCCCCACCACATTGTTGTGGAGAGACATACTAGCATATTTAAAATCCCAAATAAGCTGCTCTTTGGAAGGAACTTCAATCCCTTGGCAAGCCTGTCCCTATAAATTTAACTTTAAAATTAGAAGAAGAATATAGATTACATGAGTCTCAAGCCCCGTCAAGAAAAGTACTAGAATGGACCTATTTAGAGAGATATCCAACAGCCTGGGCAGAGACTGGTGGTATAATTGAGACAAAAATGGTGTCCCCCCCATCATTGTGACATTGAAAACTGGTGAGATTCCTTTCGGGGTACAACAATACACCATGAGCAAAGAGGCCAGTGAGGGCATCAGACCTCACCTTCAAAGGCTCTTAGAACTAGGCGTGTTTGGTCCTTTGTCAGTCTTCCTGGAATACTCTGTTGCTACCAGTTAAAAAGCAAGGCTTTGCCACCTGGCACTCCCTAATAATCCCCCCTTACTAAAGAGACTGGGACTTTCTCATGGACCCCATATATGGGGAGGCCTTTAAAAAGATTAAAAAATCGTGCTTAGTGCCTCAGCCCTAGTCCTGACAGATGTGACCGAGCCATTCACTCTCTATTTAGATAAAAGAGCAGAAATAGTGAGATAGGTCCTGAACTAAGCTCTGGGAACATAGAAAAGACTTGTGGCCTACTTGTAAAAAAAAAAATAGACCCAATGCCCAGTGGATGGCCGTCTTTCTTAAAAGATATCAATACTTCTCAAAGATGCTGACAAACTGACTCTAGGTCAAGGAACTATAGTAGTAGCCCCCCTCTGCCCCCATGCCTTAGAAAGCATTGTTAGGCAGCTGCCAGATTGCTGGATGACTAATGCTCACAGGACCCATTATCAGAGCCTCTTTCTGACTGAGAGAGTGTAGAGAGAGTGTAATTTGCACCCCTGCTATCCTGAATCCTTCCACCTTGCTGCCTGAAGCTGACAACTCCCTACCAGTGAAGGTGTATAGACATCCTGGCAGAAGAAACCAAAACTAAGAAAGAAGTCATTGACCAGCCATGGTCAGGTTGCCACAATTGGTACACAGATGGTATCAGCTTTTTGATTGAAGGTAAAAGAAAAGTGGTGCCAGCAGTGGTCAACGGAAAAGAAACCATCCGTGTAAGCAGCTTTACTGAAGAAATGACAGTCCAGAGAGAAGAGCTAATCACACATACCCAAGCCTTGCAGCTGGCCATAGAAAAGAACATCAATATCTAAACAGACAGCATGTATGCCTTTGCCACATGCATGGTAGTATCTGTAGAAAAAGGATGCTACTCACTTCTACTGGGGAAGATATTAAAAATAAAAAGGAAACCTTGAGACTATTAGAAGCCATACACTTTGCAAAAAACTGGACATCATACATTGCCATTGTCACCACAAAGTCCATGAGGCCATAGTGAAGGGAAATCTGATGCCTGAACTGACTGGCCTAAAAAAAATAAATGAATAAAATAAAGAACGTGAAGACCATTATAAACTCAAAGATGCAGGCTTTGACTATACTCCAGAAGATCAGAAATTAACAGGCAACATACCTGATATATGTGGGTGTACTACCCAGGGAGTCTCTAGGACCAAGATGGTTGCTCTGTCCTGCCCACAATAGAAAGGTAACAATATGTCTCCAATCTAAACCACCTCATGCACTTGGAAATTGAGAAGGTCAAAGAAAATGTTGAGAGCTCAAACTGCAATGTTATAAGATTGCCAGATGTTGCCCAGGGGATTGTTAATGAATGCCAAGCATGTGCCCTCACCATTGCTGGGCACCACAAGAACACCCCCCCCCCAGAAGGTGGATAAGAGTTGACTGGCCATGAGCATACTGAAAAGTAGACTTTACTGAAGTTAAACCAGCCAAGTACAGTAATAAATATCTATTTGTTTTTTTGTAAACACCTTTTCAGGCTTGGTCGAAGCCTTCCCCACTAATAACAAGAACACCCATGCCATGGGAAAGAAGATATTAGAGGAAAATTTCCCAAGATTTGGCATCTCTAAGGTACTTTCATCAGACAATGGCCCCTCCTTCATTGTCCAGGTAAGCCAAGGGTTAGCCAGACAATGGGGGATTCATTGGAAGATACATTGTTCTTACAGATTCCAGACTTCAGGACAGGTAGAGTGGATGAATAGAGCATTAAAAGAAACCTTGACTAAATTGGTTTTAGAGACCTACAGAAAAGATTATGCAGCTCTTTTTCCCTTTGCCTTGTTCTGAGTATGGAACACCACAGGGAAATTTAAACTTACACCATTCAAACTCCTCAACTTGGGACGCCCCTCCCTTTAACAGAAGCAGGTGCAATGTTTGAACTTGATGTTTCTTTTTCAGAACCCCCTCTAGCTCACTTGAAGGCCCTACAATTGGTCAGAAAAGATGCCTTGGAAATGCTGAAACACAATAAAAAACAAAAACAAAAACAAAAAAACAAAAAAACATACTAACCAGGAACCATCTTCGTGCCACATAAATTTCAAACAGAAGATCATGTCCGGGTCCGGTGCCACCATTCTGGCAAACTTGAACTCAGATCAAAAGGATGCTCCCTGGTGCTTCTGACAAGCCCTGCTGCCGCACCTCCAGCATGTAACCGCTTCTGGCCTGCCATGGCCCACTGGCCTGGCACTGCACAGGATCCCCCCTTCTTCCCTCCTCCCACTGGCAAGAGTCTCTTTCGTCTCATTCAAGGGGCTTCTGAGGTTCTCAATCTTACAAATCCTAAAGCTGTGACCTCAGGTTGGCTTTATTTGGCAGCTGGGCCAGAGGTTTAATTTTCTAACTTATAAAATTAGAACTATGTACTAGAAGGAGTGGGAAATGTGAGAACCCAACTTAGAGCATTTCTCCCTGGAAGGTGAAGCCCCTGGACATTCTCCAAGCTTGTATTCCCTGAGCTCTAAAAATACAGCCAGAAAGAAGCTCTATGTTCTCTACAGCCACCAAAAAGCATTTTGGTTTCTGAGCCTTACAGCTAGAGATTCGAAAATTGGAGTTTTGCCAAGGACATCTGGGCAGAGAAGAACACTCCTCCCGACTCTTCCCAACTCTCCAAACTCTCCTCCCAACTCATCTCAATTCCTCAGGTGGCTAATAAAAACCCTCTTCTGTCACATCTCAGAGTCATACGCCCCTGCCCTGCACAGTGGAAGGAGTTTGTCCTTAGCTAGCTGATAATAAAACCTCTTACAGTTTGCATCAGGTGTGGATTTCTCTCAAGTCATTTGGGTGCTGGCCATCTCATCTGAGGACTTTAATGGACTTGAGAGGAGGTCCATCTTCAGGGTCTTACACATGGAGACCTAAGAAAAAATTCTTCAAACTATTATGCAAAATCAAAAGAGAAGGAACACTATTGAATTTGTTCTATGAAGCCAGATTACAATTATATTCAAACCATACAAAAACTCAATGAAGAAAGGAAACTTCAGATCATTTTCCCTTATGAATATCGAAGCAAAAATACTCAATAAAATCACTGAAAACCAAATAAAAGAATACATCAAAACGATCATCCATCATGGTCAAGTAGGCTTCATCCCTGTGATGCAGGGATGGTTTAATATATGGAAATTTGTCAACTTAATCCACTATAGAAACAAACTCAAAGACGAAAACAACATGATCACCTCATTAGATGCTGAGAAAGCATTTGACAAAATACAACACCCATTCATAATAAAAGTCCAGGAAAGGTCAGGAATTCAAGGCCCATACCTAATATAAAAAAAAAAAGTCAGCAAACCAGTAGGAAACATTAAACTAAAAGAAACAATCGCATTAAAATCAGGGACGAGACAAGACTGCCCACTTTCTTCATACCTATTGAATATAGTAGTTGAAGTCCTAACCAGAGCAATTAGACAATAAAAGGAAAACAAATGAATACAAATTGGAAAGGAAGAAGTCAAAATATCACTATTTCCAGAATATATGATAGTATGTATCAGTGACCCAAAAATGCAAAAAAGAGAAATCATAAACCTTATATACGACTTCAGTGCAGTAGGTGAATATAAAATTAACTCAAACATATCAGTGGGCTTTCCCTACACAAAGGAAAAGGAGGATGAGAAAGAAATTAGGGAAAAAACACCCTTCACAATACTCACAAATAATATAAAAAAGCTTGGTGTGATTCTAACTTAGAAAGTGAAAGATACATATGATAAAAACTTCAAGTCTCTGAAGAAAGAAATGAAACAAGATCTCAGAACATGGAAAGATCTCCCATGCTCATGGATTGGAAGGATTAATATAGTAAAAATGTGTGTTCTGCCAAAAGTAGTTTAAAGATTCAATGCAATCCCCATCAAAATTCCAACTCAATTCTTTACTGAGTTAGAAAAGGCAATTTACAAATTCACCTGGAATTAAAAAAAAAAACCCAACAACAACAACAACAAAAAAAACCTAGTATAAGAAAAACTATTCCCAACAATAAAAGAACCTCTTGTGGAATCACCATGCCTGAACTCAAGCTGCACTACAAAGCAATTGTGATAAAAACTACATGGTACAGGTTTAGTGGTAGGCAGGTATATAAATGAAATAGAACTGAAGTCAGAAAAATAAACCCACACACCTATAGTCACTTGATCTTTGACAAAGGAGCTAAAACCATCTAGTGGAAAGAAGACAGCATTTTCAACAAATGGTGCTGGCTTAATTGGCAGTTAGCATGTAGTAGAATGTAAATTGATCTATTCTCATCCCCTGTACAATGCTCAAGTCTAAGTCGATCAAGGAACTGCACATAAAACCAGAGACACTGAAACTTATAGAAGAGAAAGTGGGGAATAGCCTGGAATACATGGGCAAAGGGGGAATATTCTTGAAAAAAAATACCAGCAATATCTTGTGCTATAAGATTAAAAATGGACAAATGGGACCTCATAAAATTGATAAGATTATACCCAGAAGTTCAAACTTGTAATAAGGATACATGCTTCACTATGTCCTTATGTATAATAACAAGAAGCTGAAATGAACCCAGATGACTCTCTTTAGAGGAATGTATATAGAAAATATGGTACATTTATTTAATGAATTACTACACAGCTATTAAAAACAATGAATTCATGAAATTTTTATACAAATGGATGGATCTGTATGATATCTTTCTAAGTGAGATAACCCAATCACAAAAATCACACATGATATTCACTCATTGGTGAGTGGATATTATCCCTGAAGCTCAGAATAACCAAGGTAAAATATGCAAAACCCATGAAACTGAAGAAGATAGACCAAAGTGTGGCTAAGTACCCCACAATTCCCTGGGACTAAACCACCAATCAATGAAAACAAACAATGGGACATATGATTCCAGCTTTCTATGTAGCAGAGGATGGACTAGTCAGGCATCAATGAGAGGAGAGACACTTTTTCCTGTAAAGATACTATGCCCCAGTATGGGGAATACCTGGGCTGGAATTGTTAGATGGTGTGTTGGGGAGATGGGGGAGAAGGGAGAGGACAGGAGATTTTTGGAGTGTAAACTAGAAACGGGGATAATATTTGAAATGTAAATAAGGAAAATATATAATAGAAAAAGAAAGGAAATAATTTATTTGAAGGTTTTATGAGATAAATTCATGTTTGGCAAACATATTATACGAACAATGTTCAGGTCTTTTGTTGAGGCAAAATCAAAAAAGTTCTTCTTTCTCAAAATATGGTGATATAGTTCCAAGAGTAGGTATATGTGCTGCTAAACCTTGTATATAAGAATAGATAAATATAGGTAAAATTAGAAATGAAGTATATGTAAACTTAACAAGACTTCCTCCATTTCAGGTGACTAGGTAAAATCTAATGAACTGCAGGACACAATTAATACCTGACACTGGAAATGCTATACCTTCCAAAAGAGCCTCCTCTGAAACTTTTATGTCATCGTGCTCATCATCAAAGTCCAAGTGTAATAAGTAACCTTCCTTTGGTATCACCATCAATTTCTTAAGTGCCATTCTTCTCTTAAGAACTCAGTAGTCTTAGTTAAAAAACAAACAATAAAAATAAAAAGGAAAAAAAAGAACTTAGTTACCTGACTAAAAATTATCATTTAAATAATTAAAAATAACAAAACATCAAATAATTATTTTAGCTCAATGAAAGATAATTTCTTTTGTTACTTAACATGTATATTTTTAATCAATTGCCTTTTTCAGAGAGTTCTGTATACATATTCAATATGTTGATGCATATATATATACTTACCCGTACCATTTTCTCCATGTATCCCATTTATCATGTCCCTCTCCCTCACAACTTGTTTTAAAAACTTCTTTAACTCACTTCTTTAAAAACCTCCTTTAGAACCAAAGTTATCAATCTGCCATTTCTCAGTTTAAAAAAAAAAAACAAAACAAAAACTGGCCAACCTTCAACATGTGAGTCCTCCCCTCCTCCCAATAAACAATGAGCAACATCCTTTAACCTTTGAGGCATCTGAATTTTGGTCCTATCTCCCACAGATTCTTTTTAAACAAAACATCAGCAATTCTGTTTAACAGTTTATCTCAGTCTAAGGTATACTCACAGTTCTATCCAGAAAGATAAAGAACATGGTAACTGTATATTCATATCAAAAAGATCCACCACTAAGTCTACAAAAAAACATGAACTACCACCACCACCCACACAGAAAGACCTTATATTGGAGAAATTAGGGATTTGGGGAAGCCGAGGATTTCAAACATCTGAAGATTGTAAGTTAAAGGCCAGACCAAGCTGGGCCAGCTGAAACTACAAAGATAGATCCCATCCTACAGAACCTAAACTGAGAGAAAAAGCTGAACTTGGTGGTGCAAGTCTTTAATCCCAATACATGGGAGATTGGGACAGAAGGATCTGTGGTCAGAATCCATCCCCAATGACTTATGAATCTCTTACAATATCTCCTCTTCTTCTTTTCATTCATCTTCCTATGCCATTCTACTGTCTGCAATGTTCATACAGTCTATACCAAAGGAACACACCATAGAGAAGACAATGAGGAGGGACGAATCCTCAGTGTGTTTCTAAGGGATCCTGTACAGCACACAGGACAAGCGCCAAGGCATCTCATCCATGGCTCCCTGTTCCCTGACCCACAGTCCTGCAGCTGGTTCTCTGATCCTATCCCCAGGCCCAAAGCTTTTCTCTTCCAAGGGTTCCGAATTCTCTATGGCCCTGACCTGTTCAATCCTCTTCCATGAATACGGTCCTCCACCTTCCATTCACCCTCAGATTCCACAGGAAATGGCGATCAGGAGGCTTTTCCTCACTTAGTGGCCTCCTGGGCCTGAGATTCCCCACCCTGTCACACCTCGATTAACTGTACAACAACCCTGATCTAGGCAGATTATCACTTACAGGTCATGTATGAGGAGAACACCTTCACAACTGCACCCTTCTGTGCTTAGCTCCTCAATGGCAAAAAAAAAAAAAAAAAAAAAAGTTGTCAGGAGCCAGACCCGGACAGAAGCCTCAGAGGATCCTTTGTGATGCCAGCTGGAGCAAACAGGTCTCACCAAAGAACTGTGCTGATTGGCTGAATACACCCTGCGCATGCGTTCACGGAATACCAAGTACTTTGAAGGGAGATTTTAGAAGGTGGGAGTAATCTACTGGCTTTAAGACAAATGATTTCCAGTTTGTTGGTTGACAAGTGCTTACAAACTTGAAAATCCAGAACAAATATGTAACATATGAAATACAGCAAATGGCTCTACTTAATTTCAGCTGTAGAGGCTCTTGTACGCATTTTTGGTTTTTTATTTATTTATGTGCATAAACATTTAATAATGTGGACTTCTGCATGTACACACGCACACCAGAAGAGTCTATGCTGCCCTAAGAGTTCAGAAGGGAGCATACACATTTCCTTCAACCCCTGGTACTCTCCTGTCTCTACTTTCCTAGTCCTCAGCTTGATTAGAAGAGTGTGCTATGCAGTGCAGGCCCTCTCTCTCTCACTTATGTGCTTGGCCACTCAGGCCCACTCTCTCACTTAGGCATTAGGCTGGGCAGGCACTCTCTGTCTCTCTCTTTCTCTCTCTGTCTCTCTCTGTCTCTCTCTCTGTCTCTCTCTTTGTCTCTTTGTCTCTTTGTCTCTCTGTCTCTGTCTCTGTCTCTGTCTCTCTCTCTCTCTCTCTCTCTCACTCTCTCTCACTTAAGTGCTAGGCTGCACATGTCCTCTCTCTCTCTCTTATGTGCTAGACTGCCCAGGGCCCCTCTCTCTCTTATATGCTAGGCTTCCCAGGACCTCTCTCTCACTTAGATGTTAGTCCTTGCAGGCCCTCTTTCTCACTTATGTGCTAGGCTGGGCAGGGCCTCTCTCTCACTTATGTGCTAGCTGCCCAGGTCACCTCTCTCACTTATGTGCTAGGCTGAGAAGCCCCTCTCTCTCACTTATGCCGCAAGAGAGCACTGATTCTCTGAAACTGTGATTGTGCATATGTTATGAGCCACAATGTGAGTGCTTTGTGCCTGGTCCTCTACATAGAACAGGTGTTTTTCTTTTCTTTTTTGTTTTTATTATTATTATTATTATTATTATTATTATTATTATTATTATTATTGTTATTATTATTATTAAATTTCAAGACAGGGATTCTCAGTGTAGCACTGTCTTTCCTGGAACTTACACCTGGCTGGCTTTGAACTCAAAAATCCTTGTCCTCTGCTTCCCAAGTGCTGTGATTGAAGGCATGAACCACCACTGCCCAACCAACAGTTGCTCTTAACAGCTAGTTTTTCCATTTTTTCAACTAGTCTAGTGTGTATTTCATGTATCCTAGAGCATTCCGCCCATTTACTTGCAGTGTTTTCCTACTTGTGCATTAGATTTTCAAGGCTGGTTTGGTGAAAAGAAATGAAAGGAAGTAGTTAGGCACTTTAATAATAATAATAATAATAATAATAATATAAACATTTTAATGTCTTTAAGTCTATCATTTTTAAAATGTATGAGTGCTCTGTTTATGGGTTCACCTTCATGAAAGAAGGGGACATCAGATCACTTTATATATGGTAGTAAGCCACCATGTTATTGCTGGGAATTGAAATCAGCAACTGTAAAATAACAGCCCCTTCTCATAACTGCTAAGCAATCCCACCAGTTCTAGAAATATGTTTTGATTTAATTTTTATTGCATTATGATAAGAAAATATACATAATTTCAATTTATCTGAATTTGTTAACAACTAAAAACATATTTTGAGTAAACAGACTTACATCACATTCTTCTTTTTATTTTGTACCCCAACTCCTCCAGCTGATGCCCACTCAAAACCTATCAAACCTTTCATTTTTATCATGTTCCTTAATATTTATAAAATATTTAACAATAAAAATGAATATTAAAAAAGTTGTTTGATATAAAACAACAATCAATTGAATAGTCTTATTGATATGTTTGTCTGCAGCAATACTGAAAATACATTTCTCTCATAAATTTTAAATAACTCCAAATATATTAACTGTATGATATATTAAAATAATATATCACTATTAGTTTTTTTGGTGAACATAGTCTTTTGGTTTGTTTGTTGTTTGTTTGTTTTGTTTTTAGGAGATCTTAAAATTCTTGACTTACAGATTATGCTAACAGGACCCTGAAGTTGTCTTGTGTGAGGATAGTCCAGTGACTGGCAAATACAGAAGTGGATGCTCACAATCATCTATTGGATGGAACACAGGACCCCCAATGGAGGAGCTAGAGAAAGTACCCTAGGAACTGAGGTTGTTTGAAACCCTAAATAAGAACAACACTATTAACTAACCAGTACCTCCAGAGCTCATGTCTCTAGTTGAATGTGTAGCAGGGGATGGCCTGGTAGGCCATGTGTGGGGGGAGAGGCCTATGGTTTTGTGAAGGTTATATGCCTCAGCTCAAGGTACTACTAGGGCCTGGAGGTGGGAATAGGTATTTTGGGGATCAAGGAGGGGGGAGAGGGGAGGCGGGAGGGGACTTTTGGAATGTAAATGAAGAAAGTATCTAATAAATATAAAATTAATATAAAATCTTGGCTTACTGTGATACAAAAAAAAAAGAAAAAAAGAAGAACAGTTTATGGACACTGGATTTCATTGTAATAAGGCTGTACTTGAATGTCCCTCACATCTCCAAAGTATTTTACCTCCATAGTAGCTAAGGGAAGAGTTGACATATCTGCTGCAGCAAGGAATGAACTGTAGGCATTATTTTTGGATACTAATTTCCTGCTATGTACAAAGCTATTTGATTTGAGTGATTGTTGTCATTCTCAGGCCACAGGTAACAGGGTACATTCACTTAAGGAATGGGTGTTTATTAAGATGGTCTATCCATGATGTCATTGTTCAACAGTTTCAATGAAGAATTGTTCTGCTTCGAGAGTGTCACAGACGTTAGTTGATGATAGAATTCAGTTTCATTGGATGTGATGTTTTTTGCAAAAGCATTCATCTCAGAATAATAGTAACTTTATTGCAAACTTGAAAAATGGAAAAACTCAGAGTAGAAGTGGAAGCTAAAATACTACCACCTTTTTGCTACTGTGATGACAGATGACTGATAAATCCTCTCTCACTCTTTGTAGGAATGTGTAAACAGGAACAATCAGCAATGGGTTTGGCTAAGATTGTTTTCCTGCTGTCCAAACCCTGTTACTCAGTATGCTTTGTGGTGGCCAGGAAGCTGAGTTCCTGAGGAAGTAAAGTTCTGGAGGAAGCATGGTAGGCAGAAGTCTCTGTGGAGGGAGTCAGTGAACTGTTGAAAGATGGTTAATCCTGGTTCAGCTGGGGGTCCCAGTGGGATGATGGTGGAGGGATGGAGGTGTTACTAAAGGAGAAAGGAGAGCAGGTGACCCTCATTGGACTCCTGTGGTTAATGCTTCTGGGTTCACAATCCACTTTACCCAAGAAAAACCGAGAACTTTTTCGCTATGGGCAGGAGATTGAACAAATTATCACCTAGCTGAAACCAGGAAGGCTAGGGAATTGGAGACCCTAAAAGTATTCTTGGGGCCTGGGGATGTGAGTTGTGAGTAAACTGGCGGTCAGTTACTGGTGGAAACAGACTAGATCCTTTTCTGTACTGCTGCTGCCCACCAGGAATTCAAAAAACAAACTGAAGACCAGTCTTCATTTTCCTTTACCTGGTTTTGAAAGGCCAGATTTCCAAAATTTGCGTATATAGGCGCCAAAGTGCTTCCAAATCCAGAGGCTCCTCTCAACCTCAGAAGAGCTGGTACTTCAGACATGATTCAGGGAAGGCTGTGTTTATGTATGTGTTGTTTTGGTATAGGAAGGTAAGCTCTAACTCTGTATCTCAGTATTATCTTAGCACATGTGCAGTTTGGACTGGCCTTGAAAATGAAGTACTCAGCCTTACAAATTTACTGGGGCCTAAGGAAACATGTCTTCTATATTTTTTATACTTAAATTTTATTTTTTATTTATTTATTTTTTCATTGTTGAAGATTGAATCCAGAGCTTCTTTGTGTAGCATTAAAATATAAGTCCAGTCAGGCGAAAAGTATTTCATTAATATTTGCAAAAAAAAATAATAATAATTGTTTATATATCTTGTTGTATTACCAAACAAGAACAGAATCTTCAGTAACTAATGATAATTAAAATGCAAATTCTGAAGAAGTAATTGGAGATACACTGTATTATGTTCAAACTTATTATTTCCTTCTTAGTGTAAGTATTTCAATGAAAGTATAATTGATTGTATAGCAAGTAATCTATGTTAACATTTTGTATATGATGTATATTCCAAACAATAATTCTGTATGATTAATCTTTAATTTTAATGGTTTTCTTGGAGGGTATAGTGTTGTGGGTCAAACTCTCATTGTCATGCCTGTATATCAAAAGCTGAGCCATCAAACTCTAAGATCTGCATCTGTACTTTTTAAAACATTAATTTCTTTATAGATTTCCAGTACAAAATCTTCAGGGAAAATTTGAAGGTACATTTTTGGATATATAATTTTTTAAACTATATAGTATTAGCATAATTTCTATATTAGGAAATATTAGTTAATATACTGTATGACATCATAGTGAATTATTCTTTTTATATGTAGTATTTTGTAACTATTTTTATTTTTATTTATTTATCTATCTATCTATTTATTTATTTATTTTTACTAGATATTATGTTTCTTTACATTTCAAATATTAGTCATTTCTTTGTTTCACCCCAGATAATCCCTATTCCATTTACCCTCTCTGTGTTTTTATGAGGGTCTCCTCCATCTTTCAATTTTACCCTCCCCACCCTGGTACATGCCTACACTGGGGAATCAAGCCTTCACAGGACCAAGAACCTCTCCTCCCACAGATGTCTGACAAGGTCATACTCTGCTATATATGCAGCTGGAACCATGGGTTGGTGCTTAGTCCCTGGGTGCTCTGGACAGTCTGGTTGGTTCATATTGTTGTTATTCCTATAAGGTTGCAAACCCATTCAGCTCTTTCAGTTCTTCCTGTATCTTGTCTACTGGGAACCCCATGATCAGTCTGATATTTGTCTGTGAGCATCAGCCTCTTTTCTTGCCAAGAAATGGCTGAGCTTCTCAGGAGATAGCCATATTTGGCTCCTGTCAGCAAGCAAGTGTTGGTATCCACAATAGTGACTGGGTTTGGTGTCTGTATATGGGATGGATCCACAGGTTGGGCAAACAATGGATAGTTATTCCTTCAGTCTCTGCTCTGCACTTTGTCTCCATATTTTTTTCCAAGGAGTATTTTGTTCCCCATTCTAAGAGGGATTGAAACACCCACACTCTCATCTTCCTTCTGCTTGAGCTTCATGTGGTCTGTGAATTACATTTTGGATATTCTGAATTTTTAGAATAGTATCCCTTTATCAGTGAGTGTGTACCATGTTTGTAATTTTGGGATTGGGTTACCTCACACAGGATGATATATTTTATATCCTTCCATTTGCCTGTGTATTTAATAAAGTCATTGTCTTTGTATCATTTGCATATATTTTTATCTCTATTGCTCTATTCTACAGCTTGAGGTCGAGGATGTTTCCCCCTGTACTTCTTTTATTGTTGAGAATAGTTTTTCAATATCCTGGATTTTTTTTTTATTTCAGATGATTTTGTAAATTGTTCTTTCTATCTTTATGAATAATTGAGCTTGAATTTTGATTGTGATTTCACTGAATTTATAGATTGCTTTTGGCAAGATCACCATTTTTACTGAATTAATCGTGCCAATCTATGAGCATGGTAGGTCTTTTCATTTTCTGAGATTTTCAATTTCTTTCTTCAGAGACTTGAAGTTCTTGTCACACAGATCTTTCACTTGCTTGGTGCGAGTAACAGAAAAGTATTTTCTACTTTAAGTAAATGTTAATGAGACTTTAAATTTTGATTTACATTGGTTGTGGAAATATGGAAGTATTGCACAAAGTTTTAGAAATGTACTTTATGGTTTATTATGTTTAACAGTATAGAAAAAATCAGTTACATAATCAGGCAATTTGTATATTTTAATTGAATTATGTTTTACACTAAGTCTTAACTGAGTCAATATAGGAAAAAAATTAAACTTTCTATTTGGTAGAACAGAATAAAACCCTACTTTGAAATACAATTAATTTACTAAAAAAGATTACCTATCTATCTATCTATCTATCTATCTATCTATCTATCTATCTATCTATCTATCTATCTATCTATCATCTATCTACCTCTCTATTTTCTATCTATCTATCATCTATCTATCTATCTATCTGTCTGTCTGTAAACTTTAATTTTGAAAATCTAAAACATAAAATAAAACTTCTCTGATAATCTCTTAGAAAAAAAATCTGCAATTACTTCCCATTAGATGATTTTTTACTGCTATTTTTCTTTTTATAGTATGAAAAGAACAATTTAATTTTTTTGAGCGTTCTTTTCCTATTTGTATAAATTTGACTGCTTTCATTACTTTGCTTTACAGGGTCATGATCAACAACAAATTATATGAGCAGTATAAAAATATGTTTCAGAAGTTGTATGTGGGTGTAGAGAAATTCGATAAAGAACAAGAAAAACAAGTGGTTGGTATAGTAAGTAACTTTATAATTAACCTCGTATACCTATGTATCAATTAGGAATGGAGAAACTAGCCTTGTGTTCGACACTTGAAACTAAATTAAGTCTCATTATCTAACTATCCTTGGTTCTGTTCAAGTCCTACTGAATTGTAAATCAGAGAGGTATGGTCACATACTATACCAATGAAAACCACTAAGAATTTTAATGGAGATGAGATCATAAATTTCCAAGAGACAGACATTTGCTGAGAGATGAAGAGAGGATTACCAGTTTTTACAATATGTCAGCCTCAGGTATAGTTGAAAGATAGAGAAAGATTACTTACTGTTGTCATCTGGACTCTGTCGTTAATTTTAGAAAACCAAATCAAACTAGCAAAGTAGTTTTAAAATCCTAAACTTAGTCCCTATTTAGTAAAAAAAAAAAAAAAAAAAAAAAGTGTATGGAAACAACTTTCCTAACAACCATGGCAAAATAATCCTGTGTAATAATATCACCAAACTATTTTAGATCGTCTCCCCATTAATGTAACAATCATTGTAGTCATCAAATGGTTTCCAAGTAAGATCTGAGGCAATTACCATATTAACCTTTTTTTTTTTTTTTGGTTGGTTAATTGTTTGGGGGGTATTCAATTTGAAATAAACAGGAGATCATTTCCTGCATGAGAACAACGTGGAGGGAGCTGCCATTTTGAGTCAGTTCAGGAAACAGATAGGGACTAAAGATAAAAAATAAATAAATACTCCAAATGAAGGCAATTTTTAAACCTTTCATAGCATGGCAAAAAACACTGTAGTCATTTACATACCAAAAGCTAGAACCTCTTTGTAGTGTTGGCATTGGGCTTACCATCCTAGTCTCAGTATACTAACTTACTTGAAAATTATCATAAAAACATACACTGAATATTTTGTCTTTAGATCTCTAAAAACTTCAGAAAAACTTATCAAAATAACAGACTACAATAAATTCAAGAGAATCAGTTTCATTTTATTTCAAAAAAATTTAGGCTTTTTATAATATTAAATATTTGTTATGAGTAATTCTAGCTCATTTGGTCATAAATATATATGTTTTTAGGAAAATAATTCTAAAAATTTAAAATGCATGTTTTGTATTATTATGTATAAAATTGGCAAATTAGATAAGACATGCTCATTCATGTTAAACTCATAAATCTACTCCTATTTTCTGAATCTCTTAAAAATCAGAAACCTCGCTAGGCAAGATCTTAAACTACTGTTCTCCTGTAGGCCATGACATTTTTAGCAGATATTTAAATGTATTAACTGATTTACTAATGAGTAGAAATCTGAAAGACCAGAATCTCTGTTGCCTTTCACATAATGACTCTATTCAATGTAAACTATGACTACAATTAGAAAAATACTGAAATCCTAAAGTCAAATCCTCACCTCTTTTATCAGTCATAGAAAATCTTTTAATAGCTATGATACTGTAATCTGTAATCCCAGCACTTGGCAGTTGAATGCAAGAGGATCAAGGCCTTTGACTGTCCATAGCTATATAGCAAGTTTGAGGTCAGCATGAGTAATGTAGGACTGTCTCAAATAAACCTGTCCCCTACAAATCAAACAGAAATATAATGTTAGTATAAAGATATAAAAATAGTAAATATTGCTGTCACTTCAGTAGGAAATTGTTGACCAGAAATACTAAAATAAATGTACAATTGGAATTTTTTTACTATACTTTTGAAGGGAAAACTATTGAAATCTGGATATCCATAGAGTTCCCTGTTTAGAACATTATCCTGACAGCATATAGCCCAGAACTGGTAAGAAGCAAGGCTTGGAGAATCACAGGAGTTGCCTTGCCCAGACTTTAGAGATGGCAGCAAATAACTGTAAGTATCACCTGTTATTTTAGACTGAGGAAGTGCAATTGATGATGACATGTTCCAATATAATAATAGAAAAACAAACAAACAAACAAAAAACTAGTATTTCTGCTTTAGATCTTGGCAGGGCCATTCTAGCCCCATCGTTTGACAAAAGCACAGCACACCTCAGAAAATTGTTTTGATGACATCAACAATTGTCAGACTTAAAATCTATTGATGTGCTTCAAACATCTCTCATCTTCCGGGGTTATACATGGTGGTATTTATGAGACCTCTAAATGATCCCTAGGAATAGGAGCATAGTGTGTAGAGTTGGGAGAGGATATATAGACTGGAGAGATAAAATGGGAAGCATGGTGATCCTTGGATTGCCTGTGCCATATACCTTTGCAGTTGTGGTAATAGATTCAGTGCAGATTGACACTATGAGCACTACCCTAGCACACAGTACAGTGCTTTCTTTTCTTTTTCTGGGCTTTTGCCTGTGCAGGGAAAGGAGCTTGGATACTACTGGGTATTGTGTGGAAGATAACAATCATTGGATCAGTTCAAAGCTTTGGGAGCTGCCAGTTAATAGGCTAAGCTTCAGACTACATCCTACCAATGGATAAATAGGGTCCAGTCTAGATGAATTTCTGGATCCCCAGGATACATGAATAGCATGCAGTATTCTAGAGTAGTATCCAGCTTAATGATACTTCTGTTGCTCTTGTGTCTTTCCCTCTTCTGTATCCCCCAAGTTCATTCCGCTTTCTTGGCATGACTCACAAATGAGCCTTTGTGTATTATCCTGTGGTATATGAGAGGAGTTGTCTGAAGAGAGATGAAATATTGAGTCATGGCAAACACAACTGTGGAAATGGAAACCATCCAGGGGCAAATGTTGTAAAATTAACATAGTCTGTGAAAGAAAAATGCTTTTGCTTTCAGAAGGAGAGTGAATGGAGTTTTTCACTAAGCTGGAAGGGGGCTAATAAAGACCCTTTTTAACTGGAGAATTTAATAAGAATTAACCAAAACCCAGGTGCAATTATTCTTAAGGAGTGAACTGGATAGATGGGTAGAGTTTGGCTAGTATAAGATACTTGATTTAATGACTTTTGAGGTCCTTTTTCGAAATCATGATCAATAAATTCTGCCCTCTGTGACATATCTACTATATTTGTTTGAAAGATGAATAAACTAGGATACATAGATATAGCTTTATAGTATAGTTCTTGAACTTTCATGATGTGACAATTAAATCTGTATGATCAGGACATATTTAGAGCTCTGCATTAGGCACACATAATCTATAGCTCCTGGGGACATACACGCAAATGAACAAACATGACTTTATAGTGTTTCTTGTTTTCAGAATGGAATACATTTTATAAATAATCTAAAAGCAATAGGTTCAGTTTCTATGTTCTTAGAGACAGAACCTTAAAGACCCTAAAAACTCTAAAAAATAAAAAATAAAAAAGAAGAGAAAAGAAAATGAACTTGAAGCTTTAAATAAACAATAAAAACCCTAAAACAAACAAACAAACAAACAAAAAAAACATAAAATTTTTGAAAAAATAAAACTAAAAGAACCTAAAACCCTAAAGAAAAACAAACAAACAAAAGAAATCAACAAAAAAATTCTAGATCTCTACAAAGACCCAAAAAACCATAAAATAATTACCACAAACAAACAAACAAGGAAAGAACAATAGCCACACTAAGCCTTAAAAAAAAAATCTTGCCAAATACACTGAGAACAACCCTAAAATCATTTAAAAACCGTAAAAAAAAAAACCCTAAAACAATAAAGCAAAACCTAAAACCCTAAAATACCCTAAAATTATTAAACAAACACTAAATGACCCAAAAAAGCTATTTTTTAAATTCTTAATTAACATTTTTAAAACCCTAAAATTCTATAAATAAGAAAACACAAGAACTCTAAAAAGACCCTAAAAAAATTATAAAACCCTAAAAAAAAAATCCAAAAACTCTACAAGTCTAGATCCCTAATGAGACAATAAAAAAGCAATTAAAAAAAAAAAAGAAAATGAAAAGATACAAAACCACCACCCCAACAACTACAAATTCTTCTGCCTTAAAAAATCGCCAAAAACACTGGAAAAGAAAATCATTTTCCAAACCTTATTAAAAAAAATGCTTAAAACAATTTTTAAAAATTCCTTAATTAAATTAAAAAACAAAACAAAACTAAAAAATAAAGAAATACCCTAAAATTCTTTTTTTTTTCTTATAAAAGAAAACATTTATTTGGGGGCTTGCTCACAGTTTGAAAGGGTTAGTCCATTATCATCATGGTGGGAAGCAGACAGGCATGGTGGCAGAGAGGTAGCTGAGAGCTTCGAATCCTGATCTGAAAGCAGCCAGGAGAGAGAGTGAGGGGGAGAGACAGAGAGAGACAGAGAGAGAGAGAGACAGACAGAGAGAGAGAGAGAGAGACAGAGAGAGAGAGAGACAGAGAGAAACAGAGACAGAGACAGAGACAGAGACATAGTTTCAAAGTCCTGGTATGGACTTTGAAACCTTAAAGATCACTCCTTACTAGGAGTGATCACACCTGTTCCAACAAGGCCACACCTCCTAATCCTTCCCAAACACTTCCATTAACCAGGGAATCAAGCAGTCAAGCATATAAGCCTACGTGAGGTTGTCTTATTCAGACCAAGACACTCATTAAACCTTGTAACAAAGCCAAGTTGAAAAGCAGTACTGTACAAGTGTTATGAGAAAAGTTGCTGGGACCAGGCTTACATTGCAATGCAGTGACCTGGCAACTCACTCAACAACAGTAAAAAGACCCACAAGAACTGTAAAACCCTAAAAAAAGTTCCTTTAAAAAGTTCTAAAAACACATCAAAACTCTGAAACTCAAAATAAAATCCTTGAAAACCCGCTTAAAAAAGCAAAACAAACATACAAACAAACAAACAACAACAACAAAAAACCTACAATACCCTGAAACCCTAAGTAAAATCCTGAGACTATAAAATCAATCCTACCCTCCCCCAAAATACCTACAAAACCCTGAAACATTAACTAAAATCCTAAGATAAAAAAATAATCCTAAGCCTATAAAAAAAAGCAAACACACACACAAGAAAACAAAAAACCCTTACAAAATCCTAAAACCCTATAAAACACTAAAAGTATAAAAAGAAACAAAAACAAAACAAAACACAACAACAAGAAGAACAAAATCACACAAAAAACTACAATTATCCTAAAATTATTTATAAACACTAAAAAGCCCTTAAACCTGAAATACCTTAAATAAATAAATAAATAAATGAATAAATAAATAAATAAATAAATAAAATAAAAATAAACCTCAACCCTACCCAAAACAAACAAACAAAAAAGCAAACAAAAAAATTATAAGGACAAAAAACCTACCAAATTTAAAACCATTAAAACCCTAAAACTCTAAATAACACAAAGGGCTTTACCCTCCCGCACACCCCCCCCTCTAAAAAAAAGAAACCTGAAAACTGTAAAATACTAAAAAGCCCGAAAAAAGCCTAAAACATTAGAAAAAGTAAATCAAAAGAAAAAAAATCTAGAATCTTTAAACAAATACTGAAATAGTCCTAAAATACAAAAAAAAAAAAAAAAAAAAGAAAAAAAAAGAAAAAGAAGAGAAAAATAAAATTCTGAAAACACACCTATTAGCTAGGCAGTCATTCAACTTACAGAGTTTAGCCTGCTTCTGAGTGCTGGTATTAAAGGGGAATAAAACTATACTTGACTCCTTTTTGTTTGTATAATTGTTTTCTAAAATATTTTTTTTTCTCTGTGGGTGAGTATATGTGTGTGTGCGTGTGTGTGTGTCTGTGTGTGTGTGTGTTGTCCAAAGAGGTCAT
Organism: Mus musculus; assembly: GCF_000001635.26. NCBI lineage: Eukaryota > Metazoa > Chordata > Mammalia > Rodentia > Muridae > Mus > Mus musculus. The sequence goes on from NC_000087.7 coordinate 21,159,510, forward strand.
CAGATCGTCTAGAACTAGAATTGCAGGTGGTTGTGAACAACCATGTGGGTGTTAGAAATTGAACCCTGGTCCTGTGCAAAAGCAATCAGTGGGCCTAAGCAGTGAGCTATCTCCTCAGTCCTTTCTGCTTGCTCTAATCTCTACTTCACTATTCATCTTTCCTAAATATGTCTTTATTCCTACTTCTTCTGTCTGTTTTTATGTGATGAATTCTTGTTTGCTTTTCTCTTGTTTCTCCAATTACAGCACCAAGATTCTTCATTTCCTTTTGTTTTGGAAGATTCTCAAGGAATCTTAAATCCAGACTTTAGGGCAGTTATTTAAAATTCACACCTGGGGATTAATCTTCAGAAAATTATTTTTGGGAAAAACATGTGATTATTTCAACATCTATAGTAGTGTGGGGGCATTATTCTCCCTACGTCATGTACACTTAAGATCTTTAGATACCTCCTTCCCTGTGATAGCCTTGCAGCTCACTGAGTGACATGTGCATTTGATGATAAATGATACACAAACTTTGAAGCACCTTACCATATCCTGTCACCCATATCATGTTCAACATAACAAGAACCACAAGTGAGTTGAAAAATACAAATATATTTTTTAGTGTCTTGAATCTATAATCCCCAAATTAATCAAAATATTATTTGGACTCTGTTACTTTATACCAGTGTTTTTTTTAAGTGTACAAGTCGCAGGCCTTTTCTGTGACCCTTTGCACAGGTTTACAGTGTCCTTTTACCATCTTCATCCTCCCCACTATCCTCCATTGCTATCAGATCTCCCCCCTCCTGCTGCGCTTACTCTTCCAAAATACCTCCTATTTTTTAATGTCCCTTATTAAATTTATATTTTTACAATAGTCATTTTGAGTTTTACTTGTCTAACCTAATATATAGTATTTAACCATTCCATCCATTTTTTTGAAAACAAAGCGCTGCACTAATACACATAGATGAGAAATATTTTTTTTCCATTTTTTATTAGGTATTTAACTCATTTACATTTCCAATGCTATACCAAAAGTCCCCCATATCCACCCACCCCCACTCCCCTACCTGCCCACTCCCCCTTTTTGGCCCTGGCATTCCCCTGTACTGGGGCATATAAAGTTTGCAAGTCCAATGGGCCTCTCTTTCCAGTGATGGCCGACTAGGCCATCTTTTGATATATATGCAGCTAGAGTCAAGAGCTCCGGGGTACTGGTTAGCTCATAATGTTGTTCCACCTATAGGGTTGCAGATCCCTTTAGCTCCTTGGCTACTTTCTCTAGCTCCTCCATTGGGAGCCCTATGATCCATCCATTAGCTGACTGTGAGCATCCACTTCTGTGTTTGCTGGGCCCCGGCATAGTCTCACAAGAGACAGCTACATCTGCGTCCTTTCAATAAAATCTTGCTAGTGTATGCAATGGTGTCAGCGTTTGGATGCTGATTATGGGGTGGATCCCTGGATATGGCAGTCTCTACATGGTCCATCCTTTCATCTCAGCTCCAAACTCCGTCTCTGTAACTCCTTCCATGGGTGTTTTGTTCCCAAATCTAAGGAGGGGCATAGTGTCCACACTTCAGTCTTCATTCTCCTTGAGTTTCATGTGTTTAGCAAATTATATCTTATATCTTGGGTATCCTAGGTTTGGGGCTAATATCCACTTATCAGTGAATACATATTGTGTGAGTTTCTTTGTGAATGTGTTACCTCACTCAGGATGATGCCCTCCAGGTCCATCCATTTGGCTAGGAATTTCATAAATTCATTCTTTTTAATAGCTGAGTAGTACTCCATTGTGTAAATGTACCACATTTTCTGTATCCATTCCTCTGTTGAGGGGCATCTAGGTTCTTTCCAGCTTCTGGCTATTATAAATAAGGCTGCTATGAACATAGTGGAGCATGTGTCCTTCTTACCTGTTGGGGCATCTTCTGGATATATGCCCAGGAGAGGTATTGCTGGATCCTCCGGTAGTACTATGTCCAGTTTTCTGAGGAACCGCCAGACTGATTTCCAGAGTGGTTGTACAAGCCTGCACTCCCACCAACAATGGAGGAGTGTTCCTCTTTCTCCACATCCTCGCCAGCATCTGCTGTCACCTGAATTTTTGATCTTAGCCATTCTGACTGGTGTGAGGTGGAATCTCAGGGTTGTTTTGATTTGCATTTCCCTGATGATTAAGGATGTTGAACATTTTTTCAAGTGCTTCTCTGCCATTCGGTATTCCTCAGGTGAGAATTCTTTGTTCAGTTCTGAGCCCCATTTTTTAATGGGGTTATTTGATTTTCTGAAGTCCACCTTCTTGAGTTCTTTATATATGTTGGATATTAGTCCCCTATCTGATTTAGGATAGGTAAAGATCCTTTCCCAATCTGTTGGTGGTCTTTTTGTCTTATTGACGGTGTCTTTTGCCTTGCAGAAACTTTGGAGTTTCATTAGGTCCCATTTGTCAATTCTCGATCTTACAGCACAAGCCATTGCTGTTGTGTTCAGGAATTTTTCCCCTGTGCCCATATCTTCAAGGCTTTTCCCCACTTTCTCCTCTATAAGTTTCAGTGTCTCTGGTTTTATGTGAAGTTCCTTGATCCACTTAGATTTGACCTTAGTACAAGGAGATAAGTATGGATCGATTCGCATTCTTCTACACGATAACAACCAGTTGTGCCAGCACCAATTGTTGAAAATGCTGTCTTTCTTCCACTGGATGGTTTTAGCTCCCTTGTCGAAGATCAAGTGACCATAGGTGTGTGGGTTCATTTCTGGATCTTCAATTCTATTCCATTGGTCTACTTGTCTGTCTCTATACCAGTACCATGCAGTTTTTATCACAATTGCTCTGTAGTAAATCCATCAATGTAATCCATTATATAAACAAACTCAAAGACAAAAACCACATGATCATCTCGTTAGATGCAGAAAAAGCATTTGACAAGATCCAACACCCATTCATGATAAAAGTTTTGGAAAGATCAGGAATTCAAGGCCCATACCTAAACATGATAAAAGCAATCTACAGCAAACCAGTAGCCAACATCAAAGTAAATGGAGAGAAGCTGGAAGCAATCCCACTAAAATCAGGGACTAGACAAGGCTGCCCACTTTCTCCCTACCTTTTCAACATAGTACTTGAAGTATTAGCCAGAGCAATTCGACAACAAAAGGAGATCAAGGGGATACAAATTGGAAAAGAGGAAGTCAAAATATCACTTTTTGCAGATGATATGATAGTATATATAAGTGACCCTAAAAATTCTACCAGAGAACTCCTAAACCTGATAAACAGCTTCGGTGAAGTAGCTGGATATAAAATAAACTCAAACAAGTCAATGGCCTTTCTCTATACAAAGAATAAACAGGCTGAGAAAGAAATTAGAGAAACAACACCCTTCTCAATAGTCACAAATAATATAAAATATCTTGGCGTGACTCTAACTAAGGAGGTGAAAGATCTGTATGATAAAAACTTCAAATCTCTGAAGAAAGAAATTAAAGAAGATCTCAGAAGATGGAAAGATCTCCCATGCTCATGGATTGGCAGGATCAACATTGTAAAAATGGCTATCTTGCCAAAAGCAATCTACAGATTCAATGCAATCCCCATCAAAATTCCAACTCAATTCTTCAACGAATTGGAAGGAGCAATTTGCAAATTTGTCTGGAATAACAAAAAACCTAGGATAGCAAAAAGTCTTCTCAAGGATAAAAGAACTTCTGGCAGAATCACCATGCCAGACCTAAAGCTTTACTACAGAGAAATATATTTATCTCTCTCTCTCTCTCTCTCTCTCTCTCTCTCTCTCTCTCTCTCTCTCTCTCTCTCTCTCTCTCTCTCTTTCTCTCTCCTTCTGTCTCTCATTTTTAAGGCATTCATCCAGTAGTTGACATCTTAAATCACTCCATAGCATGTATGTTTCATACAGTGAGGCAATCAATATTGATGATATGGATATGTAGTGGTCCTTCTTAGATTTTTTTTTTTTTGTGAACTTAAATCAACCTGGGAAGATAGAATCTCAGATAAAGATCCTCCATCACATTGGCCTGTGGCCACACCTTAAGGAATGATTTTTTTTTGATGACTGTTGTTGAAGGATCTAGCTCTCTATGGATAGTGTCATATCCTATGAAGATGATGTACAGGGTACGGTGGGGACCGTGGAAGGTACTGAAAAGGATTTTTTTTTGAAGAACTGAAGATCTATGTGGCATGAACAATTAAAGTGTCCTCTAATTTGTAAGTAAATTTTATACATACCTGTGTCCAGTATTTTGTCTACACATATTTAAAAGTAAAATTACCTCATCTATTTCATCCTGTTTTACTGCATTTAATCTATGAAATTACTTATAATCAGAAGTGCTGGTAAATTTTAAAAACCTTTAAAATATGACTGGGAGATATCAGGTTTTTTTTTTTAATTTTATCACAACTTTGTAAGCATGCCCAAGATCTATGTTGTCCTCTTACTTTCCAAAGAATCCATAATTCATGATTGCCATTGGTTTCAATACATGTCATTTAACCCTGTCAAATTCCAGGTTTGTTTGCATAAAAATAGTCCTCCTCTAACTGTGGGTTTTCATAAAGTGAAAATTGGTGTGCTATCCAGTGTGCTGCCTCAAAGAATCTGGCAATATTTATGATAAGAAGCACAGCTTAAAGATAACCAAGGGAAAGGTTGGAACATGAAAAATAACCACCATGGATGTTGTCAAGGCAGAAACCGAAGACTTTCTCAGAACGAAAATAAAAACAAAAATGAAACAAAACAAAACACAAACCAAACAAATAAATATAAATTCAACAACCAAACAATAAAAACCATGCAAGGGTGTAATTCTTTGGCAGAATATTACTCAGATCATCAGGCCTTTCAGTTGGGATTTCATTTATTATTTCTAGGAGGCCATATGAAAAGGTAAATTCGAGATGCTGAATGTTTCTGAGTGTAACTAGGGAAGGAACCAGCCTGAGAGGGGTTCTATGATGTAAGCTGAACTAGGGTGATGTCACAGAGCACTGGCTGGAGGTTGCGCATCTATTCCACTTGGAGGCGCTAGAATCCATTCAAGGTGAGTTCACTATCTTCACAGTGGTGTGTCAAAGCCAGGTCATTTTTTCCCACAGGCTTTTGGTGCCTGGTCTCTATCAGGAGATCTTGACGACTAGGATATTTTTCTATTGGTAAGTACATTTATGAAGTAGTTGGGACCCTCATAGCTACAGAAAGCTAAAAATTTTCTCTCCTACAGTGAGTTACTGTACATTCTACTTTCCCCATGTTTATTAGCAAGGGAGATGAATGGTCTAGGTTAGTTTATCTCCTGAATTTATTATCCTTGCTAACCATATCTAGATCACAATTCCACTAAAATGCCAAAGCTCCTGTTTGTCCATGTGCATGTTAGAAGTTATTAGTTCTAAAAGGCTGATATTGCCTCGACTTTTTGAGTTGTTCTTGAGTTCAGTGATGCAATGGCTTCATCGAATAATTCTGAAGCTGGGTCAGGAGAAACAATAAAGAAGGACAGTGGTGTGCTGTGTCCCTGGGAAGATATTTGTGAATGCAAGAACTTAGCTCAGAGCTTACGCGTACAAGAGAATCATGGTGACCCCTCTGGCCTTTTTTTTTTTTTCTCTTCTTCTTGATCATTGGGGGTAATTGTCACAGCACCACCTAAATTGACATAGAAATTCAAGGAGAGGATCCTCATCAGAGACAAATTTACTCAGGTCTGAAGAAATAAATGTTGATCTGAGTATGTTATTCTGAGCTCTAGAGAATTACTTGTTAATTACACTATTTTTATTTCCTTGTTTCCCTTGTTTCTTTGTTTCTTTGTTTGTTTGTTTGCTTGCTTGGTTAATTTTATTTGAGTTTCTGTATGTTTAGATATGGCTGTCAGGAAACTCACTGTGTAGACCAGACTAGTCTTTCTCTCACTAAGGTCTGCCTCACTCTGCCTCTTGAGTACTATGATTAAAGTTATGTGTCACTACCACTTCCTATTAACTTCTCCATTTGATTGTTTGTTTTGTTATTTTTTGTTTGTATTTCTGTTTTGTTTGTTTTTCGTTTGATTTTCGTTTGTTTTCTTTACTTGATGTTGTTGTTGTTGTTTGTTGTTGAGACAGGGTTCCTCTCTATAGCACTGACTGCCCTGGAACTCACTTTGTAGACCAGGCTGGTCTCTAATTTAGAAATCTGCCTGTCCTTGCCTTCTGAGTTCTGGGATTAAATGCGTGTACCACCATGGCTGACTTATTAACTTCTTATTTTTATAAAATTAATTTTAGGAGCTCAAATCTGTTTAGCATAGTCTTCTTCACCTGCTCAGAAGTTCTCGTAGAGAAGAGTCTTGGTCCAGCATTCACTCCCAACCCATAACCATTGCCCATCAGGAATTCATATATATGACAGAGGCAACAGCATTGTGTCTGGTGTAAACGGGCAAGATCTTCAGTCCCAGGCAATGAGCAAGTATGATATTTGAAGGGAATGGAAGCCACAAGACAGTGTGATCTACCACAACAGGTCTACAGCCAGGTAGAAGACAATACATCTGAAGAGTCTGAGCATGACATCACTCAAGAAGAAGAGTAGGAGGAAGCCTTCTTCCCAGGCCCTGGGGAATATTGTTGGCTGCAGAATTTCTCATGGGTGGAAGGAAGGTAATGAGCCTGTCACCCATTGGAAGGCCATCATTCTAGGTCAACTGCCAACAAACCCTTCTCTTTATTTGGTGAAGTATGACGGAATTGACAGTGTCTACGGACAGGAGCTCCACAGCGATGAGAGGATTTTAAATCTTAAGGTCTTGCCTCACAAAGTAGTTTTTCCTCAGGTGAGGGATGTCCACCTCGCAGGCGCACTGGTTGGCAGAGAGGTACAACACAAATTTGAGGGGAAAGATGGCTCTGAGGACAACTGGAGTGGGATGGTGCTAGCCCAGGTGCCATTCTTACAGGACTATTTTTACATTTCCTACAAGAAGGATCCGGTCCTCTACGTCTATCAGCTCCTGGATGACTACAAGGAAGGTAACCTCCACATCATTCCAGAGACCCCTCTGGCTGAGGCGAGATCAGGTGATGACAATGACTTCTTAATAGGTTCCTGGGTGCAGTACACCAGAGATGATGGATCCAAAAAGTTCGGAAAGGTTGTTTACAAAGTTCTAGCCAATTCTACTGTGTACTTTATCAAATTTCTCGGTGACCTCCATATCTATGTCTATACTCTGGTGTCAAATATCACTTAAATTTAAAAAAATCACAAAGTACAGAAATGTAAACTTATAGGATTGAAAAAAAATGTTTGTTTTCCTGTGTTGGGTACCTATGGGTCTTTGACAACCTCAGTATCTTTGTCAATAAAATTTGTTTTGTTCTAAAAATTAATACGTGTGACATGACATGCTTTTAGTGAACACTTTGTTGGAAGAGATGGACTATGGTAGAAAGAACATCAAAGGAAGATGAAAGTTGCAACGCAGGCTGTGAACAGTGCATACATCTAATATCACTCAGGCTAAAATGGACAGGACTTAGATTCTGTGGTCTGCATAGTGAGCAAGGAATTGGAGATATGACTTAGAGGAGCAGGGATGGCAGCAAAAAATGGATTTTTAGGAAGAAGCAGAGAAAGACAGGACATAGATAGAATCTCTGGTATGAAGTCTGAGGGAGAAACAACAAGTTGGGGAAAGAGTGATAGATAAAAGGAATGTGGCCTTGTTACACAAAGTGCAACCCAGAAAACTGATCCAAAGAGATTCAGAAATCAGACAAAATAAGGTTTCATTTGAATAATGAAACCAAATGAAACTTGTCTCTCATTTTAAGATTTATTATCTTTATTTATATGGGTGGGAGTAGGGCATGAGCTTGAGAGTATAGGTGACCACAGAGACATGAGTTGTCAGATCCCATGGAGCTGGCATTAAAGCTGATTGTTAACCATTGGATATGAATTCAAGAAAACAAATCCAGTTTTTTTGCGGTACAGTAGTGCTCTTGACAACATGGTCATCTATTCCCATTAAGATATCTTTTTAAGAAATCCAATATTAACATGCAGAAAAGAGACCAGGTAGAAGTTAAGAAAGATTAAATTGATGGTGACCTTTAAAAACAATAAAGGACACACAAAGGACTAGAGGACACCGAGGGACAAATGAATTCTAAGATGCAGTTCTCAAAATGTGAAGCAGGAGACCCAGGAAGAATAGAAATTTTGTGCAAATAGTTAAAATTGGGCATATCCACATTAGGTTCTTTGGTTTCTTAACAAATAGCCAGCTGATCAGATCAAAGAGTAATTTAAAAGAGAAAATGAATAAACTGTGAGATAATATATGGTGGGGCGTGGATCCTGAGTTCTTTCCCTGTGCAATCTTTGCCTGGGATGAATCCTGTGATCTTTTGGAGTTCTCTGTTGAGTGCCCCAGATGACCATCAAAAAGCTCACCACTGGCCTGTTCCCCTGGCTCTCCTCCAAACATCTGACTCCCAACATACCTATGTACCATTTCAGCCTGTCTATTCCCTGGAAATTCCTGTCTCAAATTTATGTGTGACCTCCTTCTCATAAAACAGTGAAGGTGTACTCAATGCATATGTGCTGATCTCTTTTCTATGCCAGTTCTCATGGGTTTCAAACTCTATGAGGTTGCCCAATATGTTGGTCACTACTCCTGAGTAGCCCCTGTGCTTCATGGGGGTCTTAATGGGTCCCATATGCACTCTGAGTGTTTCTTTTGTTTGTTTGGTTGGTTGGTTTTATTGTTGTTGTAGGTTTTTTTGTTTGTTTTTGTTTTGTTTGTTTGTTTGTTTTTTGTTTGTTTGTTTTTGTATTGTTTTTTGTTTTTGTTTTTAGTCAGGCTTGTCATGGACTCAATCATTTGTGTTTTTTCTCTAGAATAAGTTTGAATGCCAAATGACTTGAAAATACTCTTTATTGTTGATTAATTTTGATATCTGGGAGAGTTTCTATGCTAGCTGGATGTCTTAATTAGGGTTTCAATGCTGTGAAAAATCACTATGACTAAGACAACTCATTAGAAACATTTCATTAGGGCTTTTCAACATTTCATTGCAGTTTCAGAGGTTCAGTCCACTATCATCAAGGAAGTGAACATGCAAGTGTCTGGGCATATGTAGTGGTGGAGAGGAAGCTTAGAGTCTTCTGCATGCAGGGATGTTGTCTTCCACACTGAGCAAAGCTTTAAAGCCTCACAGTGATATGCTTCCTCCAAAAAGGCCACACCCACTCCTACAAGGCCACACCTCCTCATAGGCCAACTACATTCAGAGTGCCATACTGGTTTCATAGCAACTTGAAAAGATCTAGAGTCTTGCAAGAGGAGGAGCCTCAGTTGAGAAAATGCCTCATTAAGATCAAGCTTTTAGGAATTTTCTTAATTGGTGGGAGAGGACCCAGTTCATTGTGGGTGGGGACACCGTTGTGGTGGTAGTCTTGTGCTCCTTATGGAAGCAAGACTTAAGGAGCATGTCAATAAGCATCACCACTCCATGGCCTATGCATGAGCTTCTGGCTCCAGGAACCTGTGTTGTTTCAGTTTCTTTCCAAACTACTTTGATGATGAACAGCAATGTGGAATATAAGCTGAATAAAACTTTTGCTATGGAATTAGCTCTTTGGACATGGTATGTTCTTACAACAATAGAAACCTTAAGTAAGACAATTTCTTAGAGGAAAAAAATATCTAATACTACCACTGTCACTTATCCTATAAGGATAAATAATGTGTAGATATTTTATTTTAATTTAAAGGTAAGATATTCTCATGTATATAATGACATGCAATTGTTCTAGTTTGCTTCTTTCTCACACTGAAGAATACTAACATCAAACATAACTTGGGAATATAAGGGTTATTAGCTTACATGTTACAGACTATTACCAAGGAAGGCAAAACAGGAACTTGAAGCATTACCAGGAAAGAGTGCTTATTGCTTGACCCTATCTTAGTCATTGTTCTATTGCTGTGAAGAGACATCATGGATAAAACAACTATTATGAAACAAAGCATTAACTGGGGGCTTGATTACACTTACAGAAGTTTAGTCAAACATCAAGTCAGTGACCGCAGCACTGGAGCAATAGAGAACTATTGATCCTTAGACAGAAACAGATATTCTGCCATTACATTGGTTTCATGAAAACTCAAAGACCACCCTTATTGACACAACCACTTCCTCCAATGAAGCCACATCTTCTCTCATTCCTTCTAATCCTTAAACACACTGCCAATCCCTGGTGAGTAAATATCCATATATATGAATCTATAGGGTATATTCTTATTCAAATCACCAAAAATCATGTGGCTTGATCGAATATTTTATTTTAAATACAGAGTAAAATCTTTCCTTTTATAAATGACTACTGATGAGCTTACCCACAGTTGCCTACCCTCACACATCGACCATCAATGAAGAAAATGTCCCATAGACTTACCTAAAAACCAAGTGAATAGAGACAATTCTTCAATTGTTCTCTCTCCTAAGGTGACGCTAGATTGTCAAGTTGGAGATAAATAAAATCCCAGCACATTAAGGTTTATCCTGCTCCATAACCCACACAAACATTACTCATCACAATCTCCTCATTCTGCCTAGGTGTAGACCCACTTCCCTCCATGGCAGAAGTGAAGGGTAAGTACCTCCAACAGCAATAATACTCAATAATAGGTGACAAGTAGTGAATATGCCTTATAGCCTCACAACACCTACATTCTAATTTGTGTTACACTTTCTAGGAGACACCCCAGTCTGTCCAACTTCCTGCCAACTCAGCTTTGACCAGAAAAATTCTCATCAAGAAATCCAATGACTTTTAATTGATTTCTTTCTCCTGAGGAAATGGAGTGTAACCCCTTCATGGATGTATTGGTGTCTGATTCATAAGTAATAAAACCCAGTACTATTAACAGCTAAATCACAGGTGCTATGACAAATAACAACTCACATGAGAAGCATCACATTTGGTTAAGCCTTTTCAGAAGTTTTATTGGAGTTTGATTTATATACTAAATAAATCCATTGATTTATTTATTTTTAAGTGTGTAATTTAATGATTCTAAACACATTTCACCACTGTCATTTTTCACTCATTTTCTGGTACTTCATATGATATTGAAATCTACTGAAATACAATAGTGAATTCAGAAGAAAGACCAGTGGTGTGGGTAGCAGCAAAGTTCTTGAGTCTCAAAGACAACAGATACCATGGCTGAATATTCCAACTACAACAACTAGGTAACATTGGTTCTACACTTAGCATGCCGTTTCTAGAAAAAAAAATTAAAGAATTAAGCAATGTTTCCTCTGAACCTGACATGTTACTATCACAAAGGAAAGAAGGATCCATGATCACATGAATATGAAAGGGGCATGAAGCAGCACAATTGTTCAAATTATTGGCAGCTAGTCAGCATTAACACAAGAAGGGACCAAAGACAATAAACAGCTTTGAAGACATGTCCAAATGACCGCGTTCATTTACAAGTTTCTTACCCATTCCTTGTATATCCATTGATTGATTAACTCATTGATTAAAGCCCTCAGGTTCCAATCACTTTTCAGAGTGCATATTGTACTACCTATGAACATTGTACTGTGGACCAAAGCCTTCATCTAAGACCCATGACTGACATTTCAAAACAATTTAACCACAGAATTCTTTATTTGAAACAAAGTGATAAGATCCATCTATCTCTTCAAGGATATCTCTGTTTTGTTCAAAAAGGAGAAAAATGCAATCCAAGTTCAGGATCTTGATCCCTTATCCATGCATCTTAATCCCATAGGGGCTAGCCAGAATGTAAGGTCAGAAGTCTAAACTTCACCTATACTACAACTAACTCTGAAGATATCTAGCAATCTCCAGTTCCTTTCTGGTACTTACCCACACCAAGTCTGCATTAAGGAATATGGTCTAGTGTGAGATAGTGCCAGCAGTTAATTGCAAAATCCCACTATGAGTTGAGTTGTATATATACTGAGACATCTGTAATATAGACACACATGCATATTCACAAATACTCACAGAAAGAGGCAAGAAGTAGAGGAGCTGAAACTTAGAAATCCTCAAGGAAGAGAATGAAAATCTTGTAAGGCACAGAGGTAAGAGAAAAACTGTGTCTTTCTGCACAAAATCAGGACATTCTGTCTTCCATCACTGAATGGGAAGGCTCACTATCCCTTATCGCTATCTGATAAGGTATAGAAAGTTGATGAAGGATGAATAGTAAGTTTTCATCAAAGGTATTGACTTTGAAGGTTATAGATTGTTCATGCTCTACTGGAAGCCAGATGTCTAAGAGTTTATGGGAAACACAAATGATTTGAATGGGTTGTAACAAAGGGGAGAAGACGAGATATGAAGTTGGCAGGAGGAGTTAGGTGGGAGTGGGCCAGGTTTTGTTCTGGGAGGAGTTACTAAAATAATTGGAAAGTAAATTCCATCAAAATATTTGTATGCAATTCTCAAGGTATTAAGGAAAGTAGTTCTTAATATACCATGTACTGAACACACACAGACCACTTATATTGCCATCTTCTAAATAACAAATTCTTATAGAGCAGTTTCATTACATTGAGGGCAAAAGTCATCCAGAGGTTATTTAAAATAAAGAAGAATCTAGGGAGATGGCCCAGTGGTAAAGCCAAGTGTTTGGTCAAACATTCACCTAAACACCAGTGCTTAGGAATTGGAGTGGCAGAGACAGAAGAATGACTGTGGCTTCCTGAATGTCAGCCTCACTCCTAGCTCAGCAAGAAACCCTGTCACAAGGGGAAAATTAGGGAGTGAAGTAGCAGAAAACAGTATACCCTTCCCTATCCTCTGGACTTACCTGTATAATTCTGTATGCATACACACAACAATATGATAACTGTATAAAAGAGGTTACTTTGCATAAATTATAGGCAAAAGCAATGTTGTTTTAACCTAGAGACCTGAAGACTTTTATATATTAATGGTCCTGGAGAAACTCTCCATATATAGAGGATTGATATATCTTCTTCCTGTGCAAAGGAAACCTAGGTTAAGTGTGTGTGTCAGTGACTTTAAACACCTTTCTTCCTCTAGATTCCTATTTATACCACAGAATGGTCTGTAAATAATGAAAAGATGAAAATAAGACTTTTTCAGGGTGTTGCCTTCTTTTAAAATCATATTTATATTTTACTAAATCGATGGAAAATCTTCAGCTCCAAGAAACAATGGATTCAATATTGTTGACTTCTGTATTATCCCATTATGAATAGGAATTAATTATACATCAACATTTCCCACGATTTGAACTAAATCAGGAATAAGGGATATGTTTCCATAAAAATAAGTAATGCCAATATCGTTAATCAAGTAGAAATGTGTGTGTGTGTGTGTGTGTGTGTGGTGGGGTTAGGATGCCTTTGGATTATTTGAGAATGATTGCTGATCAGAAATATGTTATGCAAATAACCCTAACCTGAGAGAAATGAAAAGTAATGATATAAACTATACTACCAAGTGTCATGGCCACTTATTAGTTGATATCATTTTCTTTTTCATTCCTTTATTCGTTTGAATAATTGTGTGCCACAGATGATCACACGTTCAAATGTGTTAGTTTTCCGGGTGATGGGCTGTTTAGAATGAATTAGGAGTTGTTTTATTATTAAAGGAGATTTGTCACAGAGCCTTGAAATATCAAAAACCCATCAGACTCTCTCTATCTCTCTCTCTTTCTCTCTTTCTCTCTTTCTCTCTTTCTCTCTTTCTCTCTCTCTCTCTCTCTCTCTCTCTCTCTCTCTCTCTCTCTCTCTCTCTCTCTCTCTCTCTCTCTCTCTCTCTCTCTCTCTCCCTCTTTCATTACTCTCTGCCATCTCCATCATAAGTTGTTCGCTCTCAACTACTGCTCTACATGTTTTGCCTCTGTGTTGCCATGGTGTCTACCATGATATCCTGGACTTGCCCTCTGGAACTCTAAGACCACAATTAAATGTTTCCTCTTATAAGTTTGTTTGGTCATGATGTCTCTCACAGCATAGAACAGTAACCAAGACATACATACTCCTGTTTATTTTTTGAAACATTCTTTATTTCTTTCATTAAAGTTACCTTTTGTCCATTGAACAGTTTTAAGAATAATGTTAATGGGCCCAAATAAATAGTGCCAATAGGTGTGGCACTCTCAGGAAGTGTGAAATAGTTTCATGAGGTGTGACATTGGTGGAGTAGTTGGGACACTGATGGAGATGTGTCTTTGTTGAGTTGGTGTGATCTTGTTGGGAGAAATGTAACAATGTGGTGGTAGGCTTGGAGGTCTGCTGTCCTTAAGCAATCCCCAGTTTGACACAGTCTCCATCTGCTTCCTGTATATCAAGACCTAAAACTCATCTCCTTCTCCAGCACTTTGTCTGTCTGAAGGCTACCATGTTTCCAGCCATGACAATAATGAAGTAAACCTCTGAAAAGAAGTTACAAAGTGTTCAAGATTTACTATGATCCTGGTGACACTTCATGGCAATAAAACCCATACTAATACTCACATAAACACTCAAAAACACATTTGGTGTTTTGTGGGAACAGACTTTTCAGGCCCTCTGCCTACTGCCTGGAAGCTATTCATTTCCAAGCAGCTATCAGATGAAGTTATAGAACTCTCAGCTCCAAATGAACCATGCCTGCCTGGATCCTGACATATTCTTACCTTGATGATAATGGACTGAACTTCTGAACCTGTAAGCCAGCCCCAATTAAATGGTTTTCTAATAAAACATGCATTGATAAGTGTGTCTGTTTACAGCAATATAATCCTAACACACACATGTACATATACACCTAGATATACTGAGTCACAGACACACACACACATGGAAACATTCACACACACACACACACACACACACACACACACACACACACACACACACACACACACATTCATTTACAGGGACTTTAGATTCAGCCAGTACCCATGCAATTTAATTGGGGTGTTGAATACATGTGTTTGTGGAACATGACTATTACTCTTTCTTTTAGGAGTTATGTGGACAAAATCTGCACACTCACTTCATTCCTCTTCAACATCAGAAATCTCAATTTAAAGAAAGTGAGATAATGAGAAGTAGTTTTAGATATCTCTCTTTTTTTTTCCTGTGAGTAGCTTCCACTTCAAATCACCAAAGAAAAATAAACATAACAGGAAAGAAATTCATATTCAAATGCTCTTGACAAGCTCATAATACATTCTCCATAATGAATATAAACTTTTATTTAGAATTCCCAAGGAAATGAGACTTTTGAAAAATCCTTACTTTCAGATAGGCTTTGGTATTTCATTTCCCTGCAAAAGAACACCAATGTAAAAAGACAAAATGTAGATTGCTTTGTGCACAAGTTGAATCAGAAACATTTGATAATGTGCATACAGGGACTCACCACATTTTACAAACATATATATATATATATATATATATACATATATATTATATATATTGGGAGGGTGAAAGGAGACATCTGGAGAACAATAAGACCCTCATTAGCATTAAACATTCCTGAAGTCAAGTAATAACATCTAACAACATCAATAACAACAACAACAAAAACAACAACAAGAATAGATGTTCATTAGGAAGAATTTTTTAAAATAACCTTCCATTAGCCACATAAAGAGGGGGCATGATCCATCTGCAACACTTTATAGATACTTATTACAATTACCACTAAAATTTTTAAAATAATACGAATTTTTAAAAATGAAATTGAAGTAAAATAGATTTTTCAGCTGTTAAAAGGGGGAAAATGTGTTCTAGAACGAAATAAAGAGTGTAAGAACTAATTGATTTTTTAATAAAGAACATCCTTATAACTCATGTGTCAGTAAGTATCAGGATTATAATGCAGTTGATTTTCTCATTGTAGAATAATTTTAATGTGTTTGAATATTTCCAGTTGTAAGAATGGATCTCAGAATTTTCACAGGACAAGAAGAAGACACCAAGTAGTTCCTCACTTTTGTTTCAAAATTCTTAATTCCTTTTTTGCAGAGTCCCAATCATTCCAGGGAAGGGTTTGAAACATCCAACAACTTCTGAGACCATAACCTCAGAGAGAAGCTACCTTTCTCAGTAAATGGAACTAGGAAAGCTGAAAAGATCCATCAAATCGCTTTAGAACAAAAATGGCAGCTGGTTCACAGAACAAGGTACCATTTAGCAACTCAGCCAAGAAATAAGAGGATTTGAAATGATAATAACACAGAGTAATAAAAACCACTATGCAGTTGTAATTTAATCGTATATATATACTTTGGACAGAGAAAGCAATCAAATCTTGAGATCTCTCTGCTCAGTCTAATGAAACTCTGGGTCATGCTGCAGATGTTCCAAGTTCATGGCTCATCACAGATACTGGAAGTCTCTGGGAAACTAGAACTACATCACGTAAGTGCTGTGAGTCCAAAGACATGATTTCAGAAATTGTTCAAGTCCTCATCTTGCTTGAAAAAAAAATCACATAGCACCAGAAGTAATAAGAAGTTCATGGTATCAATGTCAACAGGTAAGCACTACTAACAAATATCTGTTAAGCATTGGATTGTTACCAACTCAAATGAGGAGATGATTTTTAAATTTAAATGCAGTTACATTTTAATAATTTGTAGTAATGTTAAGTGTCCAGTGTGAAACTGTGGGTGTAGGGCAAGTTGGTGAAGTGAGAGAGAACATGGACGGCAGAAGGTTCTGTGCTCTGTGAAGGCTGACATGGGAGGAGTGAAGGATAATTACCATGCATACCTGATTGTGCATCTGGCTGTGTAAATCCACTGAAACTACACGGATGGGGGTGAACTAGGGGAAGACAATGGTACCAGATTCTTTGTCTCTGGCATCCCATATTGGGCCTAAAAACATAGA
The DNA here is from genome assembly GCF_000001635.26 of Mus musculus. Lineage (NCBI taxonomy): Eukaryota > Metazoa > Chordata > Mammalia > Rodentia > Muridae > Mus > Mus musculus. The sequence goes on from NC_000087.7 coordinate 21,176,434, forward strand.
CAGTCTAATGTTTTAGAGCTTTATTTTAGACAGCAAGGAGAAAAAAAAGAGTAAAAAGATTGTTAGACTTGCTATGGCCAAAAGGAGAGATGGGGAAAGACATAGAAGGAAAGACAGAAAGCAAGTTAGAGAGTAAGAAAGTTGAACGCTTAGAGAAAGAGGTAAAAGTTTACAGAGAGTAAGGATTGTAAAAGTTAGACAGAGAGAGAGAGAGAGAGAGAAAGAGAGAGAGAGAGAGAGAGAGAGAGAGAGAGAGAGAGAGAGAGAGAGAGAGAGAGAGAGAGAGAGAAAGAATGAGAGACTGATGTAGGGCCAAGTAGCCTCTCATATATTGGGCTTGTTATCTTGCTGTTGCTAGGTAACTAGAAGTTATCTAACCTGAAAATCAGAACCTTTGGTCATTTTGTATGTGACTGCTAGCCATTAGCCACTGCAGGGCGGGAGTGCTTGTGGGTTTGGTAAATTCACCAGGAGCCAGGGTTCCAGAAACACTGAGTAAATGCCTTCCTTCCCATGTAGGTGAAAATTACGACCCATTAGGTTTCATCAGGTTTAAGGACTTCAGCATGACTGGAGACCAGGCACTTGGTACATAGCACAATGCCCCAAGCTCAATGATCAAATTTAACTCTAGCCTACAGATTTTGTGGTTTCTCAGGCAGAACACCATCAGAGAGGATGTGAGTTTGAAACTCTGGAGACTCCCACCAGAAGAAATCAAGGCATGGAGGTGGGGTGGGGTAAAATGATCTTAGAAGAAATCTGTAAAACAGTGAAAGGACAATTGAAAAGACATATGGAAAAGACCAGTAACAGGGGATGCCTCAGGAGACCATCCTTGTCTTCATAGCTTGGCAAGACAAAATTCAAATGACCAGTAGTACTGGAGGAGAGTCTGTGAATGCATCAGGGAGGGTAGGGTAAGGGTAGGAGGGAGTGAGGGAGGGTGAGATAGAGAAAAAAGTAGAAGGAGAAAAAGAAAGAGAAGGAGAAGAATATGGAGAGGAAGAGGAGAAGAAGGAAGGGAAGAGGAATGGGTGGAGCAGAACGACAAGGAGAAGGAGAAGGAAGAAGAACAAGAGAAGAGGAAGAGGAAGAGCAAAAGGAAGGAGAAGGACTTGGAGAAGTAGAAAAGGAGAAGGTTAAATAAAGAGGAGAGAAGGAGAGAAGAAGAATGAGAGAAGGAAAAGTCAAAGGCATAGAACAAGAAGAAGAAGAAGAAGAAGAAGAAGAAGAAGAAGAAGAAGAAGAAGAAGAAGAAGAAGAAGAAGAAGAAGAAGAAGAAGAAGAAGAAGAAGAAGAAGAAGAAGAAGAAGAAGAAGAAAGAAACAGGAGTAGGAGGAGAAGGCGAAGGAGAAAAGAATAAGGAGGAGAAGGATAAGGCAAAGAAGGAAAAACAATAGAAGAAGAAGGTAAGCAAGGAGAAGAAATGAGTTTAGATGTGAGGCATAGATAGACAGACAGAGACAGAAAGACAGAGAAACTTAGACATACAGAGTGAGACATGCACATAAACATTCACACAGAGACACACAAGTAGGCACAGAGACAGAGAAAAATATACATAGAAAGAGAGATATGCACAGAGACATTCACAGAGTTACACACATTCACACAACTTAATTAAGAAGTATTTAGAAAAATATATCTATGAAATCACGAGGATATTAAGTACTAAATTATGTGAGCAATGAGGAGGAATGAGATCCAAACAAATTTTGCAAGTCCTCCAACATTCTCCATGCTTCCACACAGCTTTAGCTGTGGGAGTATCAGTTATAGGGCTGTAACTTTTGTTTTCTTCATTTATAATTTACTGTGAATCTCCTTTCTCCACCATTAAATATGGTCAGTAGTTTCCATGTGGAAGGACTTTCCAATGCATGGCATCTAGTGAGAAAGAGAAAACAATTTTAAAGAAGAGTCTCTATGCTAGAGCCAACTGTACAAACAATTCGTAGTTATTCTCTAAATGCAGGGCTCAAAGAACACAGAGGCTCCTCTAACTGCTACACAGATCTTAAGTATGGCCCCACAGCATCACTGGGAACCTATTGAAAATTCTCACTCAGGTCATAAATCTATGGAGCATTCCAATTTCTTGAGTTCCAGAAAAAAAGCCATTTGGAAGCTTATCTCCCTAAAATTGAAGATTACACTGAAATTTATGAAAAGTGAGAATAATTTTTAATGTGAAAAATGATTCCACACACACACATTAAAAAAATACATGAAGGCAAAATTGACAGCAATATATTTGACACAACACCCACACACACACACAGAGAGAGAGAGAGAGAGAGAGAGAGAGAGAGAGAGAGAGAGAGAGAGAGAGAGAGAGAGAGAGAAAGAGAGAGAGAAAGAGAGAGAGAGAGAGAGGGAGGGAGGGAGGGAGGGAGGGAGGGGGAAGAGGAAGAGGTGGAGAAACAGATGTACACTTACAATACTTATTTTTAAGTCAAGTTGTCAAAACTCCTGACACAATCAATGTTCAGGAAGAGATGTATATGGCAAACACTCACGAGGAACAGACTGTCATGATAAAGAGAACATAGGAGGAAACAACAAGTTCATCTGTGGCATTGAGAGCCTGAATGGGCCCTTCTCACATTTGGTTGGATTTAGAATCCAAGATTTAGTTCAGAACCACCCAGCTCGCTCCTTCTTGCCCCACGGATCTACTTCTCCTAGGGCACAGTCACAAAGGTTCCACAACATTTCTAGACAGTTTTCCCAGTTTTAGACAACTGGGACTGTGGGAGAAATAACCCCCCCCCAATCTTAATTAAACTAAGCCACACAACTGCAAAATATATTTGAAAACAGTTTAAATTCAATTTTGGAAAGAGAACAGAGAGCTCTACTTTGAAATGGACTGAAATAGTCTTTAGGTTCCATTGTGCACCCTAAATGAAATATATTGTAAAAGATTCCGTTTTCTATGTAGCAAGTGAGGGCTGAAAACAACACACTAATGGAGATAAAATGCAAAAAAAAAAAAAAACTGGGAAATATAGTAACAATTCAAACTGACTGTGTGAAAAACGATGTATTTATACACGTTAACTGTCCTATTGACCACAGTGTCATTCATCATTGTATTAGGGGATACAATCTAGTGATTAATCATCAGGGTTTGACAGTAAAATCCTTAGGCTCAATACACCAGACATTAGCTGAAAAATGATTTACAAGAATGTATTGCCCTTTGGTGTCTTCTCTGTGAATCTGTTGTATGGATGCCCAGTCGTTGGTTGTTTTAGTTGTTGGTGTTGTTTTAAAATAGATATATTGAATGCAAAAGCAAGTGGCAGGAGCCCAAAAGGTCCTCTCTCTATCTCCTTCCCAAAACTTTCTAATTTTCCCAATCCCCTCATTCATTCAAAAATTCAGAAGTTCAAAAAATACAGAAACTCATTCATCATCTTTACTTTGTGCTTGCATGCTGGGTGCAATTATCTTGTAAGCATTAAAAATTAGGCTAACATACTGCCTATGTTCAACAGGGTTTCATTGATGTGAAGAGACATCATGACACAGGAAACTCTTATAGGGAAAACTTAATTGAGGTTGTCTTACAGATTCAGAGGGTCAGTACATTATTATCTTGGTAGGAAGCATGGCAGCATCCAGGAAGAGGAGGTGCTGGGGAAGGAAGTAATTGGTCTATATCTTAGTCTGAAGGCAACAATGTGGAAGCTTGTGGCCAAAGTTAGCAAGGAAGAGGATCAATTTTTGTCACTGGGCAGAGATTGTGCACTACATAAAAGCAAGCCTACACAATGATACACTTCCTCAAACAAGCCAACACCTTGTAATAGTGCCACATCCCATGGGCAAAAGATATTCTAATCAACACACTGCATCATAGGAAAATGGCAGAGAGAAATAAAGAAAGACACTGCATGATTGCATTCCTCTGGTCACAAGTTCTACATACCTACACGCTTATATGCACACACAAACACACACACACACACACACACACACACACACACACACACACACACACATGCCTATCGGATGTGCATAATAATAATGTGCAGTCTAGGGTCCTGGGCAATTTGATTGGACCAGGCGCTGTGTTCCACCCACCAGAGGTCTTAGGATCCCGTGGAGGATCCTGTGTGGGTCCTTGTGGGTGTCCACAGAATCCCCCGGTCCAGGGACCATGGTGCTCCCTTGATCTACTTCTGTTGTCCAATTGCTCTGGCTAGGATTTCAAGTGATATATTGAATAGATAGGAAGAAAGTGGCAGCCTTGTCTAGTCCCTGATTTTAGTGGGATTGGGTTTAGTTTCTCTCCATTTAGTTTGATGTTGACTACTGTTTTGCTATATACTGCTTTTATTATGTTCAAGTATGGGCCTTGAATTCCTGATCTTTCCATGACTTTTATCATGAATGGGTGTTGGATTTCGTTAAATGATTTCTCAGCATGTAAGGAGATGATCATGCGGTTTTTGTTTTTCAGTTTACTTATATAGTGGATTACGTTGATGTGTTTCCTTATATTAATCCATCCCTGCATCCCTGGGATGAAGCGTACTTGATCATTATTGATGATCTTTGTGATATGTTCTGAGATTCAGTTTGCATGGATTTTATTGAATATTTTTTGCATCAATATTCATAAGGGAAATTGGTCTGAAGTCTTCTATTTTGTTGGGACTTTATATGGTTTAGTTATCAGAGTAATTGTGGTATCTATAGAATGAATTGAATAGGGTACTTTCTGTTTCTATTTTGTGAAATAGTTTGAGAACAGTTGGAATTAGTTCTTTTTTGAAGGTCTGATAGAACTCTGCACTAAACCCATGTGGGTGGTCCTGGGCATTATTTGGTTAGGAGACTATTAGTGACTGCTTCTATTTCTTTAGGGGATATGGGGCTGTTTAGATCTTTATTCTTATCTGGATTTAACTTTGGTACCTGATTTCTGTCTACAAAATTGTCCATTTTGTCCAAGTTTTCCAGTTTTTTTAGTATAGCCTTTTGTAGTAGGATGTGATGATGCCTAAAATTTCCTCAGGTTCTGGTCTTATGTCTCCCTTTTCATTTATGATTTTGTTAATTAGGATACTATCCCTGTGCCCTCAAGTTCATCTTGCTAAGGGTGTATCTATCTTGATACTACTTTCAAAGAACAGGCTCCTGGTTTGGTTGATACTTTGAATAGTTCTTTTTGTGCCCACTTGGTTGATTCCAGCACTGAGTTTGATTATTTTCTGCTATCTACTCCCCCTTGTAAATTTGCCTCCTTTTGTTCTAGAGCTTTTAGGTGTGCTGTCAAGCTCTTAGTGTGTGCTCTGTCTGGTTTTTTTGTGGTGGCATTCAGAGCTGTTGGTTTTCTTTGTGGGACTACATTCATTGTGTCCCATAAGTTTGTGTATATTGTCCCTTCATTTTCATTAAACTACCACTACCAGTTGGGGCATCTTCTGGATATATGCCCAGGAGAGGTATTGCTGGATCCTCCGGTAGTACTATGTCCAGTTTTCTGAGGAACCGCCAGACTGATTTCCAGAGTGGTTGTACAAGCCTGCACTCCCACCAACAATGGAGGAGTGTTCCTCTTTCTCCACATCCACGCCAGCATCTGCTGTCACCTGAATTTTTGATCTTAGCCATTCTGACTGGTGTGAGGTGGAATCTCAGGGTTGTTTTGATTTGCATTTCCCTGATGATTAAGGATGTTGAACATTTTTTCAAGTGCTTCTCTGCCATTCGGTATTCCTCAGGTGAGAATTCTTTGTTCAGTTCTGAGCCCCATTTTTTAATGGGGTTATTTGATTTTCTGAAGTCCACCTTCTTGAGTTCTTTATATATGTTGGATATTAGTCCCCTATCTGATTTAGGATAGGTAAAGATCCTTTCCCAATCTGTTGGTGGTCTTTTTGTCTTATTGACGGTGTCTTTTGCCTTGCAGAAACTTTGGAGTTTCATTAGGTCCCATTTGTCAATTCTCGATCTTACAGCACAAGCCATTGCTGTTGTGTTCAGGAATTTTCCCCCTGTGCCCATATCTTCAAGGCTTTTCCCCACTTTCTCCTCTATAAGTTTCAGTGTCTCTGGTTTTATGTGAAGTTCCTTGATCCACTTAGATTTGACCTTAGTACAAGGAGATAAGTATGGATCGATTCGCATTCTTCTACACGATAACAACCAGTTGTGCCAGCACCAATTGTTGAAAATGCTGTCTTTCTTCCACTGGATGGTTTTAGCTCCCTTGTCGAAGATCAAGTGACCATAGGTGTGTGGGTTCATTTCTGGGTCTTCAATTCTATTCCATTGGTCTACATGTCTGTCTCTATACCAGTACCATGCAGTTTTTATCACAATTGCTCTGTAGTAAAGCTTTAGGTCTGGCATGGTGATTCCGCCAGAAGTTATTTTATCCTTGAGAAGACTTTTTGCTATCCTAGGTTTTTTGTTATTCCAGACAAATTTGCAAATTGCTCCATCCAATTCGTTGAAGAATTGAGTTGGAATTTTGATGGGGATTGCATTGAATCTGTAGATTGCTTTTGGCAAGATAGCCATTTTTACAATGTTGATCCTGCCAATCCATGAGCATGGGAGATCTTTCCATCTTCTGAGATCTTCCTTAATTTCTTTCTTCAGAGATTTGAAGTTTTTATCATACAGATCTTTCACTTCCTTAGTTAGAGTCACGCCAAGATATTTTATATTATTTGTGACTATTGAGAAGGGTGTTGTTTCCCTAATTTCTTTCTCAGCCTGTTTATTCTTTGTATAGAGAAAGGCCATTGACTTGTTTGAGTTTATTTTATATCCAGCTACTTCACCGAAGCTGTTTATCAGGTTTAGGAGTTCTGTGGTAGAATTTTTAGGGTCACTTATATATACTATCATATCATCTGCAAAAAGTGATATTTTGACTTTCTCTTTTCCAATTTGTATCCCCTTGATCTCCTTTTGTTGTCGAATTGCTCTGGCTAATACTTCAAGTACTATGTTGAAAAGGTAGGGAGAAAGTGGACAGCCTTGTCTAGTCCCTGATTTTAGTGGGATTGCTTCCAGCTTCTCTCCATTTACTTTGATGTTGGCTACTGGTTTGCTGTAGATTGCTTTTATCATGTTTAGGTATGGGCCTTGAATTCCTGATCTTTCCAGAACTTTTATCATGAATGGGTGTTGGATCTTGTCAAATGCTTTTTCTGCATCTAACGAGATGATCATGTGATTTTTGTCTTTGAGTTATTTATATAATGTATTACATTGATGGATTTTCGTATATTAAACCATCCCTGCATCCCTGGAATAAAACCTACTTGGTCAGGATGGATGATTGCTTTAATGTGTTCTTGGATTCGGTTAGCGAGAATTTTATTGAGGATTTTTGCATCGATATTCATAAGAGAAATTGGTCTGAAGTTCTCTAAATTTGTTGGATCATTCTGTGGTTTAGGTATCAGAGTAATAGTGGCTTCATAAAATGAGTTGGGTAGAGTACCTTCTACTTCTATTTTGTGAAATAGTTTGTGCAGAACTGGAATTAGATCTTCTTTGAAGGTCTGATAGAACTCTGCACTAAACCCATCTGGTCCTGGGCTTTTTTTTGGTTGGGAGACTATTAATAACTGCTTCTATTTCTTTAGGTGATATGGGACTGTTTAGATGGTCAACTCGATCCTGATTCAACTTTGGTACCTGGTATCTGTCCAGAAATTTGTCCATTTCGTCCAGGTTTTCCAGTTTTGTTGAGTATAGCCTTTTGTAGAAGGATCTGATGGTGTTTTGGATTTCTTCAGGATCTGTTGTTATGTCTCCCTTTTCAGTTCTGATTTTGTTAATTAGGATTTTGTCCCTGTGCCCTTTAGTAAGTCTAGCTAAGGGTTTATCTATCTTGTTGATTTTCTCAAAGAACCAACTCCTCGTTTGGTTAATTCTTTGAATAGTTCTTCTTGTTTCCACTTGGTTGATTTCACCCCTGAGTTTGATTATTTCCTGCCGTCTACTCCTCTTGGGTGAATTTGCTTCCTTTTTTTCTAGAGCTTTTAGATGTGTTGTCAAGCTGCTAGTATGTGCTCTCTCCTGTTTCTTCTTGGAGGCACTCAGAGCTATGAGTTTCCCTCTTAGAAATGCTTTCATTGTGTCCCATAGGTTTGGGTACGTTGTGGCTTCATTTTCATTAAACTCTAAAAAGTCTTTAATTTCTTTCTTTATTCCTTCCTTGACCAAGGTATCATTGAGAAGAGTGTTATTCAGTTTCCACGTGAATGTTGGCTTTCCATTATTTATATTGTTATTGAAGATCAGTCTTAGGCCATGGTGGTCTGATAGGATACATGGGACAATTTCAATATTTTTGTATCTATTGAGGCCTGTTTTGTGACCAATTATATGGTCAATTTTGGAGAAGGTCCCTTGAGGTGCTGAGAAGAAGGTATATCCTTTTGTTTTAGGATAAAATGTTCTGTAGATATCTGTCAGGTCCATTTGTTTCATAAATTCTGTTAGTTTCACTGTGTCCCTGTTTAGTTTCTGTTTCCACGATCTGTCCTTTGAAGAAAGTGGTGTGTTGAAGTCTCCCACTATTATTGTGTGAGGTGCAATGTATGCTTTGAGCTTTACTAAAGTGTCTCTAATGAATGTGGCTGCCCTTGCATTTGGTGCGTAGATATTCAGAATTGAGAGTTCCTCTTGGAGGATTTTACCTTTGATGAGTATGAAGTGTCCCTCCTTGTCTTTTTTGATAACTTTGGGTTGGAAGTCGATTTTATCCGATATTAAAATGGCTACTCCAGCTTGTTTCTTCAGTCCATTTGCTTGGAAAATTGTTTTCCAGCCTTTCACTCTGAGGTAGTGTCTGTCTTTTTCCCTGAGATGGGTTTCCTGTAAGCAGCAGAATGTTGGGTCCTGTTTGTGTAGCCAGTCTGTTAGTCTATGTCTTTTTATTGGGGAATTGAGTCCATTGATATTAAGAGATATTAAGGAAAAGTAATTGTTTCTCCCTTTTATTTTTGTTGTTAGAGTTGGCATTCTGTTCTTGTGGCTGTCTTCTTTTTGGTTTGTTGAATGATTACTTTCTTGGTTGTTCTAGGGCGTGATTTCCGTCCTTGTATTGCTTCTTTTCTGTTATTATCCTTTGAAGGGCTGGATTCGTGGAAAGATATTGTGTGAATTTGGTTTTGTCGTGGAATACTTTGGTTTCTCCATCTATGGTAATTGAGAGTTTGGCCGGGTATAGTAGCCTGGGCTGGCATTTGTGTTCTCTTAGTGTCTGTATAACATCTGTCCAGGCTCTTCTGGCTTTCATAGTCTCTGGTGAAAAGTCTGGTGTAATTCTGATAGGCCTTCCTTTATATGTTACTTGACCTTTCTCCCTTACTGCTTTTAATATTCTATCTTTATTTAGTGCATTTGTTGTTCTGATTATTATGTGTCGGGAGGAATTTCTTTTCTGGTCCAGTCTATTTGGAGTTCTGTAGGCTTCTTGTATGATCATGGGCATCTCTTTTTTTATGTTTGGTAAGTTTTCTTCTATTATTTTGTTGAAGATATTAGCTGGCCCTTTAAGTTGAAAATCTTCATTCTCATCAATTCCTATTATCCGTAGGTTTGGTCTTCTCATTGTGTCCTGGATTACCTGGATGTTTTGAGTTAGGATCCTTTTGCATTTTGTATTTTCTTTGACTGTTGTGTCGATGTTCTCTATGGAATCTTCTGCACCTGAGATTCTCTCTTCCATTTCTTGTATTCTGTTGCTGATGCTCGCCTCTATGGTTCCAGATCTCTTTCCTAGGGTTTCTATTTCCAGCGTTGCCTCGCTTTGGGTTTTCTTTATTGTGTCTACTTCCCCTTTTAGTTCTAGTATGGTTTTGTTCATTTCCATCACCTGTTTGGATGTGTTTTCCTGTTTTTCTTTAATGATTTCTACCTGTTTGGCTGTGTTTTCCTGCTTTTCTTTAAGGGCCTGTAACTCTTTAGCAGTGCTCTCAGGGTAATTCTTTAAGTGACTTATGAAAGTCCTTCTTGATGTCCTCTATCATCATCATGAGAAATGTTTTTAAATCTGGGTCTAGATTTTCGGTTGTGTTGGGGTGCCCAGGACTAGGTGGGGTGGGAGTGCTGCGTTCTGATGATGGTGAGTGGTCTTAATTTCTGTTAGTAGGATTCTTACGTTTGCCTTTCGCCATCTGGTAATCTCTGAAGCTAGCTGTTTTAGTTGTCACTGTTAAGAGCTTGTTCTTCAGGTGACTCTGTTAGCCTCTATGAGCAGACCTGGAGGGTAGCACTGTCCTTAGTTTCAGTGGGCAGAGTATTCTCTGCAGGCAAGCTCTCTTCTTGCAAGGCAGGTACCCAGATATCTGGTGTTCGAACCAGACTCCTGGCAGAAGTTGTGTTCCATTCACTAGAGGTCTTAGGATCACGTGTGGAATCCTGTGTGGGCCCTTGCGGGTGTCAGGCGACTCAGCTGGCAAGGTAGCCCGGGGCTCGAGTGGAGTGGTAGGGGTTTGTGCCCCAGATCAAGCCCGGGTAGCCTACTTCCCTGTGTACCGCAGTCTCAAGTTCCGCGCGATTGGATTGGAGCAGGCGCTGTGTTCCACTCACCAGAGGTCTTAGGGTCCCGTGGGGAGTCCCGTGTGGGCCCTTGTGGGTGTTGGGCAAGACTCTGCTGGCAAGGTATCCCGGGGCTCGAGTCTCGAGTCGAGTGGAAGGGCGAGGTGGGTTTCTTTTATGCAGCAAAATGTTGTGTATTGTTTATATAGCCAGTCTGTTAGTCTATTTGTTTTTATTGGTGAATTGATTCCAGATTAAGGCAACTTCAGACCAAATTCTTTTATGCATATCAATGCAAAATACTCAATAAAATTCTCCCCAAACTAAAAGGGCTATTAGGTCCTTTTTCTGATAGTCAAAACTGCAATGAGAACTGCCAGTTTTCCTAGTGTCACTGGCTAATTGCTATTAGATAGTAACTAGGCTTTCTCTTATTCAGAGCACATTCCAAGAGGTTGTATAACAATTAACCAAAGGTCATCAGAAGGGAACTAATGATTTATTATAGGTTCTAGGGTAAAAGATAAAATATTGATTGGGTTTACCTATACAAAACTTCACTAATATCATAGTTATGGTTTGATAACTTCAGTGAACCTGTTGATCTGAGACAGTTGATGAACTTTGTAACATGAGGTCATGTATTCTGAAATATTTATAAGTGCTGAGGACAAAGAGACAAGGAAAATCGAGAGAGAAAAAATTTTTTTTTTGCCTTTCTCCACTTAGACTATTTTTTTTTTTCCTTTTACTCACTTAGAAGAATTTTTCCCTTTCCGCACTTAGGATCTTTCTGCTTTGCCCTTATATAAATTTCATAAAAATATTTTTATAACTTAGTAATAACTTCTATAATCACTTCTCTAAATTCCTTCTCTTCCAGTGACACCTGGCTTGTTGGCTCAAAGTTAGAGCCCAGCAATTCCTGCTGAGCTAGAAAAAAGGCTGCATTGCTTAATCCTCCTCTGTTAGGCTACAGGTGTTAATCACCTAAGCCAGCCTACCCTCAGAAAAACCAAGTACTTTTTAGAAGTTATCATCAGCATTTCAGTACAATTTGAGAGCTAGAAAGCCCTGAGACATTTCGACTTTAAAGGCATTGCCAGGGTCCTACTCTGTGACTCCACTGCTATCCTGGCTCAGAGCAATCCTGGACCTCAAACTCTAGTATAGAGCAGTAGTGATAAAAAAAAAAACCTACATGGTATTGATACAGAGACTGACAGATGGATCAGTGGACTAGAACTGAAGAACCAGAAAGAAAGCCACACATTTATAGACACTTGATATTTGGAAAGAAGATATATATATATATATATATGATGGAAAAAAGAAAGGATTTTCAATAAATGGTGCTGTTCTAATTTGCAGTCTGTATGTTGAAAAATAAAAATAAATCCATACTTATCACCTTGCACAAAGCTCATTTTCAAGTTGATCAAGATTATCAACATAAAATAAGATCCACTGAATCTAATAGAAGATAAACTCATTGACACAGAGAGGGAAATGTCCTAAAAACTACTCCCATGGCTCATGCTCTAAGATCATCAATTCATAAATGTGACCTCATGAAACTGGAAAGCTTCTGTAAGCAAACCATATAGGCAATGGTACTAATCATCAACCTACAGACTGGAGAAAAAAATCTCAACTAACCTCACATCTGATAAAGGGCTAATATCCAAAATATATAAAGAACTCAAGAAACGAAATAAACCAATCAAATATGGGGTATATATCTAAATAGAGATGTCAAGACAGAAGAGTCTAAAATGGCTAAGGAACACTTAAAGATATGTTTAAAGTCCTTAGTGCTCAGGTTAATTCAAATCAAAACAACCCTGAGATTGTACTTTACACCAATCAAATTGGCTAAGATCAAAACCTCAGATGACAGCACATGTTCGTGAAAATGTGGAGAAAAAGGAACACTCCTCCACTGCTGGTGGGACGGAAGCAGGTACAACTTCTCTGGAATTCAGTGTGGAGATTCCTCAGAACATTGGAAATAGGTCTACCTGAAGACCCAGATGTACCACTCTTGGGCATATACCAAAAAGATGTCCCACCATGCCCCAAGGCACATGTTTTTCTATGTTCATAACAGCCTTGTTTATTATAGCTAGAAGCTGCAAATAACCCAGATGTCCCAAAACAGAAGAATGGATACAGAAAATGTGGCTCATTTATACAATGAAATACTACTCAGCTATTAAGAAACGAAGACATCCTGAGTTTTTCAGGCAAATGGATGTAACTCGGAAATATCATTCTGAGTAAGGCAACTCAGAACCAAAAGGACATGCATGGTATATCCTCATTAATAAGTGGATATTAACCAAAAAAGTGCAGAACACCCTGTATTCATTCCGCAGAACTTAAAAAAAGTTATCAAGCCACAAGTCCCAAGTGAGGACACCTCAATCCCACTTGGAAGGGAGAAAAAGAAATCACAGAGCGAGTGGGGGTGGTGGGAGGGTCTCAAGTGGGGATGGGGACCAGGAGTACTAGAGAAGAACATGATCAGGTATTGGTTAGAAAAAAAAAAAACTGAAGCCCTGAGGTACAGCAGAAAGAATGAAAACAGGCAACCTATGGAAGTATGGCGTTGGGGACCTCCCAGAATGTACCAGAGCCCTGGGAAGTGAGAGACTCTCAGGACTCAAATGGAGGTATCTTAGATGAAATGCCCTACAGTGGGGAGTAGGAACTTGTAGATTGGAAGCAGGAACTTGTAGAATCCACATCCAGTAGAAAGATAAGGAAGGCATGAAGTGAGTGATGGGGTTTCCATCCCATGTCAAAAGCTCTGACCCAGAACTATTCCTGTCAAAAAGAACTTCAAGAACAAAAACAGAGAAGAGCCTGATGGAAATGAGGTCCAGTGAATGGATCAAGGTGGGGCCCAGCTTGGGGAAAGGCCCCAAGGCCTTACATTACTACTGAGGCTATGAAGTGCTCACAAAAGGGGGCCTATTATGACTGTACCCGAATGACCCAAAAAGCAACTGGAAGAGTCAGGTGCAGATATTTACACCCAACCAATGGACAGAAGCTGCTGATCCCTCTGGTTCAATGAGGGAAAAGCTGGAAGAAGCTGAGGAGGAGGGCAACCCTGTATGAGGACAAGCAGTCTCATTTAACCTGGATCTCCAAGACCTCTCTGACACTGAGCCACCAATCAGGCAAAATATACAAGCTGACATGATGCCCCAAACACACATACAGCAGAGGACTGCCAGGTCTAGGTTTAGTCAGAGAAGATGCACCAAACCCTCAAGAGACTGGAGGCCACAGACAGTCTCTTGGGTAGTTCTGGTGAGGTGGGGGTTGAAGACAATTTTGTGGAATTGGTGGGCGGTGGTATGGAATGTGGAACAATCAGAGGGGGGACCTAGAGGGGTATAACACCTGGAGTATGAAGAAAAGATTAAATAAATAAAAAATAAATAAATAAATAAATAAATAAATAAATAAATAAATAAATAAATAAATAAATAAATAAATTCTTAATGAACACTGGCTTTTAAAGGTTTCTTTCTTTTGAGTACATTCTCTCTCTCTCTCTCTCTCTCTCTCTCTCTCTCTCTCTCTCTCTCTCTCTCTCTTTCTCTCTCTTTCTCTCTCCTTTCTCCTCTTCCTTCTCTTCCTATTTTTCACTTGCTGCTTTGCTCCAGAATATTTATCAACAGTCACCTATTATTCTACCTATGTTTAGAAGGGGTGAGTCTCTGCCTCTTTAAGGTATCTAAGGGAGTTTTTTTTTCCTACAAAATTAAAATGAGAGTATTGTCCTGGAAATTTCCCAATGCTTGTTTTGTAGTGTGTAGCACTTTCCTGATACTTACAGAGGGGTTCCTATTAATTGAAAATTTTGCGTCTGTGTATCAGAGGGAGAACAATAAATGGAGAAAGAGAGGATAAGGTGGGAGTTCTCGTTGTTTTTTATTTGCTGAGAAATAATCTATGCACTAGACACACCAGTGCTTTGGTCATTTCCCAGATAAAACACCTGCTTTTAGCTATCAACGATTACAAACAAATATAGTAAAAATATGTAAGTATATTTTTGTGAGAATATGTTTTCCATTGATTTAATTATCAGAAATAATATTTTTCAGTCCTGTACTTAATTTGTTTAGCCCCTAGATATGAATCGCTGAAATATGTGTACTTGGGCTTTTGAAATATATTGAGATAGCTATCCAGGCTCTATTCTAATTTATCAGAATAATGTATGTCAGTTATAATAAGTATATAATATCCCTAACATAATTACTGAATAATATATAGATAAAGCAAGACATCAAACTTTATCCCTTAGAGATGCCCAGACAAAGATAGCTGATAATAAATAACTCTGAAAAGATAGTTAATAAAATTTATATTTGTCCACTTTGGTGAAGTAAAACCCCTCTGCACAGATATTTCTTTCATGATATAGAATAGAGGTCCTAACTGTCACAGGAACAGATTTATATAGTTTGTCAAAGAATTCTTTACAAGATTACAAAAGAGGTCGAATATAAATGACATAGTCTTTAGTTGAATTGACCTTTTATAAATAGAAATTTGACAAAAAATAATATTTACTCTATGGGTGCTTTCAAAAATAGAATGGTTTGCATGGAACAAGTTAGTATTGGAAGGATTAGAAGTTCGAAGCTATCCTTGGTTACATTCTAAGTTGGGGCCAGCCTAGGCTATATGACATCCTGTCTGAAAATATGAAATTACTGGAACCAGTAGTTTATCTTTATGAATCCTCTACTTTGGATACTGAATCATGAGCAATATCAGAAGTACAAGGTCTATCAGTACCAGAAAGTATAAAAAGAATTTCCCCAAACAAAAATAATTTAAGAGTTATTTTTAGGGGCATGATTATGTTGCCAGGGAATAAAAGCACTTTGAGTTTAGAGTGGTCAGTAATGAGGAGTGAGTATTGCTCTTACACAGGACTCACATTGGTTAGCTCACAGTCACCTTTACCTTGAGGTTCAGGAGGCCTCTGGCAACTGTGGGCATGTGCATTTCCTTACATACATATGTACGTACGAACACATACACACACACACACACACACACACACACACACACACACATTTAAATAATAGGGAAAAGTACTTTGCTTTATCTATCAGTTTAAAGGAAGTTTGAGTTGAATGTACTTAAAAGAGGTGCCTCATAACCAAAGTATGAAATCTGCTAGTCTTCCACAAATTAGGTGACTCAGAGCCACTACTCAAATAAATTACACCCTATAAAATCAAATAACCCCATTTAAAAATGGGGCTCAGAACAGAACAATGATTTCTCACCCGAGGAATACCGAATGGCAGAGAAGCACCTGAAAAAATGTTTAACATCTTAATCATCAGGGAAATGCAAATCAAAACATCCCTGAGCTTCCACCTCACACAAGTCAGAATAGCTAAGATCAAAAATTCAGGTGACAGCAGATGCTGGCGCAGATGTTGAGAAAGAGGAACACTCCTCCGTTGTTGGTGGGATTGTAAGCTTGTACAACCACTCTGGAAATCAGTCTGGCGGTTCCTTAGAAAATTGGACATAGTACTACCAGAAGATTCAGCAATACCTCTTCTGGGCATATATCCAGAAGATGTCCCAACCGGTAAGAAGGACACATGCTCCACTATGTTCATAGCAGCCTTATTTATAATAGCCAGAAGCTGGAAAGAACCCAGATGCCCCTCAACAGAGGAACGGATACAGGAAATGTGGTACATTTACACAATGGAGTACTACTCAGCTATTAAAAAGCATGAATTTATGAAATTCCTAACCAAATGGATGGACCTTGAGGGCATCATCCTGAGTGAGGTAACCCAAACACAAAGAATCTCTCACAATATGTACTCAGTGATAATTGGATATTAGCCCAGAACCTTAGGATACCCGATACAAGATATAATTTGCTAAAAACATTAAACTCAAGAGAACGAAGACCAAAGTGTGGACACTTTGCCCCTTCTCAGAATAGGAAACAAAACACCCATGGAAGGAGTTACAGAGACAAAGTTTGGAGCTGAGATGAAAGGATGGACCATGTAGAGACTGCCATATCCAGAGAACCATCCCCTGATCAGCTTCCAAATGCTGACGCTATGGCATACACTAGCAAGATTTTGCTGAAAGGACCCAGATATAGCTGTGTCTTGTGAGACTATGTCAGCGCCTAGCAATCACAGAACTGGATGCTCACAGTCAGCTATTGAATGGATCACAGGGCCCCCAATGGAGGAACTAGAGAAAGCATCCCACGAACTAAGGGAACTGCAACCCTATAGGTGTAACAACAATATGAACTAAGCAGTAACACGGAGCTCCTGTCTCAAGCTGCATATGTATCAAAAGATGGTCTAGTAGGCCATCACTGCAAAGAGAGGCCTATTGGACTTGTACACTTTATATGCCCCAGTACAGGGGAACGCCAGGGCTAAAAAGGGGGAGTAGGTGGGTAGGGGAGTGGGGGTGGGTGGGTATGGGGTACTTTGGTATAACATTGGAAATGTAAATGAGCTAAATACCTAATAAAAATGGAAAAAAATAAATTACACCCTAGACATGTGCAGCCATGAGGTCCACTGGTAAACTGTGGATAGAGATCAATGGTAGAGCTATTGGATTATGTAAGGGGAGGCTTAAATAAAACTGAGAGAGTCACAGTCTCATGTGATATAAGCTGGCTTTTGTTTGTGTGTTGGTATTATATAGTATTATAATCCTTACTTGCTTTCGAGATATATTCCATATAGTTCAGACTGTCCTTTATCTCACTTAATAGCTCAATATGACTATGAACCACTGATCCTCCTGCTTTCATTTTCCAGAACAGCTAGTATTAAAGAGAGGTACCAGCATGCTCTACTTGATACAGTTTTAGAGATAAAACCCAAGGCTTCATGCATGAGAATAAAGTACTCTACCAAATCTACTTCGGCAGCTGCAAGCCTTCCTGTTAATGATAAGTCCAAGACAACATTTCTTACCCTTAACACATCATGCCTATGGCTATAATCATTAATGTCCTCTTCTGTCTAAATCAATATCAACTTCACACAAGCCAGAACCATTTGAGAATATTGAATTTCAATTGAGAAAATAACCCCACCAAACTTTTGCCTGGAAAAGGCTTTGTTGAATTTTATTAATTAATGATTTCTATAGAAGGATATCCCAGTTGGCAGTATCAGCTCTGGACTGATGGTACTGGATGCTATAAAAAAAAAGTAGGATGATCAAAACATGGGGAATATGCCAGTATGCAATTTTTCTACATGTCCTCTACTTCAGGTCTTACCTGCTCCAAATTCTAGTCTAGGGTTTCTGGTGTGACTTTCATGTATGATGAATTACAAACTGAACTATGAACCAAAACATTTTCTCTCCCAGTTGATGTTGTTCATAATGTCTTATCACCTAAATACAATCCCTTACTAAGGCAAGTTAGTATGCCAATGTAGCTCATATGGAATACCAAGTACTGAATGTTCACGGTGGTCCAGATAGACCATAGAAATAATGAACTTCACTGGTCATGATAATGCATACCTAATATCTATGTACGTGAAAGACAGGAGGATGAGTGTAAGTTCAATGCAATGCTGAGCTACATAGGGAGGTTCTGAGTCCAAAACAAAACAAAACAAAAACAAAAACAATATCAAAAACAAAACAAAACAAAAACACAAAACGGGAGGTTAATGAGATGCTAAACAAATAAAGCACTTGCTAAGCAATTGTGATGGCCTTCATTCCATTCTCAGAACATACATGAATGTAAAGAGGGAACTGCATTCAGCAAAGTGATGCTCTGACTTCCACATGTGCTATAGATCACATATGCTACCACATAAAAATAATAGTAGTAGTAGTAATAATAATAATAATAATAATAATAATAATAATAAATGTGTTTAAAAATGAAAAGAAAATTTATTCAGTCATATTATATTAGGCTTATAAAAAAACTAGCACTGAGGAAGAGAAATTGGAGTAGTATTGAAAGTTTGAGGCAAGCATGAACTGCATTAAGAATGTTAGCACCTTATAACTTTCTGTAGGTATCCTGCCCAAAACAAGATACATGAAAGTTTATTTTACACACAAATTCAGACTATAGTCCATCACTGTTGGGGCATCAGTGCAACAGGAAGTAGCAGAAACTTGACACAAGTCAAGAGTATAGATCAAGGAATTGATGCGTGTATGGTTACTAGAACTTAATTTGCTTTCTTTATTCTCATACACTCCAGAATCCCCATCGTAAATAATGGTGCCACAACAAGGGAAGTTCTTCCCATATAAATTAAAAGTAATCAAGATGCAGGCACACAACCATGCTCACAGACTAAGTAGTATAGACAATCCTTCATTCTGATTTCCCTCCCAGGCAATTCTATATTGTTTTATGTATATAACATTAACCATCACAGCTTCATTCATTGTTAACCGGTCACATAGACACATCACATTATGTTTTAGACATGAACTACCAACCCTTATTTCCAAAGTTCTCTGTGTGTTTAATAATGCAAAATACAGTTCAACTTTAAAAGTCCTCATAGTCTTTAAAATTTTTACCACATCAAAAAATGTATTGTGATATCTTGTAAAAAATTATGTTATTGCTATGCGTAATAGAATAATGTAAAAATTATTATCACAAAATAAAAATAAGTATTAGGAATAGAAAGTGATGATTATACAAAAAGCCAAAATCAAGCAGAGAAAGGAAATCCTCCATTTCTGGGGCTTTCCATGGAGAAATCAGCTTTGGTGTCCCAATTCCTCTACATATGCTATCTTCAGCACACACAGAATTTCTCAGCATTTAAACTGATTCCATTTCTCACCTTCAGATGTCCTTGTCCAGATATTAGATCATGTCCCATCATCCTGGCCTTTCTAATACTCTGGAATCTCTACAGTAGCTTAAACTTTACCTTCATAACTTCATGCAACAGCCTCTTGGGGCTTCTTTGCCAGGATTCAAACTCTGTCACACAGTTCTGGCCTCAGCTGTTCTTAAAGACTGTCTTAGTATTGCATCTTTCATATATTAAATTTAGAAAAATGTAGACATTGCCACCAAATTTCATGACTGGTCCAAGAGGTAACCTAGTTTCACTGGACCATAGCTGTAACATCATATCTCAGTTAATGTATCTGAAACGTTTGACCATGTTTCATCAACACTAGTATCATTGGCGAATGTAAAACATACAGAGTTCCCAAAGCTTTTTAATCATTCCCAATTCTAAGGTATGTTAATTTATTTTTAAACAAATTCAACATATATATTTTTGGTATGAACTTCATTGTACAAAGTTCCATTTCAAGGACTTGTGACTTTGTGATTAAAAATATGAACATAAGATGTTAAAAAAAACATAAAATGTATGCACAATGAAATGTTTTGTCCACAGACATCCAAATTCTCTCAATATGTCTTACATTTTCTAGCCTCCATTCTCCATTTAATGTTGCCTTAACTCAAGGGGATTAATGATAAACACCTTCTTTCTGAAAATATTTTTTTCCAAATTCAATAAAATAAAATAAAATAAAAGCCAATTCAGTTTAAAAGAATGCATTTCTGTTTGATGGAAAACTCAAGTTGATCGTGCTGTGCTTTAAACTATTTCGAGTATTTGATATGCTCTCTACTTTATAGAGTTTGACTCACATTTAAGGGTACCCTGAGAAGTTCTGGTAAGTAATTTTATAATATTCAGTCAAGTTCCTACAAATCCAAAGTAACCAAAATATCTTTAGAAATCTGCAACCCTTGAAAAAACATATTGTCTTGCAGATTTTATAGTATATAGACCTGTACTGGCTAGTTTTATGTCAACTTCACACAGCTAGGGTTATCACAGAGAAAGGAGCTTCAGTTGAGGAAATGCCTCCATGAGATCCAACTCTAAGACATGTTCTCAATTAATGAACAAGGTGAAAAGGCCGTTTGTGGGTGGGACCATCTGTGGGCTGGTAGTCTTGGGTTCTATAAGAGAGCAGGCTGAGCAAGCCAGGGGAAGCAAGACAGTAAAGAACATCCCTCCATGGCCTCTGCGTCACCTTCTGCTTCCTGACCTGTTTGAGTTCCAGACCTGACCTCCTTAGTGATGTAAGCCAATAAATCTCTCCTTCCTTCCCAAATTGCTTCGTGGTCATGATGTTCTGTCCAGGAATAAAAACCCTGACTAAGACAACACCCTATCCTGTTACATATATTATGCTATTTTTTTCTAAGCCCAGTTTATAGAGATAATTATGTCTGACAGAAAATAAAGCTCATTAATTTGAACAAAGAGTTTCAATAACAGAATTTACTCTATTTTTGGAGGGTTAACATGGTGAGTCAAAAAATAGATGAACTGCCTTGTTGCTGCTCTAAGAACTTAAGAGGTTTTTTTGCAATGATGATTTGTGGGAATTTAAAAGGTATACATAACTACATGTGTATTTGTGTTTGTGTGAGAGAGAGAGAGATTAGGATAAAGTAATTTGTATTATTATTATTATTAACAATTTTTCATACAATATATTTTGAGCATGTGTCCCATCCCTGAATACCTCCCAGATTTTTTCCAACCATCATACCCAATTTAATGTTCTTTCTCTTTCTTTCTCTCTCTTTTTCTTTCTCTCTCTAAATGAAAAAAAAACAAAAAAGCCTGAATCAACAACAACAAAAAATCATGAAATCAAAAAGCCTCAGAAAATCACACACACACACACACAAAACACACACACATATACACACACACACACACACACACACAGAGAGAGAGAGAGAGAGAGAGAGAGAGAGAGAGAGAGAGAGAGAGAGAGAGAAAGCCAAAACAAACAACATCAAAGAAGTCCACAAAAATAACATGTGTTGGTCAACTCTCTGTAGGTATTAGTCAACTCTGGAATTTGGATGACATGCACAGCAATATTCCATCAGAAAAAAAAGAGTTCTTTCATATGCCTGAGGGTCTCAATTTAGAACAGAGTCTATGTACATTTCCCCATCTAAGTGTTGGGATCTCATCTATCTTGAACTTGTACAGGTTTCATTTGTGCTACCACAGTCTTGTGAATTCTTATGTTCAACACCATTTTGTCTGGAAGAGAATGAAGAGGAAACCATATTTTTATGAAACTTAATAAATAAGTTTTCTCCACTTAAGAATAAGAACAAATTTTTTGTTAGAGTTATAACATCTCTCTTTTCAAAGAGACCATCTCATTACAGACATGTGTTCATTCCAACTACAAAATAACTAATATAATAATGTAAACTTTTAGTTATCTTCCAATATTGGTAAATATTTACAATTCAACTGATTTGGTAAATCAATTCAAAACTGACATTACCAATTTGAAAATTAAATACCTGTTTATTAAAATTACTAAGGTATAAAAATAAGTATGATTGCTATCAGAAAATATTGCCTTAATAAAATTAACATAAGTGAAGTAACAATTTTACTTAATATAGATTGTATCTCATATTCATCAATACTATTTTAAGATATTATAGTCTTCATTTTATGCATCTGGGATTAGATGACATGCTGAATTTCAGTGCCTGAAATAATAACTAGAGATGTTAGATGACTGGGAGGAAACTGGATTTGATTTTTATACTTATTGTGTTTTTATAATACTAATATTAAATCAATTGGTTACTACACTAAAGCTTTTTGAATCACTTTTTTCAAATTTTAAAATCTTATGCTACCTCTTATACTACATAGCAAGGCATTATTCAACAGATTCTTAATTTGTTAAATTGTTCTTTGTGAATGACAATGATGTGTAAGAATATTAAAATCATCAATATACTCACCAAATAACTACAATGTTTTTAATATGTTGAAGGAATTTTTATATTCTGCATCTGTTAGAAAAATATCTTAATGTTCATTAGACACAGCCCTGGAAGGAATTAGGGTAATTTTTTTCTTTGAGCTTAGAGATGGATGAGTCCTTCAGTAACATTTAGAATTTCTTTTTACCATGAGCATTCTTGAATCTCGACAGTCCTGACCCATGAAACAATCGAACAGGGTCTGAGAAACCACCTAAGGAGAGAATGGGGAACAAGAAACACAAAGAATGGACAGCAAGACAAAAAAAAAAACAAAAAAACAAAAAACAACAACAACAACAAAAAACCTGATCAAGCTGACAAATTTTGTTTTTCCCAGGCAGGTTTTATACCAATAGAAACAGGAAATGGGGAGTGAAAATGATGCGAAATCACTTTGTTTCTGGGGGAAAGCACCTGTTCCCCAAAGCAGGATATTGACTAGGTAAAAAAAGTTCAGCAGGAGGAACAAAACAGAGTGGGTTGCTAAGTACCTGTCCACAAGATCTATAGCTATTTGTTCTTAACTGGGACTAGTACTTTCCTATACAGGCCTCAACTTTTCCCACAGAAATCTCAACTAAGATAGGACTTTTCCACTAAGGCCAAAACTTTGTTAGTAAGGACTTCTGGCTGACAAGGCAGTTAACTTCACCCACAGTCATTCCCAACACTTGACTATAAATACTGCACCTGGAAATTAAAAATAATATTTGTTTGCATGAGATGCAAGCATGAACATGTCTTGATTGGATTAACAACTTTTGGATTAGAATGGCTAGAAGATAAATACAACAAGACAAATTAAAATTAAGTTAACTATTGGGTAAGTAAACCTAATTAATATGCTTTATTGGCAAAACCAGATACTAATATTGAGAAAACCAGCAAAGTTTCAACATTAAGGTCAAAAGAGCTATGAAACAAAAAACCTTTTTAAAAGTAGGGATGTGAAAATTTTAATTTCTCATTTGTTTAATGTTGCATGAGACTGTAGAAAAAATAGTGACAATGGGATAGAAGTCAACATAAGATTCAAAGTCACACAAAACATTAAAATAGACAGCATTTGCTAAATAAAAGTGTAATTTCAAAACTTAGTGAAATATTTATTAATAAAAAACTATTTGAAAGCATGTGGCAATGAGCAGACTAAAGCCCACACTAAAACGTTAGCTTATCTTTGGAGTTATTAATAGTATGCCAAAATTGGAATGCCTTCTTTTGAGACACGGATGCATTTAATGAAATCATATTCTCTCTAAAATTTTCATAACATCAACACTGCTGACAAGTATGAAGAAAGCAATGACTTGACTAGCTATTGATGCTGCAGTAAGTTTGTATTTTATTTTAATTTATTTACATTCCAAATATCCCACCTCCTGATCCCACTTCCTACAGTTCTTCAACCCATTCATCTTCCCCATTTCCTCTGAGAGGGTGTTCCACAAGACACCCACCCCATCTCACCTCAACATATCCCACACCAGCATCTCTGATGCATCAAGTCTCTCCAGGATTCAGTCTATCCTTTCCCACTGGGCTGGAAAAAGCAATACTCTGCTACATATGTGCCAGGGGCCATGGACTAGCCCAAGTATGCTCTTTGTCTGGTGGCTTAGTCTCTCAGATCTTCCTGGGAGTTTGGGTTAATTGACACTCTTGGTAATCCTATGGGGTTGTCATCTTCTTCAGTTCTTTCAAACTTTTCTCTAACTCTTCTGTATGCGTCCAATGATTAACTATAATTATCTGCATGTGTCTCAGTCAGTTGTTTTTAGAGACACTAGGGGCCCTGTCTATTAACTGGAGGTGGTCTTTCCAGGTTCCATCTCCGCACTGTTGGGCATTTCGGCTAAGATCACCACCCAGTTCCGGGAGCCTCTCACATCCCAGCTCTCTGGGACTTTCTAGAGTTCCTAAGAGCTCCCCACCACCAGATTACACGTCTGGTACATGGATCAGACCGCCTGAAATTGGAATCATGAATGATTTCAACTTACAAAGAATGTGTAGAGAAACAAATGTTTTCTCTGGAAGAGTACTGGCTATCACTCCTAACCACTGAGCAATCTCTCCAATTCAAGAATATTATTTCTTTAAGACAAGATGTCTTTTCTTGAAGTTCTTATATTGGAAATTATAGATAAAATCTTTTGTAACATGATGCTAATTGTCTGAGAATATGTTTCCCATCTGTACCTTAAATACTAGATTAATTTAAAATGTTAACTGTCACTAAACAACATTAATAACTATTTTTCATTTCATTTTTCATGCAGGTTATTGTAGACTAAATAAATAGTCTGATGTTATGCTGGGCATGGTTGTGCACGCCTTTATTCCCAGCACATGGGAGGCAGAGGCAGGTGGATTTCTGAGTTCAAGGCCAGCCTGGTCTACAAAGTGAGTTCCAGGACAGCCAGAGCTATAGAGTGAAACTCTGTCTCACAAAACCATAATAAATAAATAAATAAATAAATAAATAAATAAATAAATAAATAAATAAATAAAATAAAAATTAAAAAAATAAAAAAGAAGTCTGATTTTATTGTGTGAATTGATGCATTTAAAATTAATGCAAAATATAACATATGATTATTCTCACAATGAAGATATCCATAAGATACCTTATGTGATAAAATGTTTTAGCAGTGAACTATATTTTAACAGAGAGATCATTGAAAAGCCCTTAACTTGTGTCCTTTATTATCTGAAATAGGGTGTATTATGTGTATGTATGTATATATGTATGTATGCATTGTATGTGTGTGTCTTTCTGTGAGTGTATTTGAACTTTGTGAGGGTGCGAAGAGAAAGCATTATGAACCAAGCAGTCCAGGAAGGTTAGGTTGGGGTGTCTCCTCTGGAGTTATACACCCCAGGATTTGGCTATATTTGAAGCCAGCAAACTCTAACAATAGTATTGCTAATATCCCCTTCTAAATTTGAATCATATCCCTACACCCATTGCCTAAATTGTTGCTGTATGAACAATATGGATGCTGTAAATTCAAACTCTGCCCTTGTCATTCAATAGCAATCTCAGTTAACTACTAAGACATCTCTTTAAATACTCTTTTGTGAACACAGACAAATAATAAAATTCTTCTAGTTTTAGAGCTTTATGATAGCTATGAATTTCAACAAGATATCATAAGGACCTATTAATGATTAGAGGTTTGGCAAAGGTAAGTGCTTGATCATGGACCATTTTCCACTTTGGTTAATGCTTCACATGTTGAATTATACCATATCAGAATATACATGAATATTTGTCTTAAGCATTACACAGAATAAGAAAATAAACAGAATAGGAAAGTGAATGGAAGATAGTTTTGACATTACTAATTAATTTACAAAATTATTTTTAAAATGGAATTTAAAATGAGAGATAGTAATTGTTAGTGAAGTTGTTAAAAAACGAAATTTTTGTGGAGAAAATAATTTTCTACACTAGATCTTTAGGCTAGTCTGTTCCAATAGGGGAAAGTAACTGGTATTGGTAAGACATAATTTTTATTTCCAGTATTCAGTAGGCTAATGCAGCAAAATCATACTTTCCAAGGAAATTTGAGCTATGTAGTGAGATCCTATGACTTAATAAGTGTTCTATTAATACAAGATACCATCACCAGGAAAATATTGTAAACTGAAACCATTTAATCATGACTTGCTTACAGTTTCAGAGATTTAGTTCATTCTTACTGTGGTGGGAGTGCAGTAGCATGTAGACAGACATGTTAATTGAACAGTAGCGAGAGAATCTTCAGGTAGAAAGAAGAGAGAAACTCTGGTCTTGTAATGTACATTTTGAAATATCAAAATAATACCCAGTGTCAATACTTCCAAAAATGTTATACCCATTTCAACAAGGTCATACTTATTCCAACAAGGCCATACCTGCTTACTCTTTCAATTATGTTACTCAGTACTTATTCAAATATATGAACCTTATGGGGGCCATCCTTATTCACACTGTTTCTAAATACTTTCTTTTTAATTGGACACTTTACTTATTTGCATTTCAAATGTCATCTCCATTCCATGTTTTCCATCTACAACCCCTATATCCCATCTCCCCTTTCCCTGATTTTATGAGGGTGATCCTCCAACCTCCAACCCACTCCTACCTCACCGCTCTAGCATTAGGCATAGAGTGTGGAATAACCACGATACAACTCATGAACTACATGAACTTCAGGAGGAAGTAAGACCAAAGAGTGGATGCTTCCATCCTAATTAAACGGGGAACAAAATAATCAAGGGACGTAGATGATGGGAGGGAATTGTGAAGAAGAGAAGAGGGGGGGCAAAAAAGAGGGGAAGAATCAGGAATGGGAGAAGACAGGAGAGTTGTTCAGAGGGTAAGGACATTGAACAGGGGTGTATAGCAACTGGGGGATGAGGAACTGGTGGTAAAAAACAGAAAGTCCCAGATGCTAAGAAAGCAAGAGCTTCCCAGGACTCCAGAAGGATGGCATTAGCTAAAATACTCCCACAAAGGGGACGGGAAAACCTGTCGAGACTAAATATATTATTTAAAGAGAGATAATGAAGTATTCTCTCCCTCTTTCTCTGTTTCTGTCTGTCTGTCTCTGTCTCTGTCTCTGTCTCTCCCTCTCCTTTCCTTCATCTCTCCCTCCATCCCTCCCCCTCGGTTGTGTGGTTTGGTATGGTGGTGGTTGTGGTGGTGGAGATTGTGTGTGTGTGTGTGTGTGTGTGTGTGTGTGTGTGTGTGTTTGTTTGCATGTGAACACACACATGCCTGTGAAGAAATGCTATGGTGTGCATGTATAGCTCAGATGACATCAGATGTCACTTTTATTTCTCTACAATATAGGACATAAGAGCCAAACTCAGGCTGTCAGGGTTGGCAGGAAACACTTTACCAGTTGAACCATCTCTACTGCCCATAACATAAAGGTCTATATCTAGTTTTGTTTAGTCTATGTATAGTTTAGCTGACTATGGATTTACTTTCTTGGTGTATCCTGGCATAAAGACATTCTTCATATTTCTTTATACTTTATACTTTAGCAAGTAGTATATTAGTGATGTTACTTTCAGAAATGTACTATGGTTATTTAAAGTATTACTATTAAAGAAAAAAGAGATAAATGGTATATGAAAACTTTATCCTGACAATGTTTCTGCATATATAAAAATAATCTAAAACAAAAATTGAAGATTAAATAATTAAGCTTGAGATATACTTTCCTTTTATGAATATTCAGTAGGGACGTATAATTTAGGAGAAATAACAGATGTTTCAAGCCTTTGTTTCATAAGACTTCTGCTACTCTGAAAATGTTTATGCAAACTAAAACGCCCAAAATAAAAATCAGTAAAGAAAATTGTATTTGAACACTGACATTCTTATTATGAACCACACATATGTAAAAAAATTAAAATAGTAACATAGATATTTATCTTGCTAACATTTAAAATATTGAGTAATGAAGTATTTGTGCATATTTTACTGTCTTGAAAGAGAATCTCAACAATTACCTTAGGCTTTTTTTTTTAACTCAAAGGTCTTCCAATTATGGCTGTAGCTATGAGTATTAACTACCATACCAGCAAGAATTGTTTTAGATATTTACAAGAAAACTATTAGCTGGGATATAGTTATCTGCACCGTAGATTTTGTAAGAAAAAGAATAAAATATTAATAAAATAGAATATGTTAAAAAAATTCAGTTTTGTTGCACATTTCCTGAACAGAAAAAAAAATATCATGATTTATATACCATATATCCAGGATTATGTGCATAAGCTTATGTGTATTTGTGTGTGTGTGTCCGCACACACATGCACATGCACACACTTGTGCACGTATCTAACTTATTTCTAAACCTATAGCTTACTATAACTCTTCAAAATAAAATATGTTAACTCACAAAATGTCATGTTTACATGATATTAGTTCAATTTTTAGGGTAGAAACCTAGATGTCAGAAAAGTTAGTATTTTTTTATTTTTATATTATGAAGATAGTTGTATACCCCTGTGTATGTTTTACTTTTTCCCTTTAACATAGAAATGAATAATGGTTTGAAAATTTGGTACTCTTTTTCAAACTTTTTGTTTGATCTTCCTGAGTTTTAAATCATGCACCCAGTCCCACTTATCTCCTCATCACCTTGTATTCCGCTTCCATCATTGCAACCACCCCACCAGAATAAGAATCTCATCCTGGAATTTATAATGTCACAGTGTATATCCCACAGTGTGCACTTTTATCTACACTTCTTTGTTTCCAAGTTGTTCATTTTAATGAGTCTTAAGAGCTCTCTGCCTTCTACTATACTATCAGTACTAATGCATAACTGTAACTCCTCTCAGATATCCTGTTGTTGCCCTTTTTTATGGAGATCCTGTAGTATGGGATCTGTAGGGTGGCCATTTTAATCTACTTCAGCAGTTCACCAATGGGGGTCAATGTTGTGGTGGGGCATTTCAAACCCCAGGATCTGGGCCTGAGAGAGATCTGACTAATCAGACCACCAGCTCTGCCACACTACCACCATCTGGGAGAGATTTCCTGCCCTTCCCAAGCTTCCCTTTCCAAAGTTGCAGCCAAAAAGGGGCAGAAACAACTTTCATGCTACCATACCCTCAGTGCTCTCTCATTTGTGCCCCTGCCATCAAAGCCAGCTTTACTGTGCTTCCCAGACAAGGTAGAGGGGTCATACTCTACAGTGCTACAGCAGGTAAGGGATGGAGCCAGGTCTCTAATTCTCACTCCCTCTGAGCATGCTCACCAGTAAACCCCCAAACCAGGGCCAACTCCCTCCCTGCTGCTCAGATGAGGTGCATGGCCTAATCTCCCAAGTGCTGCAAGAGGTGATTGGGCTCATGGCCCCATCAGGGACAGCTCTCTTGCCAAGGGTGGTGAGGGCAGGAGGGATGGAAAGGGTCTCTCCTTTGTCCAAACCACTGCACATCAAACAAGAGGCAGGACCAGGTACCCATGCCCATGCCCACCAGGCAGCTCATCAGAAAGCCCCAAATCTAGGGCCAGCTCTACTCTGCTGCTCAATCAAGGAAGGCTGTCACTAGAGGCAGGTTTTGAGATCATATATGCTCATGTCTGGCCAGTGTGTAGACAGCCTCTTTTTGCTGCCTGTGGATGAAAATTTATAGCTCTTGGCTTCATCTCCGGCTCTAACAAAAATCTTCCTGAAAACTACCATGATTCTTGGCAAGAAAATAATGAAATTAACCTCTGAAACTGTAAGTCAGCCCCAGCAACGTTCTTTGCTTTATAGGAATTACTGTGGTCATAGTGTCTCTTCATAACAACAAAACTGAAATTTCGACACCTTCCATCCTTACCCTCCAATTCATTCTCTAAATTTCTTTCTCACATTCACATTTTATTTTATACTCTATGATAATGATTAAAACGTCCAAGTAATAGTAAATAAACAGTAAATTACTAAGATTTCTTTTTGTGAATCTATTCAACATTTTATCATTTTTATCATAAATGTAACACTGTTCTTCTTTCGAATACAAATAAAATCTCAAAGAAAAATGAACTGTAATAAGAGGATATTAGGCAAAGACGTACAGATTTCCTAAGACACAATCCACAGAACTCAACAAACTTAACAACAAGAAGGGTCCAAGTGAGAATGCTTCAATCACACTTGTAAGGGAGAAGAAAGAAATCACACGAGGCAGAGAGAGAGAGAGAGGGGGGGGGGGAGGGAGAACTAGGTGGGAGATGGGAGGGGGAGGAAAAAATGAACACATTCAGGTATGGGAAGGCAGGAGAGAGGCCGTGAGGGTTAGCAGCTCTCCCAAGTCTGCCTGCCCAGAGCCTAGGAGGAACTCTGGCCAGATGTGGGCTATCCTTCCTACCCTTCCTTCCCCTGCCCTCATTAGTTTCCACATATTTGGTGCTAAATTTTCATTTTTTATGAAGTCTATGACAATCCTAGAACTAAGGTATCACAAAACTGGTTCATCCTTGTTTTCTGCAATGATCACTTTTCATACTATTAAAAGAGCTGGAGTCCTATTCATCCCTCCATGTTAAAATTAACTAGTTCCTAAAATTGCTGCTTTTACTGACTGCATGTGCTGCTGTTCCCAGTCCATGTCTCCATTCAGAGATCAAAAACCAGCAGCAGCCTTATGACTTGACTAGGACAATTGAGAATCCTGAAATGGGTTATTGGGCCCAACTGGCTAATAAAGAAAAACCACTTGGGATGTCATGATTTCCATATTTAACATTTGATCTGTGCCGGCTGGCTGATAACTCATGGCCTGACTCCCAACAGACTTTACAACATTCATACACTAAGTAGACTTAGGGAGAATTTTGTATATGTCTGGGGAAAAGAGAACTGTGGCATATGGGGAACCAGAACAATTCTATTATGCTTTTTGGGATTGTGAAACATCGGGATAGAAGGCATCAATGGAAAATTTTATTACAGTCACCTGACAGGGGAGGGAATCTGAAGTTCAACTAAAGTTCACCAGCCTAGGAAAGCAGGAAAAGGGCTGGGAAACTGGGAAACCTTGGGGCCTCCGATTTTATATTATTGGGGGGAAAAACCTCAAACTCATTTTCACAATTAGGCTCCTGATAAAACCAATAGTAAACCCCCTGAATGTGACTGTAGGACCAAACCGAATTTTGGCAAACACTAAACCTATACCAAGAGGTCTTGCCCTGAAAAACCTATGCCAAAGTCTATTCTCAAACCAGTGTTTGTTGACCTCCCAGTCCTTCCCCAGCAGGCTCTGCGCCCCCGTAGATCTGATCTGGTCAAGGATGCTAAAAACCTTTCAGATTTTGACCAGTTCCCAACCAGAGCTAACCATCTTCTGCTGGCTGTGTTATTATGCCAGAAACCCTTTTTATGAAGATGTTGGTTTTATGTCTAAATATAATGAGTCCGAGAGAGACACTGCATGCATATGGTCCCAAGAGAAGAACCTTAACCATACAGACCATATCAGGACAGGGGACCTGCCTGGGAAAAGTTCCCTTGTCACATCAACATATTTGTAACCAAAATACCCTCATGGTGCATTCCAAATGGGTTATTTCCCCCTGAACAGGCATGGTGGGCCTGTTCAACAGGGTTGACTCTGTGTGTGCATGGAGAGGTTCTTAATTCCCCTACTGCAAAGGAGTTCTCTATTCTAGTCCAATTGGTGCCATCCATAACCTATTATTCAGAGGAAATAGTGCTGAAGAACCTAATAGGGCATGTTGGGGGAGACCTCAAAAGACAGAAGAGAGAAACTATTTCCCTAACGTTGGCTATAATTTTGGGAGCAGGGCTACCTAGTGCAGGCACTGGGATAGCAGCTCTAACATTGTAAGAGAATAACTATACAGCCTTATATTAGATACAGATCAAGACAGCCAATGCTTAGGAAAATCCATTGCACACCTAGAGTGAAATGTAGATTCCCTGGCTGAGATAGTTGAACAGAACATACAAGGGTTAGACTTTGTGTTCCTGCATCAGGGATCCACTTAGACTTGAACTACTTTTTCTTTCTTTTCTAGATATATTGGATTTTTTGCTAATATTCATTATAGAACAATATGTGAAATGTTCATAAAAAACATTCCTAAATGTTCCATAACCTTCCCAAACACTGTCTCTACCTGGAGACCAACTGTTTAAATATATTAGCCTACTCAAAATATTATATATTCAAATCATAATAAGACTGAAGCTATGGTGACAGCTAGAGGCGTAAATTGCTTCTGAGTAAAATTTTCACACTAAATGGACAACTGTGACCATAGAACAGGCACTGAGTTAACATGTCAGTGGTGGGCATAAATATACCACCTCCTGTTTAAACGTGTACACTGTGTTTAAACTGTAAGACAGAATTTGCAACACCTATTCCCTTGTTTGTCTTCCCAATATTTTATTATTGAATAAAGCTTACTTGTCTGAACTTTATTACTTGTCTATTTGGTTGTTATATAGGAGATAGGTTGCCAGGCATATTACTTCTATGACTTCTACCTTTTTGATTGCTAGTCTTAGTTGTTAACTTTACTGAATATTGAATTAACTGAAAGTGAAAAGCACTGGATATAAGTGATTTTCGGTTCATTACCTCATTTGAGGTCTAAAAACCTATCCTAACTCTGGGACACATATTCTTGTGCTAGCCTATGTAAAGCACATAGAAGACCCCTTTGGTTTTTGCCTTTTTGTCTTCATTCTCACAGGTATGCTTGTTCTTTTGAAGGTTTTAGAGTATATTTCTTTGAGAGCCCAACATATACTGAAGAACATCTGGGAAACTCAGTCTTGTGGACAGAAGATCTATTGGATTCCTTTACTATCTGACCATAGACATCTATTTTTAAATACCTGGGCTGGACCACAGTGTATAAATCCCTCTACAAACACACACACACACACACACACACACACACACACACACACACACACACACACACACACACACATAATTATTCCAGTTTTTTCTTTAAAGAATTTTGACTACCATACCTAAAATCTCTAAAATTAAATTTATCTTCCTATATCCAATTACTTTCATGCTCCTGTTTTGAAGATATTCTAAACTATATCATACTATCAATTTTACTAATTATTTTATTTATTTATATTTCAAATGTGATCCCCTTCAGCATACTCCCTCCATGAGGCCCCTACCACACTTCCCTCCATTCTCTAAAATGTTACTCTCCCACCCACCTCTCTAGAATTCAACTTTTCTGGGGACATAAAGCTTCCACAGGACAAGCACACACCCTCATCGCACTGAGGCCAGACAATGCAATCCTCTGCTACATATGTATAGTAGGGGTTATGTACTAGTACATGTATGCTTTTTGGTTGGTGGCTTAGTACCTGAGAATTCTGAGAAATCTAATTTTTTCATGGTGTTGTTCTTCCAATAGGGTTGTAATTCCCTTCAGTTCCTTCAGTCTTTGATCAAACTCTTCCATAGGGGTTCCTGGGTTTAGACCAATGATTGGCTGTAAATATCTGCATCTGTCTCAGTCAGTTGATGGCATAGCCTCTTTTAGGACAGTCATGCCATGTTCATGTCTGAAAGCATATCTTGGTCAATTAACAAATGGGACCTTCTGAAACTGAAAAGGTTCTGTAAGGCAAAGGACACTGTCAATAGGACAAAATGGCAACCTAGTAATGGAGAAAAGTTCTTTACTAACTCTACATCTGATCGAAGGCTAATATTCAAAATATACAAAGAATTCAAGAAGCTAGACTCCAAAAAAAAAAAAAAAAAACAAAAACAAAAAACAAAAAACAAAAAACAACCTAATGAAAAAATGAGCTCTAGAGCTAAACAAAATTCTCAATTTAGGAATCTCAAAAGCCTGAGAAGCACCTAAAGAAATGTTCAACATCCTCATTTATTGTGAAATAAAAATCAAAACCACGCTGAGATTCCATCCTAAACCAATCAGAATGGTTGAGACCAAAATGTCAGGTGAAAATAGCTGCTAGAGCAAATGTAGATAAAAAAGAACACTTTATCTTTGCTAGTGGGATTGCAAAGTGTTTTCCAGATTCCATAATCTGGAAAATATTCTGGCATTTCTTCACAAAATTGGAAATAAGTCTATCTGAATATTCATATATACAACTTCTGGGCATATACCCCAAAATGCTCTACCATATCATGAGTAAACCTTCAGTGTTTACAGCAGCCTTAATTATAATAGCGGGGGTTCAGGGACTATGCCGAACTTAGGAAATTAATCTGAACAGGAAAGAGAGTGCACCACAGAACTGGACAGCTTCTGGGACAGGCGGAGCCACAGAACCACTGAGGCAGCACGCTTTTCAGGCAATAGAAAGCCAGCCACCCTCCCAACCAAAGGACAGGTATCTGCCTGGTTAGGAAGGCCTCAGCCTCAGGAGCAGCAGATGCCACTTTGGTTCTGGGACGCCACCGAACTTAGGAACTTAGTCTGCACAGGTGAGAGTGTGCACTTCTGGGACCTGCCAAGCAACACAGCTTCTGGAAAAGGTCCTGTTTTTGGCCCACTTCTTCAGCCAGGAGGAGGTCCAAACACAAGATAATCTGTGCACCTTCCCTGTAAGAGGAGAGCTTGCCAGCAGAGAGAGCTCTGAGCACTGAAACTCAGAGGAGAGAGTCTGTCTCCCAGGTCTGCTGATAGACGGTAACAGAATCACCAGAAGAACAATCTCTAAACAGAGTCAACTATAACAACTAACTCCAGAGATTACCAAATGGTGAAAGGTAAACGTAGGAATCTTACTAACAGGAACCTAGACCACTCAACATCATAAGAACCCAGCACTCCCACTTCGCCTAGTCCAGGGCACCTCAACACACCCAAAAACCTAGACCCAGATTTAAAAGCATATCTCATAATGATGGTAGAGGACATCAAGAAGGACTTTAATAACTCACTTAAAGAAATACAGGAGAACACTGCTAAAGAGTTACAAGTCCTTAAAGAAAAACAGGAAAACACAATCAAACAGGTAGAAGTCCTTACAGAAAAAGAGGAAAACACATCCAAACAGGTGAAGGAAATGAACAAAACCATACTAGACCTAAAAAGAGAAGTTGACACAATATAGAAAACTCAAAGTGAGGCAACACTGGAGATAGAAATCCTAGGAAAGAAATCAGGAACCATAGATTTGAACATCAGCAACAGAATACAAGACATGGAAGAGAGAATCTCAGGTGCAGAAGATCCCATAGAGAACATCGGATCAACAATCAAAGAAAATGGAAAATGCAAAAAGATCCTAACTCAAAATATCCAGGAAATCGAGGACACAATGAGAAGACCAAACCTACGGATAATAGGGGTGGATCAGAATGAAGATTTTCAACTCAAAGGACCAGCAAATATCTTCAACAAAATTATTGAAAAAAACTTCCCAAATCTAAAGAAAGAGATGCCCATGAACATACAAGAAGCCTACAGAACTCCCAATAGACTGGACCAGAAAAGAAATTCCTCCCGACACATAATAATCAGAACAACAAATGCACTAAATAAAGAGAGAATACTAAAAGCAGTAAGGGAAAAAGGTCAAGTAACTTATAAAGGCAAGTCAATCAGAATTACACCAACTTTTTCACCAGAGACTATGAAAGCCAGAAGAGCCTGGACAGATGTTATACAGACACTAAGAGAACACAAATTCCAGCCACGGCTACCATACCCAGCTAAACTCTCCATTACCATAGATGGAGAAACAAAAGTATTCCACGACAAAAACAAATTCACATATTACCTTTCCACAAATCCAGGCCTTCAAAAGATAATAACAGAAAAAAAAAAACTAGGAAGGGAACCTTGCCCTAGAAAAAACAAGAAGGCTATCCCTCAACAAACCTAAAATAAAACAGCCACAAAAACAGAATGCCTACTTTAACAACAAAAATAAGAGGAACCAACAATTACTTTTCCTTAATATCTCTTAATTTCAATGGTCTCAACTCCCCAATAAAAAGATATAGACTAACAAACTGGCTACACAAACAAGACCCAGCATTTTGCTGCTTACAGAAACTCATCTCAGAGAAAAAGATAGACACTACCTCAGAATGAAAGGCTGAAAAACAATTTCCCAAGCAAATGGTATGAAGAAACAAGCAGGAGTAGCCATCATAATATCTGATAAGATTGACTTACAACCCAAAGTCATCAAAAAAGACAAGGAGGGGCACTTCATTCTCATCAAAGGTAAAATCCTCCAAGAGGAACTATCAATTCTGAATATCTATGCTCCAACTACACGGGCAGCCACATTCATTAAAGAAACTTTAGTAAAGCTCAAAGCACACATTGCACCTCACACAATAATTGTGGGAGACTTCAACACACTACTTTCACCAATGGACAGATCAAGGAAACATAAAGTAAACAGGGACACAGTGAAACTAACAGAAGTTATGAAACAAATGTATCTGACAGATATCTACAGAACATTTTATCCTAAAACTAAAGGATATACCTTCTTCTCAGCACCTCATGGTACCTTCTCCAAAATTGACCACATAATAGATCACAAAAAAGGCCTCAACAGATACAAACATATTGAAATTGTCCCATGTATCCTATCAGATCACCATGCACTAAGGCTGATCTTCAATAACAAAATAAATAATAGAAAGCCAACATTCACGTGGAAACTGAACAACACTCTTCTCAATGATATCTTGGTCAAGGAAGGAATAAAGAAAGAAATGAAGGACTTCTTAGAGTTGAATGAAAATGAAGCCACCTCATACCCAAACTTATGGGACACAATGAAAGCATTTCTAAGAGGAAAACTCATAGATCTGAGTGCCTCCAAAAGGAAACTAGAGAGAGCACACATTAGCAGCTTGACAACACACCTAAAAGCTCTAGAACAAAAGGAAGCAAATTCACCCAAGAGGAGTAGATGGCAGGAAATAATGAAACTCAGGGGCAAAATCAACCAAGTGGAAACAAGAAGAACTATTTAGAGAATCAACCAATCGAAGAGCTGGTTCTTTGAGAAAATCAACAAGATAGACAAACCCTTAGCCAGACTCACTAAAGGGCACAGGGAAAGCATTCTAATTAATAAAATCTGAAATGAAAAGGGAGACATAACAACAGATCCTGAAGAAATCCAAAAAACCCTCAGTTCCTTCTACAAAAGGCTATACTCAACAAAACTGGAGAACCTGGATGAAATGAAGAAGTGTCTAGACAGATACCAGGTACCAAAGTTGAATCAAGATCAGGTTAATGATCTAAACAGCCTGATATCCCCCAAAGAAATAAAAGCAAACCTTAATAATCTCCCAACCAAAAAAAAAAAAGCCCAGGACGAGATGGGTTTCGTGCAGAGTTCTATTAGACCTTCAAAGAAGATCTACTCCTAGTTCTGCACAAACTGTTCCACAAAATAGAAACAGAAGGTACTCTACCCAACTCATTCTATGAAGCCACAATTACTCTGATACCTAAACCACAAAAAGACCCCACAAAGATAAATAACTTCAGACCAATATCACTTATAAATATTGATGCAAAAATCCTCAATAAAGTTCTTGCTAACCAAATCCAAGAACACATCAAAACAATCATCCATCCTGACCAAGTAGGTTTCATCCCAGGGACGCAGGGATGGTTCAATATACGGAAATCCATCAATGTAATCCAGTATATAACAAACTCAAAAACAAAAACCACATGATCATCTCATTAGAAGCTGTGAACACATTTGACAAAATCCAACACCCATTCATGATAAAAATCTTGGAAAGATCAGGAATTCAAGGCCCATACCTAAACATGATAAAAACAATCTACAGCAAACCAGTAGCCAGCATCAATGTAAATGGTGAAAAGCTTGAAGCAATCCCACTAAAATCAGGGACTAGACAAGGCTGTCCACTCTCTTCCTACCTATTCAACATTGTACTTGAAATCCTATCCAGAGCATTTAGACAACAAAAGGAGATCAAGGTGATACAAATTGGAAAGGAAGAAGTCAAAATATCACTTTTTGCAGATGATATGATAATATGTATACGTGACCCAAAAATTCCACCAGAGAACTCCTAAGCCTGATAAACAGCTTCAGTGATGTAACTGGATATAAAATTAACTCAATCCAGTCAATGGCCTTTCTCTTCACAAAAGACAAACATGCTGAGGAAGAAATTAGGGAAACAACACCCTTCTCAATAGCCACAAATAATATAAAATACCTAGGCATGACTCTTAGGAAGTAAAAGATCTGTATGACAAGAACTTCATGCCTCTGAAGAACGAAATTAAAGAAGATCTCAGAAGATGGAAAGATCTCCCATGCTCATGGATTGGCAGGATCAATATAGTAAAAATGGCTATCTTGCCAAAACAATCTACAGATTCAATGCAATCCCCATCAAAATTCCAACTCAATTCGTCAACAAATTAGAAAGAGCAATCAGCAGATTCATCTGGAATAACAAAAAACCTAGGATAGCAAAAACTCTTCTCAAGGATAAAAGAACATCT
This sequence comes from Mus musculus, assembly GCF_000001635.26. Classification (NCBI taxonomy): domain Eukaryota; kingdom Metazoa; phylum Chordata; class Mammalia; order Rodentia; family Muridae; genus Mus; species Mus musculus. The sequence goes on from NC_000087.7 coordinate 21,214,878, forward strand.
AGTGGAATCACCATGCCCAACCTAAAGCTGTACTACAGAGCAATTGTGATAAAAACTGCATGGAACTGGTATAGTGACAGACAAGTAGACCAATGGAACAGAATTGAAGACCCAAAGAAAAACCCACACACCTATGGTCACTTGATCTTTGACAAGCAATCTAAAACCATCCAGTGGAAAAAAGACAGCATTTTCAACAAATGGTACTGGCACAACTGGCTGTTATCATGTTGACGATTGCGAATTGATCCATTTCTATCTCCTTGTACTAAGGTCAAATCTAATTGGATTAAAGAACTCCACATAAAACCAGAGACATTGATACTAATAGAGGGGAAAGAAGGGAAAAGCCTCGAAGATATGGGTACAGGGGAAAAATTCCTGAATAGAACAGCAATGGCTTGTGCTGTAAGATGGAGAATCGATAAATGGGACCTCATAAAATTGCAAAGCTTCTGCAAGGCAAAAGATGCCTTCAATATGACAAAAAGACCACAAACAGATTGGGAAAGGATCTTTACCTATCCCAAATCGGTAAGGGGACTAATATCCAATACATATAAAGAACTCAAGAAGGTAGACTCCATATATTCAAATAACCCCACTAAAAATGGGGCTCAGAACTAAACAAAGAATATGCCCCAGTACAGGGGAAGGCCAGGGCCAAAAAGGGGGAGTGGGTGGGTAGGGGAGTTGGGGTTGGTGGCTATGGGGGACTTTTGGTATAGCATTGGAAATGTAAATGAGCTAAATACCTAATAAAAAATGGAAAAGAAAAAAAAAAGAAAATATATATATCATAAAATTCTGAAATATATAACCTAAGGTTGCTCTTTAAGTCCTTGAAAAAAAAAAACAAAAGTTATAGTAAGAAGTAATAAAATCAAAGGCAGACATGAATGTGAACTAGAGCACAGAATAAGGCAACTCAAACAAAAAATACATTCTTTTAAAAGCTTAAAATAATAAAATCAAATAAAAAGTTTAAAATACAAAAGTGGGTGGTGAGTGGGAGATGCTAGATATACAAATGACATGAGAAAGAGAGACCAAGAGAGACGAAAAAAGGATTTTGGAGCTCTCCCAGGAACAGAAGGAAATTTGGAGATGTACTGTTTCTCTTTGCCCCATACAGGAGACATCCATAATTCTGGTTACATCAAGTTCTCTACCCTCTCTGTATTGTCTGTGTTTAATGCACCAGTCTTTCCATGTGTCAATTCGTGTCTGTTTTTGTTTTGTTGTCTGAACAACTGTTGTTCTGTTTCATGTTGAATAAAAATAGTTAAAACTTAAAAAAAAAAAAAAAGAAAAAAAAAAAGTTCTCACCAGAGGAATACCGAATGGCAGAGAAGCACCTGAAAAAATGTTCAACATCCTTAATCATTAGGGAAATGCAAATCAAAACAACGCTGAGATTCCACCTTCACACCAGTCAGAATGGCTAAGATGAATAATTCAGGTGACAGCAGATGCTGGTGAGGATGTGGAGAAAGAGGAACACTCCTACATTGTTGGTGGGATTGCAAGCTTGTACAACCACTCTGGAAATCAGTCTGGCGGTTCCTCAGAAAATTAGACATATTACCACCAGAAGATCCAGCAATACCTCTTCTGGGCATATATCCAGAAGATGTCCCAACCGGTAAAAAGGACATATGCTCCACTATGTTCATAGCAGCCCTATTTATAATAGCCAGAAGTTGGAAAGAACCCAGATGCCCCTCAACAGAGGAATGGATACAGAAAATGTGTTACATTTACACAATGGAGTACTACACAACTATTAAAGAGAATGTGAGTTTCCTTCATTCGGATTCCAGATTTGGAGTATAGGGGATGTGATTACTTGGCATTATTCTATTTTAATTCATTCATTCATTCACTCAACCCTGTCCACCTTCTTATTATTACACATCCCATATCTACTGACCATCCACTGTATCCAAGAGCATGTCCCCAAGCCACCTGATCTCTAAACACCCAGGGGCCTCTAGCCTCTTGAGACCTCAGTGCATCATCTCTGATTGAACAGAGATCAAATTTTTTTTCAGTGTATATTTTGGGGATAATCTAATAGTTGGTATATGCTTCCTGTTTGGTGGTCTATCATTTGGGAGAATTCTGGTCCAGAATAATTGAGACAGCAGGTCCTCCTAAAGGGATACTCTCCTCTTCAGCCTCCTTCAGTCTTTCTCCAATTCCCCAATGGTTCAGCAGATTCTGTCCATTGGTTGGTTGCAGACATATGCATCTGATTGTTTCAACTGCTCATTAGGTCTTCAGAAGTGCATTCATGCTAGTATTCACATTACAATTATGTGAATTCAGAAGCCAGCAGAGTTCGTGGACTGCAAGCAGGTCTTCTGAAAAAGCAATGCATGATATAATTACCTGAATTTTCTGGCAGTGCTCTTCAATATTGTGTTCTACGTGATGCAATATTCCACTCTCTTTCTCTATCTCTGTCTCTGTCTCTGTCCCTCTCTGTCTCTGTCTCTCTCTGTCTCTTTGTCTCCCTCTCTCTGTCTCTCTGTATCTGTCTCTGTCTCTGTCTCTGTCTCTGTCTCTGTCTTTGTCTCTGTCTCTGTCTCTGTCTCTGTCTCTGTCTCTGTCTCTCTCTCTCTCTCTCTCTCTCTCTCTCTCTTTCTCTCTCTCTCTCTGTCTGTCTCTCTCAATATCTATTCCTCTAACACTCAGTATGACTAATGATTCTCTTATCTTCTCTTCTACAAAGGGGATGATATTTTAATGTCATCTGCAAATTGTTATTCTGAATCGGAGTAGGGAAAGGACACTTTAAATCTGTTGTTACACCCAAGAGCATGGCTTTTAAAACCTGGTGAATCAGTAGAAGATGAGACAATGTATAGAAGAGGTTGCTTCTTTTGCTTTGGTTTGGTTTAGCTTTGTTTATTTCTGTTACACGCAATCATTAGAAGAAACTCTGTGAAATACTGCCTAATGCAAATTTCCTGAAGGAAAATAGGTACCTCAGAACCAAAATTATATTTCTCAGTTACAATATATAATATATATTATTAGAGATTTTTTTTCATTAAACCTTGAACAGAATTTTTCTCTGATCTTAACAAAACTGCAAAGTACATGGGGGATAAAGGTGCACACTCTCAGGTGTGCATGGAATGACAATATGTTGAAGACCTTATTAGCCTCCATGTCCTTACCCTATGTGCCATCTTGGAAAAAAAATATGCTGAAAGTCAAGAAAATGGCTTACTTGAATATGCCAGGGAGATTTCTAACCAAAATGTCACTGTGTATATCTCTAACACAAGGTAGACCTGGTATTGCAAGAGACAGTAAATGGCAGTAACATTGGTGCACTCTAGGATATGGGCCTGTTCTAAGTGTACATCAATAACAACAAAGAGAACGAAAATTTGCAGCCTAATTGCATAAAGGATATAGATATATCTATCTATTTATCTATAGATTAGATAGATAGATAGATAGATAGATAGATAGATAGATAGATAGATAGATAGATAGATAGATAGTTATAATAAATACACAATGATACACACACATACATATATATTATATATAATATAACACTTATAAGCATATACATATAATACATATATACACATATCCATCTGTTAAACAAATATGATATATGATATTTGTGCACAGCAAGATTTCAGTTTCATAATGATGATCACCTTTACATATAATCAAATGAATCTGACTTTTTTGTCTACTTCAATCTAATTTATATCACTCTTCATATATTAGAAACTCTTGATACATTTTAATAAATATCAGTAATCCTATTGCTGAATATAGAAAGGTTTGTTCCATTTTCTCTTCATTTTTGTCTTGGTTATATTGTTTAATTTCATATCCCATGTTATCTCCTGTTTTAGATTTCCCCCTGGAAATCCCTCATCTGACCACCTCACCTGCCTCCGAACCTGTGCTGTCCCATCAATTCACCCACTCCATTTCTATACTAGAAAATCCTACCGCCTGATTTTACTGGACTTAGGATCAGTTATCTACTTTCTCATTCACAAATGCTATCTCTGTGAGATGTAAACTTTACTGTTGTATAGTAAATTTGATATTGGTAAATGATCATGTCAAGAAAAACTAACTACAATCAAGCAGGATTGGTCCAACAGATTGTATATGTTCAGCAAGTTTACCCCATTCACTAGGTATTATGCCCATTGCAACAAGTTTAAGAAATGTTCCTGACCCAACTAGCAGCTGAAAGAGTCAGATGCAAACACTTGCACCCAACCAATGTCTTGAAGCAGTTGAACACTATTGTTGAATTAACTAAGTTTAAAAGATGGTGAAGAGGAGGGCAGCCCTGTAGAAGGACCAACAGTCTCAATTAACTTGCTCCCCCAAGATGTCTAAAACTCTGGACAACCAAGGAGACAAAATATGCCTGCTGATATGAGGCCTCAAGCACACATACAGAAGAGGATTGCTGGGTGTGTGTTCCATCTGAATAGATGCACCTAATTTTCAAGAGAATGGAAGTTCCAGGGGGTTTAGATTTCTGGTAGTTTAGAGGTGAGGTGTGGAGACATTTTTGTGGAGAGTATGAGGTGTGAAGGAGGTATGGGATGTGGAACAATTGGAGGGTAGATAGGGTGGGGAATAAAATCTGGACTGTAAATAGAAATAATTATAAAGAAAGAAAAAAAAGACAAAAGTTATTGCAATTGCACTGAATTGTGGAATATTAGTGGAGAGTGGTGTGTTCAAGGGTTTTATTTCCTTTTCTCTATAAAAATGCATTCATGGAAAGCAAGTATTAAGATTTTTAAGGATCCAGGACTATTTTGGAAACTGTTCAGAGAATGTTCTGCCAATGCTGAATATCTGAGTTCTGTTCCTCTATCGTCGTCTGCTATTTCATAACTGTTTTTGTGACCCTTAAACTGCAGTTTGAGTATCAAGACGTTCTTTGCAAACATGACATCTTCAATCCAGTTTCAATGAGTAAAATGTGGATTTTAATGCAGGATGTATTCCTTAAAGGGACGTTTCTGTGGAGACTAACATGAAGAGACATTTTTTTTAAATGATGATGCATTTTAGACCAAATTCTCATGCTGTTGATGGATGAATGTGAAGGATTTAGTGTAGCTGCAAACATACACTTATCTTTTTGGAAATGTTATTTTCTAGGATGTAGTAAAAGCAAAATGTTGCCTCCATTTTCATCTATTTAGAATTTTCGGAGTCCAGGACCTCAATCTGATCCGGAAAATGAGGCCAGATTATCATAAAAATTGCATACACGATAATATCAGTTTTAACATTTTCTTTCCTAACAAAATGATAATTGCATGTTGACATATTTACAAACTTTCTTTATTTTATTCTGTTTTTGTTTACATTCCTTTATCATATTTTTACACTGGAGTAGTTATCCCAGTCTCAGCCTCCACCCTGACTTCCTCATCACATACCTCTGCCCTCATCAGCAATAGGATATCCACACATCCCAACCCCCACATATTCCCAATGCCTAGGACCTCAACTTTCTCTGGTGTTTAGGTGTATCTTCTTCCATTGAGGCCAGGTCAGGCAATCCTTTCTGTATATGTGTCAGGGTCTCATATCCGCTGGTGTATGCTGCCTAGTTAGTGGCATATTATCTAAGAGATCTTAGTTGTCCAGAGTAGCTGACAGTGATGTTAATCATTCTATTGGTCACACTCCTCAGCTTCTTCCAACTAGCTCCTTATTTCAAAAACAGGGTTCCCCAAATTCTGTCAATTGTTGGATAAGATATGTGTATATTTGAAAGCAGAAAAAAAAAAGAATGATTTCACCTTAGAATACAGAGCCATATTTTGGAGAACACTGAAAAAAACAGAGAGTATTCTCTCATGAATATGTTCCTACTAGAAATAAGAAAAAGTGTTCTTATTTCATATTTGTTGATTCTTTAGGTTGATTTTTTTCTCTGATACTTTTATTTATAGCCCTATTTGACCTGGGACTTAATTTCTATGCAAGGTCATAGATTCAATTGCCAAATCCAATTTAATTGGAAAATAGCAGGACAGAAATCTTCATGAAAAAAAAATGATGAATAACATTGAAATAAAAATTTGAGAACTTTATTTCTTCCAAAGGAAAAACGAAAGTAAATGAGTAAAGATTTTATGGAGAATGTACATTAGATTGGTGGATAAATATTTCTAGACATCACTGGATGAATAAATGTGAATTATTCCAAAACAAGATAAATGCAGTGTAAGTCAATAATTTAAAGAGATGTACCAAATTAATATTTGACAGTATTCCTGAGCTATGTGTTCAGATATCTGACTTCTATCTGACACCTTGGATAGAATTCAAGTCTGGTCTTATTTCAATGATGTAGATCTTGGGTGTAAAGATGCATCCAAGCATCACTGTACTGGATGCCAAGATTGAGAAGACCTCTACAGCAGCCATGACCATGCCCTTAGTCCTATGTGAGTCATGGAGGAAGGTGACATAAACACTGCAGAATCCTAGCACGACAAAGGTCAGGAACTTGGCTTCATTAAATGTTTCAGGAAAATTCTTTGCCACGAAATCCACAGTGAAGCTTCCAAGGGCAAGGCAGGTCAAGTATCCCAAAATTCAGTAGAATGCAGTAACTGAACCCTTGTTGCACAAAATGATTATCATTATCATCAATATCAACAAATATCAATATCAAAAAAAGGAGGAGAAACTGAGAGTCAGATTACCCACAGAATACATTGATATGGAACATATCAGAAGGATGTATTTCATTGAACCTGATAAAAGGAGGTTCCTTAAACCTCTTCCAGGTTCTGTGATTATGAAAGCCAAACTACAATGATTGTTTTGGCAAGCAATGTGGAAACAGACACCATGAATACAATTCCAAAAGTGATTTGTTGTAAGGCTACATATTTTTCTGTTAGGAAGACCAATGAAGAAAAAGGAGCATGAGAAAATGGAACATGAGTGACATGAGTAGCTGATGAGAAATGTGGAAAGACATAGAAGGAAGGACAGGAAGCAAGTTAGAGAGTAAGAAAGGTTAAAGCTTAGAGAAAGAGGTGAAAGCTTAGAGAGAGTAAGGATTGTAAAAGTTGAGAGAGAGAGAGAGAGAGAGAGAGAGAGAGAGACAGAGACAGAGACAGAGACAGAGACAGAGGGAGGGAGGGAGGGAGGGAGGGAGGGAGGGAGGGAGAGAGGGACGGAGGGAGGGAGAGAGAGAGAGAAAAGAGAGATAGAGAGAAAGAGAGAAAGAGAGAAAGAGGGAGACACTGAGGTAGGGCCAAGTAGCCTCTCATATATTGGGCTTGCTATCTTGCTGTTGCTAGGTAACTGGAAGGAATCTAACCTGAAGATCAGAAGCTTTGGTCATTTTGTATATAACTTCTAGCCATTACCCTATCCTGAGCAGGGGTGCCTGTGGGTTGGGTAAATTCACCAGGGGCCAGTGTTCCAGAAGTACTGAGGAAATGCCTTCCTTCCCATGTAGGTGAAAATTATGACCCATTAGGTTTCATCAGGTTTAAGGACTTCAGCATGACTGGAGACCAGGCATTTGGTACATAGCCCAATGCCCCAAGCTCAATGATCAAATTTAACTCTAGCATCCAGAGTTTGTGGTTTCTCAGCAAAACAACAGCACAGACGATGTGAGTTTGAAACTCTGGAGACTTCCACCATATGAAATCAAGGCATGGAGGTTGGGTTTGGTAAAATGATCTAGAAGAAATCTGTAAAACAGTGAAAGGACAATTGAAAAGACTCATATGGAAAAGATCAGCAACAGGGAATGCCTCAGGAGACCATCCTTGTATTCATAGCTTCTCAAGACAAAATTCAAATGACCAATAGTACTGGAGGAGAGTCTGTGAATGCATCAGGGAGGGGAGAGTAAGTGTTAGGAGGGAGGGTGAGATAGAGAAAAAAAGTAGAAGGAGAAAAAGAAAGAGAACGAGAAGGGAAAGTAGAAGGAGAAGAATATGGAGAGGGAGAACAGAAGAAGGAAGGGAAGAGGAAAGGGTGGAGCAGGATGACAAGGAGAAAGAGATGGAAGAAGAACAAAAAAAAGAAGAGGAAAATGAAAAAGAAGGAGCAGGAGGGGAGGAGAAAGAGAAAAGGAGAAGGTGAAATAAGGAGGAGAGAAGGAGAGAAGAAGAAGGAGAGAGGAGGAAGAGATGGGGAAGGAGAAGAAGTAGAAGAAGATGTGGAAGAAGAACTAAAAGAAGAAAGAGGGAGAGGAGAAAAAGATTGAGAAGGAAGAAGAAAGAAGGAGAAGAAAGAAGAAAGAAGAAAGAAAAGTAGAAGAAAAAAGAAGAAAGAGGAGGAGGAGGAGGAGGAAGAGGAGGAGAAAAGAGAAGGAGAAGGCAAAGAAGGAGAAGAAGTAGAAGGAGGAGAAGGAGAACATGGAGAAGAAATGAGAAGAGATGAGAGGTATAGTTAGGCAGACACAGACAGAGAAACACAGACACACAGAGAGAGTCGTGCACATAAACATTCACACAGAGACACACAAGTAGGCACAGAGACAGAGAAAAATATACATATAAAGAGAGACATGCACAGAGACATTCACAGAGATACACACATTTACACAACTTAATTAAGAAGTATTTACAAAAATATATCTATGAAATTACAAGGATATTAAGTACTAAATTATGTGAGCATTGAGGAGGAATGAGATCCAAACAAATTTTGCAAGTCCTGCAACATTCTCCATGCTTCCACACAGCTTTAGCTGTGGGAGTATCAGTTATAGGGCTGTAACTTTTGTTTTTTCATTTATAATTTACTGTGAATCTCCTTTCTCCACCATTCAATATGGTCAGTAGTTTCCATGTCGAATGACTTTCCAATGCATGGCATCTAGTGAGAAAGAGAAAACAATTAAAAAAAAAAAGAGTCTCTATGCTGGAGCCAACTGTACAAACAATTTGTAGTTATTCTCCAAATGCAGGGCTCAAAGAACTCAGAGGCTCCTCTAGCTTTTACACAGATCTTAAGTTTGGTCCCCCAGCATCACTGAGAACCTATTGACAATTCTCACTCAGGTCATAAAGCTATGGAGCATTCCAATGTATTGAGTTCCAGAGAAAAAGCCATTTGGAAGCTTATCTCTCTAAAAGTGAAGATTGCGCTGAAAATTATGAAAAGTGAGAATAATTTTAAATATGAAAAAACATTCCACACACACACATTAAAATAATATATGTAGACAAAATTGACAGCAATCTATATGACACAATACCCACATACACGAGAGGGGAAGGGGCAGGGGGAGAGGTGGAGAGACATATGTATACTTACAATACTTTTTTTTTTTTTAGTCAAGTTGTCAAAACTGACACAATCAATGTACAGGAAGAGATGTATATGGCAAACACTGGGGACAGACTGTCATGATAAGGACAGCATAGGAGGAAACAACAAGTTGATCTGTGGCATTGAGAGCCTGAATGGGCCCTTCTACATTTGGTTGGATTTAGAATCCAAGATTTAGTTCAGAACCAGCCAGCTCCCTCCTTGTCCCAGTGATCTACTTTTGCTGGGGCACAGTCACAAAGGTTCCACAACATTTCTAGACAGTTTTCCCAGTTTTACACAACTGGGACTGTGGGAGATATAACCCCCCCATCTTAATTAAACTAAGCCACGCAAATGCAAAATATTTTTGAAAACAGTTTAATTTCAATTTTGGAAAGAGAACAGAGAGCTCTACAATGATATGGACTGAATTAGTCTTTAGGTTCCATTGTGCACCCTAAATTAAATATAGTGTAAAAGATTCTGTTTTCTATGTAGCAAGTGAGGGCTGAAAACAACACACTAATGGAGATAAAATGCAAAAAACTGGGATATACCGTAACAATTCAAAATGACACTGTGAAAAACGATGTATTTATACATGTTAACTGTCCTATTGACCACAGTGTCATTCATCATTGTGTTAGGATCCAATCTAGTGATTAATCATCAGGGTTTGACAGTAAAATCTTTAGGCTCAATACACCAGACATTAGCTGGAAAATGATTTACAAGAATGTAATGACCTTTGGTGTCTTCTCTGTGAATCTGTTGTATGGATGCCCTGTCGTTGGTTGTTTTAGTTTTTAGTGTTGTTTTAAAATAGAAATATTGAATGCAAAAGCAAGTTGCAGGAGCCCAAAATGTCTTTGCATCCTCTCTTTCTCCTTCCCATAACTTTCTAATTTTCCCAATCCCCACATTCATTCAAAATACAGAATTTCAAAAAATAAAGAAACTCATTCATCATCTTTACTTTGTGCTTGCATGCTGGTTGCAATTATCTTGTAAGCATTAAAAATCAGGCTAACATACTGCCTATGTTCAATAGGGTTTCATTGATGTGAAGCTACATCATGACTCAAGAAACACTTATAGGGAAAATTTAATTGATGTTGTCTTACAGTTTCAGAGGGTCAGTATATTATTATCTTGATAGGAAGAATGGCAGCATCCAGGAAGAGTCGGTGCTGGGGAAGGAACTAATTGGTCTATATCTTAGTCTGAAGGCAACCAGGAGGAAGTTTGTGGCCATAGGTAGCAAGGAAGAGGATCGATTTTCGTCACTGAGCAGAGATTGTGCACTACATAAAAGCAAGCCTACACAATGATACACTTCCTCAAACAAGCCAACACCTTGTAATAGTGCCACATCCCATGGGCAAAAGATATTCTAATCAACACACTGCATCATAGGAAAATGGTAGAGAGACAAAAAGAAAAATACTGCATGATTGCATTCCTCTAGTCACAAGTGCTACATACCTACACGTTAATATGCACACACACACACACACACACACACACACACATAAACACACACACACACACACACACACACATAAACACAGACACACACACACACACACACACACACACACACATGCCTATCTGATATGCATAATAATAATGTGCAGTCTCGGGTCCTGTGCGATTGGATTGGACCAGGTGCTGTGTTCCACTCACCAGAGGTCTTAGGATCCCGTGGTGGATCCTGTGTGTGTCCTTGGGGGTGTCCAGAGACACCCCTGGCAAGGGACCACGGTGTTCCCTTGATGTACTTCTGTTGTCCAATTGCTCTGGCTAGGATTTCAAGTGCTATATTGAACAGATAGGAAGAAAGTGGACAGTCTTGTCTAGTCCCTGATTTTAGTCGGATTGGTTTTAGTTTCTCTCCATTTAGTTTGATGTTGACTGTTGGGAGCCGCGCCCACATTCGCCGTTACAAGATGGCGCTGACAGCTGTGTTCTAAGTGGTAAACAAATAATCTGCGCATGTGCCAAGGGTATTTTGTGACTACTTGTACTCTGCCTTCCCCGTGACGTCAACTCGGCCGATGGGCTGCAGCCAATCAGGGAGTGACACGTCCGAGGCGAAGGATAATTCTCCTTAAGAGGGACAGGGTTTCGTTTTCTCTCTCTCTTGCTTCTTGCACTCCTGCTCCTGAAGATGTAAGCAATAAAGTTTTGCCGCAGAAGATTTTGGTCTGTGGTGTTCTTCCTGGCCGGTCGTGAGAACGCGTCTAATAACAATTGGTGCCGAATTCCGGGACGAGAAAAAACTCGGGACTGGCGCAGGGAAGATCCCTCATTCCAGAACCAGAACTGCGGGTCGCGGTGATAGAGGTTCCCGTAAAGCAGACTGTTAAGAAGGATTCAACTGTATGAATTCAGAACTTTTCAGCTGGGGAACGAGAGTACCAGTGAGTACAGCTTTACGAGGTAAGTCTGGTCTTGAACTTTCTAAGGAAATTCAAGACAGTCTATCAGAAGTAAAGTGGAATATGTTTGGCCTTGAATTTTTTCTGGTGTTAGGAGCCCTTTTGTTCCTTTTCACATGTTATCAAGTGATTAAGATAGGGCTGAAAATTCTAGAGGAAATTCAGGACAAGCTATCAGAAGTAAAGCGGGGAGAGAGAGTAGGAACAAAGAGGAAGTATACAGGCCTTTCCAAGGGTCTTGAACCCGAGGAAAAGTTAAGGTTAGGTAGGAATACCTGGAGAGAGATTAGAAGAAAAAGAGGAAAAAGGGAAAAGAAGAAAGATCAATTAGCGGAGGTCTCTAGGAAAAGGAGCCTGTGCTCATCGCTGGATGGGCTCGGGGAGCCAGCTCTTAGTAGCTCTGAAGCAGGTGAAGAATCCTCCTCTGAGGAAACAGACTGGGAGGAAGAAGCAGCTCATTATGAGAAAAAAGGGTACCAGCCAGGTAAAGTGCTAGCTAATCAGTTAAGGAAGCCAAAAGCGGCTGGCGAAGGCCAGTTTGCTGATTGGCCTCAGGGCAGTCGGCTTCAAGGTCCGCCCTATGCGGAGTCCCCGCCCTGCGTAGTGCGTCAGCCCTGCGCAGAGAGGCAGTGCGCAGACTCATTCATTCCCAGAGAGGAACAAAGGAAAATACAACAGGCATTTCCGGTCTTTGAAGGAGCCGAGGGTGGGCGTGTCCACGCTCCGGTAGAATATTTACAAATTAAAGAAATTGCCGAGTCGGTTCGTAAATACGGAACCAATGCTAATTTTACCTTGGTGCAGTTAGACAGGCTCGCCGGCATGGCACTAACTCCTGCCGACTGGCAAACGGTTGTAAAAGCCGCTCTCCCTAGTATGGGCAAATATATGGAATGGAGAGCGCTTTGGCACGAAGCTGCACAAGCGCAGGCCCGAGCAAACGCAGCTGCTTTGACTCCAGAGCAGAGAGATTGGACTTTTGACTTGTTAACGGGTCAGGGAGCTTATTCTGCTGATCAAACAAACTACCATTGGGGAGCTTATGCCCAGATTTCTTCCACGGCTATTAGGGCCTGGAAGGCGCTCTCTCGAGCAGGTGAAACCACTGGTCAGTTAACAAAGATAATCCAGGGACCTCAGGAATCCTTCTCAGATTTTGTGGCCAGAATGACAGAGGCAGCAGAGCGTATTTTTGGAGAGTCAGAGCAAGCTGCGCCTCTGATAGAACAGCTAATCTATGAGCAAGCCACAAAGGAGTGCCGAGCGGCCATAGCCCCAAGAAAGAACAAAGGCTTACAAGACTGGCTCAGGGTCTGTCGAGAGCTTGGGGGACCTCTCACCAATGCAGGCTTAGCGGCCGCCATCCTCCAATCTCAGATCCGCTCCATGAGCAGAAATGATCAGAGGACATGTTTTAATTGCGGAAAGCCTGGGCATTTTAAGAAAGATTGCAGAGCTCCAGATAAACAGGGAGGGACTCTCACTCTTTGCTCTAAGTGTGGCAAGGGTTATCATAGAGCTGACCAGTGTCGCTCTGTGAGGGATATAAAGGGCAGAGTCCTTCCCCCACCTGATAGTCAATCAACTGATGTGCCAAAAAACGGGTCATCGGGCCCTCGGTCCCAGGGCCCTCAAAGATATGGGAACCGGTTTGTCAGGACCCAGGAAGCAGTCAGAGAGGCGACCCAGGAAGACCCACAAGGGTGGACCTGCGTGCCGCCTCCGACTTCCTATTAATGCCTCAAATGAGTATTCAGCCGGTGCCGGTGGAGCCTATACCATCCTTGCCCCCGGGAACCATGGGCCTTATTCTCGGCCGGGGTTCACTCACCTTGCAGGGCTTAGTAGTCCACCCTGGAGTTATGGATTGTCAACATTCCCCTGAAATACAGGTCCTGTGCTCAAGCCCTAAGGGCGTTTTTTCTATTAGTAAAGGAGATAGGATAGCTCAGCTGCTGCTCCTCCCTGATAATACCAGGGAGAAATTTGCAGGACCTGAGATAAAGAAAATGGGCTCCTCAGGAGATGATTCTGCCTATTTGGTTGTATCTTTAAATGATAGACCTAAGCTCCGCCTTAAGATCAACGGAAAAGAGTTTGAAGGCATCCTTGATACCGGAGCAGATAAAAGTATAATTTCTACACATTGGTGGCCCAAAGCATGGCCCACCACAGAGTCATCTCATTCATTACAGGGCCTAGGTTATCAATCATGTCCCACTATAAGCTCCATTGCCTTGACGTGGGAATCCTCTGAAGGACAGCAAGGGAAATTCATACCTTATGTGCTCCCACTCCCGGTTAACCTCTGGGGAAGGGATATTATGCAGCATTTGGGCCTTATTTTGTCCAATGAAAATAACTCAGCAGGGATGTGAACAAAAGTTTCCGGGATTGTGTGTTATTTCCATTCAGTATGTTAAATTTACTAGGGCAGCTAATTTGTCAAAAAGTCTTTTTCAGTATATGTTACAGAATTGGATGGCTGAATTTGAACAGATCCTTCGGGAATTGAGACTTCAGGTCAACTCCACGCGCTTGGACCTGTCGCTGACCAAAGGATTACCCAATTGGATCTCCTCAGCATTTTCCTTCTTTAAAAAATTGGGTGGGATTAATATTATTTGGAGATACACTTTGCTGTGGATTAGTGTTGCTTCTTTGATTGGTCTGTAAGCGTAAGGCCTAAACTAGGAGAGACAAGGTGGTTATTGCCCAGGCGCTTGCAGGACTAGAACATGGAGCTTCCCCTGATATATCTATGCTTAGGCAATAGGTCGCTGGCCACTCAGCTCTTATATCCCATGAGGCTAGTCTCATTGCAAGGGATAGAGTGAGTGTGCTTCAGCAGCCCGAGAGAGTTGCAAGGCTAAGCACTGCAATGGAAAGGCTCTGCGGCATATATGAGCCTATTCTAGGGAGACATGTCATCTTTCATGAAGGTTCAGTGTCCTAGTTCCCTTCCCCCAGGCAAAACGACACGGGAGCAGGTCAGGGTTGCTCTGGGTAAAAGCCTGTGAGCCTAAGAGCTAATCCTGTACATGGCTCCTTTACCTACACACTGGGGATTTGACCTCTATCTCCACTCTCATTAATATGGGTGGCCTATTTGCTCTTATTAAAAGGAAAGGGGGAGATGTTGGGAGCCGCGCCCACATTCGCCGTTACAAGATGGCGCTGACAGCTGTGTTCTAAGTGGTAAACAAATAATCTGCGCATGTGCCAAGGGTATTTTGTGACTACTTGTACTCTGCCTTCCCCGTGACGTCAACTCGGCCGATGGGCTGCAGCCAATCAGGGAGTGACACGTCCGAGGCGAAGGATAATTCTCCTTAAGAGGGACAGGGTTTCGTTTTCTCTCTCTCTTGCTTCTTGCACTCCTGCTCCTGAAGATGTAAGCAATAAAGTTTTGCCGCAGAAGATTTTGGTCTGTGGTGTTCTTCCTGGCCGGTCGTGAGAACGCGTCTAATAACAGTTGACTACTGGTTTGCTATATATTGCTTTTATTATGTTTAAGTATGGGCCTTGAATTCCTGATCTTTCCTTGATTTTTATCATGAATGGGTGTTGGATTTGTTTAAATGATTTCTCAGCATATAACGAGATGATTATGTGGTTTTTGTTTTTGAGTTTCTTATGTAGTTGATTAAGTTGATGTGTTTCCTTATATTAAACCATCCCTAAATCCCTAGGATGAAGCCTACTTGATCATTATTGATGATTTTTGTGATATGTTCTTGGATTCAGTTTGCATGGACTTTATTAAATATTTTTGCATCGATATTCATAAGGGAAATTGGTCTGAAGTCTTCTATTTTGTTGGGAATTTATGTGGTTTAGTTATCAAAGTAATTTTGGCTTCTATAGAATTAATTGAATAGAGTACCTTCAGTTTCTATTTTATGGAATAGTTTCGGGACAGTTGGAATTAGTTCTTTTTTGAAGGTCTGATAGAACTCTGCACTAAACCCATGTGGGCTGTCCTGGGCATTATTTGGTTGGGAGATTATTAGTGACTGCTTCTATTTCTTTAGGGGGTATGGGGCTGTTTAGATCTTTATTCTGATCTGGATTTAACTTTGGTATCTGATTTCTGTCTAGAAAATTGTCCATTTTGTTCAAGTTTTCCAGTTTTGTTTAGTATAGCCTTTTGTAGTAGTATCTGATGATGCCTAGGTTTTCCACAAGTTCTGGTCTTATGTCTCCCTTTTCATTTCTAATCTTGTTATTTAGGATACTATCCCTGTGCCCTGTAGTTCGTCTTGCTAAGAGTTTATCTATCTTGATACTATTTTCAAAGAACAGGCTCCTGGTTTGGTTGATACTTTGAATAGTTCTTTTTGTTCCCACTGGTTGATTCCAGCCCCGAGTTTGATTATTTTCTGCTATCTACTCCCCCTTGTAAATTTGCCTCCTTTTGTTCTAGAGCTTTTAGGTGTGCTGTCAAGCTCTTAGTGTGTGCTCTGTCTGGTTTTTTTTTGTGGTGGCATTCAGAGCTGTTGGTTTTTCTTTGTGGGACTACATTCATTGTGTCCCATAAGTTTGTGTATATTGTCCCTTCATTTTCATTAAACTCTAAAAAGTGTTTAAGTTCTTCTTTATTTCTTCCTTGACCAAGTTATCATTGAGTAGAGTGTTGTTCAGTTTTCACGTGAATGTTGGCTTTCTATTATTTATGTTGTAATTGAAGATCAGCCTTCTTCCATGGTGATGTGATAGGGTGTATGGGATGCTTTCAATATTTTTTTGAGTCCTGTTTTGTGACTGATTATATGTTCTATTGTGGAGAAGATACCATGGTGTTTCGAGAAGAAGTTATATCCTTTTGTTTTAGGGTAAATGTTCTGTAGATATCTATTAAATCCATTTGTTTCATAACTTCTATTATCTTCAATGTATCTCTGTTTAGAGTCTATTTCCAAGATCTTTCTATTGATAAGAGTGGGTTATTGAAGTTTCCCACTATTATGGTGGGCAGTGCAATGAGTGATTTGAGCTTTACTAAAGTTTCTTTAATGAATGTGGATGCCTTTGCATTTGGAGCATAGATATTCAGAATAGAGGGTTCATCTTGGAAGATTTTACCTTTCATGAGCATTAATTGTCCCTCTTGTCTTTTTTGATATCTTTGGGTTGGAAATTGATTTTATTCTATATTAGAATGGCTACTCCATCTTATTTCTTCAGACCATTTGCTTGGAAAATTGTTTTCCAGCCTTTTACTATGAGGTAGAATCTGGTTTTTTACCTGAGGTGGGTTTCGTTTATGCAGCAAAATGTTGTGTATTGTTTATATAGCCAGTCTGTTTGTCTATTTGTTTTTATTGGTGAATTGATTCCACATTAAGGCAACTTCAGACCAACTTCTCTTATGTATATCAATGCAAAAATACTCAATAAAATTCTCCCCAAACTAAAAGGGCTATTAGGTTCTTTACTGAGAGTCAAAACTGCAATGAGAACTTCCAGTTTTCCAAATGTCTCTGACTAATTGCTCTTTGATAGTAACTAGGCTTTCTCCTACTCAGAGCACATTACAAGAGGTTGTATAACAATTAACCAAAGGTCATCAGAAGGGAACTAATGATTTATTATAGGTTCTAGGGTAAAAGATAAAATATTGATTGGGTTTACCTACACAAAACTTCACTAACATCTTAGTTATGGTTTGATACCTTCAGTGAACCTGTTGATCTGAGACAGTTGTTGAACTTTGTAGCATGTGGTCATGTATTCTGAAATATGTATAAGTGCTGAGGACAAAGAGACGAGGAACATCTAGAGAAAATATTTTTTTTTTGCCTTTCTCCACTTAGACTATTTTTTTTTTCCTTTTGCCCACTTAGAAGAATTTTTCCCTTTCCCCACTTAGGGCCTTTCTGCTTTTCCCCTTATATAACTTTCATAGGAAATTTTTTATAACTTAGTAATAACTTCTATAATCACTTCTCTAAATTCCTTCTCTTCCAGTGACATCTGGTTAGTAGGCTCAAAATTAGAGCCCAGCAATTCCTGCTGAGCTAGAAAAAAGGCTGCATTGCTTAATCCTCCTCTTAGGCTACAGGTGTTAATCACCTAAGCCAGCCTACCCTCAGAAAGACCCAGTACTTTTTAGAAGTTATCATCAGCATTTCAGGACAATGAGAGAGCTAGAAAGCCCTGGGACACTTAGATTTTAAAGGCATTGCCAGGGTCCTACTCTGTGACTCCACTGCTATCCTGGCTCAGAGCAATCCTGGACCTCAAACTCTACTATAGAGAAGAAGTGATTAAAAAAAAAAAAAACTACATGGTATTGATACAGAGACTGACAGATGAATCAGTGGACTAGAACTGAAGATCCAGAAAGAAAACCAAATATTTATGGACCCTAGATTTTTGACAAAGAACCAAAAAAAAAAAAAAAAAAAAAAAAAACAACAAAAAAAACGATGGAAAAAAGAAAGGATTTTCAATAAATGGTGATGTTCTAATTTGCAGTCTGTATGTTGAAAAATAAAAATAAATCCATACTTATCACCTTGCACAAAGCTCAGTTTCAAATTGAACACGATTATCAACATAAAATATGATACACTGAATCTAATAGAAGATAAACTCATTGACACAGAGAGGGAAATGTCCTAAACACATATCCCATGGTTCATGCTCTAAGATCAACAATTCATAAATGTAAAATAATAAACTATTTTAGATCATCTCCCCATTAATGTAACAATCACTGTAGTCATCAAATGGTTTCCATGTAAGATTTGAGGCAATTACCATATTAACCATTTTTTTTTTAATTTGGTTGGTTAATTGTTTGGGGGGTATTCAATTTGAAATGAACAGGAGATCATTTCCTGCCTGCGAACAACGTGGAGGGAGTCAGTTCAGGAAACAGATAGCTACTACAGATAATAAATAAATAAATACTCCAAATGAAGGCAATTTTTAAACCTTTCATAGCATGGCAAAAAACACTTTAGTCATTTACAGACCAAAAGCTAGAACCTCTTTGTAGTGTGGGCATTGGGCTTAGCAGCCTAGTCTCAGTATACTAACATACTTGGAAATTATCATAAAAAATACACTGAATAGTTTGTCTTTAGATCTTTAAAAACCTCAGAAATAGTTATCAAAATAAAAGACTATAATAAATTCAACAGAATAAGTTTCATTTTCTTTCAACAAAAATTTAGGCTTTTTATAATAATAAATATTTGTTATGAGTAATTCTAGCTCATTTGGTCATAAATATGTATGTTTTTAGGAAAATATTTCTAAAAACTTAAAATTTATGTTTTGTATTATTATGTATAACATTGGCAAATTAGATAAGACATGCTCATTCATGTTAAACTCATAAATCTACTTCTATTTATTGAATCTTTTAAAAATCAGAAACCTCTCTAGGCAAGATCTTAAACTAATGTTCCCACTTATGCCATGACATTTTTAGCACATATTTAAATGTATTAACTGATCTACTAATGAGTAGAAATCTGAAAGACCAGAATCTCTGTTACCTTTCACATAATGATTCTATTCAATGTAAACTATGACTACAATTAGAAAAATACCCAAATCCTAAAGTCAAATCCTCACCTCTTTTATCAGTCATAGAAAATATTTTAATAGCTATGGTACTGTAATCTGTAATCCCAGCACTTGGCAGTTGAATGAAGGAGGATAAAGGCCTTTGACTGTCCATAGCTACATAGCGAGTTTGAGGTCAGCATGAGTAATGTAGGACTGTCTCAAATAAACCTGTCCCCTACAAATCAAACAGAAATCTAATGTTAGTATAAAGATATAAAAAAGTAAATATTTCTGTCACTTCAGTAGGAAAATGTTGACCAGAAATACTAAAATAAATGTACAATTGCAATTTTTTTACTATATTTTTGAAGGGAAAACTATTGAAATCTGGATATCCATAGAGTTCCCTGTTTAGAACATTATCCTGACAGCATATAGCCCAGAACTGGTAAGAAGCAAGGCTTGGAGAATCACAGGAGTTGCCTTGCCCAGACTTTAGAGATGGCAGCAAATAACTGTAAGTATCACCTGTTTTTTTAGACTGAGGAAGTTCAATTGATGATGACATGTTCCAATATAATAATAGAAAAACAAACAAACAAACAAATAAAAAACTATTATTTCTGCTTTAGATCTTGGCAGGGCCATTCTAGCCCCATCGTTTGACAAAAGCACAACACAGCTCAGAAAATTGTTTTGATGACATCAACAATTGTCAGACTTAAAATCTATCGATGTGCTTCAAACATCTCTCATCTTCTGGGGTTATACATGGTGGTATTTATGAGACCTCTAAATGATCCCTAGGATTAGGAGCATAGTGTGTAGAGTTGGGAGTGGATATATAGACTGGAGAGATAAAATGGGAAGCATGGTGATCCTTGGATTGCCTGTGCCACATACCTTTGCAGTTGTGCTAATAGATTCAGTGCAGATTGCCAATACCTTCTATGAGCACTACCCTAGCACACATTACAGTGCTTTCTATTCTTTTTCCGGGCTTTTGCCTGTGAGAGGGAATGTAGCTTGGAAACTACTGGTTGGTGTGTGGAAGATAAAAATCATTGGATCGGTTCAAAGCTATGGGAGCTGCCAGTTAATAGGCTAAGCTTCAGACTACATCCTTCCAATGGATAACTAGGGTCCAGTCTAGATGAATTTCTGGATCCCCAGGATACATGAATAGCATGCAGTATTCTAGAGTAGTATCCAGCTTAATGATACTTCTGTTGCTTTGTGTCTTTCCCTCTTCTGTATCCCACAAGTTCATTCCGCTTTCTTGGCATGACTCACAAATGAGCATTGTGTATTATCCTGTGATATATGAGAGGAGTTGTCTGAATAGAGATGAAATATTGAGTCATGGCAAACACAACTGTGGAAATGGAAACCATCCAGGGGCAAATGTTGTAAAATTAACATAGTCTGTGCAAGAAAAATGCTTTTGCTTTCAGAAGGAGAGTGAATGGAGTTTTTCACTAAGCTGGAAGGGGGCTAATAAAGACCTTTTTTAACTGGAGAATTTAATAAGAATTAACCAAAACCCAGGTGCAATTATTCTTACAGGAGTGAACTGGATAGATGGGTAGAGTTTGGCTAGTATAAGATACTTGATTTAATGACTTTTGAGGTCCTTTTTCGAAATCATGATTAATAAATTCTGCCCTCTGTGACATTTCTACTATATTTGTTTGAAAGATGAATGAACTAGGATACATAGATATAACTTTATATTATAGTTCTTGAACTTTCATGATGTGACAATTAAATCTGTATGATCAGGACATATTGTAGAGCTCTGCATTAGGCACACATAATCTATAGCTCCTGGGGACATACACGCAAATGAACAAACATGACTTTATAGTGTTTCTTGTTTTCAGAATGGAATACATTTTATAAATAATCTAAAAGCAATAGGTTCAGTTTCTATGTTCTTAGAGATAGAACCTTAAAGACCCTAAAAACTCTAAAAAATAAAAAAGAAAAAAGAGGAGAAAAGAAAATAAACTTGAAGCTTTAAATAAACAATAAAAACCCTAAAAACAAACAAACAAACAATAAAAAAATATATAATTTTTTTTGAAAAAATAAAACTAAAAGAACCTAAAACTCTAAACAAACAAACAAACAAACAAACAAACAAAAATCTAGATCTCTACAAAGACCCAAAAAAACAAAAAAATCATTACCACAAACAAACAAACAAACAAGGAAAGAACAATAACCACACTAAGCCTTAAAAAAAAAAATCTCGCCAAATACACTGAGAACAACCCTAAAATCATTTAAAAAAACGTAAAAAAAAAACCCTAAAACAATAAAGCAAAACCTAAAACCCTAAAAATGCTAAAATTATTAAACAAACACTAAATGACCGAAAAAAGCTATTTTTAATCTTAATAAACATTTTTAAACCCTACAATTCTATAAATAAGAAAACACAAGAACTCTAAAAAGACCCTAAAAAAATTATAAAACCCTAAAAAAAAATCCAAAACTCTACAAGTCTAGATCCCTAATGAGACAATAAAAAAAAAAAAATTAAAAAAAAAAAAAGATAATGAAAAGATACAAAACCACCACCCCAACAACTACAAATTCTTCTGCCTTAAAAAATCGCCAAAAACACTGGAAAAGAAAATCATTTTACAAACCTTATTTAAAAAAATGCTTAAAACAATTTTTAAAAATTCCTTAATTAAATTAAAAAACAAAACAAAACTAAAAAATAAAGAAAAACCCTAAAATTCTAAAACAATCTCAACAACAGTAAAAAGACCCAAAAGAACTGTAAAACCCTAAAAAAAGTTTTTTTTAAAAAGTTCTAAAAACACATCAAAACTCTGAAACTCAAAAAAAAAAAAAACTTGAAAACCCGCTTAAAAAAGCAAAACAACAAAAACAAACAAATAAACAAACAAAAACAACAACAACAAAACACCTACAATACCCTGAAACATTAACTAAAATCCTAAGATACAAAAATAATCGTAAACCCATAAAAAAAAGCAAACACACACACAAGAAAACAAAAAACCTTTACAAAATTCTAAAACCCTATAAAACACTAAAAGTATAAAAAGAAACAAAAACAAAACAAAACAAAACAACAAGAAGATCAAAAACACACAAAAAACTACAATTATCCTAAAATTATTCATAAACCCTAAAAAGCCCTAAAACCCTGAAATACCTTAAATTTCTAGGAGAAATCAAGATCTAAAATAAATAAATAAATACATAAATAAACACATAAATAAATACATAAATAAACAAACAAACCTCAACCCTACCAAAAACAAACAAACAAACAAACAAACAAACAAAAAACTTGTAAGGAAAAAACAATCGCCCAAATTTAAAACCATTAAAACCCTAAAACTCTAAATAACCCAAAGGCCTTTACCCTCCTGCACCCCCCCAAAAAAAAAAAACCCGAAAACTGTAAAATACTAAAAAGCCCGAAAAAAAAGCCTAAAACATTAGAAGAAGTAAATAGAAAAAAAATCTAGAATCTTTAAACAAATACTGAAATAGTCCTAAAATCAAAAAAAAAAAAAAAAAAAAAGAAAAGAAAAGAAAAGAAAAGAAAAAGAAAAAAAAAAGAAAAAGAAAATTCTGAAAACACACCTATCAGCTAGGCAGTCATTCAACTTACATATTTTAGCCTGCTTCTGAGTGCTGGTATTAAAGGGGAATAAAACTATACTTGACTCCTTTTTGTTTGTATAATTGTTTTCTAAAAGATTTTTTTTCTCTGTGGGTGAGTATATGTGTGTGTGTGTGTGTGTGTGTGTGTGTGTGTGTGTGTGTGTGTGTGCGTGTGTGTGTGTCTGTGTGTGTGTGTGTTGTCCAAAGAGGTCATCAGATCGTCTAGAACTAGAATTGCAGGTGGTTGTGAACAACCATGTGGGTGTTAGAAATTGAACCCTGGTCCTGTGCAAAAGCAATCAGTGGGCCTAAGCAGTGAGCTATCTCCTCAGTCCTTTCTGCTTGCTCTAATCTCTACTTCACTATTCATCTTGCCCAAATATGTCTTTAATTCTTACTTCTTCTGTCTTTTTTTCTGTGATGAATTCTTGTTTGCTTTTCTCTTGCTTCTCCAATTACAGCACCAAGATTCTGCATTTCCTTTTGTTTTGGAAGATTCTCAAGGAATCCTAAATCCAGATTTTAGGGCAGTTATTTAAAATTATTGCTGGTGATTCTGACAATGGTTTCCTCATTTTTTTAAAAATTAGGTATTTTTTCATTTACATTTCCAATACTATCTCAAAAGTCCCCACATACCCACCTCAACCACACCCTCACCACCACCACCACATCTTGTCCCTGGCATACCCCTGAATTAAGGCATATAAAGTTTGCAAGACTGATGGGGCTCTCTTTCCAATGATAACCAGCTAGTCCATCTTCTGATACAACTGCAGCTAGAAACATGAGCTCTGATATGCTGCTAGAAAAATGAGCTCTGGGGGGTTTCTTTAGTTCATATTGTTGTTCCACTTATGGGATTGCAGACCCCTTTAGCTCCTTGGGTACCTTCTCTACCTCCTCCATTTCGGTCCCTGTGATTCATCCAATAGCTGACTGTGAGCATCCACTTCTGTGTTTGCTAGGCCATGGCAAAGCCTCACAAGAGACAGCTAAATCTGGGTCCTTCCAGCAAAATCTTGCCAGTGTATGCAATGGTGTCAGTGTTTGGAGGCTGCTTATGGATGGATTAGTGGATTGAAAACCACTAATTTGGACACAATGGGGCTACTGCTGCCAATGTAGACTGTTTATCCAGTGTTGCTGGTCAGAAATCTCCGTTCTTTGAAGGCAATGGGTTTTCCCAGAACAGGCTTCTTCTGAGTCCCCAAACTTCTGTCAACACCTGTTCACCTTGATGATGATCACTGATGTATCAAATGACCATACTTAGTAAATTAGAGTAATACAGTTTTCTTTTCCACCCTAGAAAGTGGGGATTCTAAAAATATGTGTACTAGCTAAAAGCAGTGATGGTGCTCTTCCTAGGGTTCCTTACATAGTGTCCTCCTTGGATGTTCCTCTCTGATCTATACTCACCATCTATGCAGCTTCCTCTCATGAACAGCACACATGATAACACTCAACACATCTGATCTTCAGTCAGCAGAAATATACTAATTATATTTCCCATATGGCCCAGTTGCTCATGATTCTGAGGCATAATCATACATGTTGTATTGCCAAACAAAATGACACTAATTGTCTAGTATATAATGAAGCATATTTTGTATGACTCTTTTCAGGAGTCTGTATATTCAATGATGAACACACAATCAGCAAATGAGTGAATTCTTGTGAGATGATGTCATCACAGAGGGAACCAATGGGCTAGAAAGAGAAAAGAGAGAGCCAAACTCCCTTTCATAATTAAACCTTTTCTATAACAGCATTATTAAATTATTTTTATATGTAAGTCATATCCCTCCTGACCCATTCAATTTCTTCCAAATATATTCACACCTGGGGATTAATCTTCAGAAAATTATTTTTGGGAAACACATGTGATTATTTCAACATCTATAGTAGTGTGGGGGCATTATTCTCCCTACGTCATGTACACTTAATATCTTTAGATACCTCCTTCCCTGTGATAGCCTTGCAGCTCACTGAGTGACATGTGCATTTGATGATAAATGATACACAAACATTGAAGCACCTTACCATATCCTGTCACCCATATCATGTACAACATAGCAAGAACCACACCTGAGTTGAAAAATACAAATATATTTTATAGTGTCTTGAAGCTAAAATCCCCAAATTAATCAAAATATTATTTGGACTCTGTTACTTTATACCAGTGTTTTTTAAGTGTACAAGTCGCAGGCCTTTTCTGTGACCCTTTGCACAGGTTTATAGTGTCCTTTTACCATCTTCATCCTCCCCACTATCCTCCATTGGTATCAAATCTCCCCCTGCTGCTGCGCTTACTCTTCCAAAATACCTCCTATTTTTTAATGCCTCTTATTAAATTTATATTTTCACAATTGTCATTTTGAGTTTTACTTGTCTAACCTAATATATAGTATTTTAACGTTCCATCCATTTTTTTGAAAACAAAGCCCTGCACTAATACACATAGATGAGAAATATATTTCTCTCTCTCTCTCTCTCTCTCTCTCTCTCTCTCTCTCTCTCTCTCTCTCTCTCAGTCTCTCTCTTTCTCTCTGTCTCTCCTTTTTAAGGCATTCATCCAGTAGTTGACATCTAAAATCACTCCATAGCATGTATGTTTCATACAGTGAGGCAATCAATATTGATGATATGGATATGTAGTGGTCCTTCTTAGATTTTTTTTTGAACTTAAATCAACCTGGGAAGATAGAATCTCAGATAAAGATCCTCCATCACATTGGCCTGTGACCACACCTTAAGGAATGATTTTTTTTTATGACTGTTGTTGAAGGATCTAGCTCTCTATGGATAGTGTCATATTCTATGAAGATGATGTACAGGGTGTGGTGGGGACCGTGGAATGTACTGAAAACGATTTTTTTTGAAGAACTGAAGATCTATGTGGCATGAACAATTAAAGTGTCCTCTAATTTGTAAGTAAATTTTATACATACCTGTGTCCAGTATTCTGTCTACACATATTTCAAAACTAAAATTACCTCATCTATTTCATCCTGTTTTACTGCATTTAATCTCTGAAATTCCTTGTAATCAGAAGTGCTGGTAAATTTTAAAAACCTTTAAAATATGACTGGGAGATATCAGGTTTGTTTTAATTTTATCACAACTTTGTAAGCATGCCCAAGATCTATGTTTTCCTCTTACTTTCCAAAGAATCCATAATTCATGATTGCCATTGGTTTCAATATATGTCATTTAACCCTGTCAAATTCCAGGTTTTTTTGCATAAAAATAGTCCTCCTCTAACTGTGGGTTTTCATAAAGTGAAAATTGGTGTGCTATCCAGTGTGCTGCCTCAAAGAGTCTGGCAATATTTATGATAAGAAGCACAGCTTAAAGATAACCAAGGGAAAGGTTGGAACATGAAAAATAACCACCATGGATGTTGTCAAGTCAGAAACCGAAGACTTTCTCAGAACGAAAATAAAAACAAAAATGAAACAAAACAAAACACAAACCAAACAAATAAATAAAAATCCAACAACCAAACAATAAAAACAATGCAAGGGTGAAATTCTTTGGCAGAATATTACTCAGATCATCAGGCCTTTCAGTTGGGATTTCATTTATTATTTCTAGGAGGCCATATGAAAAGGTAAATTCGAGATGCTGAACGTTTCTGAGTGTAACTAGGGAAGGAACCAGCCTGAGAGGGGTTTTATGATGTAAGCTGAACTAGGGTGATGTCACAGAGCACTGGCTGGAGGTTGCGCATCTATTCCACTTAGAGGCACTAGAATCCATTGAAGGTGAGTTCACTATCTTCACAGTGGTGTGTCAAAGCCAGGTCATTTTTTCCCACAGGCTTTTGGTGCCTGGTCTGTATCAGGAGACAGAATCTTGACAACTAGGATATTTTTCTATGGGTAAGTATATTTATGTAGTAATTAGGACCCTCATAGCTACAGAAAGCTAAAAATTTTCTCTCCTACAGAGAGTTACTGTACAATTTACTTTCTCCATGTTTATTAGCTAGGGAGATGAATGGTCTAGGTTAGTTTATCTCCTTAATTTATTATCCTTGCTAACAATATCTAGATCACAATTCCACTAAAATGCCAAATCTCCTCTTTGTCCAAGTGCATGTTAGAAGATATTAGTTCTAAATGGCTGATATTGCCTCAAATTGTTGAGTTGTTCTTGAGTTCACTGATGCAATGGCTTCATCAAATAATTTTGAAGCTGGGTCAGGAGAAACAATAAAGAAGGACAGTGGTGTGCTGTGTCCCTGGGAAGATATTTGTGAATGCAGGCACTTAGCTCAGTCCTTACATGTACAAGAGAGTCATGGTGACCCTTCTGGCCCTTTTATTTTTTTTTTCTCTTCTTCTTGATCATTGGGTGTAATAGTCATAGCACAACCTAAATTGACATAGAATTTCAAGGAGATGATCCTCATCAGAGACAAATTAACTCAGGGCTGAAGAAATAAATGTTGATCTGAGTATATTCTTCTGAGCTCTAGAGAATTACTTGTTAATTACACTATTTTTATGTCCTTGGTTTTTGTTTCTTTGTTTCTTTGTTTGTTTGTTTGCCTGCTTGGTTACTTTTATTTGAGTTTCTGTATGTTTAGATTTGGCTGTCAGGAAACTCACTGTGTAGACCAGACTAGCCTTTATCTCACTAAGGTCTGCCTCACTCTGCCTCTTGAGTACTATGATTAAAGTTATGGGTCACCACCACTTCCTATTAACTTCTCCATTTGATTGTTTGTTTTGTTATTTTTTGTTTGAATTTCTCTTTTGTTTGTTTTTCATTTGATTTTCTTCTGTTTTCTTTTACTTGTTGTTGTTGTTGTTGTTGTTGAGACAGGGTTCCTCTCTATAGCACTGGCTTCCCTGGAACGCACTTTGTAGACCAGGCTGGTCTCTAATTTAGAAATCTGCCTGTCCTTGCCTTCTGAGTTCTGGGATTAAATGCGTGTACCACCATGGCTGACTTATTAACTTCTTATTTTTATAAAATTAATTTTAGGAGCTCAAATCTGTTTAGCAT
Source organism: Mus musculus (assembly GCF_000001635.26). Taxonomy (NCBI): domain Eukaryota; kingdom Metazoa; phylum Chordata; class Mammalia; order Rodentia; family Muridae; genus Mus; species Mus musculus. Next base: position 21,242,831 of record NC_000087.7, read on the forward strand.
AGTCTTCTTCACATGCTCAGAAGTTCTCGTAGAGAAGAGTCTTGGTCCAGCATTCACTCCCAACCCATAACCATTGCCCATCAGGAATTCATATATATGACAGAGGCAACAGCATTGTGTCTGGCGTAAACGGGCAAGATCTTCAGTCCCAGGCAATGGGCAAGTATGATATTTGAAGAGAATGGAAGCCACTTAGACAGTGTGATCTAGCACAACAGGTCTACAGCCAGGTAGAAGACAATACCTCTGAAGAGTCTGAGCATGACATCACTCAAGAAGAAGAGTAGGAGGAAGCCTTCTTCCCAGGCCCTGGGGAATATTGTTGGCTGCAGAATTTCTCACGAGTGGAAGGAAGGTAATGAGCCTGTCACCCATTGGAAGGCCATCATTCTAGGTCAACTGCCAACAAACCCTTCTCTTTATTTGGTGAAGTATGACGGAATTGACAGTGTCTACGGACAGGAGCTCCACAGCGATGAGAGGATTTTAAATCTTAAGGTCTTGCCTCACAAAGTAGTTTCTACTCAGGTGAGGGATGTCCACCTCGCCAGCGCCCTGGTTTGCAGAGAGGTACAACACAAATTTGAGGGGAAAGATGGCTCTGAGGACAACTGGAGTGGGATGGTGCTAGCCCAGGTGCCATTCTTACAGGACTATTTTTACATTTCCTACAAGAAGGATCCGGTCCTCTACGTCTATCAGCTCCTGGATGACTACAAGGAAGGTAACCTCCACATCATTCCAGAGACCCCTCTGGCTGAGGCGAGATCAGGTGATGACAATGACTTCTTAATAGGTTCCTGGGTGCAGTACACCAGAGATGATGGATCCAAAAAGTTCGGAAAGGTTGTTTACAAAGTTCTAGCCAATTCTACTGTGTACTTTATCAAATTTCTTGGTGACCTACATATCTATGTCTATACTCTGGTGTCAAATATCACTTAAATTAAAAAAAAATCACAAAGTACAGAAAAGTAAACTTATAGGATTGAAAAAAATGTTTATTTTCCTGTGTTGGGTACCTATGGGTCTTTGACAACCTCAGTATCTTTGTCAATAAAATTTGTTTTGTTCTAAAAATTAATACGTGTGACATGACATGCTTTTAGTGAACACATTGTTGGAAGAGATGGACTATGGTGGAAAGAACATCAAAGCAAGATGAAAGTTGCAACTCAGGCTGTGAACAGTGCATACATCTAATATTACACAGGCTAAAATGGACAGGACTTAGATTCTGTGGTCTGCATAGTGAGCAAGGAATTGGAGATATGACTTAGAGGAGCAGGGATGGCAGCAAAAGATGGATTTTTAGGAAGAAGGGGAGAAAGACAGGACATAGATAGAATCTCTGGAATGAAGTCTGAGGGAGAAACAACAAGTTGGGGGAAAGAGTGATAGATAAAAGAATGTGGCCTTGTTACACAAAGTGCAACCCAGAAAACTGATCCAAAGAGATTCAGAAATCAGACAAAATCAGGTTTCATTTGAATAATGAAACCAAATGAAACTTGTCTCTCATTTTAAGATTTATTATCTTTATTTATATGGGTGGGTAGTAGCTTGAGAGTATAGGTGACCACAGAGACATGAGTTGTCAGATCCCATGGAGCTGGCATTAAAGCTGATTGTTAACCATTGGATATGAATTCAAGAAAACAAATCCAGTTTTTTTTGCGGTACAAAAGTACTCTTGACAACATGGTCATCTCTCTATTCCCATTAAGATATCTTTTTAAGAAATCCAATATTAACATGCAGAAAAGAGACCAGGTAGAAGTTAAGAAAGATTAAATTGATGGTAACCTTTAAAAACAATAAAGGACACACAAAGGAGTAAAGGACACTGAGGAACAAAAATATTCTAAGATGAAGTTCTCAAAATGTGAAGCAGGAGACCCAGGAAGAATAGAAATTTTCTGCAAGTAGTTAAAATTGGACATATCCACATTAGGTTCTTTGGTTTCTTAACAAATAGCCAGCTGATCAGGTCAAATAGTAATTTAAAAGAGAAAATGAGTATACGGTGAGATAATATATGGTGGGGCATGGATCCTGAGTGCTTTCCCTGAGCACTCTTTGCCTGGGATGAATCCTGTGATCTTTTGGATGTCTCTGTGGAGTGCCCCAGATGACCATCAAAATGTTCCCCATGGCCTGTTCCCCTGGCTCTCCTCCAAACATCTGACTCCCAACATACCTATGTACCATTTCAGCCTGTCTATTCCCTGGAAATTCCAGTCTTAAATTTATGTGTGACCTCATTCTCATAAAACAGTGAAGGTGTACTCAATGCATATGTGCTGACCTCTTTTCTATGCCAGTTCTCATGGGTTTCAAACTCTATGAGGTTGCCCAATATGTTGGTCACTACTCCTGAGTAGCCCCTGTGCTTCATGGGGGTCTTACTGGGTCCCATAAGCACTCTGAGTGTTTCTTTTGTTTGTTTGGTTTTATTGTTGTTGTAGTTTTGTTTTTGTTTTTGTTTTCTTTGGTTTTTTTGTTTTTGTTTTTGTTTTTGTATTGTTTTTTTTGTTTGTTTTTGTTTTTAGTCAGGCTTGTCATGGACTCAATCATTTGTGTTTTTTCTCTAGAATAAGTTTAAATGCCAAATGACTTGAAAATACTCTCTATTGTTGATTAATTTTGGTATTTAAGAGAGTTTTTGTGCTAGCTGGATGTCTTAATTAGGGTTCCAATGCTGTGAAAAATCACTATGACTAAGGCAACTCATTAGAAACATTTCATTAGTGCTTTTCAACATTTCATTGCAGTTTCAAAGGTTCTGTCCACTATCATCAAGGAAGTAAACATGCAAGTGGCTGGGAATATGTGGTGGTGGAGAGGAAGCTTAGAGTCTTCTGCATGCAGGGATGGTGTCTTCCACACTGAGCAGAGCTTTAAAGCCTCACAGTTATATGCTTCCTCCAAAGAGGCTACACCTACTCCTATAAGGCCACACCTCCTCGTAGTCCAACTACATTCAGAGTGCCATACTGGTTTCATAGAAACTTGACAAGATCTAGAGTCTTGAAAGAGGAGGAGCCTCAGTTGAGAAAATGCCTCTTTAAGATCAAGCTGTAAGGAATTTTCTTAATTGGTGGGAGAGGACCCAGTTCATTGTGGGTGGTGACACCCTTGTGGTGGTAGTCTTGTGCTCCTCATGGAAGCAAGACTTAAGGAGCATGTCAATAAGCATCACCACTCCATGGCCTATGCATGAGCTTCTGGATCCAAGAACCTGTGTTGTTTCAGTTTCTTTCCCAACTACTTTGATGATGAACAGCAATGTGGAATATAAGCTGAATAAAACTTTTGCTATGGAAATAGCTCTTTGGACATGGTATGTCCTTACAACAATAGAAATTTTAAGTAAGACAATTTCTTAGAGAAACAAAATATCTAATAGTACCACTGTCACTTATCCTATAAGGACAAATAATGTGTAGGTGTTTTATTTTAATTTAAAGGTAAGATATTCTCATGTATATAATGACATGCAATTGTTCTAGTTTGCATCTTTCTCACACTGATGAATACTAACATCAAACATAACTTGGGAATATAAGGGTTATTAGCTTACATGTTACAGACTATTACCAAGGAAGGCAAAACAGGAACTTGAAGCATTACCAGGAAAGAGTGCTTATTGCTTGACCCTATCTTAGTCATTGTTCTATTGCTGTGAAGAGACATCATGGATAAAACAACTATTATGAAACAAAGCATTAACTGGGGGCTTGAATACACTTACAGAAGTTTAGTCCAACATCAAGTTAGTGACCACAGCACTGGAGCAATAGAACTATTGATCCTTAGACAGAGACAGATATTCTGCCATTACATTGGTTTCTTGAAAACTCAAAGACCACCCTTATTGACACTACCACTTCCTCCAATGAAGCCACATCTTCTCTCATTCCTTCTAATCCTTAAACACACTGCCAATCCCTGGTGACTAAATATCCATATATATGAATCTATAGGGGATATTCTTATTCAAACCACCAAAAATCATGTGGCTTGATCAAATATTTTATTTAAATACAGAGTAAAAGCCTCCCTTTTATAAATGACTACTGATGAGCTTACCCACAGTTGCCTACCCTCACACATCGACCATCAAGGAAGAAAATGTCCCATAGACTTACCCAAAAACCAAGTGAATAGAGACAATTCTTCAATTGTTCTCTCTCCTAAGGTGACGCTAGATTGTCAAGTTGGAGATAAAAAAAAATCCCAGCACATTAAGGTTTATCCTGCTCCATAACCCACACAAACATTATTCATCCCAATCTCCTCCTTCTGACTAGGTATAGACCCACTTCCCTCCATGGCAGAATTGAAGGGTAAGTACCTCCAACAGCAAGAATACTCAATAATAGGTGACAAGTAGTGAATATGTCTTATAGCCTCACAACACCTACATTCTAATGTGTGTTACACTTTCTGGGAGACACTCCAATCTGTCCAACTTCCTGCCAAGTCAGCTTTAACCAGAAAAAATTCTCATCAATTAATCCAATGACTTTTAATTGATTTATTTCTCCTGAGGGAATGGAGTGTTACCCCTTCATGGATGTATTGGTGTCTGATTCATAAGTAATAAAACCCACTACTATTAACAGCTAAATCACAGGTGCTATTACAAATAACAACTCACATGAGAAGCATCACATTTAGTTAAGCCTTTTCAGAAGTTTTATTGGAGTTTTATTTATGTACTATATAAATCCATTGATTTATTTATTTTTAAGTGTGTAATTTAATGATTCTAAACACATCTCACCACTGTCATTTTTCACTCATTTTTCTGGTACTTCATATGATATTGAAATCTACTAAAATACAATAGTGAATTCAGAAAAAAGACCAGTGGTGTGGGTAGCAGCAAAGTTCTTGAGTCTCAAAGACAACAGATACCGTGGCTGAATATTCCAACTACAACAACTAGGTAACATTGGTTCTACACTTAGCATGCCGTTTCTAGAAAAAAAAATAAAGAATTAAGCCATGTTTCCTCTGAACCTGACATGTTACTATCACAAAGGAAAGAAGGATCCATGATCACATGAATATGAAAGGGGCATGAAGCAGCAAAATTGTTCAACTTATTGGCAGCTAGTCAGCATTAACACAAGAAGGGACAAAGACAATAAACAGCTTTGAAAACATGTCCAAATGACCACGTTCATTTACAAGTTTTTTACCCATTCCATGCACATCCATTGATTGATTAACTCATTGATTAAAGCCCTCAGGTTCCAATCACTTTTCAGAGAGCATATTGTACTACCTATGAACATTGTACTGTGGACCAAAGCCTTCATCAAAGACCCATGACTGACATTTCAAAACAATTTAACCACAGAATTCTTTATTTGAAACAAAGTGATAGGATCCATCTATCTCTTCAAGGATATCTCCGTTTTGTTCAAAAAGAACAAAAATGCAATGCAAGTTCAGGATATTGATCACCTATCCATGCATTTAAACCCATAGGTTCTAGCCAGAATGTAAGGTCAGAAGTCTAAACTTCACCTATACTACAACTAACTCTGAAGATATCTAGCAATCTCCAGTTCCTTTCTGGTACTTACCCACACCAAGTCTGCATTAAGGAATATAGTCTAGTGTGAGATAGTGCCAGCAGTTAATTGCAAAATCCCACTCTGAGTTGAGTTGTATGTAAACTCAGACATCTGTATTATAGACACACATGCATATTCACAAATACTCACAGAAAGAGGCAAGAAGTAGAGGAGCTGAATCTTAGAAATCCTCAAGGAAGAGAATGAAAATCTTGTAAGGCACAGAGGTAAGAGAAAAACTGTGTCTTTCTGCACAAAATCAGGCCATTCTGTCTTCCATCACTGAACGGGAAGGCTCACTATCACTTATCACTATCTGATAAGGTATAGACAGTTGATGAAGGATGAATAGTAAGTTTTCATCAAAGGTATTGACTTTGAAGGTGATAGATTGTTCATTCTCTACTGGAAGCCAGATGCCCAAGAGTTTATGGGAAACACAAATGATTTGAATGGGTTGTAACAAAGGGGAGAAGACGAGATATGAAGTTGGCAGGAGGAGTTAGGTGGGAATGGGCCAGGTTTTTTTCTGGGAGGAGTTACTAAAAGAATTGGAAAGTAAATTCCATCAAAATATAGTGTATATTTTGTATAGCCCCAATTAAATGGTTTTCTAATAAAACATGCATTGATAAGTGTGTCTGTTTACAGCAATAAAATCCTAACACACACATGTACATATTCACCTAGATATACTGAGTCACAGACACACACACATGGAAATATTCACACACACACACACACACACACACACACACACACACACACACACACACACACAAACACATTCATTTACAGGGACTTTAGATTCAGCCAGTACCCATGCAATTTAATTAGGGTGTCGAATACAGGTGTTTGTGGAACATGACTATTGCTCTTTCTTTTAGGAATTATGTGGACAAAATCTGCACACTCACTTCATTCCTCCTCAACATCAGAAATCTCAATTTAAAGAAAGTGAGATAATGAGAAGTAGTTTTAGATACCTCTTTTTTTTTTCATTTGAGTAGCTTCGACTTCAAATCACCAAGGAAAAATAAACATAACAGGAAAGAAATTCATATTAAAATGCCCTTGACAAGCTCATAATACATTCTCCATAATGAATATAAACTTTTATTTAGAATTCCCAAGGAAATGAGACTTTTGAAAAATCCTTAATTTCAGATAGGCTTTGGTATTTCATTTCCCTGCAAAGGAAAACCAATGTAAAAAGACAGAATCTAGATTGCATTGTGCACAAGTTGAATCAGAAACATTTGATATTGTGCATTCAGGGACTCACCACATTTTTACAAATATATATATATATATATATATATATATATATATATATATATATATATATATATATATATATATTGGGGGGGTGAAAGGAGACATCTGGAGAACAATAAGACCCTCATTAGCATTTAACATTCCTGAAGTCAAGTAATAACCTCTAACAACATCAATAACAACAACAACAAAAACAACAACAAGAATAGATGTTCATTAGAAAGAATTTTTTTTTAATAACCTTCCATTAGCCTCAGAAAGAGGGGGCATGATCCATCTGCAACACTTTATAGATACTTATTACAATTACCACTAAAGTTTTTAAAATAATATGGATTTTTAAAAATGAAATTGAATTAAAATAGATTTTTTTAGCTGTTAAAAGGGGGAAAATGTGTTCTAGAACGAAATAAAGAGTGTAAGAACTAATTGATTTTTTTAATAAAGAACATCCTTATAACTCATGTGTCAGTAAGTATCAGAATTATAATGCAGTTGATTTTCTCATTGTAGAATAATTTTAATGTGTTTGAATATTTCCAGTTGCAAGAATGGATCTCAGAATTTTCACAAGACAAGAAGAAGTCACCAAGTAGTTTCTCGCTTTTGTTTCAAAAGTCTTCGTTCCTTTTCTGCAGAGTCCCAGACATTCCAGGGAAGGGTTTGAAACATCCAACGACTTCTGAGACCATAACCTCAGAGGGAAGCTACCTTTCTCAGTAAATGGAACTAGGAAAGCTGAAAAGATTCATCCAATCGCTTTAGAACAAAAGTGGCAGCTGGTTCACAGAACAAGGTATCATTTAGCAACTCAGCCAAGAAATAAGAGGATTTGAAATGATAATAGCACAGAGTAATAAAAACCACTATGCAATTGTAATTTAATCGCATATATATACTTTGGACAGAGAAAGCAATCAAATCTTGGGATCTCTCTGCTCAGCACAATGAAAATCTGGGTCATGCTGCAGATGTCCCAAGTTTATGGCTCATCACAGATACTGGAAGTCTCTGGGAAACTAGAACTACATCATGTAAGTGCTGTGAGTCCAAAGACATGACTTCATAAATTGTTCAAGTCCTCATCTTGCTTGGAAAAAAAAAAATCACAAAGCACCAGAAGTAATAAGAAGTTCATGGTATCAATGTCAACAGGTAAGCACTACTAACAAATATCTGTTAAGCATTGGATTGTTACCAACACAAATGAGGAGATGATTTTTAAATTTAAATGCAGTTACATTTTAATAATTCGTAGTAATGTTAAGTGTCCAGTGTGAAACTGTGGGTTTAGGGGAAGTTGATGAAGAGAGAGAGAATATGGCCAGCAGAAGGTTCTGTGCTCTGTGAAGGCTGACATGGGAGGAGTGAAGGATAATTACCATGCATCCCTGGTTGTGCATCTGGTTGTGTAAATCCACTGACACTACACGGATGGGGGTGAACTAGGGGAAGACAATGGTACCAGATTCTTAGTCTCTGGCATCCCATATAGGGCCTTAAAAAAACATAGACAGTCTAATGTTTTAGAGCTTTATTTTAGACAGCAGTGAGAAAAACAAAGGGTAAAAAGATTGTTAGACTTGCCATGGCCAAAAGGAGAGATGGGGAAAGACATAGAAGGAAGGACAGAAAGCAAGTTAGAGAGTAAGAAAGGTGAACACTTAGAGAAAGAGGTAAAAGTTTACAAAGAGTAAGGATTGTAAAAGTTAGAGAGAGAGAGAGAGAGAGAGAGAGAGAGAGAGAGAGAGAGAGAGAGAGAGAGAGAGAGAGAGAGAGGGAGAGACTGATGTAGGGCTAAGTAGCCTCTCATATATTGGGCTTGTTATCTTGCTGTTGCTAGGTAACTAGAAGTTATCTAACCCGAAGATCAGAACCTTTGGTCATTTTGTATGTGACTGCTAGCCATTAGCCACTGCTGGGCGGGAGTGCTTGTGGGTTTGGTAACTTTACCAGGAGCCAGGGTTCCAGAAACACTGAGTAAATGCCTTCCTTCCCATGTAGGTGAAAATTACGACCCATTAGGCTTCATCAGGTTTAAGGACTTCAGCATGACTGGAGACCAGGCATTTTGTACATAGCACAATGCCCCAAGCTCAATGATCAAATTTAACTCTAGCCCCTAGATTTTGTGGTTTCTCAGGCAGAACACCAGGAAAGAGGATGTGAGTTTGAAACTCTGGACACTCCCACCATAAGAAATCAAGGCATGGAGGTGGGGTGGGGTAAAATGATCTTAGAAGAAATGTGTAAAACAGTGAAAGGACAATTGAAAAGACATATGGAAAAGACCAGTAACAGGGGATGCCTCAGGAGACCATCCTTGTTTTCATAGCTTGGCAAGACAAAATTCAAATGACCAGTAGTACTGGAGGAGAGTCTGTGAATGCATCAGGGAGGGTAGGGTAAGGGTAGGAGGGAGTCAGGGAGGGTGAGATAGAGAAAAATGTAGAAGAAGAAAAAGAAAGTGAAGGAGAAGAATATGGAGAGGAAGAGAGAATAAGGAAAGGAAGAGGAATGGGTGGAGCAGAACGACAAGGAGAAGGAGAAGGAAGAAGAACAAAAGAAGAGGAAGAGCAAAAAGAAGGAGGAGGACTTGGAGAAGTAGAAAAGGAGAAGGTTAAATAAGGAGGAGAGAAGGAGAGAAGGAGAATAAGAGAAGGAGGAAGAGAAGGAGAAGTCAAAGGCATAGAAGAAGAAGAAGAAGAAGAAGAAGAAGAAGAAGAAGAAGAAGAAGAAGAAGAAGAAGAAGAAGAATGAGGAGGAGAAGGAGACCAAAGACAATATCAAGAAGAACAAGAAGAACAAGAACAAGAATAAAGAAGGAAGAAGAATAAGGAAGAAGAATAAGGAAGAAGAAGAAGAAGAAGAAGAAGAAGAAGAAGAAGAAGAAGAAGAAGAAGAAGAAGAAGAAGAAGAAGAAGAAGAAGAAGAAGAACAAGAACAAGAAGAAGAAGAAGAAGAAGAAGAAGAGGAAGAAGAAGAAGAAGAAGAAGAAGAAGATGAAGAAGAAGAAGAAGAAGAAGAAGAAGAAGAAGATGAAGAAGAAGAAGAAGAAACAGGAGTAGGAGGAGAAGGCGAAGGAAAAGGAGAAGCAGAAGGAGAAAAGAATAAGGAGGAGAAGGATAAGGCAAAGAAGGAGAAACAATAGAAGAAGAAGGTAAACAAGGAGAAGAAATGAGAAAAGATGAGAGGCATAGATAGACAGACAGAGACAGAAAGACAGAGAAACTTAGACATACAGAGTGAGACATGCACATAAACATTCACACAGAGACACACAAGTAGGCACAGAGACAGAGAAAAATATACATAGAAAGAGAGACATGCACAGAGACATTCACAGAGTTACACACATTCACACAACTTAATTAAGAAGTATTTAGAAAAATATATCTATGAAATCACGAGGATATTAAGTACTAAATTATGTGAGCAATGAGGAGGAATGAGATCCAAAATAAATTTTGCAAGTCCTCCAACATTCTCCATGCTTCCACACAGCTTAAGCTGTGGGAGTATCAGTTATAGGGCTGTAACTTTTGTTTTCTTCATTTATAATTTACTGTGAATCTCCTTTCTCCACCATTCAATATGGTCAGTAGTTTCCATGTGGAAGGACTTTCCAAAGCATGGCATCTAGTGACAAAGAGAAAACAATTTAAAAAAAGAGTCTCTATGCTAGAGCCAACTGTACAAACAATTCGTAGTTATTCTCTAAATGCAGGGCTCAAAGAACACAGAGGCTCCTCTAGCTGCTACACAGATCTTAAGTATGGCCCCACAGCATCACTGGGAACCTATTGACAATTCTCACTCAGGTCATAAAACTATGGAGCATTCCAATTTCTTGAGTTCCAGAAAAAAAGCCATTTGGAAGCTTATCTCCATAAAAGTAAAGATTGCACTGAAATTTATGAAATGTGAGAATAATTTTAAACGTGAAAAATCATTCCACACACACACATTAAAAAAATACAAGTAGGCAAAATTGACAGCAATCTATTTGACACAACACCCACCCACACACCCACACACACACACACACACACAGAGAGAGAGAGAGAGAGAGAGAGAGAGAGAGAGAGAGAGAGAGAGAGAGAGAGAGAGAGAGAGAGAGAGAGGAAGGGAAGGAGGGAAGGAAGGAAGGAAGGAAGGAGGGGAGAGGGGTATGGGTAGGGGAAGAGGTGGAGAGACAGATGTACACTTACAATAATTATTTTTAAGTTAAGTTGTCAAAACTCCTGACACAATGAATGTACAGGAAGAGATGTATATGGCAAAAACTCACCAGGGAAAGACTGGCATGATAAGGACAGCATAGTAGGAAACAACAAGTTCATCTGTGGCATTAAGAGCCTGAATGGGCCCTTCTCACATTTGGATGGATTTAAAAGCCAAGATTTAGGTCAGAACTAGCCAGTTCCCTCCTTCTTGCGCCAGTGACCTCCTTCTGCTAGGGCACAGTCACAAAGGTTCCACAACCTTTCTAGAGAGTTTTTCCAGTTTGAGACAACTGAGAATGTGGGAGAAATCCCTCCCACCCCACAATCTTAATTAAACTAAGCCAGGCAAGTGCAAAACATTTTGAAAACAGTTTAATTTCAATTTTGAAAAGAGAACAGAGAGCTCTACTTTGAAATGGACTAAATTAGTCTTTAGGTTCCATTGTGCACACTAAATGAAATACAATGTAAAAGATTCCGTTTTCTATGTAGCAAATGGGGCTGAAAAGAACACACTTATGGAGATAAAATGCAAAAAAAACTGGGATATATAGTAACAATTCAAACTGACAGTGTGAAAAACAATCTATTTACTTAACTGTCCTGTTGACCACAGTGTCATTCATCATTGTGTTAGGGGATACAATCTAGTGATTAATCATCAGGGTTTGACAGTAAAATCCTTAGGCTCAATACACCAGACATTAGCTGGAAAATGATTTACAAGAATGTAATGCCCTTTGGTGTCTTCTCTGTGAATCTGTTGTATGGATGCCCTGTTGTTGGTTGTTTTAGTTGTTGGTGTTGTTTTAAAATAAAAATATTGATTGCAAAAGCAAGTGACAGGTGCCCAATAGGTCTTTGCATCCTCTCTTTCTCCTTCCCATAACTTTTTAATTTTCCCAATCCCCATATTCATTCAAAAATTCAGAAGTTCAAAAAATACAGAAACTCATTTGTCATCTTTACTTTGTCTTTGCATGCTGGTTGCAATCATCTTGTAAGCATTAAAATCAGGCTAACATACTGCGTATGTTCTACAGGGTTTCATTGATGTGAAGAGACATCATGACTCAGGAAAGAAACTCTTATAGGGAAAATTTAATTGATGTTGTCTTACAGTTTCAGAGGGTCAGTACATTTTGATCTTGGTAGGAAGCATGGCAGCATCCAGGTAGAGGAGGTGCTGGGGAAGGAACTGATTGGTCTATATCTTAGTCTGAAGGCAACCAGGTGGAATCTTGTGGCCATAGGTAGCAAAGAAGAGGATCGATTTTTGTCACTGGGTAGAGATTGTGCACTACATAAAAGCAAGCCTACACAATGATGCACTTCCTAAAACGAGCCAACACCTTGTAATAGTGCCACATCCCATGGGCAAAAGATATTCTAATCAACACACTGCATCATAGGAAAGTGGCAGAGAGACATAAAGAAAGATACTGCATGATTGCATTCCTCTAGTCACAGGTGCTACATATCTACATGCTTATATGCACACACATGTGCACACACACACACACACACACACACACACATCCTATCTGATATGTATGTCCATCCAAATTTATTTGTCTATTTATTTAATTACTTACTTATTTACTTTGTTTTAAATTTGTTTGTGAAGAACTTTCTACATACATGTAAATGAGTTTGAGCAAATCCATCACTATCTTCTCCTCCTTGAAATGTTCCCCACTTCTCCTGTATCACTCTTATCCTTAAGTCCATGTGCATTTTTATATAGATAGTTGAGTCCATTTAGTCCTGACTACATATGTGTGGGTAGGGACAAATATATACTGGAACACGGGCAACCTTTCACTAGCCAAATCCATGAAGAAAACTGGCCCTCTCACCTGAAGCCATTAATTTCCAATAACTCCTTTGTTGGGGGTGAAAGTTTCTGAGTCTCCCCAATCTATTCATGGATTTGTCTGTGAAAATTTTGTTGATGGAAACTTAGCCACGGTGAGTAACACACAAACACACACACACACACACACACACACACACACACACACACACACACACACACACATACACACCAAATTTTAAAACCAGAGGATTGTTTAAAAGTTTACACAACGTCCAAAATTCAATTCATTTTTGTTGAAACATTTGAATTCCATACGAGATCTTAATACTATCTGTATAAAATTAGATTATAACAATGAATATTTTAAAATTCAGTGGATCTTTATGTGTTAAATAGCACCTACTGAACAAAATCCGTTAGTGCCAAAACACTGATGGCTGCACAAAAAAAAAGTGTAAATCAGTGTCCAAAGGTAAGAATCCACAAGGTAAGGGGGTTGTCAGAGATTAAGGGCATGCAGGATAGTGTATGGAAGCTCTGTAGACCAAAACAGGTATACCGTTAGCAAATAGCCTGGAAAATCTGCCATTCATTCCTTCACAATCTTATACTAGGGAAAATTCAGGTGTAAGTACCCTCAAAAGTGGGAGTAAGAAAACGATAATATACTCCAGGTCTCTTGACTACTAAAAGGAGTGTGGACTGATATCTACAGTGTGAAAGAATTTAGAAATGGCAATGTCCGTTTTTATCTTTTCTGTGACAAAACTTTGTTATTGAGGGGCTGGAGAGATGGCTCAGAACCCTTTGCACCCTCGCATCTGTCTCTAAGTCTGGGAGATCTGACTTCTTCTTCTGGCCATTCCAGGTACTGCAGCCATGTGGCATACACAAAACCTACTTTATATATTTTAAATGAGATATTTAGTTGTTATTAGTGCCCCAAATTTTGAGACTCTCTTATAAACATCATCTACAATTAAATAATGTGTATGACAAATGAGCTGAGGAAGAAAATATGAGGTGAGACTTTTCAAAAAGAGAGTATTCTATGAAATATTAGGAGAATAAACAGATTCAGGGACAGATGCTGGCACATATGCTAAGGGAGATATTTAGGAAGATGCTAAGTAAATAGATAAAGGGGTAACTAAAAATGTACAAAACATAAAATATTTTGAATGTGTTAAATACGTTATTCTGGGAATAAGCCACAGTTTGTGGCCCAGGCATTTGTTAATAAGTAGTCTAAGACAAAACTGTCTTTTTTTTTCTTACAAATTTTATTTTCTCCTCATTATTGTCATACAAATTTGTAAGATGCTAACATATGGACATCATGAGTAGGGAATACAGGAAATTGCGAGTATCCTAGAGAATTCTAAAATAAATGTGTTTTTTAATTTGAAGTTGGTAGAGGATTTTGTTTTTTTTTTAATTTACATTTTTAAGTTTCAGTATATTCTAAAATATATGTGCTTATATGCACTGTAAAAAATATCTATGTGATGTAAGGAGACATTAATCAAATCTACTAAATTGCTTTCTGGAATTCAGTTAGCTTTAGACACTGACAGCTGTGATGATTTAAGATAGGCAGCAGAGTGCTCACAGTATCACTAAGAGATGAACATTAGCTTGTTGTCATATTCACCCACACTCACACATACATAAACACACACAAACACACACACACACATAAACACACACAACACTCACACAAACACACACGCACTCACACACCCACACACACACAAACGCACACCAGCCATTGGAACACAAACCCCAGTAGTGACTCTCGTGACAGATCTAAATATTTAGACACAGTCCCTAGTCAAAAAGTTCATGGAAACTAAGTCTTCAGGAACCATCCTGGAAAAAATGCATCAAACTTGTCCTTACATTAGTAAGTGATTGAAACTTTGTGACTTCTTTCAATGTTGTTTTATTATAAGTGCCTCCAAGTAATGACTTGGCAAATATCTAAGCAATATCCAACTTTGTTCCCTGTCCTTCACCAATATTCTAGGTAGTCCTTGAGCGGATCCTGGGCTTGGAATTCAGTAAGAATGTTACCTGTAACAACCAGAGTTACCTCTAGTATTATAAGAGAGATTGTGACAGCCATTGCTATATACTACATAGAGTTAGAAATCTCAGGACAACTTTAGGAAAGTATGTTTAGAATATTTGTTATACTTATGCATGGCAGGCTACATTAGTTGTTAGTAGAAAGATTCCCCCATACAATCCCTCTCATATACAGGAATTTACAATGGTTTAGGAAATAACTTGTGCTGTGGTTTGAGGGGGAACAACAGTTTTGAATTATTCATGAGAAGATTAGCTAGAAAGAAACTCCCTAATTAGAACCATGGCTTGAGTGTGAAATCCATTTGCATGGTGTGATCATAAAGTGTTCAAACCTAGCTTCAAAGAATATAGCTGACTTTAGAGAAGAATTCATTTCAGTTATTTTATTGCTCAGTCCCTGCCAGTCATTATGTTTTTATTGCTCTATTTTGGACATGAGTCTTTAAGAATTCAGTAACCTCATTTACCTGGCTGATTTGAAAACCAACTTCCCTATTTGTTTCTATATTAATAATCTGATGATTTCTTTGAGAAATTACATTCAGATACAGCACCCCCTCTGTGTTTGTATCTGATTGACACTTAAATGTCAGCTTCCTGCCCACCTATACCAGGACAACGATTTCTCCCAGAGATTGAGGAGGGCTGATTGAGGCCAGTCTGCAGCAGGCATCCATTAAAAGCAGTACCTAAGCTTTGGTTGTGGCTTCAAGAATCTGCAACAGTGGCATTGGCTTTTGTTATTTCTTATTTTAGCCATTCTGTCTAGTCTTCCCTATTCCAGAACTTTTTTCTTTTCTGCATGTGTTTATGTGTGTTTGTGTGTGTGTGTGTGTGTGTGTGTGTGTGTGTTTAAGAGATACCATGCGTGTTGGCAATTATAAGAGAAAGAACAGTATATATGAAGGTTTTTCCTCTACATGTGCATGCAGACACTTGTTGAAGCCCAAAGTGGATTCAGGAAATGACCCTAATGTGTTGTCTATCTTTTCACTGAGGCAAGGTCTCTCAATTAGAGGAAAAGCTTCTTGGTATGGGTCATCTTTCTAGACAGGTTTCTCTGGGCATCCTTCCCCTGCATTCTGTGATCCTCTAATAGATGATTTCTACATCCACAGGGCATTTATGTTAGTTTTGTAGGGAGCAAGTGATTAACTGCTAGGCTTTCAGTCTAGCCCCTTCCAAAACTCTCTGTTGCAACTCTTTGTCACATTTTCTTTTTAGATGTATCAAGCATGCTTCACAAACGGAAACTGTATGAATTTGGTGTATGAGGCATGGGGTTCTGAAGAAAAGAAATATTGTAAAAATGATTCTTTTTTTCTTTCTTTCAATATTACATTAGATAATTTCTTCATTTACGTTTTAAAATCAAGACCATCCATCATCTCATCACCCCATTCTATTTCTCTATGTCTCTGTCTCTGTCCATATCCACTCTGTCTCTGTCACTCTAAGATCTATTCCCTTGACATATTCCATATACAGAGAACACCACTGACAATTATTTTCAGTTCACTGTTGCCAGGCTCCAAGGTAAGTTCATTTTTTACCTGTACATTGTTGTACATTCTAGACAGTCTATTTCTCAAATAGAAAACTAAATACATTTGTTATCCTGTTAAAACCCTCTAAATGGATACTTATTGTCCTGAGGGTAAGTTGAAAAGTCTTTCTGATGATAGTTGGATGCTATTCCAGAAAGACAAAATGTTGTGTTCTACCATCCTGAATCTGAGAATACATTGGTTTAATTTCTGGAATTTAAGAGAAAACAGGATTAACAAGACAATGAGAATATAAATCTTCCCATTTCATACTTAGAGACACATAGGTTATGGAACTGCTGAACTCAAGGTTTCATGTGTGGTATGCAAGAGGGTTTCCTGGCTTCATATGAGTGGAGTGTCTGTTCCCAATTGTGAGGTCACACCATGAACATACACATATGTTCAGATATGAGTAGAATGTCCTCACCGTTTGGTCTCTCAGAGTGTATTACACCCACCATTTTGACGAGTTTGAATAGCCAGTACACTATTGGGATATCTACCTGTTCCCACCCACAGTGTTGCAGACATGAATAGAAATGCCTGGAATTTTACAGAGGTGCCAAGAATATATTCTCTCCATGGAGCCTTCTTTCCAGTGCCCAGCAGGTTATTGTTCTTTTAAACCAATGCCCATATCAGTAGAGAAATGAAAAAGACATTACCCTGATATTCTACTTTACATCCATGTTACAACAAATAACTGAAATTTAAATATAAATTTAATGTATATCTAACTGAATCCAGATTATATTCTAATGAAAGGTATAGTTGGTGTGGATCTAGATAAAATTATGTTGGGATATTTTCCCAGATAAAAACTATGTTAGGAGATTTTGGCCTTTTATATGGAGAACAATCCATATTTTGGGTAGATTAGGAGAACAAATGTATGTAAATTAATGGAACAAAAGAAAAACTCTGTTCCACTGTATTTCTTTGTAAAATGAACTTCAAAATCATGGAATTTCAGTTATATGTGTGTGTGTATTTTTTAGTTATATTTTTGAGTGTGCTGTTATGTGAACATGTGAGTTTTCTTGGATTATGATTAAAGAATTAGAGTATATGGGGCGTGGTTACTTGGCAGTATTCTTTTTTATTTATTAATTAATTCATTCATTGAACCCTGTCCACCCTCCTACTGTGCCACATGCCATATCGACTGGCCATCCCCTGTCTCCAAGAGCATGTACCCATTCCATCTGATTTCTAAACACCCTGGGGTCTCTAGGTTCTTGAGAATCATTGCATCATTTCTGATTGAACAGAGACCAAGAATTTTTTTTTCTGTGTATGTTTTGGGGACCTTCTAACTATAGTTGGTGTAAGCTGCCATTTTGGTTGTCTAGCATTTGGGAGAATTCTGGGTCCATATTAATGGAGACATCTAGTCCTCCTACAGGGTTGATCTCCTCCTCAGTCTCCTTCAGTTTTTCTCCAATTAAACCAATGGTTCAACATATTCTGTCCGTTGGTTGGTTGCATACAACTTCATCTGATTGTTTCACCTACTTGTTAGTTCTTAAGAAGTACAGTCATGGTAGTATTAATATTACAAATGTGTGAATTCAGAAAACTGCAGAGGTTGCTTACTGCAAGAAGGTATTCTGCAAAAGCAATAGATGATAAAAGTACTGAAATATCTATCAGTGCTCTACAATATTATATTCTAGGTGATGAAATTTATCTTTCTCTCTGTCTCTGTGTCTCTGTGTCTCTGTCTCTATCTCTATGTCTGTCTGTCTGTTTGTCTCTCTCTCTCTCTCTTAATTTCTATTTCTCTAATACTTATTATGAATTATGATTCTTTTATCTTATTCCCTCCAATGGGAATGATATTGGAATGGCATCTGTAACATTCATTCACATTCCTACACAATTTGTGCTTTCTATTAACAATCAACTAATATCAAAGTCACACATTCACTCAGATTACAAAATAAGATATCTGAGCTCATGTAAAGTGATATTCTGAATCAGAGTAGGGGAAGGGCACTTCCAATGTGTAGTTTCACTCAAGAGCATGGCTTTTAAGAACTGGTCAATTGGAAGAAGATGAGACAATGTATAGAAGAGGGTGTTTCTTTTGGTTTAGTTTGGTTTAGCTTTGTTTCTTTAGGTTACCCACAGTCATTTTAAGAAACATTGAGAAACACTGTTTATTACCTATATCTTGAACTGAATGTGAATAGGTCCCTTAGAACCAACGTTATATTTCTCAGTTACAATATGCAATATATTTTTGATATTATTTTGATTCATTATCTAGTACATACACTACAACAAGTTTAAGACATGTACCTCATTAGGAACTAGCAGGTGAAGGATTCAGCTGCAGATATTTGCAACCAACTAATGGACTGGAGCATCTGACGCTTGTTGTTGAATTAACAAAGTTTAAAAAATGTTAAAAACAAGGGTATCCCTCTAGGAAGACCCACAGTCTCATTTAAACTGTTCAACCATGAAGTCTGAAACTCTGACCCTTCAAAGATACAGAATTCACCTGCTCATATGAGGCCTCCAATACACATACAGAAGAGGACTGCTGGGAGAACTCTACAAGTCCCCTTTCCCAACTGGAGGGCATTTCATCTAAGGTCACTCCCTTTGAGTCCTGGGAGTCTCTCAGCTCCCAGGTCTCTGGTACATTCTAGAGGGTTTTCTCACCTCCTACCTCACAAAGTTGCCTGTTTCCATTCTTTTTGCTGATCTTCATCAATGCACTCCTGTTTCACAACCCCCCACAGTACTTGATCAAGTTCATCTCTTCCCCTCCGTGTGTGGTTTCTCACCCAGGTCTCTCCCTCCCCCTTCTTGTAGTAATTGTTTAACCTTCTTAACATTTCTAATTATTTTTATCATAAAGATAATTGAATTTTTTGATTCATTATCTTATAAACTTCCCAATGCACTAGATACAATTATCGAAGGTACATTTGTTTGATTTTATTTCACTTCATTTTAGTGTTGAGGTAGGCACTTAGTATGTTATGTAGTCTCTAGGAAGTGATAGAGTGTTGCGGTTCAGCATTCCGTGTTGGTGCTAATACAGGTATGTTTAAACATACCTGGCTTTAATTGTTCTTCGGAAAATAGACCCAAAAAAACTCCTATAACCACAATAAAATTTCCACAGGCAGTTCTGAGAGATGGAAATATTTCCTGTTCACTTATAAAATTCATTGAAAGAAAGTATATTTGTTTCTTGAACCAAAATAAACTGCTACCTGAGAGGAAGGATAAAATGACTGATTGGCCCCTTTCTCTTTCCCAGGACCAGCCCCTACTCTCTGTTCCCATTGTACTTGATGCTCCAGTACAGTGGAATTCCAGGACAAAGAAATGGGAGTGAGTGGGTAGGGGATCAGGGCAGGGGGAAGGGAGGGGAAAGGCTAAAGGTGACTGTTATGATAGCATTTGAAATGTAAATGGAGAAAATAACTACTAAAATTAAAAAAAAATTTAAAAAAACATAAGTGTATTTACATATGTGCACAGGGATATGTGGCTAACAACCACATAATATAAAATTATCATTCCTTTCCAGGACTGTCTTTTTTGTTTGATTGTTTGTTTTTTGTTTTGTTTGTTTGTTTTGTATTGTTTGTTTTTTATTATAAGTATTTTTTTTTTGTATATCTATTAGTCCTGGAAATTACTTTGTAAACTAGACTGGTCTCAATTTGAGATCTGCCTACTTCTCCCTCCAAAAACTTCGAAATATGTGTGTGCCCCCACCACGTGGCTTCAAAATTATTTTAGACTTATAGGAGAAGGTCCATTATTGTTTCTTGTTAGGATATTTTAAAATCATCAAGATGTCATTTTTCCTTAATATATTTATAAGATTAAATCCATTCCTATAAAAATATGTCAGATATTTTTGGAGACAGGCAAGTTTGCAAGAAGCATCATTTAAAAATACTTCTGGAGCCAGTGCCTTGAGCAGGCCATGCATGCAAACTCTGAAGGCAGCCCCACAACACCGAGAGGCTGCTTCAATCCAAGGTACTCCATCATTCTAAGGATCAGATAATCAGACAGGAGGAAGAACATCTGTCATCAACACATGGAGTAGCTGGAATCAGAAGGATCCAGGCATGCAGGAACTGTGCCGGACAAGTGGCATGGGTTATTTCTATTCTGTCTTGGCCAAGGCCCTGAACAGTCCTTGGAAGAAAACTCAGCAGCCAGCCCCATAACACCCAGAGTTCTAACATGGCCAGGTGCAGAGGATCTCAGGATCCCAGGATCTTGGTCCCACCAGGATTTCATGGTCCCAAAGGCAACTTGACTCCCAGAAGATCAGACAGACCAAGGATATCTACCTTTTCTATAAACTTCTTTATCACCTGTGAATACAGCCGCAAACCTAGTTACATTTTTTTCAAGGCTTCTATCTCGTCAATTTTCTCTTTCCTCAGCCTCTCTCTTTTTTATTTGTCTTTTTTCTTTTTCAGTCTCAATCTCTTTTTAATATATTTTATTAGGTATTTTTTCATCTAAATTTCCAACACTATCCCAAAAGTCTCGCATACCCTCCCCCTTCCCCACTCCCTTACCCACTCACTACCACTTTTTGACACTGGCATTCCCCTGTACTGGGGCATAATTAGTGTGCATGCCCAATCGGGCTCTCTTTCCAGGGATGGCCTACTAGGCAATCTTTTGATACATATGCAGCTACAGTCAAGAGCTTTGGGGTACTGGTTAGTTCATAATGTTTTTTTACCTAGAGGATTGCAGATCCCTTTAGCTGCTTGGATATTTTCTCTTGCTCCTCCATTGGGGCCATGTGATCCATCCAATAGATTACTGTGAGCATCCACTTCTTTGCTAGGCCCCGGTATAATCTCACAAGAGACAGCTATATCAGGGTCCACTCAGCAAAACCTTGCAAGTGTATGGAGTGGTGTCAGTGTTTGGAGACTGATTAGTGGATGGATCCCTGCATATGGCAATCTCTAGAAGGTCCATCCTTTTGTCTATGCTCCAAACGTTGTCTCTGTAACTACTCCCATGGGTGTTTTGTTTCCAATTCTAAGAAGGGGCAAGTGTCCACACTTTGGTTTTCGTTCTTCTTGAGTTTCATGTATTTGGCAAATTGTGTCTTATACCTTGGGGTTATTCTAGGTTTCAGGGCTAATATCCACTTATTAGTGAGTACATATCATTAGCATTCTTTTGTGATTGAGTTAACTCACTCAGGATGATGC
The DNA here is from genome assembly GCF_000001635.26 of Mus musculus. Classification (NCBI taxonomy): domain Eukaryota; kingdom Metazoa; phylum Chordata; class Mammalia; order Rodentia; family Muridae; genus Mus; species Mus musculus. Next base: position 21,264,611 of record NC_000087.7, read on the forward strand.
TCTCCAGGTCCAACCATTTGCCTATAAATTTCATAAACTCATTCTTTTCAATAGCTGTACTATTAGTAGTAGTACTCCATTGTGTAAATGTACCACAATTTTGTAAACATTTTCTGTTGACAGGCATCTGGATTCTTTCCAGCTTCTGGCTACTATAAATAAGGCTGCTCTGAACATAGTGGAGCATGTGTCTTACTAGTTGGAACAGCTTCTGCATATATGCCCAGGACAGGTATTGTGTGAGCCTATGGTAGTACAATTTCCAATTTTCTGATTTCCAGAGTTGATTTAAAACTTGCAATTCCAACAACAATGGAGGAGTTTTCTGCTTTCTCCACATCCTTGCCAGCATCTGCTGTCATCTGAATATTTGATCTTAGTCATTCTGTCTGGTGTGAGATGGAATCTCAGGGTTGTTTTGATTTACATTTCACTGCTGATTAAGGATGGTGAACATTGTTTCAGGTGCTTCTTAGCCATTTGGTATTCCTCAGGTGAGAATTCTTTCTTTAGCTCTGAGCCCCATTTTTAAATGGAGTTATTTGATTTTCTGGAGTCCACCTTCTGAGTTCTTTATATATATTTGATATTACTCCCCTATCTAATTTAGGATAGTGAAAGATCCTTTCACAATCTGTTGGTGACCTTTTTGTCTTATTGAAGGTGTCTTTTGCCTTACAAAAGATTTGCAGGTTTATGAGGTCCCATTTGTCAATTCTAAATCTTACAATACAAGCCATTTGTCTTTTATTCAGGAATTTTTCCCCTGTTCCCATATCTTTGAGGCTTTTCCTCATTTTCTCCTCTACAAGTTTCAGTATGATTTTATGTGGAGCTCCTTGATCCACTTACATTTGACCTTAGTACAAGGAGATAGGAATGGATTGATTCACATTCTTCTACATGATAACCACCAATTGTACCAGCACCATTTGTTGAAAATGCAGTCTTTTTTCCACTAGATGGTTTTAGCTCCCGTGTAGATGATCAATTGACAATAGGTGTGTTGGATTATTTCTGGGTTTTCAATCATATTTCATTGGTCTACTTGTCTGTCACTATATCAGTACCATGCAGTTTTTATCACAATTGCTTTGTAGTATAGGTTTGGGTCAGGTATGGTGATTGCACCAGAGGTTCTTTTATCCATGAGAAGAGTTTTTGCTATCCTACGTTTTGTTTATTCCCAATGTATTTGCAGATTGCCCTTTCTAATTCATTGAAGAATTGAGTTGGAATTTTAATGGAGATTTTATTGAATCTGTAGATTTCTTTTCGCAAGATGGCCATTTTTACAATGTTGATACTGCCAATCCATGATAATGGACGATCTTTCCATCTTCTGAGATATTCTCTAATTTCTTTCTTTAGAGACTTGAAGTTCTTATCATAGAGATCTTTCCCTTCCTTAGTTAAAGTCACTCCAAAGTATTTTATATTATTTGTGACTATTGAGAAGGGTGATGCTTCTCTTATTTCATTTTCAGCCTGTTTATTCTTTGTGAAGAGAAAGGTCATTGATATGTTTGATTAATTTTATATCCAGCTATTTCACTGACGTTGTTTTTCAAGTTTAGGAGTTCTGTGGTGGAATGTTTAGGTTCATTTATATATACTATCATATCATCTGCAAAAAAGTGATATTTTGATTTCTTCTTTTCCAATTTGTATCCCCTTGGACTCCTTTCGTTGTCAAATTGCTCTGCCTAGGACTTCAAGAACAATGTTGAATAGGTAGGGAGAAAGTGGGCAGCCTTGTCTAGTCACTGATTTTAGTGGGATTGCTTCCAGCTTCATACCATTTCATTTGATGTTGGGTACTGGTTTACTGTAAATTGCTTTTATCCTGTTTATGTATGGACCTTGTATTCCTGATCCTTCCAAGACTTTTATCATGAACGGGTTTTGGATATATTTAAATGATTTATTTGCATCTAATGAGATGATCATGTGGTTTTGTCTTTGAGGTTGTTTATATAATGGATTATGTTGATGGATTGCCATATATTAAACCATCCCTGTATCCCTGGTATAAAACCTACTTGGTAAGGATGAATGAAATTTTTAATGTGTTCTTGGATATGATTAGGGACAATTTTACTGAGTATTTTTGTTTCGATATTCATAAGGGCCATTGTTCTGAAGTTCTTTATCTTTGTTGGATCTTTCTGTGGTTTAGGTATCAGAGTAATGTGGTTTCATAGTAATGTGGTTTCATAGTGCATCTTCTACTGCTATTTTGTGGAATTGTTCATGCAGAACTGGAATTAAATATTCTTTGAAGGTCTGACAGAACTCTGCATTAAACCCATCTGTTCCTGGGCTTTTTTTTTTTTTTTTTTTTTGATTGGGAGACTATTAATTCCTCCTTCTATTTCTTTAGGGTATATGGGACTGTATATATCGTTAACTTGATCCTGTTTTAACTTTGTTACCTGGTATCTGTCTAGAAATTTGTCCATTTTGTCCATGTTATCCTGTTCTGTTGAGTATAGCCTGTGGTAGAAGGATCTGATGGTGTTTTGGATTTCGTCAGGATCTGTTTTTATGTCTCTCTTTTCAATTCTGATTTTGTTAATTAGGATGCTGTCTCTGTGCCTTAAGGGATGCTAGCTAAGGGTTTATCTATCTTGTTGATTTTCTCAAAGAACCAGCTCCTATTTGGTTGATTCTTTAAGTAGTTCTTGTTTCCACTTGGTTAATTTCACCACTGAGTTTTATTATTTCCTTACATCTTCTCCTCTTGAGTGAATTTGCTTCCTTAATTCTGGAGATTTTTTATGTGTTTTCAAGCTGCTTGTATGTGCTCTCTCTGGTTTCTTTTTGAGGCACTCAAATCTGTGAGTTTCCCTTTTAGTAATGATTTCATTGAGTCTCATAAGTTAGGGAATGTTCTGGCTTTATTTTCATTAAACTCTAATATGTCTTTAATTTCCTTCTTTATTCCTCCTTGACCAAGGTATCACTGATAAGACTATTGTTCATTATCAACGTAAACATTGGCTTTCCATTATTTATGTTGTTATTGAACATCAATCATCCTTAGTCTTTGGTGGTCTGATAGGATGTTTTGGACAATTGCAATATTTTTTATCAGTTGAGGTCTGTTTTATGATCAATTATATGGTCAATTTTGGAGAAGGTACCATGATGTGCTGAGAAAAAGTTATATCCTTTTGTTTCAGGATAAAACGTTCTGTAGATATCTATTAAGTCCATTTGTTTAATAACTTCTTTTAGTTTCACTGTGTCCCTGTTTAGTTTCTGTTTCCAAGGTATGTCCATTGATAAAAGTGTTTTTTTAAGTCTCCCACTATTATTGTGTGAGCTGCAATGTGTGCTTTGAGCTTTCTTTAATGAATGGGACTGCCTTTTCATTTGGAGCATAGATATTCAGAATTGAGAGTTCCTCTTGGAAGATTTTAACTTTGATGAGTATGTGTCCTTCTTTGTCTTTTTTGATAACTTTAGGTTGGAAATCAATTTTAATCGATATTTGAATGGTTACTCCAGCTGATTTCTTCAGACCATTTGCTTGGAAAATTATTTTCTAGCCTTTCACTCTGAGACAGTGTCTGTCTTTTTCCCTGAGATGGGTTTCCTGTAAGCAGCAGACTATTGGGTCTTGTTTTTATAGCCAGTCTATATCTTTTTATTGGGGAACTGAATCCATTGATATGAAGAGATATTAAGGAAATGTAATTGTTGCCTCGATTATTTTTGTTGTTAGAGTTTGCATTCTGTTCTTGTGGCTGTCTTCTTTTTGGTTTGTTGAGGGATTACTTTCTTGCTTTTTCTAGGGCATTGTTCCTGTCCTTGTATTGTTTTTTTTTTTTTCTGTTATTATTCTTTGAAAGGCTGGATTCATGGAAAGTTAATGTGTGAATTTGTTTTTTATCGTGAAATACTTTGGTTTCTCCATCTGTGGTAATTGAGAGTTTGGCTGGGTTTAATAGCCTGGGCTGGCATTTGTGTTCTCTTAGTATCTGTATAACATCTGTCCAGGATATTCTGTCTTTCATAGTCTCTTCTGAAAAGTCTGGTGTAATTCTGATAAGCCTGCCTTTATATGTTACCTGACCTTTTTCCCTTACTACTTTTAACAGTATATCTCTATTTAGTGCATTTCTTCTTCTGATTATTATGTGTCAGGAGGAATTTCTTTTCTGGTCCAGTCTATATGGAATTCTGTAGGCTTTTTTTTATATTCATGGGCATGTGTTTCTTTAGGTTTGACAAGTTTTCTTCTATAATTTTTTTGAAGATATGTGCTGGCCCTTTAACTTGAAAATCTTCATTCTCATCTACTCCTATTACCAGTAGGTTTGGACTTCACATTGTGTCCTGGATTTCCTGGATATTTGAGATAACATCTTTTGCATTTTGTATTTTATTTGATTGTTGTTCCAATATTCTCTATGAAATCTTCTGCATCTGTCATTCTCTCTTCCATGTCTTGTATTCTGGTGCTGATGCTCGCATCTATGGTTCCAGATTTCTTGCCTAGGTATTCTATCTCCAGTGTTGCCTTACTTTGGGTTTTCTTTATTGTGTCTACTTCAGTTTTTAGGTCTTGGATGGTTTTACTCAATTCCATCACCTGTTTGGTCGTGTTTTCCTTCAATTCTTTAAGTTTTTTTTTTTTTTTTTTTTTTGTGCTTCCTCTTAAGGTTCTACCTATTTAGCAGTGTTCTCCTGTATTTCTTTAAGTGAGTTTTTAAAGTCCTTCTTGATGTCCTCTACCTTCAACCTGAGATATGCTTTTAAATATGGGACTACCTTTTCGGGTGTTTTTGCGTTTCCAGGACTGGATGAGGTGGGAGTGCTGTAATTCTTATGATGGTGAGTGGTCTTGGTTTCCGTTAGTAAGATTCTTATGTTTGCCTTTCATCATCTGGTAATCTCTGGAGTTAGTTGTTATAATTGTCTCTGGTTATATCTTGTTCCTCAGATGATTATGTAATCCTCTATCAGTAGACCTGGGAGACTAGTTTTCTCCTGAGTTTCAGTGTTCAGAGTACTCTATGCAGGCAAGATCTCCAATTGCAGAGAAGGGACCCAGATATCTGGTGTTCGAACCTTCCTCCTGGCAGATGTTGTGATCCACTCACTAGAGGTACTAAGTTCCCGTGGAGAGTCCTGTGGGGACCTTTGGGGTGTCCACAGACTCTGCCCACAAGGTGCCCGATGCTGTCATGGACTGGAAGGGACTTGTGACCCTGATCATACCGGTTTCTCTGCTTCCCTAATGAATGCAGTCACAAGTCCTGCATGATAGGATTGGAGCGGAAGTTGTTTTCCACTCACCAAAGGTCTTAAGATCTCATGGATGTTTCTGTGAGGACCTTGGGGCTGTCCTCAGACTCTGCCCAATATGTTGCCCAGGTGCTGGCACAGATCAGAGGGACTTTAGACAATTGTCAGGCCAGTTTTTCTGCTTCCCTAATTAATGCAGTCTCAGATCCTGTGAGATTGGATTGGAGCAGAGGTTGTGTTACATTCAACAGAGGTCTTATGATCCTATTGAGGGTCTTGTGGGGACCTTAGGGGTGTCTGCAGACTCCGAGCCCAATGTGCCCTTGTGCTGGCTTGTCAGTCTCTCTCTTATGGTACACTTTCTCTGCCTCCTTAAACAGATGTTGTAAAGATAATGTTTTCAGACTCTCTAGACCCAGTAACCTTTTCCTAATTTCAGAAGAGGACTGCCCTATAGAAGCCATGACACCTGTCACCTGCTGGCACACTGAAGTAGGGTCAAAGGTAGTGTAACACTTCTATACCTTTAAGAGGTACTCTAAAAACACTGCTGGGGGCTCCTTTTTCTCTTGTAGGATCTCTCTTACCTTGGTCAAATTGGTGGGGCACCTGCCAGCCCCTTTCAGTCCTATTATCAGAGCCCAGCAGAAAATTGTCAATTGCTCCATATGGTCAGTCCTATCAGGACATGTCAGAGGGAAGGCTGCACCTATTTCATTCAGAAGTTTTATTAGTAGTCAATTGGCCCCCAGTATGCTCTTTCTTTCCTCTCAGAATCCTCTCCTTCTCCTCTGTGGTGAAAGAACCTGTAAAAGCTGCTGACAGTCATCCCAAATAGGCTGAAGAGAGAATATGAGAGATTCCTTTAGATTAGCAAGGCTAGAGGGGTTTTCAACGATGGGGATTGTGATTTGCCTTCCAGTTATAGAGATCAGAGGAGGAAAAAGGCCATTACTGAAGGGGCTGCAGTTGTCTGGGGTCCGCTGGATGAGGGTCATAAGTACACAAAGGCAGTGCGATGGTTGAGTCTGGTCCCTCTGGGCTTTGAGCTCGCTGGTCTTGGGCTTTAGCAACTGGTCCCTCCCCAAATATCTAGTGGCACCCTGTTGAGAGTTCTTGGGGGGACCAGTTGGGAATATGCGGGTGGGGTGCAGTGCCATTTTGGAGGTTCTTCTAACTCTGGATAGATCTTGGGAGAAACCGATGGCTGCAGTTTAACCGGTGCCAGATTTAACTTTTTATTTTCCCTCTCTGGATGGCAGAGGGCCAGGACTGGGGAGCCTGGACTATTCTTTTGAACCCAAGGCTTTAAACACGATAGGAGAGGGGGGATCCTGTGTTAATTTTTTCTAGATGAGAATGTAGGGCACTCAATCTGGCTGAGACCCTGGTCCCCTCTGTAAAACAACTTTAAGAGCTGAAAACAGAACCAAACCAAGGGTGCCCTCTAGTGGCCAACTAACATCAAAGCTGGCCATTCCGTAGAGCACAAAGTTCTCTAAAATCTATTTCAGACATCCACCGAGAAAATGTGAGTCTTAGTCTTAATTTCAGTACTGTGCACTAGGGTCAGTCCAAGGGGCATGCTAATAGTCGGTCCCATCATCAGAGTTACATACAGGGGAAAAACCAATATATACACACAAAAAGATTACAATAACCAAGAACAGGCCCCAATAAGATGGCCGAGAGAGCACACACTCACTTGGCACCCAGTAACAGAAACAGACAGCCGAGTGAGCACACTCTCACTTGGCACCCTGATAGGAGATCTCCAGGTATCCCTGGAACTTCCTCAGAACTGGGGAGTGACTTCTTTCTGAATTTTTATCTCCTTGTCCTTGGCAAAGGAAGGCAGGCATCTCTGGTTGTAAAGTATAAAAAAAAATGCTTTATTGCTGGCTATAGAGAACAAAGAGCTTCTTCCTAGCTGTATTTAAATAGATCAGGGAAAACAAGCTTGGGGAATGTCTATGGGCTTTACCTTACTGGGAGATATACTTTAAGTTAGAATCTCCCAGTAGGATATTTTTTCTACAACACACAAAACTTTACACAGAAAATTATTTCAATTATTTATAATAAATATATAATATTTGGTTTGAACCAAATGTTAAATCCATATAAAAATACATGGTAGTATTCCAAAATACTTGTAATATTTACTTTAAACAATTTATACATTTACACCCCACAGCACTTCTTCATAACTGTACTACCCTTGCTGAGATCCTTCTTCTTCCCAAATGGTCCCTCTCTTATTTTTATAATGGTTCTCCTTTTCTTTGTGTGTATATATGGAAACATCCAATGAAGGTGGTTGTATTGTACTCGTTGCTATTTTTTTGTGATCACAAGGTCTAAAGGACCACAATCTGGTCTTCAACTACACATATAAGAGCATCTGACCCTGAATTGCTCTTTTTCCTGAATCGACTTCTCCAGTCAAGGGATCACAAACACCACTTTTGAAGTACTCTATTGAAATGGGAATAAATTGAAAATATTGTACTGTATCTTCATCTGTTTCTACCTGAGGTGATATATTCTCATCTTTGTCAAATGCTGGGCTCTGTACTATATGGACAACAGAAAATGGAAACATAATATGCTATATTAGTAAAAGGGAATAAAGTTTTAATGATTTGAATTTCTCAGGAAATACTGCCCATGTGAATTTTTTAAACAGCTTTGAGAAATGACGTAATTACATACATGATATTCGGTATAGGTATAGATGAGAAGTAAGTTTTCCAAATTATAGGGCCATTGAATATCTTTACCAATATTATAGAAAAAAAAAAAACCTCCCTAACTTAAATAAAGATATGCTCATGAATATACAAGAAGCCTACAGAACGCCAAATTATTTGAACCAGAAAAAAAAAATCTTGCCATCATATAATAGTCAAAACACCAAATGCACAAAACAAAGAAAGAATATTAAAAGCAGTAAGGGAAAATGGTCAAGTAATATATAAAGCAAGATCTATCAGGATTACACATAACTTCTCCCCTGAGACTATGAAAGGAGAAAATCTAGGGCAGATGTCATACAGAATGTAAGAGAGCAGAAATGCCAGCCAAGACTACTATATGAAGCAAAACTCTTTTAACATAGCTTGAGACAACAAGGTATTCTGTGACAAAACCATATTTACAAAATATCTTCCAATGCATCCAGCACTTCAAACGATAATAAAGAGACAATTCCAATATAACGAGGGAAATTACACTCAAGAAAAAGCAAGAAATTAAACTTGAAGGAAACCTAAAAGAAGATAGCTACATGAACAAAATTCCAACTCTAATAACAAAAATAACAGGAAGCAACAAGAATTTTTCCTTAGTATCTCTTAATATCAGTGGACTCAGTTCACCAGTAAAAAGGCATAGAATAACAAAATGGATGTGTAAGCAATATTCAGCACACCAGAAACAAACACCAAGGACAAAGTCAGACATTACCTCAGACTAAAAGGCTGGAAAAGAACTTTCCAAGCAAATGATCCGAAGAAATAAGGTGGAGCAGCCATTCTAATATCAAATAAAATTGACTTTCAACCCAAAGTTATAAAAAAAAGTCAAGGAAGGAAACTTCATATTCATTAAAGATAATATTTACCAAAATGGACTCCCAAATCTAAACATTTATACTCCAAATGCAATGACATCCACATTGATAAAAGAAACTTTAGTAAACTCAAAACACACATTGTACCACACACAATAATATTGGAAGACTTCAACACCCCTCCTTCATTAATGGACAGATCCTGGAAACTAAAACTAAAAAGATACATGGTGAAACTCACAGAATTTATGAAACAAATACATTTAGTTCATATCTATAGAACATTTTATCCTAAAACAAACGAATGTCCCTTCTTCTCATCACCTCACAATGCCTTCTCCAAAATTGACCATACACTCAGTCACAAAACATGCCTCAACAGATATAAAATTATTGAAATAATGTCATGCTTCCTAACAGATCACCACAGACTAAGGCTGATCTTCAACAATAATATGAATAATTGAAAACCCACATACACGTGGAATGTGTATAAAAATCTAGTCAGTGACAAAACAGTCAAGGACGTAATCTAGAACTAAATTAAAGACTTTTTAGAGTTTAATGAAAATGTAGCTACAACATACTGCAAGTTATGGGACACAATGAAAATAGCCCTAAGATGGACTCTCATAGCTCTCTCTGAATGCCTCTAAAAAAGAAACTGGAGAGAGGATATAGGAGTAGGTTGATATCACACTTTAACACTATAAAACAAAAGGAAGCAAATTCACCCAAAAGGAGTTGAAATCAGGAAGTAATCAAATTCAGTGCTAAAATCAACCAAGTGGAAACAAAGGAACAATACAAAAATAATCAAACAAACTGGGAGCTTGTTCTTTGAGACAATCAACAAGATAGACAAACCATTAGACAGAATGAATACAGAACACAAGAACAGTATCCAATTTAGTAAAACCAGAAATCAAAAGGGAGAAATAACAACAGAAATTTAGTAAATTTGAAATATCATCAGATCCTACTATACAAGGCTGTACTCAACAAAACTGAAAATTCTGGATAAAATTGACACTTATCTAGACAGATATCAGGTACCAAATTCAAATCAGGATCAGATAAACCCTGTAATTACTTCTACCACTGTGAAAAGCCGCCCTCATGGTCGCCATTACAATATGGTGCTGACAACACCATTGTCACCATTGCTCATGGTGAGTGCGCGCGGGTGTCAGAATATCTTTCCATTACCTGAGCCCTGCCTCTCCCATGGCGTCATCAGGCTGATAGTGGGCAACCAATCCCATGGTGCACATCCCCAACCTTACTTCTAACCATACTTCGCAGCCAATATAAGGGAGGAGTTTTCTGCTTTCTAAGTCTCCTGTCCTGAAGCTGTTCATCTATATCTCGAGATGTATTACAGCTTTACTACAGAAAGATCCGAGTGTCCTAGATGCGTTCTTGCTGGCAAGATGGTAGCGTGGGTCATCTGGTGCCAGAAACCCAGGATCAACATTGCTGGCATTGAGGGGAACCCCTGAAGAAGGGATGGATTCAGAACTGCATGGAAAAGGTAAGTTCGGAGAAGTATGTCTGATCATGAACCTCTTATCCCTTTTGATTTCGGTCTTAATCTAGATGCAACTTAGGAAGGGGCAGTAGAAGCTCTTGTTTTGGTTGCCCTGGCCCTCATTCTGTTTCTTATTCTGTCCATCGAGGCTGGTGCTGAAATTTGAGGTAAATCGCGGCTGGTGCTGAAAAATGAGGTGTTGTCAGTCCAATGTAGATAAGTGGCAGCACTGAGGTATCTTCTAAGCTTTCCATAGATAAGGGAGCAAAGTGCTGTGTTTACTTTCACTTTGCAAAAGGAATACTATAAGTCGGGTGTAGATCAGCCGCAGGCACTCACTCTATCATGGGCTCCTCACAGTCAGTGATCACCACATTACAGTCAGTGCTAAAGCAACGTGACCTGCAGGTTGCCTCCCGTATGCTGCAGAACTTTGTTAAGGAGGTGGATCACATTTCTCCCTGGTATGCCTATTCGGGGTCTCTAACTGTAGCCTTATAGAATAAGCTAGGAAGGGACCTTGACCATAAGCATGAAGAGGAAGACTTATGCCTGGGCACCAAGGCAATTTGGAAGCTGATAAAAAACTGTCTAGAGGATGAAACCTGCCGACCAGCCAATGTGGAGGGACAGGGAATACTAGAAGAGGTTCAGGACAGTATGTCAGAAACCTAACAGAATGAGAGAAAGGGAGCTCGAAAAAAGAAAGACACGTCACGAAAAAGGGCCCTCCCCAGGATTCAGAAAGAAGGGATGGAGAAAAGAGGGCAGTAAAACTGATCCCTCTACTAAGAAAAAGCCTCACATGTAATTCAACATTACCTTGAAGCTTGGAGTGCTTGGGGACAACCCAAATTTCTTAGAACAGATAATGGACTGGCCTACACCTCTCAAATTTTCAACAGTTCTGTCTCCAGATGAATGTATCTTATTTAACTGGTTTGCCATACAGGGACAAGGCATTGTGGAACATGCCCACCACACTCTTATAACCTACCTTATCAAACTAAAAGGGTGAGTCGATGAGGGCCTGCCCTTAACACTGAGAGTGGCCATCTCCATGATACTCTTTACTCTTAATTTTTTGAATATTGATGAACAAGGCCACACTGCGGCTGATCATCACTGTTCAGAACCAAACAGATCTAGAGAAATGATCAAATGGAAAGATATCTTAACCGGAAAATGGAGAGGCCCGGATCCTATTTTAATAAGATCCAGGGTAGTTATTTGTGTCTTTCCACAGGAAGAAGACAATCCTCTTTGCGTTCCGGGATGCCTCATCTAAAGGATCTCCCCTTCAGAAGATGTGGACAAAAGAGGGAATACTGAAACAAAGAAGGCTACTGACCCTTCTACTGGAGATCCTGGTTCCTAGTATATAGGGGAAATTGTGTTGGGGTATTATGTCCACCTTTCCTCTGCCCATGCCTTTCATGCACAGTGCACAAGTGTTTCCACATTTCTTTACTACTGATAGGGAGCTTCAACTTGCCTTTTTACCATTAGATGGGCAAATTCAGGCTCTGATGGAAAACAGAACTTTTCCCTCAAAAGTTGCATATGTAGCAGAGGATGGACTAGTAAGTCATCAATAGCAGGAGAGACACTTGTTCTTGTAAAGTTCCTATGACCAAGTTTTGGGAATGCCTGGGCCAGGAATTGGGAGTGGGTGTGTAGGAGAGCAGGGCGAGAGGGGAGAGGACTGGGATTTTTGGAGGGGAAAATAGTAAAGGGAATAACATTTGAAATGTAAAAAAAAAAGAAAAAAGAAAATAAATAATAAAAAAAAAGAATGAAATAAATTATTCGTAGTATTCTTGAAATAAATTCAAGTTTTACAAACATATCATTGGAACAATGTTCAGGTATTTTCCGTTGGCAAAATAATAACAAGTTATTTTTTATCAACATATTGTGACTACAGTGCCAAGAATAGTTATATATTAGTTGCTAAAACTCTGGTATAGGAATATATAGATATAGGTAAAATTTCAAATGAATTATACAAAATCTCTTAGAAAAGACTTCTTCCAATTCAGCTGACTAGGTAAAAGTCTAGTGAACTGCAGGACACGCAATTAATACCCAACCCTGAATATGCAATAACCTTCAGAAAGAGACTCCTCCGAAATATTTATGTCATCTTCTTCATCATCAAAGTCCAAAAGTAATAAGTAATCTCCTTTGGAATCACCATCATTTTCTTAACAGCCATTCTTCTCTTAAAAACTGTAATGTCTTCTTAGTTAAAAAAAATGGAAAACAAGGAAAAAAAATCTTAGTAATCTGAATCCAAAGGTATCATTTAAGTAGTTAAAAATATCAAAAATGAAATAATTATATGCACTTCCTCTTTCCAGTTCCTCCATGTGTCCCATTTATTATGTCCCTCTCCCTCACAACATTGTTTTAAAATCTTCTTTAACTTACTTCTATAAAAAACTCCTTTAGAACCAGAGTTAACAATATGTCAGATCCCAGTTTAAATAAGGGGAAAAAGGCCAGCCTTGAATATGTGAGACTTCTTAACTACCCAAAGACGATGAGGAAAATGTATTTGCATTTAATTTCTGAGTCATCTGATTCTTGTTCCTATTTCCCACAGATTCTTTTTAAACAAAACATTAGCAATTTTGTTTATCAGTGTGTCTCTGTCTTTAAATAAACTCACACTGCTATCAAGATAGATAATGAATATGGTAACTGTATATTCATTTGAGAAGACCCAAAGCTCCCTCTACAATAAACACCCAACAGCACCAGCACCCACACAGAAAGACCTTCTATTGGAGAAAGCAGGGATTTGGGGAAGACTTGGTTTTCAAATATCTGGATATTGTAAGTCCAAGGCCAGCCCAAACCAAGACAGCCTGAGCTACAAACGAAGAACCCATCCTACAGAAGGAAAACGGAGAGAAAAGGCTGATCTCCGTGGTGCAAGTCTTTAATAGAAATACTTGGGGAATGAGAGGGGAGGATCTGTATTCAGAATCCATCTTAGAAGACTTATGAATCTTCTGCATTGTCTGCTCTTATTCTTTTCATTTATTCTTCCTATGCCACTCCCCTTTCTGTAGTATCCATACAGTCTCTACCAAAGAAATACACACTAGAGAAGACAGTGAGGGTAGAGGAATGCTCAGTGTGTCTCTAATAGATTTTGGACTACACACAGGACAAGTGCCAATTTCAACCCTAAGGTCTCTTTCAGCACATAGGACAATCGCCAAGACTCCTCACCAATGGCACCCTGATCCCCTGACCCCCAGTCCTGCAGCCGGCTCTCTGATCCTCTCCCTAGGCCCCAAGCTTGTGTCCTCCAAGGGTTTTCAATCCTCTAAGCCCCTGTCCTGTTCAATCCTGTGCAATGAATATGATCCTCCTCCTTCATTTTACCCTCAGAAGCCATAGGAAATGCCGATCGGGAGGCTTTTCCTCACAGAGTGGCCTCCTGAGACTGAGATTTCCCACCAGTCACACATCTGTTAATAGTCCAATTACCCTGATCAGAGCTGGTTATCAGTAGCAGGTCATTCAAAAGTGAACACCTTCACAACTGAACCCTTCCTTGCTTGGCTGCTCAATGAAAAAAAAAAAACTAAAACAAAAAACAAAAACAACAACAAAAAAAAAACAAAGCAAAACAAAACAAACAAACAAACAAAAAAACTAAGCAAAAAACAAAACAAAAACGAAAACAAAAAACAAAACAAAACAAAAAAAAATCAAAATCAAAACAGATAAAAACAAAATAAAAAACAAAAAGAAAAACAAAAACAAAACAAAAAGAAAAAGAAAAACAAAACAAAACAAAAAGAAACAAACAATCAAACAAACAAACAAACAAAACATTATCAGGAGAGACCCAGATGGAGTACTCTGAGGAGCCTTTGTGATGCCAGATGGAGAAAACAGGTCTCATCCAGGGATTTCACTGTTTGGCTGAATATACCCTGTGTATGCTGTCATGGAGTACCAGGCACCATTGATTGGAAGGGAGTTCTCAGGAGGTGGAAAAGAGCTACCATCTTTAAGACAAATGATTTCGAATTTCTAGGTTGAAAAGCATTTGCAGACTTGAAAAACATGTACAAATGTGTAACATATGAAAGCACTGGAAATGGCACTACTAATTTCAACTGTAATATTTTTTGTTATTTATTTATGTGCATAAAAATTAAAATGTGTGCACTTTTTCTGTATGTACATTCCCACAACAGAAGAGTCCATGCTGTCCTAATAGATCAGAAGAGAACATCCAGATTCAATACAATCCCTGGTAAACTCCCACCTCCACCTTCCTAGTACTGAGCTTGTTTACAATAGTGTGCTAGGATGTGCAGGCCCTCTCTCCCTCAATTATGTGCTAGGCTGCCCAGCCCCTTTTTCTCCCTTATGTGCTAGAGTGCTCATGCCTATTCTCTCACTTATGCCTCTATGGCCTACAGAGGCTGAAAGAGAGCAGTGATTCTCTAAAACTGTGGCTGTGCATAAATTGTAAGCCACTATGTGGGAGCATTGTGCCCGGTCCTCTTCATAGAACAGGTGCTTTTTGTTTGTTTGTTTGTTTGTTTGTTTTATTATTTTTTGAGAGAGGGTTACTCTGTGTAGACCTGGCTGTCCTGGAACTCACTCTGTATACCAAGCTGGTCTCGGACTCCCAAATTCTTGGCCTCTGCCACCCAAGTGATGGGTTTAAAGGCATAAACCACCACTGCCCAAACAGCAGTTGCTCTTATCAGCTAATTTTTCCATTTTTCAACTAATCTAGTGTGTACTTCATGTATCTTTACTGCATTTCTCCCATTTACTTTCAAGGTGGAGGGTGTTTCCACCGGAACAGGGATCCAAAGTGGGATCCGTGCCACCATGGCATGGGTGTTTATTGTTACATCCCAACATTGAGAAATCCAACAAGAATCATTGGAACAGACTTCAAATGAATCACTTGAAAGAATATAAACAAGAAAGGGGGGTAAACACAGACTGGGGGAGATTTATAATTAATCTGGTTTACCAAAGTTTTATTGAACCCAGTGATCTCTACACTGATATTAGTATGTCCATAAGAGTCCTGGGAGGCATCATATATTCCCCAATGCTGAGCAAATCTTGAGATGCCAGTAAAAGAAGCCTTTACAACTGTTCCTCCCTGGATAAAATTCAAAGGATTTAGTTCTGTACAACTGCCATTGACTCCACAAAGCAACCACTTGTGAAAGGGATGCATTCTAAAGTCCTGTATGACAAATCTCTTTTTCATAACAAATTCCTTCTCTGGGTCATCTGTCATGTTGGAAGAAAAGGAAAAAGTTTTACTCTGATCTGCCCAACAAATGATGGAGGATCGACAATCAGATCAAGGCAAGATCAGCCTTTCATCTTCCAAGATACAATGAGGGGCTATTTTTGTTTGGTGGGGATGTTCTTTTTCTGAAAAGTTAGGTTGTAGAATTGTACCATTAACCCAAATTGCCTCTTGCCAAAAGGTCCGATTTATAAAGGTTATATCTACATTGGAAGTATCTTGGGTTGTGCTCACCCAACCTCCTCGGTGCTCATTAAACTTCCCTAAAGCTCGGGCTGGGAGGTTGATACAATTTCTGGTCCATTAATTTGAAAACATAAAGACCCCTGTTCTAGTAAGGAGTGATTTTCTCCTAATGGTGCTCGAGTGGGATCATAGGTTAAATATGGCAAATCCACTGTTTTATTAGTGGTAAAGAATCTTGGAAAAACTATAGCATCATGACGAACTGACATTGGTTTAGGGAAAGTCAAGAGAATAGCCCATCTCTGTTATACTAGAAAACTGATACAAGTTCAGCATTGTCAGGATCAGGAACAGTCCTGGGGAGGTCAGCATCTTCTGCACCATCCTTGATGAATATCCTGCGGGTGAGTCGTTCCAGCAGCCAAAATGGGTTGTCTTCACTCTGTGGAAAAACACAAACAGCTCCCCAGGATCTGATTAAGATAGGATCTGGGCCTTTCCACAGACCAGTTAAAACATCCTTCTGTTTGACCATTTCTTTTGGTCTATCAGGGTCTGAGTTATGTCGCTCAGCTGCAGAACATCCCTGCTCGTCGTGATTCAAAAAATTAAGTGTAAAGAGTGACATAGATACCAATACTCTTGGCACTGAGGGCAGAGTCTCATCAACTCTCCCTTTTTGTTTTATAAGATAAAGCTTGAGTGTGTGGTGGTCACATTCCACAATGCCTTGTCCTTGAGGTTTATAAGGAAGGCCAGTCAAGTGACTGACATCCATTTGATGACAAAATTGTTGAAATTTAGTAGAAGTATATGCTGCCCCGTTATCCGTTTTAAGAATTGTGGGCTTGCCCAAAGCACTCCACTCTTCTAGGCAGTGCTGTATAACATGAGAGGCTTTTTCCCCTGTTAAAGGTATGGCAAACATTACACCATTGCAGGTGTCAATGGAAATATGTAAATACTGATTTATAATGGCGATTGCATGTGGCACGCAAGCTCTTCTCAGCAATTGCTTGTGGCATGCACGCGATTGCTTGGGACATGGCACTACACAGCTGTCTATATAAAAATGAAAATGTAATTAAGGATAAAAGTGATACAGGAGAAATGGGGAACAATTCAAGGAGGAGAAGATAGGGATGAATTTGCTAAAACTCATTTATATGTATGCAGAATGTTCTTACCCAACAAATTTAAAACAAAGTAAGTAAGTAAGTATGTAAGCAAATAAATAAAAAAATATATATTTGTATGCACATGCATATCCGATAGGCGTGTGTGTGTGTGTGTGTGTGTGTGTGTGTGTGTGTGTGTGTGCATATAAGGGTGTAGGTATGTAGCACCTGTGACTAGAGGAATGCAATCATGCACTATCTTTCTTTATGTTCTATGATGCAGTGTGTTGATTAGAATATCTTTTGACCATGGGATGTGGCACTATTATGATCTTTAAGTGGCACTATTATTATCTTTAAGTGCTCCTTAGCCATTTTAGACTCTTTTGACTTGACATCTCTATTTAGATATATACCCCATATTTGATTGGTTTATTTCGTTTCTTGAGTTCTTTATATATTTTGGATATTAGCCGTTTATTGGATGTGAGGTTAGTTAAGATTTTTTTCTCCGTTCTGTAGGTTGATGATTAGTCTCATTGCCTATATGTTTGCTTACAGAAGCTTTCCAGTTTCATGAGGTCACATTTATGAATTGTTGATCTTAGAGCATGAATCACGGGAGAGGTTTTTAGGACATTTCCCTCTCTGTGTCAATGAGTTCATCTTCTATTAGATTCAGTGTATCTTATTTTATGTTGATAATCGTGTTCAACTTGAAACTGAGCTTTGTGCAAGGTGATCAATATGGATTTTTTTTTCAACATACAGACTGCAAATTAGAACCGCACAATTTATTGAAAATCCTTTCTTTATTCCATCGTATATATATACATATATATTTTGCTTCTTTGTCAAATATCAAGTATCCATAAATGTGTGGTTTTCTTTCTGGTTCTTCTGTTCTAGTCCACTGATCCATCTGTCAGTCTCTGTGTCAATACCATGTAGTTTTTTTGTTTGTTTGTTTTGTTTTGTTTTGTTTTGTTTTGTTTTGTTTTGTTTTGTTTTAATCACTTTTGCTCTATAGTAGAGTTTGAGGGCCAGGATTGCTCTGAGGCAGGATAACAGTGGAGTCACAGAGTAGAACCCTGGCAATGGCTTTAAAATCTAAGTGTCCCAGGGCTTTCTAGCTCTCTCATTGTACTGAAATGCTGATGATAACTTCTAAAAAGTACTTTGTCTTTCTGAGGGTAGGCTGGCTTAGGTGATTAACACCTGTAGCCTAACAGAGGAGGATTAAGGAAAGCAGACTTTTTTCTAGCTCAGCAGGAATTACTGGGCTTTAATTTTGAGCTTACTAGCCAGATGTCACTGGAAGAGAAGGAATTTAGAGAAGTCATTATAGAAGTTATTACTAAGTTATAAAAAATTTCCTATGAAAGTTATATAAGGGCAAAAGCAGAAAGATCCTAAGTGCGGAAAGGGAAAAATTCTTCTAAGTGGGGAAAAGGAAAAAAAAAATTAAAAAAAAAAGTCTAAGTGGAGAAAAGAAAAAAAAACTTCTCTCTTGATTTTCCTCGTCTCTTTGTCCTCAGCACTTATACATATTTCAGAATACATGACCACATGCTACAATGTTCATCAACTGTCTCAGATCAACAAGTTCACTGAAGGTATCAAACCATAACTAAGATATTAGTGAAGTTTTGTATAGGTAAACCCAATCAATATTTTATCTTTTACCCTAGAACCTATAATAAATCTTTAGTTCCCTTCTGATGACCTTTGGTTAATTGTTATACAACCTCTTGGAATGTGCTCTGAGTAGGAGAAAGTCTGGTTACTATCTAAGAGCAATTATCCAGTGACACTTGGAAAACTGGCAGTTCTCATTGTAGTTTTGACTATCAGAAAATGACCTAATAGCCCTTTTAGTTTGGGGAGAATTTTATTGAGTATTTTTGCATTGATATACATAAGAGAAGTTGGTCTGAAGTTGCCTTAATCTGGAATCAATTCACCATTAAAAACAAATAGACTAACAGACTGACTATATAAACACTACACAATATTTTGCTGCATAAAAGAAACCCACCTCAGGGACAAAACCAGATACTACCTCATAGTAAAAGGCTGGAAAAAAAATTTCCAAGCAAATGGTCTGAAGAAATAAGCTGGAGTAGCCATTCTAATATAGAATAAAATCAATTTCCAACCCAAAGTTATCAAAAAAGACAAGAAGGGACAGTTAAGGCTCATGAAAGGTAAACTCTTCCAAGATGAACCCTCAATTTTTGAATATCTATGCTCCAAATGCACAGGCATCCACATTCATTAACGAAACTTTAGTAAAACTCAAATCACTCATTGCACTGCACACCATAATAGTGGGAGACTTCAACAACCCGCTCTTATCAATAGAAAGATCCTGGAAATAGAAACTAAACAGAGACACATTGAAGATAACAGAATTTATGAAACAAATGGATTTGATAGATATCTACAGAACATTTTACCCTAAAACAAAAGGTTATAACTTCCTCTTAGCACCTCATGGTCCCTTCTCCACAATAGACCACAATCAGTCATAAAACAGGACTCAACAAAAATATTGAAAGTATCCCATACACCCTATCACATCACCATGGACGAAGGCTGATCTTCAATAACAACATAAATAAGAGAAAGCCAACATTCACGTGAAAGCTGAACAACCCTCTACTCAATGATAACTTGGTCAAGGAAGAAATAAAGAAGAAATTAAACACTTTTTAGAGTTTAATGAAAATGAAGGGACAATATACCCAAACTTATGGGACACAATGAATGTAGTCCCACAAAGAAAACCAAAAGCTCTGAGTGCGACCAAAAAGAAACCAGAGAGAGCACACACTAAAAGCTTGACAGCACACCTAAAAGCTCTAGAGCAAAAGGAGGCAAATTTACAAGGGTGAGTAGATAGCAGAAAATCATCAAACTCAGGGCTTGAATCAAACAAGTGGGCACAAAAAGAACTATTCAAAGTATCAAACAATCCAGGAGCCTGTTCTTTGAAAATTGTATCAAGATAGATAAACCCTTAGAATGATGAACTGGAGTGCACAGGGATAGTATGCTAATTAACAAAATCATAAATGAAAAGGGAGACATAAGACCAGAACCTGAGGAAATCCTAGGCATCATCACATCCTACTACAAAAGGCTATACTAAACAAAACTGGAAAACTTGGACAAAATGGACAATTTTCTAGACAGAAATCAAGTACCAAAGTTAAATACAGATCAGAATAAAGATCTAAACAGCCCCATATCCCCTAAAGAATTAGAAGCAGTCACTAATATTCTCCCAACCAAATAATGCCCAGGAACACCCACATGGGTTTAGTGTAGAGTTCTATCAGACCTTCAAAAAAGAACTAATTCCAACTGTTCTCAGACTATTTCACAAAATAGAAACAGAACGTACTCTATTCAATTCATTCTATAGAAGCCACAATTACACTGATAACTAAACCATATAAAGTCCCAACAAAATAGAGGACTTCAGACCAATTTCCCTTCTGAATACCGATGCAAAAAATATTCAATAAAGTCCATGCAAACTGAATCCAAGAACATATCACAAAGATCATCAATAATGATCAAGTAGGCTTCATCCCAGGGATGCAGGGATGCTTTAATATAAGGAAACACATCAACATAATCCACTATATATAAGCAAACTCAAAAACAAAAACCACATGATCATCTCCTTAGATGCTGAGAAATCATTTAAGGAAATCCAACACCCATTCATGATAAAAGTCATGGAAAGACCAGGAATTCAAGGCCCATAATTAAACATAATAAAAGCAGTATATAGCAAAACAGTAGTCAACATCAAACTAAATGGAGAGAAACTAAAACCAATCCCACTAAAATCAGGGACTAGACAAGGCTGCCCACTTTCTTCCTATCTATTCAATATAGCACTTGAAATCCTAGCCAGAGCAATTGGACAACAGAAGTAGATCAAGGGACACCATGGTCCCTGGCCCGGGGGATTCTTCGGACACCCGCAAGGACCCATACAGGATACTCCATGGGATCCTAAGCCCTCTGGTGAGTGGAACACAGCGCCTGGTCCAATCCAATCGTGCAGGACCCTAGACTGCACATTATTATTATGCATATCAGATAGGCATGTGTGTGTGTGTTTGTTTGTGTATGTGTGTGTTTGTGTGTGCATATAAGCATGTAGGTATGTAGCACTTGTGACCAGAGGAATACAATCATGCAGTCTCTTTCTTTATGTCTCTCTGCCATTTTCCTATGATGCAGTGTGTTTATTAGAATATCTTTTGCCCATGGGATGTGGCACTATTGCAAGGTGATGGCTTGTTTGAGGAAGTGTATCATTGTTTAGGCTTGCTTTTATGTAGTGCACAATGTCTGCCCAGTGACGAAAATCGATCCTCTTCCTTGCTACCTGTGGCCACAAGCTTCCTCCTGGTTGCCTTCAGTCTAAGATATAGACCAATTAGTTACTTCCTCAGTACCTCCTCTACCTGGATGCTGCCATGCTTCCTACCAATATAATAATGTACTGACTCTATTAGAGTTTCCTGAGTCATGATATCTCTTCACATCAATGAAACCCTATTGAACATGGGCAGTATGTTAGCCTGAATTTTAATGCCTACAAGATAATTGCAACCAGCATGGAAGCACAAAGTAAAGATGATGAATGAGTCTCTGTATTTTTTGAACTTCTGAATTTTTGAATGAATGTGGGGATTGGGAAAATTAGAAAGTTATGGGAAGGAGAAAGAGAGGATGCAAAGACCTTTTGGGCTCCTGCCACTTGCTTTTGCATTCAATATTTCTATTTTAAAACAACACCAACAACTAAAACAACCAATGACAAGGCATCCATACAACAGATTCACAGAGAAGACACCAAAGGGCATTACATTCTTGTAAATCATTTTCCAGCTAATGTCTGGTGTATTGAGCCTAAAGATTTTACTGTCAAACCCTGATGATTAATCACTAGATTGGATCCCCTAACACAATGATGAATGACACTGTGGTCAAAAGGACAGTTAACATGTATAAATACATCGTTTTTCACACTGTCAGTTTGAATTGTTACTATATATCCCAGTTTTTTTTTTTTGCATTTTATCTCCATTACTGTGTTGTTTTCAGCCCTCACTTGCTACATAGAAAATGGATTCTTTTACACTATATTTTATTTAGGGTGCACAATGGAACCTAAAGACTAATTCAGTCCATTTCAAGTAGAGCTCTCTGTTCTCTTTACAAAATTGCAATTAAATAGTTTTCAAAAATATTTTGCACTTGTGTGGCTTAGTTTAATTAAGATTGGGGGGGGTTATATCTCCCACATTCTCAGTTGTCTCAAACTGGGAAAACTGTCTAGAAATGTTGTGGAATCTTTGTGACTGTGCCCTAGCAGAAGTAGATCACTGGGACAAGATGGAGGGAGCTGGGTGGTTCTGAACTAAATCTTGGCTTCTAAATCCAACCAAATGTGAGAAGGGCCCATTCAGGCTCTCAATGCCACAGATCAACTTGTTGTTTCCTCCAATGCTGTCCTTATCATGACAGTCTGTCCCCGGTAACTGTTTGCCATATACATCTCTTCTTTTTTTTTTTTCTTTTTCATTTTTATTATGTATTTAGCTCATTTACATTTCCAATGCTATACCAAAAGTCCCCCATAGCCACCCACCCCCAATCCCTTATACACCCACTCCCCCTTTTTGGCCCTGGCGTTTCCCTGTACTGGGGCATATAAAGTTTGCATGTCCAATGAGCCTCCCTTTCCAGTGATGGCCAACTAGGCCATCTTTTGATACATATGCAGATAGAGTCAAGAGCTCCGGGGAACTGTTGAGTTCATAATGTTGTTCCACCTATAGGGTTGCAGATCCCTTTAGCTCCTTGGGTACTTTCTCTAGCTCCTACATTGGGAGCCCTGTGATCCATCCATTAGCTGACTGTGGGCATCCTCTTCAGTGTTTGCTAGGCCCCGGCATAGTCTCACAAGTCACAGGTACATCTGGGTCCTTTCAATAAAATCTTGCTAGTGTACGCAATGGTGTCAAAGTTTGGATGCTGATTATGGGGTGGATCCCTGGATATGGCAGTCTCTACATGGTCCATCCTTTTATCTCAGCTCTAAACTTTGTTTCTGTAACTCCTTCCAAGGGAGTTTTGTTCCCACTTCTAAGGAGGGGCATAGTGTCCACACTTCAGTCCTCATTTTTTTTGAGCTTCATGTGTTTAGAAAATTGTATCTTATATCTTAGGTATCCTAGGTTTTGGGTTAATATCCACTTATCAGAGTACATATTGTGTGAGTTACTTTGTGAATGTGTTACCTCACTCAGGATGATGCATTCCAGGTCCATCCATTTGGCTAGGAATTTCATAAATTCATTCTTTTTAATAGCTGAGTAGTACTCCATTGTGTAGATGTACCATATTTTCTGTATCCATTTCTCTGTTGAGGGGCATCTGGGTTCTTTCCAGCCCTGGCTATTATAAATAAGGATGCTATGAACATAGTGGAGCATGTGTCCTTCTTACCAGTTGGGGTATCTTCTGGATATATGCCCAGGAGATGTATTGCTGGATCCTCCGGTATTACTATGTACAATTTTCTGATGAACTGCCAGACTGATTTCCAGAGTGGTTGTATAAGCCTGCAATCCCACCAACAATGGAGGAGTGTTCCTCTTTCTCCACATCCACGCAACATTCTGCTGTCACCTGAATTTTTGATCTTAGCCATTCTGACTGGTGTGAGGTGGAATCTCAGGGTTGTTTTGATTTGCAATTCCCTGATGATTAAGGATGTTGGACATTTTTTTTTCAGGTGCTTCTCTGTCATTCGGTATTCCTCAGGTGAGAATTCTTTGTTCAGTTCTGAGCCACATTCTTGTATGGGGGTTATTTGATTTTCTGAAGTTCACCTTGAGTTCTTTATATATGTTGCATATTAGTACCCTATCTGATTTAGGATAGGTAAAGATCCTTTCCCGATCTGTTGGTGGTCTTTTTGTCTTATTGATGGTGTCTTTTGCCTTGCAGAAACTTTGGAGTTTCATTAGGTCCCATTTGTCAATTCTCGATCTTACAGCACAAGCCATTTCTGTTCTGTTCAGGAATTTTTCCCCTGTGCCCATATCTTCAAGGCTTTTCCCCCCTTTCTCCTCTATAAATTTCAGTGTCTCTGGTTTTATGTGAAGTTCCTTGATCCACTTAGATTTGACCATATTACAAGGAGATAAGCATGGATCGATTCGCATTCTTCTACATGATTACAACTAGTTGTGCCAGCACCAATTGTTGAAAATGCTGTCTTTCTTCCACTGCAAGGTTTTAGCTCCCTTGTTGAAGATCAAGTGACCATAGGTGTCTGGGTTCATTTCTGGGTCTTCAATTCTCTTCCATTGGTCTACTTGTCTGTCTCTATACCAGTACCATGCAGTTTTTATCACAATTGCTCTGTAGTAAAGCTTAGGTTAGGCATGGTGATTCCACCAGATGTTCTGTTATCCTTGAGAAGAGTTTTTACAATCCTATGATTTTTTGTTATTCCAGATGAATTTGAAAATTTCTCCTTCTAATCCGTTGAAGAATCGAGTTGGAATTTTGATGGGGATTGCATTGAATCTGTAGATTGCTTTTGGCAAGATAGCCATTTTTACAATGTTGATCCTGCCAATCCATGAGCATGGGAGATCTTTCCATCTTCTGAGATCTTCTTTTATTTCTTTCTTCAGAGACTTGAAGTTTTTATCATACAGATCATTCACTTTCTTAGTTAGAGTCACGCCGAGATATTTTATATTATTTGTGACTATAGAGAAGGGTGTTGTTTCTTTAACTTCTTTCTCAGCCTATTTATTCTTTGTGTAGAGAAAGGCCATTGACTGGATTGAGTTAATTTTATATCCAGCTACTTCACCGAAGCTGTTTATCAGGTTTAGGTGTTCTCTGGTGGAATTTTTAGTGTCACTTATATATACTATAATATCATCTGGAAAAAGTGATATTTTGACTTCCTCTTTTCCAATTTGTATCCCCTTGATCTCCTTTTGTTGTCGAATTGTTCTGCCTAATACTTCAAGTACTATGTTGAAAAGGTAGGGAGAAATTGGGCAGCCTTGTCTAGTCCCTGATTTTAGTGGGATTGCTTCCAGCTTCTCTCCATTTACTTTGATGTTGGCTACTGGTTTGCTGTAGATTGCTTTTATCATGTTTAGGTATGGGCCTTGAATTCCTGATCTTTCCAAGACTTTTATCATGAATGGGTGTTGGATATTGCCAAATGCTTTTTCTGCATCTAATGAGATGATCATGTGGTTTTTGTCTTTGAGTTTGTTTATATAATGGATTACATTGATGGATTTTCGTATATTAAACCATCCGTGCATCCCTGGAATAAAACCTACTTGGTCAGGATGGATGAGTGCTTTAATGTGTTCTTGGATTCGGTTAGCGAGAATTTTATTGAGGATTTTTGCATCGATATTCATAAGAGAAATTGGTCTGAAGTTCTCTATCTTTGTTGGATCTTTCTGTGGTTTAGGTATCAGAGTAATAGTGGCTTCATAAAATTAGTTGGGTAGAGTAACTTCTACTTCTATTTTATGAAATAGTTTGTGCAGAACTGGAATTAGATCTTCTTTGAAGGTCTGATAGAACTCTGCACTAAACCCATCTGGTCCTGGGCTTTTTTTGGCTGGGAGACTATTAATAACTGCTTCTATTTCTTTAGGGGATATGGGACTGTTTAGATGGTCAACATGATCCTGATTCAACTTTGGTACCTGGTATCTGTCCAGAAATTTGTCCATTTCGTCCAGGTTTTCCAGTTTTGTTGAGTATAGCCTTTTGTAGAAGGATCTGATGGTGTTTTGGATTTCTTCAGGATCTGTTGTTATGTCTCCCTTTTCATTTCTGATTTTGTTAATTAGGATTTTGTTCCTGTGCCCTCTAGTGAGTCTAGAAAAGGTTTATCTATCTTGTTGATTTTCTCAAAGAACCAACTCCTCGTTTGGTTAATTCTTTGAATAGTTCTTCTTGATTCCACTTGGTTGATTTCACCCCTGAGTTTGATTATTTCCTGCCATCTACTCCTCTTGGGTGAATTTGCTTCCTTTTTTTCTAGAGCTTTTAGATGTGTTGTCAAGCTGCTCGTATGTGCTCTCTCCCGTTTCTTCTTGGAGGCACTCAGAGCTATGTGTTTCCCTCTTAGAAATGCTTTCATTTTGTCCCATAGGTTTGGGTACGTTGTGGCTTCATTTTCATTAAACTCTAAAAAGTCTTTAATTTCTTTCTTTATTCCTTCCTTGACCAAGATATCATTGAGAAGAGTGTTGTTCAGTTTCCACGTGAATGTTGGCTTTCTATAATTTATTTTGTTATTGAAGATCAGCCTTAGTCCTTGGTAGTCTGATAGGATGCATGGGACAATTTCAATATTTTTGTATGTGTTGAGGCTTGTTTTGTGACTAATTATGTGGTCAAATTTGGAGAAGATACCATGAGGTGCTGAGAAGAAGGTATATCCTTTTGTTTTAGGATAAAATGTTCTGTAGATATCTGTCAGGTCTACTTGTTCCATAACTTCTGTTAGTTTCACTGTGTCCCTGTTTAGTTTCTGTTTCCACGATCTGTCCATTGATGAAAGTGGTGTGTTGAAGTCTCCCACTATTATTGTGTGAGGTGCAATGTGTGCTTTGAGCTTTACTAAAGTGTCTTTAATGAATGTGGCTGCCCTTGAATTTGGAGCGTAGATATTCAGAATTGAGAGTTCCTCTTGGAGGATTTTTACCTTTGATGAGTATGAAATCTCCCTCCTTGACTTTTTTGATAACTTTGGGTTGGAAGTCGATTTTATCTGATATTAGAATGGCTACTCCAGCTTGTTTCTTCAGACTATTTGCTTGGAAAATTGTTTTCCAAGCAAATTTGATTTTATAGGGTGTAGTTTATTTGACTAGTGGCTCTGAGTCAATAAGACAAAAAGACCACCAACAGATTGGGAAAGGATCTTTACCTATCCCAAATCGGACAGGGGACTAATATCCAATATATATAAAGAACTCAAGAAGGTAGACTCCATAAAATCAAATAACCCCATTAAAATATAGGCCTCAGAACTGAACAAAGATTTCTCCCCCGAGGAATACCGAATGGCAAAGAAGCACCTGAAAAAATGTTCAACATCTTTAATCATCAGGGAAATGCAAATCAAAAGTCTTATTTTCATATTTTCATTATTTACAGACCATTGTGTGTTATAAATAGAAATCTAGAGGAGGAAAGATGTTTAGAGTCACTGACACACACACTTAACTGAGGTTTCCTTTGCACAGGAAGAAGATATACCCATCCTCTATATCTGGAGAGTTTCTCTAGGACCCTAATGATATAAAAGTCTTCAAGTATCTAGGCTAAAACAACATTGCTTTTGCCTATATTTATGCAAAGTAACCTCTTTTATACAGTAATCATATTGATGTGTGTATGCATACCGAAATATACAGGTAAGTGCAGAGGATTGGGAAGGGTATACTGTTTTCTGTTACTTCAGTCCCTAATTTTCCCCTCGTGATAGGGTTTCTTGCTGAACTAGGAGTGAGGCTGACATTCAGTCATCCTTCTGTCTCTTCCACTCCCATTCCTAAGCACCAGTGTTGCAGGTGAAAGTTTGACCAAACACTTGGCTTTAACCCTGGGCCATCTCCCCAGATTCTTCTTTATTTTAAATAACCTATGGATTACTTTTGCTCTCAATGTAATGAAACTGCTGTATAAGAAGTTGTTATTTAGAAGATGGCAATATAAGTGGTCTGTATGTGTTCAGTACACACATGGTATATTAAGAACTACTTTCCTTAATACCTTGAGAATTGCATACAAATATTTTGATGTAATTTACTTTCCAATCCTTTTAGTAACTCCTCCCAGAACAAAATACGGCCCATTCCCACCTAACTCCTCCTGCCAACTTCATATCTTATCTTCTCTCTTTTGTTACAACCCATTCAAAATCATTTGTGTTTCCCATAAACTCTTGGACATCTGGCTTCCACTAGAGCATGGCCAATCTATCACCTTCAAAGGCAATACCTTTGATGAAAACTGACTGTTCATCCCTCATCAACTGTCTATACCTTATTAGATAGTGATGAGGGATAGTGAGCCCTCCCCATTCAGTGATGGAAGACAGAATGGCCTGATTTTGTACAGAAAGAAACAGTTTTATAATTTTTTAAGGTCTTTTTAGAGTTCTTGTGTTTTCTTATTTATAGAATTTTATGGTTTTAAAAATATTTATTAAGAATTAAAAAAATAGCTTTTTGGGTCATTTAGTGTTTGTTTAATAATTTTTTGGTTTTTTAGGGTTTTAGGTTTTGCTTTATTGTTTTAGTTTTTTTTTTTTTTTATTAAGGTAAAGTGATTGTTACTTTCTATTAGTTTTATTCTTAGAGGTGGAAGCATGTGTTTGTGGATTTGTTGTAAGATTACTTTCTTGTTTCTTCTATGGTGTAGTTTCACTCCTTGTGTTGTTGTTTTTCACCTATTATTCTTTGTAGGGGTGGATTTAAGGAAAGATTATGTGTAAAATTGGCTTTGTCGTGGAATATATTGTTTTCTCCGTCTATGGTGATTGAGAGTTTTGTTAGGTATAGGAGCCTAGGCTAGCATTCATGTTCTCTAGAGGTGGAATAGATGATGGTATTAATATCTTTTTATGAAAATACATCCATGAGTTGAGAGAGGAGGACTTCCACTGGCCTTTGTACCCTAGTGCCATGTTCTAGCTGCTGCTAGTGAATGGGGAACTAAGTGACACCCCAGTGACAACAGAAAACACCTCTTTCAGAATCATACCTAAGAATGTCAGGCAGAGTTTATTTTGGCTGACTCATGGTAACCAGATCTTATATAGAGAGGGTGGGACTCATGTATCACTTCAGAAAATGCTTTTAAGCTTAGTCTTATATATTTTACAGAGAAGGAAAAGAGAGAAATAACTTCATGAAGGATAACACCCAAGAAAGCAAATGATCAAGGCAGCTTTACAGCAACACACAAATCTGCCCAACACTAGTGTTTACTAGTGGTTTGTTGGTGTTAAATAGCCATGGAGGCTACTGGACCATAGAGGGGCTGGAGAAAGTCAGATTGCTTTTTGTTATTGTTTTATTTTATTTTAACATTTCCCTTTTGAATTCAGCCAGTCTTAGTTTAGATTTTTCCTGCTGCTAAGACCACTAGTGTTCTCTAGTACATTCAACCTTATTGATCTCCAGGCGACTAGACTTGTCAGGGTCAGAGTGGAAACTGGATATTTTACAACCAATTATCTGGGCCACTTGCCTACCGCTGGTCACCTCAGTTTCTCTACCTAAATTCCTTACTGATAATTTCCTCAGCATGCAGCCTGCCATGATTCACAGACAGGTACAACAACTGCTTCTGCCTCAGTATTAAATTCAAGTCCTTTCTCTTCTTCAGGAATGTTAATATTTGACGATATACAAATGCATTTATCTAAGGAAGAATGGGCTATGCTAACCCATCGAAGAAGACACTCTACAGTGTTGTAATGCTGGTCATCTACAAGCTAACCACCTGTCTAGGTTAACTGATTAACTATAACTCATTTCCTTTGTGTATACATTGTGTAACCTGGACTGTAATGGTGAAAAATACACCCTGGGAGATATTACCTTTTGGGTTATAATTGATTTAGATTGCTTCTTCACTGTTGAATCAGGAACTGCTACAGAAAAAAAAAATTCTATGTTATTTTTTTTTGGGTTATTTGTTTTCTTTGTTTTTTAAAGATACAATTTCTCTGCGTAACCCTGGCTGTCCTCAAGATCAATCTGTACAGCAGGTTTACGACAAACTCACCTGCCTTTGCCTCCCAAGTTCTGGGTTTAAAACATACACCGCCATCATCCAGCTCAGTGTGAAAGTTCTTAATTTTAGTGAGGATCAATTATTTCTCTTAGAATGAATATTTCTTCCATGAAATCTAGAAATCTTAAGTCTATTAATCATACATATACTCCAATTTTCCTAAATCTTTTATTTTGTTCTTACATTAAGTCCATGCCCTTGTGAATTATTTTACATACAGTATGAAGTTGAGATTGAGTGTGAGGCTTACTCTTTTACCTATTATGTGTCACTGCTCTCGGGTGAAACAAAACATACAGCACAAATTACATATATGCATAATGTTATAAAACTATGGTGTATATATTATATATAATTTATTTTATATGTAATATATTTTATCATTTATAATATTTTGTTATATAATATACTTTAAATGTAGTTTAAATAGACTTTAAAGTGAATTATAGGGTGTGATCCAACAATAGCTGTCTACCAACTGATATTCTAAGAACCTAATAGTTATTCAGTCAATGAGGTGGATTGTCTCAGGTAGTCTCCAGTGTATTATGGAATACTGAAAATGGCCTGTATTGACAGTGAAGGAATGGGCTTCCCAATGAGGGCAAACAGGCAAAGAAAACAAACTTTCTTCTTCCACATCTTTCATATAGGTTGCAGAACATTTATATAAGTGTGTGCCAGGTTTAAGGTGACTTTTCCCACTTGAAAGATTCAGATTCAAAATGGAGCTTGCCATTTCAAAGTATTAAGAAAAAAAATCCTTTAACGTCTTGCTCAGTCAGTTGGATTTTAATTAATTCTTGATGCAGTAAAGTTCAAAACCAAGAACACTCATCACATTGTCCAATTGGCTCCCCATAATTTATTGACATTTATAGCCTTCCTTCATTGAATTGCTTGTGTATTTTGTTGAAAGTTACTTCGCAATTTGTATACATATGTCCAGACTGAGCTGTTTGACTTTTTGTTGTTATTATTTAACTCTTAAACAATTATAGATAAGCCCTCATATCTATTACACAATATTTTTCTACTTTATTCATTCTTGTTATTCTTTGCATTGTGAAGAAAGAGATGGCTCAATTCTTGAACAGTACATGTTAAACTTCCCGTTCTGTTTATAGCACCAAATATAGTTTAACAAAAAAATTGTCTAATGCCAGGCAGTGAGGGAACAGTTCTTCAATCTCAGCATTTGGGGGGTGGGGGCATAGGCAGGCGAATTTCTGAGTTTGAGGCCACCATGATCTACAGAGTGAGTTTTGGGAAAGCCAGGGGTAAACAAACAAACTTTGTCTAGAAAACAAAACAAAACAAAACAAAAGATCAAAAAAACAAGAATAAAAACTTAATTGTATCTCTAGGTCTTCCGGTCTCTTTAGACCCTGAATACATATCACACACACACACACACACACACACACACACACACACACACACACACACACACACACACACACACACACGCACCCTCACACGCAGAAAAACACCGTTCAGATTTTAAAATACATTATCTGACTCACTAAGAAATAAAACTACATCAGTGTTCCTGGTGCCAGAAACCTTTAATCATAATACAAATTTAGTTGAACATCAATGATTTTATACAGGAGAGAATCCTGTTTAATTGTATTGAATGTGGGAGGCCATTCCTTCAGAAATGTCACCTCATTAATCACCAGCTGACCCACATTGCTGACCATCCCTATACATGTAACCTGTGTGAGAAAATGTTTAACAGACAATCAAGGCTTCTAAGACACCAGAACGTGTCAGAAAACAAGAATAAAAACTTACTTGTATCTCTAGGTCTTCTGGTCTCTTTGGACCCTGAATACATATCACACACACACACACACACACACACACACACACACACACACACATGCACCCTCACTTAGTCAAAAAACTCAGACAGAATTGCCAAGCTAAGGAAAATTAGCATATTGCAGGGACAGAATGTAAAGAATGTTTAAAATCTAGAAAATTTGGCAGAGTTATGTTTCATATATAAAAAAAGATAAAATAGAATAATAAGTTGCTTCCCACTGTCTTTCATTATCTGTGTTATCCACACATTTTTTTTGTATTAGGAATAAAAGAAATGAGTATTTGTTTGACATTTGTATCCAACCTATGTTTTTGTTAGACATCTGTGTCCATAGCAATGTTTTCTTAGACACTATCCTCTGGTTTCAGGTACCATGGACTATGATTTAATTCTTCACTTTTCTCAGAAGAGATGTAAAATGCTATTAGGGCCCTTGAAGTCAGAAAGAATTAATATTCATGGCATAGATTCAGTGGCTATAATGTTGACTGTCATACAATACCAAAACAAAGATTCAGGTAAATTTATGAACAAGAACACAAGACTGTGTCTTCCTTCAGTGTTACCATGGTAGTTGTCACTTCAGTCTCTCCCTTGACATTGTCTATTTTCATGGAAGCTTGGGGAACACAAGAAGACCTGAAAGCCAACACAAACCTAAGAAACTTGTAAGCATTTGAAGTCCACTTACAGATCTCACTGTCCATACTAGTTATCCATCTCTGTGGAAGTAAAAGAGAGCAGTAAAGTGACTTTGATTATTTTGGCTTTTATTACACACACTGGAATTTTTAAATGATTGCATACCACTCCTGTGCCTAAAGGGATGTACAATTTGTGATTTCTTAATTTTAAATGAGTATAGCAGTTTTCTCTATAGAAAAGTTTGAGCATTAATTTATTGATAAGGTCAGTGCATGGGAGCTTATGTACCCTCTCCAACATGGTATGCATCTGATACTCGAGGGTCTCATCCACTAGTAGTCTGGCAGAGAAAGACATGTGGCTTATACATTTGGTCCCAATTAGAAGCAGGGTAGATTGAATCCCAGGTTTATGTTGAAATAACAACTGCTTGGTCAGGAGGATATTTCTTAAGATGGCCATGTAGTCAGAGAAGTGAATCCTGGCTTGTGAGTTCATGAAAGACAAATTATATTTTGCTAGCTACTTTAAGCAACATAGTAGGTTCACACACCAAGACACACAGACACAGACACAAACACCAATACGAATTCACTGTAGGATCTCAGATAATAAAATTCTCCTTAATAATAATTGTTGAGATGAGTTTTCTCTAACACCAGAAAATAAACTGTCCTGGAGCTGATTTTTTTAAATTAGTTAATCAATCAACATCCCAAACCTAGTATTCCTTCTCTTCTCTGCTCCCTGACTTCTCCTCCACTTCTGCTACCCCAATCCACTCTTCCTCAATTTTTCTTCAGAAAAGAGATCTTCCATGATAACTTCTAGTTTTGGCTATTGTAGTTGCACATCCACTCATATTGATGATAGACAAGGCCTGGCAGAATTTCATTCCATTGGCTATGGAAATAGAGCTAAGTGGAAGACAGGCTATGTGAACAAATCTTAACAAAAATTTACCCTCATTAACCATAAACTCTTTTTTATTTCTCTTTTAATTAATTAGGTATTTTACTCGTTTACATTTCCAATGCTATCCCAAAAGTTGCCCATACCCATCCCCCCACTCCCCTACCCACCCACTCCCCCTTTTTGGCCCTGGCGTCCCCTGTACTGGAGCATATAAAGTTTGCAAGTCCAAAGGGCCTCTCTTTCCTGTGATGGCTCACTAGGCCATCTTTTGATACATATGCAGCTAGAGACAAGAGCTCTGGGGTACTGATTAGTTCATATTGTTGTTCCACCTATAGGGTTGCAGTTCCCTTTAGCCCCTTGGGTACTTTCTCTAGCTCCTGCATTGGGGGCCGTTTGACCCATTCCAATAGGTAACTGTGAGCATCCACTTCTGTGTTTGCTAGGCCTCAGCATAGTCTCACAAGAGACAGCTATATCTGGATCCTTTCAGCAAAATCTTGCTAGTGTATGCAATGGTGTCAGCGTTTGGAAGCTGATTATGGGATGTATCCCTGGATATGGCAATCACTAGATGCTCCATCTTTTCGTTACAGCTCCAAATTTTGTCTCTGTAACTCCTTCCATGGGTGTTTTAACTATATTACAAGTACAGCTTTACATTTTTCTCTTTAATATTTTTACATTTTCTACATCTTCCAAGCCTGGTGGACAAAGTGCTCTTTTAGTCAAATTGTACTAATTCATACCAATATTGTCCAGGGAAGTTTCTTGGTAAGCCCTTTAGAGCATCAGTTTCTTGCTTTCAGCTCTTCCTTCATCATGAGGAATAAAGTATAAACACAGTACATAGCCACAGTTTCTGTCATCGATGAGGACTTGGTCTGTGAAAGATACTATGCAGATTCTTAGCCTCTGAACTTGGCAATGGTTTACAGATGCTGATGTGAGCAAAATGAGGAACTAAAGGACAACTTTGTTAGGTCTCAGGTCTTCTTGTGCACACTGTTAACAGATAATAATATGGGGAATGAGATCTAGTTTTTTAGTGCAGAGTCATTTGTCCCTGGTCAATATTAAAAGTTTTAAACATTTCTTGAATATCATCTACTGAAATTTAATATAAATTTTAAATTTAAATTATGTAATTATAACAAAAAGAAAAACAACAGCAATTAATAAATAATAATAATAATAATAATAATAATAATAATAATAATAATAACAATAATACAGTGAGACTGATGAGCCTGCAGTGACAGGACTTGAGCGTCTATGATAGAATTTGAGTCAGGCATTGTGTACTCACACATTAATTATGAGGATCTTGCTTAATTTTGTGTACATAGAACTGGATTATCACATGGATCTTTTCCCCCTCTTAAATTCTGAGCATGTGAAGAAAAGTGATGTTTCTCTTTCTTATACAATTAAACAGATTCCATAAAAGCTTATCTTCTCCCACTTCTAAATTAGCATTTTCGTTTAATTTATTGCCATGTTGTATGCTTTAACTGTTTGGTAGTTGTCTGTTAATTTTTGATTTATCTTACATATAAAGCAAGTTTGATAAAAATTTGGTACGGAATTTTATGCATTTTATAATTGTAAAAATATTATTTCCACTCAACTCAAAGTGCTCTGTGGTTATAAATTGGCCTCTCAGTTAGTAATACACAACACAAATTCAATTCCACTTAACCCTTCTGAAAATGAACTTGCATGGTATTGTCTGATTTGAAGCTAATAAATCTATTTAACTAAACCAGAGACATTTGTGTTAGGAAGGAAACTACTACTGTCTGTTGTTTAGAAAATGGAAAAGTTACTTCTACAGTAAAAGAAAGAAAGGAGGGCCTGCCTTCAGCAATTGTGGGAAGTCTGTGTTGCATGTGCATTTTTCAGTTCAGCAGCATCTAGGGCACTCAGAATACACAGAGATTTCTTCATATGTGGCGAGAAAAACCAAATCTACAGGAATCCCAGGCAAGTGCTTCAAGCGAAGTCTTAGTCGAGCGAAAGTAGATGTAAAACCTCCCTTCTGCATGGGAGGTTTGTAGGAAACAAACAAGCTCCAAATCCTATAAATGTAGTCTCTCTGAAACTTCCAGTAGAAGGTCTATTTGTTTTTATATGATTTTATACATTTTAATGTACTTACATTATGGGTACATGTGTTTGATTAAGTACATATGTGTGTAACTGTGCACAAATCACTGCACATGTGTAGAGATTGCAGGACATTGTGGAAGAGACAATCCTCTTCTTCTACCATGTATATTATTTCAGAGATGAAGTTCAGGTACGCGGTCTTGAGTGGCTAGTAACCTTACTTGAGTGGCTAGTGGGCCACCTCATACATTCCTTGAGCTTTAATTCTTTACATCCTCTGAAGATTGCCTGTTCATTCATCATGTCAAAACCCACAGAGACTATGAAGGTGGTCATGCTGCAAACCAGCATGAGTATAGAAAATGAAGCAACCAAGTTTAAATGAGCCATTGATATTTCTTATCATCCTATCACTCCCATAGGTCGAAGTGGTTAAAACTCTCACCCAAGGCCTTCTACTATCAGTTGCATTGAACTAAAAGTGTCTGTAGCAGTATCTGTATGCACAGCGCCTGCAAGGTCTGAGATAGAAAGAGCCCAAGCAATGAGAGGGAAGGGCGTGCATGCCACTATCTTTATCTCAGAAGTTATTTCTAGTTTGTAGCTTGGAAAGGAAAACATTCAAATTTCCACTAGGGTATCACTGGGTATGCAAACCATGCTTAAATCTAAGTCTCTAGTTCAGCATTGCCTGGCAAATGAAAATCAAACTGGATAATAATCTTGGAGGTCCTTTATATAATAAGGTATTGGCAGGGTTCTTTAAAGAATACCTTAAGGGTCCTTTGTTTATATATTATGGTTTGCAGTCTTTTTTGTTTTTATGGGATTTCTGAGTGTTTGTGAACATATATGTCTCTGTGTCTACATGTATATTTCTTGTGCTTTTTCTTTGCCTCTTTTTTATTATGTTTGCTTTGTTCTGTTCTGGTTCATTTGTTTATTTTGTATCTTAATCTTCATTATTATTGTCATTAGTATCATTAATAGTATCATTATTATTTAGATGCCTGTTTGTATTTTAATAAATGGAGAAAGAAAAAGTGTGAATTTGGGTGGGTCGAGAAGTGGAGAGGTTGTAGAAGGATTTGGGGGGACAGTAATCTGAATCTATTGAATGAAAAACTGTATTTTCAATGAAAAGTGTCTTCCCAGAAATTTTGATCTTACTATTAGTACAAAGGAATCAAAAACTTATTTTTTAAAGAATCATATTGTATACAGAGGAAAAAAATGAGAGCTTTTCCAACTGAGAAATATTTCATTTTGCAAGTATGTTAAGGACCCTAGAGTTAATAATCAAGAACACAGAGCACAACACAAAGCAGAAAAAAGTACAAAGCACACACAAATATACAGGCAGGAATCAAATTACTCAATTTATTGACCTTTTTAATGGAGCACAAATCCTCATCCATTCTCCATTCGGACAAAACAGATTTGCTGTTGTCTCCAATGACTTTGAGTAGGAATTCATCCAGTAACCTTTCTCATCTATTTCATTAGAGCTGACTCATCCCTGCTAAGATTCCAGGACAGGAAAAATAGACTCCATCATCCTCTTGGGTATGTGTGTTTCCAAGTTCCTTCATATATATTCTTCCTTATGCTTGGTGAACCCCTACATTAAATTATTTTTTCCTACTTCATAACTATAATTTCCTACTGTTATAAATCCTAACATACATACCTGACATAAAGATAGTCTTAGACAACTCCAGATGATCACATGATTAGACAACTAAAATAGATCACATCTATCCTAGTACAGTTCTGGAAGGCAGAAAGTGTAAAAATCAAGGAGCTGGCTAGTCTTACTAGTATTTCCTGGCACTGTGAATGGCAACCTATAAGTTCTAAGTCCTTGTGACACTTTCATGGGAGTTGTCTAGGACTATCTTTATGTCAGGTATTTATGTTAGGATTTATAACAGTAGGAAATTATAGTTATGAAGTAGGAAAAAAATAATTCTATGTAAGGGCTCACCAAACATGAGGAAGAATATATATGAAGGAACTGTAGCATTAGAAAGGTTGAGAACCACTCTCTGGATGCTTGAAAACAGAAAGCATAATGGAGTCATAGGCTGGTCTTGGCATCAGTCTGATATCTGCTTCAGACTAATATCTTGCTTCCTTTTGTTTCTTGTCACCATGAGGGGAATAACCTAGATAGTATAGTCAAAGGACAAATCTGAGGACATGTTCAGAATCCATTTTGTGAAAACATGTGCTGTTGTATCATTTGGAAAGGGCTGTCTTTGGAACCAGTGCATGCACATGAGTGCTTTGGTGCTTTGCTCTTTCTTTCTTTCTTTCTTTCTTTCTTTCTTTCTTTCTTTCTTTCTTTCTTTCTTTCTTTCTTTCTTTCTTTCTTTCTTTCTTTCTTTCTTTCTTACTATCTTTCTTTCTTATTTTATTTTATTTTTTTTTGAGGCAGGTTTTCTCTGTGTAGGCCTGGCTGTTGTAGAACTCATTCTGAAAACCTGGCTGGCCTTGAACTCATAAATTTGCCTGCCTCTTCCTACCAAGTCCAGAAAATAAAGGCTTGCAACACCACACCCAGCTTCTTTGATTTTTTTTATTCTGCTATTAACTTATTGTTCCCAATGTTGTTTATTTTATTATTTTATTTTATTAGATATTTTCTATATTGACATTTTAAATGATATCCCATTTCAAGTTTTCCCCTATAAAAACCCAATAACATGTCCCTCCTCCCCCTACTGACCAACCTAAGCACTCCTGCTTCCCTGTCCTGCCATTCCCTTACACTGAGGTATAGAGTCTCTCAGGACCAGGATCCCCTCCTCTCACTGTGTCCATCTAGTCCATCATTTGCTACATATTCGGTGGCAGCGATGGGCCCCTCACTTTGCATTATTTGGTTGGTCTTTTTTTTAATTACATATATTTTAACTTACATTTCAAATGTTGTATTCTTTCCCAGTTTCCCACTCATCCAGAAACCCTCTATCACATCCTCTGTCCCCCTGCTTCAATGAGGGTGTTCCTTCACCTGTGCACCCTCTCCCACCTCACAGTGTGGTGGCTAACAAGTTTATATCTCTGTATCCTTATCATTCAACACCATATTGGGGATCCTGCAGCTTATAGGGAAAAGATGTCCAGATTCTGAGAACTGCAGGGTACCATCCAATACATCAATCTCAAGCCACATGTGGGTACATCTTCCTAAAAAACGTGTCGTCCTGTTAATAGCTTTCAGTTGGATCTTTAAGTACCTCAGCCAAGATTGAGGTGACTGCTCCCTGCATAATCACTGCCCACTTCATTTTGGGGAGCATCTGTGCCAGGAAGTCAGGGTAGATATCCACATAGTTGATGCGGATTTCAGTGGCCTGCAGGCACAGATGGAAGTCATGCATGTCCAAGCCTTACACATTTGAGCTTAGGAGATAGTATGTGAGCAGTTTTATGTTGTCATTTTGGATTTCTGCATAGGACATATTGTCTTTCATTAATTTTGGGATTTATTTACATTTTAAATGATAGCTCCTTTCCCATTTTCCATTCAACAAATCCCCAACCCATCCACCATCTCCTCCCTTCCCTTTGAAAAAAGGCTTAGTTTGTATTATATTTCTATATTGCACTCCATCACTGAGTGAAATCAAGACAGGACACATGTAGGAGTATAGGCAGGGTACATGGAGAAAGGCTGCTTATTGGATTGCTTTCTCAGCACAGTTTTCTCAGCTTTTTTTCTTACAAAATTTGAAAGCTTTTTTTTTAACTTTTATTTTAATAACATACCCACAAACACACACACACACACACACACACACACACACACACACACACACACAAGACATAAGATCACTAAAGAACAAGCGAAATGATTGTAAAGCAATGTCCTAAATGTATTTCATTATCTCCAGTGCCACATTTATAAGTCAATTCTAGAGGCCTTATGTCTAATCATATTTGGCAAATGGATATAACCCATTATGCAGAATTTGGAAAACTAAAATATGAACATGTTTGTATCGATACTTGTTCAGGATTTCTTTTTGCTTTTTTCTGCTTCTCTGCATAAAGGAAAGGTTTCTAAAAACGTAATTGATCATTGCCCACAAGCATTTAATGCAATAGGATTGCCTAAACATATCAAAACAGATAATGGGCTATCCTATTCTAGTAAAAATTTTATTTCATTCTTTAAGGAATTTGGAATCAAACATAAAACTTGAATTCCTTATAAGCCCATGGAAACGGAATAGTTCAATGTGCTCATCAGACCTTAAAGAATTGGCCTTTTATGACAAAACAGTGGCAGTTATATCCCCCAAGGTCACCAAAGGCGCATCTTGCCTTTACTTTATTTGATCTAAATTTTTTGCAAACTGATATTAAAGGTCAGTCTGCAGCAGATCACCACTGGCATCCAGTTACTTCTAATTCTTATGCATTGATAAAATGAAAGGACACACTAACTAAGGAATGTAAGGGTCCTGATCCGATTCGAATCTGGGGAAGGAGCTCGGTTTGCGTTTTTTCATGTGAAGATGGAGCACAGAGGCTGCTCAAGAGATTAATTTCTTAGCTGAACACAGATCCTGAATCTTCTTATAAGTATCACTCTGAGAACTAAAATTCCTCTTTTGCATAGAATTTAGTTGGGGACTCAGCCTCCCAAAAAAGCTGTTTTCTTGCTACTCTCAGAGCTTTGCAATTTGCAACTGAATAAAGTATCTGGACTTCCCCAAAAGAAGCTTTGCATTGCTACTTTCTCATTGTCTGGGTCTCTTTTTCTTAAGCAGGTCAATCAACATCCTCCAACCAGACTGCAGGGGGAGTGCATCCCTGCAAACAAAGGCTTAAGGTGGCAACTGCTATTTTCATTCTAAAGACATTCTACCATGCATTTTGGCTTTAGGTCTGATTTGAAAAATAGGTTTATTAGAAGGGCTAGGAAGGCAGATATTTCAAATATTAGAAGAGATTGGTTTTTATTCTGATAGATGGTCTTAGTCCCTTTGCTGGTCTCTGGTTCTCCATCCTTGCTGTTATTGCAAGCTCCCCTAATTTCCTCAGGCTGTGGGAATAACAGAGATGAGGAGGATGACCTCCAGCTCCTAATATAGCCTAAAAGCCACAAATTGTGATGTTACCAGTGGTATAATTCTTGTTGAGGCCTTGCTAAATCTGCTGTTGGCAATACTCCTTTAGGAGATGCACAGTACTGAGAACTGTGCATACTGATTCGTGATGATATGAATACAGTATGGGTACAGCTTCGGTGCAGATATTTACTGTATAATATCATGGGTATTCCGTGTTCTTTGTCTAATATCCACGTAGCAGTGAGTGCATACCATGTGTGTTCTTGTCTTAGGGAGAGATGTTCCAAATGTATCTGTTAAATCCATTTGGTCCATGACTTCTATAAGTTTCACAGTGTCTCTGAGTTGAATGGTAGGGATATAAAGTAGGGAAAGAATTTGTTCAACCCATATTACATGAAAAAAATTAAATTAATATATACTTTTTTTAATCCAAAAAGCATGCCTATAGACCCATCTAATGTAGGGAGATCCTATTTGATGTTTCCTCTTCGTAGGTGACTCTAGATTTTCACAAGTTGGCATAAGATTACTAGCACACTCAGATTAACATAAACGCATTTTCAGTCATGTCTAAAACCATCATACCAATCGACCGAGATATTCTCTGTACATTCCATGGGCTAAATGTCAGAAACATGTGTGTTTTACAGTGTGTCTCAGCTTTAAAGTGTAAATCCTGAAAGGAGGGCCATGGTCAACCTTCCTACTTCCTAATTCT
Organism: Mus musculus; assembly: GCF_000001635.26. Classification (NCBI taxonomy): domain Eukaryota; kingdom Metazoa; phylum Chordata; class Mammalia; order Rodentia; family Muridae; genus Mus; species Mus musculus. The sequence goes on from NC_000087.7 coordinate 21,305,801, forward strand.
AGGCTACTATTTGCTGCTCTGTGGCACTACAAAGGCTTCTTCGTTAATCAGGTACCACTGTGCCATAGATATCTTGAAGTGACAGAGTGTACAAGCATCCATGGGACCTAGATGCTGATGAGAACACTCTTACACCATCTCCTGCCTTCACAACATACTTATTAAGATGGTGAAATATTGGGAAAGCCATGGTAGAACAAATTCTTTAAAGCCCAGTGCTGTTCTCAACAGTCATCTCCTGATTTTCTATATGGACCTCATATGTTACACTTTGAAGTCAACCCACAATCTCATGTTTCTTGTGCAAGTCATTAGAGTGTCAATTAAATCTAGACTTTGGGAATATATCAATAAGCCTGCATTATCTTCATATTCCCTGCCCTTAATTATGGTAACCTTGCCAAGAATAGATGTCTCACCATTCTCACTGACAGTTTACCTGGTAAATAGATAGTTGAGAAAAAGACATTCTTCTAAGGCCCAAATAGCCTAGTTAATCAGTATATGAGAAGCAGGGCTGACATCACTCAGCACAAAAGCTAAAGAGAGTCTCTTGTTTTGTGGAGAACTGAGAGAACAGTAGGGACAGGGGCCTTAATGATAGTCAGTCCAGACCTAGAGCCTGGGTCTAACAGCATCCAAAGGAATACAGGCCAATTTCCTCCAGCTTCCTGGAAGAGCACTCTTTCTCTTCAAAATGTGACAGGGATGGCACCCACAAGGGGGAAGAATGCAGTGTGTTCTAGACTTATTTTGAGCCATCAGGGTAATGATCCTCCCACATTTACCTTGCTATTACAAATGATCAACCTCAATAGGGGTCATGTAAGCTCTGCTGACACCAGAATCTCTAATTGCAAAACCCTTACAGGAAAGACCAGTTTTCCTCCACTCTAAGGATAAAAAGCAAGGATTGGGCTCATATCGCTAAGCATTTTCTGACTAGCTTTGAGAGAACAGCGTGGTCCAAGGCCCAGATTTCAGATTTGGTGATTACTGACAGTTTAAAAAGTAAGTACCTGTAACGTTTGCTCTGTGGTACTGAAAAATATTGTCCCCAAATGTATGAACACAAAACGGTGAGCATGTAGCCTAAGGAGCAACATTTCCCTGATTTAACACCAGGCACTTGGCATTCATTCTATACACAGAAATACCCCCCGAGTCTCCAGACCACCCTCCTCAACTGTACATTACAAGCATTACAAGTTTTTGTTATAGCCCATAAGATACAAGTCTTCAAGAAACACAATCAGACACAAGGCAGAAACAAGAACTCATGTATTGATCAAATTGCATTATCAATAAAAAAATGTCAGCAATGGGTTGACATTGCTTAGTGTCTGCATAAAATTGGTATAAATGGACCTAAAAGTTCTGTAACAGTTCAGGAGTACAAGAAAAACAAGATTATAATTTCTTAGTAATAAAGAGAGAAACACTTTCTGTTAAAGTATTCAAAACCCTGTCTAAGGTAGATTTGTCACTCAATGGTAGTATTTGATTTGTAACTTCAAAAGCTGACCCGTCCAGCAGGTCCAGTTATTCGAGGGTCTCGAGAGGACTTTCTCCTAAGAAATAAATGGGGTGTAGAGAGAGATGAGGATATTGTGCGAACAAAGATATGGAAATGTTCTGAATTACATCAGGACCCCAATGTATTAGCCATGACCAAGGTTTAAATGCACAAGCAAAAGGGGAAGTGCCTTTCAGCAGGAGAAATGGGGCAGAAGCAATGCACCTCAGCAGGAGGGATGGGGCAGCAGGGGGGGGGGGGAGAGGAAGTACTTCTCAGCAGGAAGGAAGGGGCAGCGGAAATTTTTCTTTTGGCGACTACTGGTGGAAGCAGGAACTTGGCGTTATCAGGGTACATCTTTAGGTCAGGACATCCAGCACTGACTTAGGGTTGGAACAATCTGTAGTTGTTCTCAGAGCAGTGAGTCTGTGGCCTGCTTTTGACCCTCTTTTCTTATGGGAGCGGGGGAGGTGGAGAGACCCAATTCAGAGATCAGGACAATAGCATTGCAGTAATAGCTCCCAACAAAAAGCATAGATGCACTCCCCACCACCAGAAAATAAAAAAAACAAAACAATACAAAACAAAACAAAAACAAACAAACAAACAAACAAGCAAAAAAAGCAAAAGATACTCCAATGCACTGTATCTGCTTTGTTGTGAGTAAATCCACAAACATGAATGGATAGCAACACAGGAAGGAATTATGCACAGCAAGGCACACACACACACACACACACACACACACACACACACACACACACACACACACACACACACACACAAATGTAAAAAGAAACAGTCCAGTCAAGAAGCTATTGAAGAGAGTCCTTTAAAATTTATGATAAAGAAGATGAAGTGTATTTCTTCACAGTTGATGATTTCTGGTGGAGGGCAAGGAAGATTCATTTTTAGAGCTTGTGTTTGATATTTTCTAGGTTCTTCTTTTTATACTCCAAAACACTAGATAGGACAGAAATAAAGGTAGAGAGAGGAATTAGAAAATCTCTGAATCTAATTTTTTTCCTAGTGCTTTTTCTTTAACTATGGATATGAAAAAACCACAAGCAACTTGCTTAACCAACCACCAAACACCAGACAAAATGTACTAGCTTTGACACTCAATCTTGTGCAAAGTAATGCAGCAGGAGTTTTTCACTAATGTATGTTGTATGTAAATATAGTATTCCACCAAACTTAGTAACTCTGTATTCCATACTTCCTGCATTCAGCTGTTCACTATTTTAATATTAGTCATACCTATTCCATGCTGTGCCATGTGTTTTGATGCAATTAAGTTTCATCTGGGGACCTCATATGAAATGCAAATATTGTGTGTAAATCTCCCTTAGTGTTACTTCATAAACATGTTTCATCTATGGAGTAACAGTATTAATGCTTTCTGTTTGAAGTACACTTTCAGCGTGCATAAGTAGATACTCCACTTTAGTATTTTATGATACACTAAATATAACATATAGTGTATACTTAGAAGATGAATCCAGTAAAGGATTTTTAAAATGTTGTGTGAGGGCTTTGTGATTTTAAAAAAAAAGTGTTCTCAATAGTATTGGCTGAGATTCTGCAGTCTTGTGTGTGCTGTTTTCTAATGAATCATAATTAACGTTTATGCTGAGACTCGGGGAGGCAGGCTTATCAGTAGAAAGAAAGCCATTATCTTGGAATCTCTCCTTTTATAAGTACTCCTATAAGTATATAAATGTCTGGGTGGCCAATTAGACAGAAACCATGTCTTGGTATACTTGTTGCAATCTGATAGCTTTGTCGTAACCAATCACAACACCTCTCAGGACTTGAATTAATGTAACTTCCTAAAATGTCCAAGAATTACAAAGACACACACCAGGTACATGCACACCACAAATTCTGACTCATTCTCTGATTCTGAATCTTCCTATGACTGTCCTTGTGACTCTGCCTCTCCTTCTTTTTCTGCCTCTACATTCTCTACCTCAGCCTGTATCTGAACCTCTGCCTCTGCACCTTCCTATGCCTTTGATTGTCCCACTGCTACTTATTAGTGCTGAGATAACATACAGGTTAGTTTAGTTTTAGAATTGATCTACTGTGGAATTGGTTTTCTATGAACATTAAGTTGCCTCTCTACCTTGTACTAAAACCATTTGATTGAATTTGAATCTTCAGTATAATGAGAGATGTAACCCAAATCATAGGGCAACAATGTCTAGGTAACTGTCTGGCATTGAACAGTCACTCCACTGTTCTGAACAAACTGTTTGTAACCAGTAGTTTAAGCACAGGCAGATAGCATAAGTGTAAGTATGCAAGCCTGTCTTGATTTCAATGTGATAAAGATCGGGGCCCAAAACTACAAAAGGAGGTAATGGTTTCTTTCTGTTTACAAGTCTCAGCTTGTAAATTGCATGACCTAGGAAAGTCAGGACAGAACTTGATTCAGAGCTGGTAAGTAGAGGCAGAAACTGAAGCAGAGACTATGGAAGAACTCTGGATTACTTTCCTCCAAGTCATAGGTATGCGAGGTCCTAGGGGATGCAAAACAGAAAAGAAAGAAAAAATAAGTACCAAACATATCACAATGGTTGACCTACATGCATACTTTAAAGTCTGCTCTTGATAATATTTGTGTTCATTTGGAAATCAAGTTCTACATGACAATTGGTAAACAGCATACTTTTCATTATTTCTATTGGATGGACATTTTTACCTGAAGGAGTGTATTTGTTGGATGTGAACATTCCTGGATTACATGGAGGTCCTAAGTTAGCTTGTATCAGGACCCCTGGAACAGGACTTACATGTGGCTGTGACACACAGGATGATCACTGGGAATTGAATCCCAGACCCTCTGCAAGAGCAGCCAATGATCTTATACTCTGAGTCATGTAAAGTTCTCCACATTTCTGGAGAGAGAAGGAAGGTATAGGAAGAGAACATTACTCAAAATGTCCAAATTCATCTAAGAATAAATTAATGCTTGCAAGGGTCTGTCAAGATACACAACAAAAACAAGAAAAAATTAGAAGGTGTGTAAAAATTGAAAAGAATGTTTGTTTCTGCTCTTTTGTGTGTTCTGACCAGGACTAAATGAACACACTAAATGAAGCTGCACTGAGAAGCATAAAGAAGGAAGGTACCACACTCTGACATGTACTAAGGTTGTTTCAACTGTATTTGTGTAATCCTTCAGGGGCTTCTTGTCAAAAATAAACCCCCTTTATCAAATCCCCAACAGTAAATTCTGTGTGTCTCAATTGGAGACTGGGCAGAAGATATGTGAGATGCACCAGGAATGATTAAACTTTATGTTCTCTTGCTCAGAAACCATTTTCAGGGATCCTATGAAATCCAAATGTCAGCTCCAGACTGCATAGTATCAGGTTTTTCTTGGCCAATTCAAAATTAGAGCCACTATCTAAAAAGATGACTTATCTGTTACACAAAGTTGCTGCTACCAAATAGGAGGTGGCTATGATTCCCAACACCAACACTGTGGATCTCTCTCTCTCTCTCTCTCTCTCTCTCTCTCTCTCTCTCTCTCTCTCTCTCTCTCTCTCTCTCTCTCTCTCTCTCTCTGTCTCTCTCTCTCTCTGTCTCACTCTCTGTTTCTGTCTGATTGTGTCTGTGTGTGTTTCTGTGTGTGTCTGTCTGTTTCTGTGAGTCTGAATGTGATTGAGTGTGTGTGTTATTATAATGTAGCCCATTCTTAAAATAAGAAAGGCACTTTCACTTTGTGTTTTTTTTTCTTTCCATTTTGGCCAAATTGTATTGATTAGCACTGGCTGGCCTCAAATTGGCTATGTATGTATGGCTTTCTTAGAAGTCAAAAGAGATATGATTTCATAAGACCCATAGTCCTCTGGTTAAAAGCAGGAATCACTGTGATAGGCTTCCATTTTGTAATATTATAAGGTTTGAACTATATGAAGGTATGTAAGTTGTCTTCAAAATTAATTCCTAGGTGCCAGGGAATGGGGGCAAACATACATTTAATCCCAGGACTTATTATGCTGAGGCAGGAAAATCTCTAAATTCCTTGTCAGTCTCGTCTATAGAGCAAATTCCAGTTCAGCCAAAGATATTCCATGGAATGCAGCCTGGAAAAAAAAAACTTGAAATGAATAAACTTCATAGTTAAGTAATGAATAATTAAAAAAAAAAACGCGGCGAAAGACGAGTGAAATATGCAATTATCTAGACATATACCAAATCCATAAGATAAACCATCTAAACAGCACCTTAACACCTTAAGAAATAGAACCAATCATGATAATCTCCCACCAAAACAACCCTGGGACTAGATGGCTGTAGTGCAGAATTCTATCAGACCATCAAAGAAGAACTAATACCAATTCTCATGAAAGTGTTCCACAAATTAGAAACAGAAGTAACACTACCCAATTCATTCTATGAAGCCACAGTTACACTGCATATTCTCCTGTGGAGATGGAATGGTCACTGCCTAATGAGGAACTGGTCACTTCTTCCTTTCATACAGGACTTTGTTTGAGATTATTTTTTGCTTCTACCATGGTTAATATTACAAATAGATTTTAAATACAGTTTTAACATATATGAATTTTAGCTTTAGAAAATATCATGTATATTTAACAGGCTTTTAACAATCATAACTTATATTCACAACATAAAAGCAAAAGAAGTTACAACCTATTTAATTAATGAGAGAAAATTAGAGACTATTCTAACCAAATTGAACCAGGAGGAAAATAAGAACTGTACTGAAAAACTGATTTTTAGTAATAAAAATAACAAAAATAATGATAATAATAATAATAATAATAATAATAATAATAATGAAATACATTAGAAATTAAAAAAATGAATACATATATTTTGCTAGTTTAAGTAAAAAATACTAATGAATAATAAGAAATATGTTCACCTGATTTCGAAATCCCAATCTTCTCATTCTATGAAAATTTTGGTTAGAATTTGAAAGATTAGCTTTGTGAATAGTTGTCCAGGAAATTGACAGATGCCCTTAGGTTATGTTGCTTTCAGTTGTTATGGAGACAATGCCTCAATTACACTCCTTTCTGTGGCTTGCAATTCTAGGTCCTCAGTCTGCCACTGCCTCCACCTCCACCTCCATTTCCGCTTCTGCTCTACCTCTGCCTCCTCCTTCTTCCCCCTTTCCTTGTCAATATCCCTGTCCCTGTCCTAGTCCCTCTCCCTGTCCCTGTCTCTCTCCCTGTCCCTGTACCTGTCCCTGTCCCTGTCCCTCTCCCTCTCCATCTCCCTCTCCCTCTAGCCTCCCCACTAGCACACAGATAACCCTCAGATTATTTCAGTTTTAGTACTGATCTACTCTAGAATTTTTTTCCTTCATGTCTACTTCCTTCCTAGCTTGTTTAAAACTATTTAATTCAATTTGAATCTTCCACATAATAAGAAATTTATTCAAAATTCATAGGCCAACTATTGCTAAGTAAGTGTCTGGTGTTCATCAACCACTCCACTCTTCTAAAGGAAGTGTTTTGTAATCAGAATTTTAAGCACAGGCAGATATCTTTAGTGTTAGTGTAAAATTCTGTCTTGTGTTCAATGTGATAAAGATCAGGACCAAAACTGTTGGAAACCAGGCCTTACCTAACTTGAACTGTGTTTCACCTGGGAGGCAAACAGAGGCTGAAAAGAGAGGGGAACTATATAGGTGAGAGAAAAATGGAGCCAAGACAATTTTCTGATCTAGGCTCAAATATTTAATAAAAGTTTTCACTTATAAAGGGGGAAACCCATTCTCTGCCATGCCAAGTTTCTTGCTTTCCTGACACCAAGTTGTCAGCACAGCCTTTTAGCACTAAGTCACCAAATTCACAGATTGCAGTTAACTACAGAAAATCTTGGAGAACCAATTTGGCCTCATGGCAGATGGCAGGTAGTTTCACATCAAAGGAAACTAGCTGAGGAGCTGCACTACAGGTGGCCCTGCCTCAATGGCATAAGGTCTGAACCTGCATAGGTTGGAAAAGGTTATACTCCCCCCCGTTAATACTATTTTAAAAAGTGCTAAACTGAGGCATAAAATGTATTTATGCTCTATAGTCTTGCCTGGGAGTTATGGTGACTGGAGGCCACACCTCCCTTAGGAAATCTTAGATCTTCCTGAAGCATCAAATTCCATTATGGATGCTACGTGCAACTAGTTTGTGTTATATATCACACAAAACATGGCTCTGTGTTGTGTTATCAACAGTCATGGATTTTGGCATGTACCTCTGTCTTAGATTGGTATGGTTCTGAGATCTGGATGTCTGTCATTGAATGTCCAGCCCTCATTATCACACCTTATTCCCAATTCAGACCAAAGTCATAATATGTACTAGAATGAAGATCAATAACTGCCACCTTCACTGTTGGAGGCAAGGCTGTACATCTGCTACAGTAAGGCTGAAGGACTTGGATGACCTGCTTGAGAAACAAAGGTAGGACAGTGATAAGCAACAGTATGAAAGTTTCTTTGGAGAAGTCCAGGTACCCCATTCAGTTACAATTTAGCAATGATCAAGCTTAGTCTTAGAGATTCTGGTGTGGGGAGGTGGCTTTGAGAATTGCAGAAAGGCTGCAGCCTCTCTGGGAGTGGAGGCTGTCCTCCAAATTAAATTTGCTAGCTAATTAAGATTTTAGCTATCTTCCCTAATTCTTCTAATACTGGAATTATTAATAGACCAGTCCAATATTGAATTAGGATACCTGTTCACAGTGAAGTTAGAAGATGAATCACTATAACTCTATCTTGAGACTAATCTTTCTAAATCAGATTACACAGTCTCTACTGTTCTATATCCCATAATTCTTAAAAACCTTGAAGTAAAGCATCTTAGCTTGTCCAAACAGGGAAAATGATAAACAAAGGTAGGTCAAAAACATATACCCAATTCAGCTTTCTTGTCACTACAGTCAGGGCACTAAGCAAACACACTTGTTAGTTTGTCACAAAAATTAGCCTTCATATATATGCAGCATTCTGTGAAGAGAACCTATTCTTGTCCCTTTCCCTATAAAGTAGCTACTTAGGATCAAGCCATATACCAATAAGTAGATTTTTTTCATTTGACCTAGACATGATTATGTCTCCTATTTAAGATATTATCAGGCATTTTTAAGTTCTTTGACATCCAAATTTCAAAGTTCTTAAAGTGTGATTTAAATAATGTGCATGGGGATAAAATTTATCTTGTCCTTTGTTTTTTTAAAAAGAAGAGTTTTTTAAAGTTCCACATTACCCTGTATTAGATAAATTAATAAATTGTTTACAAAACATTTCAAATGCTTTACTGTTATAGTCAGTATTAATATAACAAGGCCAGCGACTAATTACACTTTCAATTGTTTATCTTGAAGAGCGGATTTAACTAGAAAGCTTTAAAATGTATTAATAGTCCCCCTCTTCCTTTCTCTTTCTCACTTCCTCCATTTCCAGCAGCAGTCTTCTTGCCTCTGCAGGTATTTTACACATGAAGTATCCAAGCAAAATGACATGTACACAAACAACTATACCCACCATCAAAGTTTATAAAATAAAAGAAATGATGTGTAGACTATGACTCTAATTTTTCTGGGAAAGGTAGTATAGGAGAGAGGAATCACTGTGTGTGGACTCACAAAGACACAAAGAACCCCCCAAATAGATCCAATTTACCACTCCTTAGAAACACAAACACCACAGTCAGGAGGAGGTATTTTGAATGAGGAACTCTTTCCTTGTCTTTCCAAGTGCTTTGGTGGATGAGCAAAACTACAGGAAAAGGGTCTCACAGCAGGTAAACTCCCACCACCAACCCACACAAAGGCAAAGTCACCTTGGTCGAACCAGGAGCAGATCACCTGCCTCTGCAGGTTGTTTCTGTTTAGCTGCATTTGGAGAAAGCATTTGGAGCAGTTGCTGCCTGCTCTTGAGAAGGGCTCTAAGGGTACAATGTATAGGTCTGTAGAATTGCAACAAGTTTGGACCCTAGAAAAGTAATGGGTTGCTGAAATGGTCCTGGACTGTGAATCTTAGGGTCTTGCTAGGGAATTTCTTAATCTACAGTGACATTTAGACATTGGAGCAAGCAGAGGTGCTTTGATCCTTATCTTAGGCACTCAAAGTTGTCCTGGAAGACAATCGTTATGACTGTTTGTGAGGCTTTGCTGGAGGAGAGGGGATATTGACAGCCCTCTACACGATCTGCATGGCACACAACTAGAGCTTTCTTTCTTATGAAGCATAGAAGTGACTGAGGGCAAAACACCACAGGAGACAACTATATCAGCGTCCCTTAAGTAAAATCTTGCTGGTGTATGAAATAGTGTGCCTTGCAAATACTGAAGTGGGTGCTCACAGTCATCTATAGGATGGAATACAGGGCCCCCAATATAGGAGCTAAAGAAAGTACCCAAAAACTGAAGGGGTCTGCAACCCTATAGGTTGAACAACAATATGAACTAACCAGTACCCACAGAACTTGTTCCTCTAGCTGCATATGTAGCAGAAGATTACCTAGTCAGCTATCATTGGGAAGAGAGGCCCTTGGTCTAGCAAAATTTATATTCCACAGTTCAGGGGAATGCCAAGGCCAAGAAGTGGGAGTGAGTGGGTAGGTGAGCAGGGGGCAGGAGATATAGGGGACTTTTGGGATAGAATTTGAAAGGTAAAAGAAGAACATATGTAATAAAAATGTAGGGGAAAATAAAGAGACTAGGTCGTTTCTACAATTAGGAAAAGTCTCATTACTTTATCCCATTAAATGTGCACATTAAAAAAAAAGTGGCTAATGGCTTTGAACAGGATCCTTGCTGAGGACAGGATCTTATAAAGGGTTCCAGATAGACAACTCATTTACAGTTTTACTAGCTAGTACTTATAAACAATTGATCATTGGGAGCCTCAAGCTGAGACACCCGATCACTGGGCATAAGTGTTGAGATAATTTGAAGATATTTCCATTGTTTTGAATAATCTGTATGATATTGGATACATTTACTCTATGGAAGGAGTATGTGTGTGGAGTCCCTTGTGTCACTGAAGTAGGAGTTGTAAAACACCTGTGGCGATGATGCAAGTTCATATCTATGATGTGTTTGTGATGTCAGTATTTATAAAGGAGGAGGCATCTCTGAGATGCAATAACACATTTAAAAAAGAAAACCACAAGACAAAACGGAAAGGGAATATTGCCTTATGTTGTTGTATTTCTGTTTTGTGTGTGTTGTGTGTGTGTTTTGTTTTTTGTTTTTGTTTGTTTGTTTGTTTGTTTTCTTATTTGTGTGTATGGTCTGATTTTTGGATTTTTTCGAGACAGGAATTCTCTATATGCCCCTGGCTGTCCTGGAACTCACTCTGTAGACCATGCTGGCCTTGTACTCAGAAATCTGCCTACGTCTGCCTCCCACGTGCTGGGATTAAAGCTGTGCACCACCAACACCCTGCAAATATTGCCATTTTTAGTGAGATATTTTTAATGTTTTTTTACTGATTTATGTAAGATATTTTAAATGGTGTGTCCATTTTTTTCACATTGTTGCATTATTCCTTTCAAAGTTTGTTGATTATTGCTCACAAATACAGGATTTAACATCAGGACACTGACATTCTTCTTTTTCATTTCATTCCTCTCCTTTTTTTCTGTTTAACTTATCTGGAAATGGATTTTTCTGTATAGTCCTAGCAATTCTGGGCCTTCTTGTGCAGTTCAGTCCTGAATTCAAATCTACTGGATTTTATCACCAAATCCTGAGATTAAACCCCTTTCTAAGCAGACATCAACATTTTTTTTTTAATTTTCTGTCTCACAATACTTATTTAGAAGATGTCCTCATCACAGTTCCCAAGTAATGCCTTCAGACACTTCTTTCTGTAGCAAACTTACCATATAGAGCCTATGTAAGGCATCCTGTTGGGTAGCATTCTGTCTTAAGCTGTCCACATCCAAAGTGTTTGTATTCTTCACAGTGGCCTGTGAGGTTAGTGTGATAAATCTGGGATGAACTGTCAGGTGAAGAATTATTCACCACTGCAGCCACAAAGCTTGCAGTTTCCACTGCTCCTGATCATGATGCTGCAGAAGGTTTCTTTGATTTTCATAGACACTGGCTTCTTATTCCCAAATCTTGGTATTGGTACTGTATTCTGCCTGTCTGTGTAAACAATTAGACATGAACCATGTCTTATTATACTGGTTGAATCTTGAGAAGTTTGTTGTTCTTTTCTGCTGGATAGCCTGTTACTGGGGAAATCAGGCCATCAAGATTATTCTTAGCCTGGAAGGTACAGAGTCAGGGTCAGAGGAAGTGTGAAGTCTGGGTAAGGACTAGTTCTTAATCCAGATATTCCCTATGTATAAGAACCATAATTGTCAACATTTCTCATTAAAAAAAAAAACACTTGAGGTTTATATGTGTTATTCTCAAATGACAGCTGTAAGTTTTTTCCACTTAAACACACCCCTCAATATACAAGAACAGATATCTACAGGGTCCTTTATAAACTATTCAGAGTTGTGCATCCCCATGGTCTCTGGTCTGTTTCCATTGTGAAAGGACATATGTTGAGAGAGATTTGTTTACCTTTGCTCTAATGATGTCCCTGGTTGTAATGTCTCAGTATTCATCCTGGTGTGAATACTGTGGAAATCGAAAATGTTAAAGGAACCGTGAAGCAAAAATGTTAATTGGTGTGAAAGAGTTAATGGGAACAGCCGTTAGTTTCCACTGACTGAAACTAAAATATTCATTACCTGTTATATTTCACAAAAACAGAATTATTGCTCATTTGTTCAAAGTGGACAGCCAGGTACAAATGAAATGACTTTTATCCACTGGGCTGTTTTTTTTTCAAAGCCTTGGCATGGCTCAACATAGGAGTGTCTGAGAGCACCTGAATGTTCAGATAAAGTTTACTGAGGTCTCCTTGGCCTGAGAGTGCCTGTCCAGCCGCACTTTTGAACAAGAGGAATGGGTGGGACATTCTTTGATAGAAACATCAGGAGCTTGGTTGCCAGTCAGAAAATTGTTGAAGAACAGCAGCAGGCTGTAGTGTTTGAGATTGTCAGACACCCTGTGAAAATTGCAAAACCCAAATTAACTTGGAGCTAAAAAGTTAGAGATCTGATTAAGAGGTAAAATCTTGGATGTTGTAGTGAAGAGCAAAAACTTATAATTTTGGGTCTTATAGCATTGTGGTATGTAAGTTCAAGAAATACAGGGCTGAAGAATAGACCAAGGCGGGTCCAGGCACAGCCAAACCCACCCTGTAGCTAAGAATGTCCAGCCATAAAAGATAAAAAAGAGAATGCAGGAACTAGCCACTGCTATCAGGGCAGACCAAATGGCCATCTGGCAGGATGGCACCTCCCTATAGATCCCCATAAATCATACATTGACCAGGTGTCCTGCTGACCTCGAGAAGTCCCAAGCCCTTGTGCCTCCCTACACCTTAGCATGCACATATTACCCTGTTAATTTGTAATCATCCCGCCAACATTTAAATAAGCCTATCATGTGTAATGGCCCAAATTCTTTTGGCTCCCCTGTTTTTGGTTTGTGGTTTTTGCCTTTATATGCCTGTAAAAAGTTTGGGCCGGGGTTGAACTTCCCTGCCCCCTGCGCAGTGCATGAGATTCGACCCCAGCTGGCTGGCTTGGGCGCTCCTTTTTTGTTTGTGTGTTTGTGTGAGATTAAAGCTTGTATAGTTACAGCGAGTTCCGCCTCAGTGTCCTACTGGGTGCGCACCTCCCTGAAGAGGGACTCACTGAAGGGGTCTTTCATGTGGTGGATCGGCTGGGAGATGTGTGACCACCCAGGGGTCCTAGACCCACTTGGAGGTAAGGCCCTCTATCTTGTCTTGGTTTTGTCTCTATATTCTGTCTGAAAATCTTGTGAGATCACAGTTTCAGTTTTGCAAACTCTCTTATGAGACAGTGCTTCGAAGGGAGAGCAAAGTGGATAAGGACAGATGTGTCTAGGTGTCCACCATTTGTTCGCCCTGGGAGACTTTCAGGGAAGTCAGGGGGAGGGCCAGGGATGCCTAGTGAAAAGTCAGGGATAAATTTTCTCCTTGACGATCTGTTTCTGAGACCTGTTACTAGGCCGTCTGATTCTTTTCAGGAACTCTGGTTGACACAGAGTAGGCAACCGGTTTTGCTTTTGAGTCTTGTAGCCTTTGTAATCGTTTTTAACATGTGTGTGACAGAGCTTAACATGGGAAAGACTGTGACGACCCCACTAACACTTACTCAGAACCATTGAACAGACGTTATGACTAGGGCCAACAATCTTTTCTTTGATGTCAAGAAGGGACCTTGGCAAACTTTTTGCTCCTCTAAATGGCCAGCTTTTGGTGTGGGCTGGCCTTCGCAGGGAAATTTTAGCCTGCCTGTTATTCTAGGTGTCAAGTTATTTTTCAGACTGCAGGAGGGCATCCTGATCCGGTACCTTATATAATTGTGTGGCAGGATCTGGTACAAAATCTGCCACCCTGACTGGGTTCCTGGACTTCCGGAGCTGAGGCAGCGATGGTGGCAGTAGCCATGAAACCGAAAATGATGCATGCGGGTCTGCCAGAGCACGTTCCATCGGCCCCCCTGAGGATCTATCCTGAAATTGATGATGCCTTTTCATTGACTCCTTCCCACCCCCTTACCCCCAAAGAACTTCTAATCCTGATCCCTCACAGCTGCCCACCCCAGCAGACCCCAGGGTGACCTCTGTGACAGGACCGTTGGGAGGGACTCCTAGCTGCAAAGGCCATAGTTCAGAGGGAAGTGAATCTAAACCAGATCCACTGTTGCTTTGCCTTTAAGAGCTTATGTAGGAGGACCTTCCCATGCCCCGGGGCAGTTAGTCCCATTGCAGTACTGGCCATTTTCATTGATAGATATGTTGGCAGATATGTATAACAGATATGTATAACTAATCACTCCTCTTTCTCATAGAATCCCTCAGGCTTAACAGGACTCCTTGAGTTCCTAATGTTCTCCTACCAGCCCACTTGGGATGACTGCCAGCAACTTTTGCAGGTCCCCTTTAGAACTGAAGAGAGAGAGAGGATCCTGCTAGAAGCCAGAAAAAAACGTCCCAGGACCAGATGGGACCCCCACTAATCTCCCCAACCTTATAAATGCAGCTTTCCCCTTGGCCCGTTCTGCCTTAGAGTTCAATACTGTGAAAGATAGGGAGCGTCTCACAGTCTACTGATGGACTCTAGTGGCAGGGATAGAGCGGGCTGCAGGGTTACCCACCAATTTGGCCAAGGTAAGAGAAGTCCTTCAGGGTTCAATGGAGCTGCCCTCCGTTTTCTTAGCACGACTAATGGAGTCTTATAGGAGATAGCCCCATTTGATCCCTCTTAGGAGGGACAGCAGGCAGCTGTAGCCATAGCTTTTATTGGTCAGTCTTCCTCTGATATTAAGAGAAAGTTACAGAGGTTAGAGGGTCTCCAAGATTATACTCTGCAAGATTTAGTAAAAGAAGCTGAGAAAGTATACCACAAGAGAGAGACTGAGGAAGAAAAGCAAGAGAGAGAAGAGAAAGAGGTAGAGGAAAAAGAAATCCGGCATGAACGCCAGCAGGATAGGAACTTGACTAATTTTGGCCGCAGTGGTAGGTGGAGAAAGTTCAGAGAAGGGTCAGTCAGGGAACCTGTGCAACAGGGCAAGAAGACCCCCAGGAGAACAGAGACCTCCACTTGAGAAAGACCAATGCACATACTGCAAGAAAAAAGAATATTGGGCCAGAGACTGCCCAAAGAAGAAGCAGAGGGGCCCCAAAGTATCTGCCCTTGAAGAAGACAAGGGAAGTCGGGGCTCGGTCCCCCTCCCCAAGCCTAGGGTAACTCACTCTGTGGAGGGGACCCCCGTTAATTTTCTAATAGACACAGGAGCTGAATATTCAGTCTTGACTGAACCTTTAGGACAATTAGGATCAAAGAAGATTTTAGTTATGGGAGCCACTGGTAGCAAGCTTTATCCCTGGACAACCAAAAGGATTTTAGACATAGGAAAAAATAAAGTGACACATTCTTTTCTTGTGATACCTGAGTGCCCAGCACCCCTGCTAGGCTGGGACCTTTGGAAAAAATTGAAAGCACAAGTCCAGTTTACTTCTGACGGACCTGAGGTATCATGGAAGAAGAATCCAGTGGCATGCTTAGTTTTAAATTTAGAAGAAAAATATCACCTCCACGAACAGAAATCTGAGACTTTACCCTTAAAAGAATGATTGACAGGTTTTCCAGAGGTTTGGACAGAGCAGGCTGGGATGGAATTAGCTAGGCAAGTGCCACCCAACATAGTCGAGCTAAAAATGGCTGCCAAACCCGTTTCAGTCAGGCAATACCCCATGAGTCAAGGGGCTAAAAACGGCATTCGACCACATATCCAGAGACTGCTATAACAGGGTATATTGGTCCCGTGCCAGTCCAATTGGAATACCCCCTTCCTGCCAGTGTGTAAACATGGGACAAATGACTATCTGCCTGTCCAGGACTTAAGAAAAGTCAATAAGCGGGTACAGGACATTCACTCAACTGTGCCCAACCCTCACAACTTGCTGAGTTCCTTACCACCTGAACGGTCCTGGTACACTGTCCTGGATTTGAAAGATGCCTTTTTCTGTCTCAGATTACACCTGAGCAGTCAACTTCTGTGTGCTTTTGAGTGGTGAGTCCCTGAAGGAGGATATACGGGTCAGCTAATCTTGACTAGGCTGCGACAGAGGTTCAAAAATTCACCCACTTTTTTTGATGAAGTGGTCCACCACAACCTTATGCCCTTTAGGGAACAGAACCTCCAAATTTCTCTCCTGGAGTATGGAGATGATTTAATCCTTTCAGCTTCAACCCAGGAACTGTGCCTTGACAGGATCAAGAAGCTTCTAAATGAAAAAAGTGAATTGGTGTACCACTAAGAAAGCTCAGCTATGCCATATGGACTTGACCTACCTAGGATACTCCCTCCGAGAAGGAAAGCAGTGGTTCACCGAAGCTCGAAAGAAGACTGTGATGCAGATCCCAAACCCCACCACTCTGTGACAAGCACGTGAGTTTCTGGGAACGGCAGGCTTTTGTAGACTCTGAATACCAGGGTCCACAATGTTGGCGGCACCTCTGTACCCACTCACTAAAGAAAAAGTCCCGTTCACCTGGACAGAGGAACACCAAAAAGACTGTGGGGCCTAACATTTTATGTGACAGGGACAGGCCCTGGGTTCACATTTAAGATTCGGCTAAAGATGAAGTGTCCCCCAACCCAGGCAGTAGGACCTACCCCCGTTCTTGTTAAAAAACCTCCAATGCCCCTTCCCAGACCTACTTTTCCCGGACATACCCTAGTTGGTCCAGCTATTCCAACAGAAGTCTATACCCCTTCCTCAGACCTGAAACTTACATTGCCCCTACTCCCCCAGATACTGAAAACCATCTGTTTAGTCTGGTACAGGGGGCTTTTTGGTACGCAATTGTACCAATCCCAACATCACTAAGTCTTGTTGGCTGTGTTATGCCTCCAATCCCTCATATTATGAGGGAGTTGCTCAAGTCAAGACAAACAATAAGGCTGAGGACAATTCTCAGTGTCCTTGGGGAGAAAACAGAAAACTAACATTAGCAGCTGTCTCGGGAAATGGACTTTGCCTGGAACAAGTCCCACATGACAAACGGTAACTCTGTAATCAGACTCATCATCTCCAGTCTTCCAATAATAGAGGTCAGTACTTAGTCCCTCCCTTAGTCACAGTATGGGCTTGCAACACTGGACTCACTCCCTGTGTATTTACATCTGTTTTTAATACTTCTAAAGATTATTGTCGTTTAGTTCAGAGTGTTCCTAGGCTTCTGTATCATGATGACAGTTTTTTGTCAATGGATTCAACCACTGGACCCGGTATAAAAGGGAACCCATTACCATGACCTTAGCAGTGCTTTTGGGTCTAGGAACAGCAGCTGGGGTCGGCAAACGCACAACTGCCTTGATACAGACCCCCCACTATTTTCATGAATTGCCCAACCGCTATGGATGCAGACCTAGGAGCACTAGAGCAGTCCATCACCAAACTTGAAGAATCTGACATCGCTACAGAACAGGAGGGGGCTAGATCTACTTTTTCTCAAAGAAGGTGGACTCTGTGCTGCACTAAAAGAAGAGTGTTGTTTTTATGTAGACCATTCTGGTCTTATCAGGGACTCCATGGCTAAGCTCAGAGAAAGGTTAGAAAAATGAAGCAAAGAAAGAGAAGCGTATTAAGGATGGTATGAAAATTGGTTTAACAGGTCTCCCTGTTTTACGACACTGATTCCACCCTGGCAGGCCCTCTGATTATTTTTTCCTCCTGCTTTCTTTTGGGCCATGTATTTTAAATAAGCTGGTTGCTTTTGTTAAAGATAAAATAAACACCATACAAGTCATGGTCCTCAGACAGCAATATCAACAAGAAGAAAGGTCGTTCTAAGATTAGAGCTATCCACTAAAAGAAGTGGGTAATGAACAGCAAAAACTTATAATTTTGGGTCTTATAGCATTGTGGTATGTAAGTTCAAGAAATTCAGGGCTGAAGAATAGACCCAGGCGGGTCCAGGCACAGCCATACTCACCCTGTAGCTAAGAATTTCCGGCCATAAAAGATTAAAAAGAGAATGCAGGAACTAGCCACTGCTATCAGGGCGGACCAAATGGCCATCTGGCAGGATGGCACCTCCCTATAGACCCCATAAATCATACATTGACCAGGTGTCCTGCTGACCTCGAGAAGTCCCAAGCCCTTGTGTCTTTCTCCATTTTAGCAGGTACATATTACCCTGCTAATTTGTAATCATCCTGCCGCCATTTAAATAAGCCAATTATGTGTAATGGCGCAAATTCTTTTGGCTCCCCTGTTTTTGGTTTGTGGTTTTTGCCTTTATAAGCCTGTAAAAAGTTTGGGCTGGGGTTGAACTCCCCTGCCCCTTGCACGGTGCATGAGTTTGGTCCTCAGCATTCTTGCTTGAGCGAACCTTTGTTGTTTGTGTGTTTGTATGCCATTAAAGCCTTGTATAATTACAGTGAGTTCGGTCTCAGTGTCCTACTGGGTGCGCGCTTGCCCGAGAAGGGACTCCCCACGGGGGTCTTTCAGTAGGTTTTCTGAATAAGTTTGTATTACATGGCAAAAAAAAAAGATTTATTATATTCATTTCCTTCCTTCTCATGGTGTTTAAGGCATATATAATGCAATTGAATACTGCACATTCGGATTATTAACAGTTTTATACCAAGTTCCAAATTTAACATACCACGAAATGAGAAAGCGTACAATATATATTCCAATCATGAATAAGCAAATGAATGTAGGGAAATAGTTTTCAGGTACTAAGATACATAGCTATTAAGACATGATCAGAACAATTTAGATCCGAGGATATTAGCCTAACCCCTATGACTTAAATTTCCCCTTGGCTGTATACTCAGAGCTCTGTGTCCTGTCTGTTGCTGATTGGAACAATGCTTTGTTTTTCAGTAGCTTCCTGCATGAATTTAACATGGTCATACACTATAGACCGTCTTAGCAGGAATCAACTTAATGTGGATCTAGGAATCTGTTACCTGTAGAGAAGGGCCTCTCTGTTAAGAATGATCAGTGACCATTGTACCTCATTGTTTCTACAGAGGATCCTAAAGGGTGCATAACCTGCTGTGAAAAAGATCTAGGCCCTCTAATCCATGACACAAGCCTAGTTTCCATTTGTTCAGTTATGTCAGATTTTGTACTAATATATTCAGGCAAAGTAATTACTGTTATATATCTGTTCTATCCAAGATTTTAATACTATTGGTTGCTATTTTGCATTGAATCCTAGAGCTGATGAACCAAGTAAAGAACACTGGGAAATCACCTAGATAAAAGAGATAAAGTGTGTGATGGTTACACCTTGTAATGGCAATGACTCTTTGAATTAAGAGGCCTTAAAAAGAAATGAAATAGAAACTTGAGTTTCTCAGTAATGTGAGTCACTCTGGTATCAGGTCTCTTTAGCCTGAGGATACAAGAGAAGACTCTAACCAACATCATTGACAGTCTTGGTCTTAGGTCATCATGATATCCCTTTCTATGATCCCAAGTGTATTACAGTATAATAAGTAGACCCACCAAAGGCAATAAAGTAAAGACAGCACTAATCACTGAGTCCTAGGCATGCTAAATGCTAGGCAGTCACTCTGTCAACTGAGCTATGTACAGACTCTGTTCCCAATATTCACAGATTTAAGTTTTTTCCAATGAAGCCTAGAAGCTGCTTTCGAAGGAAGATGTGTTCTATGACTATGTCCTAGCACAGTCTGCTGGAAATGGCACCTCAGTTTCTGGTCAGTACTAGGAGAGCAACAGCAGGGAGGTAAAAGCTATTCACTATTGCGTCCCGCTCGACCGGCAAGAAAGATACAACAAACTAGAATCTTCCACAGCAAGAGCTTTATTGCTTGCTTATCAGGAAGATCCCGAACCGGGAAAATGGCGCTGCTTTTATAACCTGCAGCGTGACATTTCAGCACCTGATATGGCATGACAGCTCCTGATTCATTGCTTGCCCATCACCTGAATATTTCACCCCGAGAATGGGAGTGACTAGGAGTGAATTCACTCTCGCACCTTCGTACAAGGCTTCTTTACTAGTTAGCCACAGCGGAGGCCCGCGCCATCTTATAATGGCGATTGCTCGCGGCACACACGGCTCTCCTCAGAGATTACTGGTGGCATGCACGAGATTGCTCGCAGTACGTACCTGCTCTCCACATCTTCCCCTTTTTATTTTATTAAAACTTGAGGCTGGTCTAGGCCTGTGTAACTTTGCCCATCCACTGTGGCTCCTGTCTTAGGTCATTCCTCCAATGTCACAGCCTTTCCTGTCCTAGGGTAACCCTATCGCCACCGGGCCCCGTGTCTTAGGTTGATCTGTGCATGAGGAAAGTTGCCCGTCCCTGGATACCACAGTGCTATGTGACATTAACTACTAAATAAACTAGGGCGAACTCTATAAAAGAGGACAGCCACCAATGTCAATTAATTTTTGAGCATAGATAGCCAGATTTCAGGGAAGGCCCCTTGCTTGATGGCAGCAAGTGCTTGGGTTATCAAAACCTTGTCACGTGTTTGTTGGGTTCTGAGCTTGCAAACCAACCAGAGCATGACCACAAGTCCACAGCAGGTGGCAACGCCAAATAAACCTACCCCCACCCATTCCTTAAAATAAGAAAAGGCAGATGAAATCCAGGAGGAGAGGACCTCTGTCAATGACAGGTCCACTCGTGTTGAGTTGATCTTTAGAACGGCCACTCTAAGGACCTCAAGGGTCTCATCGAATCTTTCAGACCAGTTTCCTGCAAGATATAAAGAAACCTGTCTAGACAAATTAGCTGCATAAGTAAAATTTCTTATTGGACACTGGTAATGCACAGAGCTTCCAGTTTTCTTTCACAACCCAACTGGGCCATCTGGTATAGAACACCTATCTGTTCTTCTGCCAGGTCAAGGCACTGATTCAAAGTCATCAGCCCTCCCTTTAACTTGGTACTAGCAGAAGTTTGGACAGTGATGGCATCAGCCAGATCTGCTGAAAGCTGATTTAATTTTGTGCCTGATTGAACCGCACTAAACATAGCATACCCTGCAGCTGTAGCAGCAGCTGCACTGGCTGAAATTGCTATGATCACGGCAGCAGTAATGCCAAAATCTCTCTTTTTTCAAAACATAGATAAGATGGAGGGTGTATCCACCAGAACAGGGATCCAACGTGGGATCCGTGGCACCATGGCACGGGTGTTCTTTGTTACATCCCAACATTGAGAAATCCAACAATTATCATTGGAACAGATTTCAAATGAATCATTTGAAAGAATAAACAAGAAAGCGGGGTAAACACAGACTGTGGTAGATGGATAATTAATCTGGTTTACCAAAGTTTTATTAAACCCAGTGATCTCTGCACTGGTATTACTATATCCATAAGAGTCCAGGGAGGCATCATGTATTCCCCAATACTGAGCAAATCTTGAGATGCCAGTAAAAGAAGCCTTTACAACTGCTCCTCCCTGGATAAAGATCAAAGGATTGAGTTCTGTACAACTGCCATTGACTCCACAAAGCACCCACTTGTGAAAGGGATGCATTCTAATGTCCTGTATGAAAAGTCCCTTTTTCATAACAAATTCCTTCTCTGGGTTATCTATCATGTTGGGAGAAAAGGAAAAGGTTTTACTCTGATCTGCCCAATGAGTGATGGAGGATTGACAATCAGACCAAGGCAGGATCAGCCCTTCATCTTCCAAACTACAATGAGGGGCTATTTTTGGTTGGTGTGGACGTTTTTTGTCTGAAAAGTTAGGTGGTAGAAATGTACCATTTACCCAATTTACCTCGTGCCAAAAGGTCCGATTTGTAAAGGTTATCTCTACATTGGAAGTATCTTGGGTTGTGCTCACGCAACCTCCTCTATGCTCATTAAACTTCCCCAAAGCTCGGGCTGTGAGGTTGATACAATTTCCTGGTCCATTAATTTGAAAACATAAAGAACCCTGTTCTAGTAAAGAGCGATTTTCTCCTAATGGTGCTCGGGTTGGGATCATAGGGTAAATATGGCAAATCCACTGTTTTATCAGTAGTAAAGAATTTTGGAAAAACTATAGCATCATAGCGAACTGGCATTGGTTTAGGGAAAGTTGAGAGAATAGCCCATCTCTGCTGGCCCATTATACTAGGAACCTGAGACAAGTTCAGCATTGTCAGGATCAGGAACAGTCCTCGGGAGGTCAGCATCTTCTGCACCATCCTTGATGAATATCCTGGGGATGAGTCATTCCGGCAGCCAAAATGGGTTGTCTTCACTCTGTGAAAAAACACAAACAGCTCCCCAGGATCTGATTAAGATAGGATCCGGGCCTTTCCACTGACCAGTTAAAACATCCTTCCCTTTGACCATTTCTTTTGGTCTATCAGGGTCTGAGCTATGTCGCTCAGCTGCAGAGTGTCCCTGCTCGTCGAGATTCAAAAAATTAAGTGTAAAGAGTGCCATAGATACTGCTACTCTTGGCACTGAGGTCAGAGTCTCATCAACTCCCCCTTTCTGTTTTATAAGATTTGAGATTGGGGTGGGCACGTTCCACAATGCCTTGTCCTTGAGTATTATAAGGAAGGCCAGTCAAATGAGTGACATCCATTTGATGACAAAATTGTTGAAATTAAGTAGAATTATATGCTGGCCCATTATCCGTTTTTAGAATTGTGGGCTTGCCCCACACACTCCACGCTTCTAGGCAGTGCTGTATAACATGAGAGGCTTTTTCACCTGTTAAAGGTGTGGCAAATATTACACCAGAGCAGGTGTCAATAGAAACATGTAAATATTGATTTCTCCCAAAGGAGGAAATATGACTGACATCCATTTGCCAGACCTGTAATGTTCTGACGCCACGAGGATTTTCCCCTACATGAGGAGTAGGTAAAAATTGACAACAGTTTTGACATTGGGTGACAATGTCACGAGATTCTTTCCTGGTTAAATTAAAACGGTGGTGTAATGTCTCAGGTGTCACATGAAAGCATTCATGAAATTCTCTTGCAGCCTCTGCCTGTGAGGACAAAGCAGCAGCCACGATTCTAGTGGCTTTGTCTGCTAAGTCATTTCCATGAGACATGATGCCAGGAAGGCCAGAATGAGCTCAAACATGACTAATATAGACAAGATGTCTTCTGTATAACAAGGCTGACTGAATCTTTTGAAAAATGTGAGCAAGCTTACTAGTTGGTTTAATTAAGCCTGCAACTTCACGCATATTAACTGCATTGAACACATATAAGGAATCAGATACAATATTGAGCGGTCCCAGGAAAGTTTCAAGGACTTCTAGAACTACCAAACACTCTACAACATGGGGTGATGAATCATTATATTGTTTAGATGTTACTTGGCCATTTACTACATATGCACCTATACCAGATTTGGATCCATCTGTATACACTACTACCCCATCCGGAAGTGGGTGTTTGACTGTTATTATTGGAAACACTATAGCTTGGCTTAAGGCAAATTGTAAAATTGTATGTTTTGGATAATGGTTATCAATTTGTCCTGAATAGGAGGCAACCAAGACTGCCCAATCGTTGGTTGTTGCTGCCAGGGTTTGAACTTGAGCAGAAGTATAAGGTACACTTACTATATAAGGTTCTTACCCGAAATAAGTAATGGCTGCTTTTATCCCCCTAAGTGCAAGTTGAGCAACTGCATTAGGATACCACTCAATGATTTTTGCAGGGGAAGCATTAGGATGGACCCACAACAAGGGCCCATTTTGCCATAAGACCACTGTTGGTAACTGTGCAGTTTTTAATATGCACAATTCAAATGACTTTGACTCGTCAATGCATTGTAATTGAGCATCTTGTAGGGCCTTTTCTACAATTTGTAAAGCTTGACATGCAGCTGGGGTAAGTGCTCTGTGGGAGGAGATATGGGTATCTCCCTCTAATATGTCAAATAAGGGCTTTAATTCTGCTGATGGAATTTTCAAAAAGGGTCTCAGCCAATTAATATCTCCTAACAATTTTTGAAAATCATTCAAGGTATGTAGTTGATCTTTGCGAATCTCTAATTTTTTAGGAACAATTTTGTCAGGATAAATAAGTGACCCTAGGAAGGCTCCCATTCGAGCAACTTGCACCTTTTCGGTGGCCACCTGCAATCCCCATTGCCCTAACGTTTTTATTAATATAAGGTATGCATCTTGCAATAACTCTGAATTTTTATGGCAAATCAAAATGTCATCCATATAAATTATCACCTGTAATGATGGAAAATGTTCTCTAACTGACTTAAGTGCCAATTGTACATACAGTTGACACATGGTGGGGCTATTCGCCATCCCCTGAGGTAGGACCTTCCATTGGTATTTTTGATCTGGCTCTAAGTAATTAATGGCTGGGATCGTAAATGCAAATCTTTGCCTATCTTGAGGGCATAAAGGTATAGAGAAAAAGCAATTTTTAATGTCTAGGATTATAATTTCCCAATTTTTGGGTAAGGCAGAAAGTAATGGTAGCCCTTGCTGAACTGGTCCAAACAGATGCATTTGCGCATTAATTGCTCTAAGATCATGTAATAAGCGCCATTTGCCAGATTTTTTCTTAATTACGAAAATAGGTGTATTCCAGGGTGAGTTAGAAGGCTCTAAATGCCCCAAGTGTAGCTGTTCAGAAATTAGTTTTGTGGCTGCTTCTAATTTTTCAGAGGAGAGAGGCCATTGGGGAACCCATACAACTTCCTCTGTAAGCCATGGTATGGGCATGGAACCCTCAACAGCTGTCTCTAGAAAAAATCCAAACCTTGTCTCCCATTATTACCTTTTTGAGGGATAGGTTCAAGTTTACCCTGCTCTCCTTTTCCTAATCCCCTTCCTTCTTTATAGCATATTTTCTTAATCATTCGAACAGCTTGTGGCGAGCATGCATTAGTTAAGGTCAGTCCTAGTGCCTGTAAGATGTCTATCCCCCAGAGATTTACTGGGAGTGGTAAGACATAAGGAGTGAATCATCCCATTTGACCTTCAGGTGCTGTCCAGCTCAAAGAACGGGAACTAATAGTGGGACAGGACTGATAACCGAAACCTTGCAAAGAATGTGATGACTGAATAACTGGCCAAGTTTTCGGCCACCAGTGAGAAGAAATAATACTTTTGTCTGCTGCTGTGTCTAAAATCCCCTTAAATTGTTTCCCTTCTATAACTAACTCTAAAGAAGGCCTGGAATCTAAAGGCATTATTAAATAGGCCGAATCATTTCCAGTAGAACCAATCCCTCTGGTAGCTTGAGGGACACCAGAAGAGGGAAAACAGCCATGTAGGCTTGGCTGAATTACTAACTGAGCTATTCTATCTCCTTGTGAAATAGAAACGACACCCTGAGGACAGGAACAGAGAACTTGAAGTCCCCATTCATAATCTTGACCTACATCTCCAGGGTGAACAATAAGACCTTGTAGTGTAAGGGAAGCCCTTCCCAATATTAAGCCGACACTCCCAGATGGCAGAGGTCCTTTATAGTCAGTAGGAATAGGCTGCTCTCCCATTTGAGGGATCAGCATGAATTGGGTGGTGGTACGGAGGTCCAATCCAGCTGAGCCTTCTGTTGCCCTGCGGACTGTGGGGTCCACCTTTCGCCTGTCGTGGTCCCGTATGTTTTCGGGCCCTAAGACCTGAGGGCCCTGTACTGGTTTTTTGAAATGGTGTCATTATCTACTGCTTGAGGGAATCCTGGCTGCAGGAGCCTGCCTCGAATGTCCCTGATTGAACGACAAGCGCTAGTCCAATGATATCATTTTCCACACTTAGTGGACAATCCTGGTGCTCTCCTTTTAACAAGGGCTCTAGAGTCCTTTTTTAAGTGTCCCGGGTTGCCACGATTATAGCAGATTTTGAGCTCAGCCATGTCAGGGCATTTTTGCACTTGTAGAATGGCAGCTGCTAAACCTGCATTAGTGAGTGGCCCACCAAGTTCACGGCAAACCTTCGACCAGTCCTGCAGTCCCTTGCTTTTTCCAGGTGTAATAGCTGCCCTGCATTCCTGGGTAGCCTGTTCATATATCAACTGTTCAATTAAAGGCATAGCTGCTTTTGTATCTCAAAATATTCTCCCTGCTGCCTCTGTCATACTAGCCACAAAAATTGAGTATGACTCCTGGTAGACCTGAGTGATCTTGGTCAAATGCCCACTTGCCTCTCCCTTCTTAGAGAGAGCCTTACATGCCTTAACAGCGGCAGCTGAGATCTGGGCGTATGCTCCCCAATAATAATCTGTTTGGTTAGCAGCATGCTGTCCCTGACCTGTAAGCAATTCAAATGTCCATGTCCTTTGGTTTCCTTCCATGGTGGCATTGGCCCTTGCCTGCGTCTGACAGGAGTCCTGCCACAAAACTTTCCATTCAAGATACATCCCCATACTGGGGGCTGCAGCATTTACTACAGTCTGGCAATCACCAGGAGTCATAGTGTGAGTTGCAAGCCTTTCAACTTGTGCTACAGTGAAATTAGCTCTGACTCCATAACACGGACTGTTTCTGCAAGCTCCTTAATCTGTATATATTCTACTGGAGCGTGAACACGCCCTCCCTCAGCTCTTTCAAAAACTGGAAATGCCTGTTGTATCTTCCTCTGTTCCTCTTTTGGTATAAATGAGTCTGAATGATACCTCTGCACATAAGGCTCAGAATGGTGCCTCTGCACATAATTCGGAGGTGCACTAGAACCCTGAATTTGCATATCCGAAGACTGCACAATGATTTGACATTTGTCTCTAGCTGCTTTCATGTTATTCTGTAACTGATTAACTCGTCTTTCATCTGACTGGTATCTTTCTCCCTCACAACCTGTCGCTTTCTTCTCTAAGTCTGTTTCCTCATAGGAGCTAAGTTCCTTATCTGATTCTGAGCTACTGACAGCTAGCTGCTTAAACTCATCTAGTGGTGGGTAGAGGCTTCTTTCCTTATGTGCCTCTCCAGCTCGATCTCCCTTCTTCTCTCCCTTTCCATCCCTTTTTCTAATCTCTCCCCAGGTATTTTCCCTGACATTCTCTTTTCCTCGGTCTCAAGGCTCATGGAAAGGCCTAAATTCTTCAGTGCACTTTGTTTCCTCTCTATTTTTACTCTCTCTCCCTGATCTACCTCTGATAGACTTTCTTGAATTTCGTCCAGAACTTTCTGCCCTGCTTCTACCATTTGCTGACAATCCTCATCTGTTAAACATGATTTCACCAATTTCATAGCAGCATAATCCCTCCTTTAAGTTTGCCTTTCTGCTGTTCCCTAACTAGATCTCCTTTCAGTTTGTCCCAAGAGGCGACAGTTAATGACAATGAGCAAGCATACCATGGTGCAACACGGTCTATCTCTCTGACAAATCCCTCTTAGGTCTTAGTGGCGATTTTTAGGCCACACTGCTTCAGGACTGAGCGTAAGCCCACTACTATAGAATGGGAGATTCCCATACTGCCGCTGTCCAGGCCTGACCGGGCCTGAAATTGGTTGCTGTCCAGGCGCTGTCCAGGCCTGACTGCGACTAAGAACCAGTCAACTGTTCCAGTGGTGGAAACAAAACGAAACCAAAAGGAAAAGTGTAATCGCCATGCAAACAATCAAAAGGGCTTCTAACTCTGGAGAAATTTCAAGATTGTACGTACCTTGTAGAGCCTTTTGTCCCACAGTTCTGATTCTGCCCCGTGAATGAGGGATCTTCCTTGCGTCGGTGTGATGACAGTTCCCGGGTTTTGGCACCACTTATTGCGTCCAGCTCGACCAGCAAGAAAGATGCAACAAACCAGAATCTTCCTCAGCAAGAGCTTTATTGATTGCTTCTCAGGAAGATCCCGATCCGGGAAAATGGCACTGCTTTTATAACCAGCAGTGTGACGTTTCAGCACCTGATATGGCATGACAGCTCCTGATTCATTGCTTGCCCATCACCCCACTATTACACCCCGAGAATGGGAGTGACTAGGAGTGAATTCACTCTCGCACCTGCGTACAAGGCTTGTTTACTAGTTAGGCACTGTGGAGGCCCGCACCATCTTATAATGGTGATTGCTCACGGAACACATGGCTCTTCTCAGAGATTACTGGCGGCACGCACGTAATTGCTTGCAGCACGTACCGGCTCTCCACAATTCACCACGATATCTGCAGTCCCTTCTATGAATAGTCTGTTGTAACCTGGAGAATTCTGGTCATCCACTCTGATACCACTACTGTTGTAGCAACTTGAACTTCTCTTAAACCAGTCAGTCCCTTTCTATAGAGATGATTCATCCCTGAAGCATCTACATGGGAGAGAGAATGGGGAGCATAGAAATCAGAGAGAGGCAGAAGTAATCTAGACTTCAAGTTGAGAAAAGAAAAAGTGGTCCTGGGGAAAATACAGTGATTTCTGGGTAGAGAATATGGAGCATCCCAGTAAAGGTAGTTCTGAACTGGCTTGTTTATCTTGAAGGCAGACTTGGGCATTGTATAAAGCTCTCTTGTAAGATCTCATACACAAAATTTTGCTCAATGTCTGACTCAGAAGTAATATTTCAGCAGTATCTAGGATTCATGCTGGAAAAAACTGGAGAAAAGAAATCAGGATTTTTGTGGGCCAAGGTCCATGACATAAGGCTTCAGATATCTAAATTGGCAAAGCTCATGCAGCCAAGAGAAACCTTTACACAGACACCTAGAGTCTTGTGGCAATGAGCCAGGATCAAATTCACCATAACTATCCATATTTTAGCATTCCTTGTGCTATGATAATAAAGGACACAGCCTGAGTTCATATAAATCATTAGGGCTGCTTTTATTGGGTTCTAACTTCCTGGGGCCGGGCTCTAAAGCAGGACAAATCTTTCCTCTGATCAGTAGAAGATATAACATGACCTAGTCATGTCGGGCATGCATGCAGAGCTTAGAGAATGAGAACCCTGAAGGGGCATAGAACCTCAAGAGATCAAGAAATAAATTGACTTCTGTTTGGCATTTGCCTGTCAGAGAGAGAAGCACTTAAGGCAGGGTCATCTCTGCCTTTCATTGTTTCAGGACTCAACACTCTGCAACTTTGTTTCAATACCTTCTTTCTGTTAACCATTAGCTTGCCTTTAGCCTCCTAGACTCAGTGTTGCTGAGTGTGAAACAGAGTATACTCCTGACAGCCTCAGGAGCATGTAGATGTGTAAGTCACACACAAGTACCAATTCAAATGTGTTGTGTCTGGCCAGCGGCTCACATGTCTGGGTTCTAATCTGGAAAGGAATCTTGGAAAACTGGAAGAGAACAGGGAGCTAGGCAGAGAAGAGAAAGATGTAGCTAAGGCAAAATTCTGAACAAAGCTCAATTTTACTATTTCTGAAACTCATTTATGAAGCAGGGGTAGGGACCTGATTCCCGCCAAATCATCTTGGAGTAAAGTTACAGGTGAACACGTGATGGGTCCAGAAATGCTAGTTGGAAAGCAGCAGCAGTGGGAGTGGCAGGGTTATAGAGCTGCAAGCTCTGCTGAGATGCTCTCTAATACTGAAACCTGAGCAGATCAGCTGAAAATGAAAGGAAGCTTGTTCAGGTATAAGACTAAAAATAAGGGTTCTGGACATGGAGGAACAACACTTGGGAAATATCAATCTGATATATAAGGACAAACAGAAATAGACTAGCAACAACCAGTCCCAGAGAATAGAGGGAGATAGCTTACGAGGTTAGTCAAGCACCATTTGCTCTTTGGAATGCCTAACAGCTCATCCATCCAATTTTGCTTGTAACCATCTCCTTTCTAATCTACCAGCCAGATAAAATGCAAAGCCTGAGGGACCTTCTAACAGTCAGTCCTACAAGGGAGGTCACCATCAAATCTCCACCTCAGTGTTCAGGAAACACTGTAATAAAAGACAGAAACAGTGTAGGATCATAAAAACTATCTTGATTGTAACTACTAGAATTTAGTGCTAGCTACACACTTTTATTAAAAAAACTGACATCAATGAAATTTATATTTTAAAGTTGTTTCTACAACAGAACAAACGATCTACATTTGGGGTTGGTCTTCCTATTTCACATAATCAAATCAGGAAAAAAAATTCCTCACAGGTGCCCCAAATTCCCAGAGTTTTAGTGAATTCCTAATATTATCAGGGTTACAACCAAGACTAGCCTTCATAAGTATACCTCTTGTCAATAAGACATACAATCATATCTCCTTATATTATATTAATTTCCAAAGGAAAGCAATAGTTATGCCTAGCACAGTATCCTATATCCAATATACAACTGCAAATAAAGTATATGAATTTCCAGGGCAGAATCATGCTTAACAAGAGATAAAATTCCATATACAACTACAATCATATTTAATCTTTTAGAACAGATTACAATTTCTTAATTGTAACACCATATAAAATCAAATTCAAAGCATTGTTTACTTTCAAAGTACACTGACATGATTATACATTCTCATTCAAAATAAGAGGAAAAGAAACATAAACAGGAAATATTGGGAAAATCAAGATCAAATCTAGCTAGACAAACCCCAAATCCTAAATTTATGTACATTGTGGCTTAAAAAGCTCTTCCTATCTAGTTTCATGACTACAATAAATTTCTCTGTCTTGGGCTGGTTCCATTCTTTGTGTGTAGCTTTCTTTGAGAGATATCGCACAGCTGTGGACCTTCTTACATCCTGATTGCTATATCACAATATAGGCTTCCCTTTCATACCTTCACAAAAAGCCTCTCTAGACATCTATTCAGGGACTTCGCTGCAACCTGGATGCCCTCAGTGGCTTTCCATAACCACGTAGGAAGACTCCATGGCTCTTTTCCTTCTGTATCCTTCATTAATCTGATGAAAGAACTACATGGTGGATGTTGCCAAGTTCTTTTGCCTGCTTTAGATAGAACCTGCCTGCTTCCTTGAATATTTTTTCATAAATTTGATATGTTGTTTTTCTGCTATAAACAGATCAATCCTTGGGACATTTCTTTGCACAAGTTGCAGGATTAGCTTGGTGGATACTCACCTCGAGGAAACAATTCCCTTTATTACATTACTCCTTATATCTTTCAACACTAGCTATGGCTCCCACAAAAAAATTTTCTGGTGCTCTTTTTTTCTCCAAACTTAAATTCTAGCTCATCCCTTAAAGAATGAGTACAATCAGGAAAACAAAAGTCAAGAAGCATTAGCGATGTGGGAATAAAGTACAGCTGTTCTGCTGGTGGGTGCTTAAGTTGGTACATCCAGGATAAAATCAGTGTGGAATTTGCTAAAAATATCTAAAAATAGAACTAACTGGTGACTCACCTATATCACACTTGAGTGTAGAAAAGATAGCATGGTTATCTATTGATACTTGCTCAGTCATTTTTGTTGATTTTGTTTTCAAAAAAGGAGATGCAATCAGCTGTAACTAAATTTGCTAGAGAGTATATGGAATTTGAAAATACTATATAGTAAATGCGTTAAGTAGGCCTATAAAGAGAAATGCTACGTGTCTGTAATCACATTTGGTCTAGCTTCAACTATTAGATTTTATGTTTAACTTGGAGTATCTGTGGAGATAAGGAACTCCAAAGTGGCACATGGCATGGAAGAAAGGATGAAGCCTTTATGGAAGGAGGGAATGACAGAACACATGCAACATAGTAGGAGGAGGAAACATTAGAGATTACAAGTTTAGGTAAGCATGAGTATAGGATTATGTCTGTTATTCCCATACGGAATGCCACATTGTAGGAATTTTATTTAAAATATTACATTTAAGTGGCATTACTCTTGGTTACAGTCCAAAACTTGATACTACAACACTTTCTGAAGAAACCACATACTCGAGTAATAGAACATGAATAAATAAAGTTATAAACAATCTTGAAATTTAATTCTTAGGGCTTGCTGTTATATAGTGGCAGAATGTTCTGTTTATGCTACTAGCAGAAAAATTAATCAAGCATATTACACATCTGTGATCCCTGACAACAAGATTAGTGACTCATTTGAAATATACTGTGTACATATATATATCATCTAGGTTTAAAGTAATATATTCCTGTTGTCTATTTTTCTGTGTTTACTTCTAGATCATAGGAACTATTTTACTGTTACCTAGAACTGATTTTAGAACGAGGACAGAATACTTTGTCTTAATAATTTCATGCCTACCTAAACATAAATACACAATAT
Source organism: Mus musculus (assembly GCF_000001635.26). NCBI lineage: Eukaryota > Metazoa > Chordata > Mammalia > Rodentia > Muridae > Mus > Mus musculus. Next base: position 21,338,021 of record NC_000087.7, read on the forward strand.
TGTTTAAAAAATAATAATTATGAATATTTTCTACCTGCATTGGGTAGTGCCATAATAAGTTCATATTTCAAACTACTGATTAATAATATGAAACAAAAAATGTTAAATTTTAGGATAGATAGTTATAATACTTCAGAAAGTTGTCAACAAATTACACAGGGAAGGAGAAATAGAATACATCGTTTTCTCCACCTATGGTTATTGAGATTTTGGCCAGGTATAGTAGCCTGGGTTGGCATTTGAGTTCTCTTAGTGTCTGTATAACATCTGTTCAGGCTCTTCTGGCTTTCCTAGTCTCTGGTGAAAAGTCTGGTGTAATTCTGATAGGCCTGCCTTTATATGTTAGTTGACCATTCTCCCTTACTGCTTATAATGTTCTATCTTTTTTTAGTGAATGTGTTTTTCTGATTATTATGTGTTGGGAGGAATTTCTTTTCTGGTCAAGTCTATTTGGAGTTCTGTAGGCTTTTTTTTATGTTCATGGGCATCTCTTTCTTTAGGTTTGAAAAGTTTTCTTCTATAATTATTTTGAAGATATTTGCTGCCCCTTTAAGTTGAAAATCTTCATTCTCATCAACTCCTATTATCTGTAGGTTTGGTCTTCTCATTGTGTCCTGTATTTCCTGGATGTTTTGAGTTAGGATCCTTTTGCATTTTGCATTTTCTTTGATTGTTGTGCTGATGTTCTCTATGGGATCTTCTACACCTGACATTCTCTCTTCCATCACTTGTATTCTGTTGCTGATGCTTGCATCTATGGTTCCAGATATCTTTCCTAGGGTTTCTATCTCCAGCGTTGCCTCACTTTGGGTTTTCTTTATTGTGTCTACTTCCATTTTTAGGTCTAGTATGGTTTTGTTCATTTCCATCACCTGTTCGGATGTGTTTTCCTGTTTTTCTTTAAGGAATTCTACCTGTTTGGTTGTGTTTTCCTGTTTTTCTTTAAGGACTTGTAACACTTTAGCAGTGTTCTCCTGTATTTCTTTAAGTGAATTATTAAAGTCCTTCTTGATGTCTTCTAACCATCTTCATGAGATATGCTTTTAAATCCGGGTCTAGCTTTTCGGTTTTGTTGGGGTGCACATGACTAGGTGGAGTGGGAGTGCTGTGTTCTTGATTTCTGTTAGTACAATTCTTACATTTGCCTTTGGCCATCTGGTAATCTCTGGAGCTAGTTGTTATAGTTGTCTCTGGTTAGAGCTTGTTCCTCAGGTGATTCTGTTAGCCTCTATCAGCAGACCTGGTAGACTACATCTCTGCTCTGAGTTTCAGTTGTCAGAGGACTCTCTGCAGGCGAGCTCTCCTCTCACGGGAAAGGTGCACAGATATATGGCCTTAAGACCCCCCTCCTGGCCGAAGAAGAAGGCCCAAAACAGGACCTGTCCTGAAGCTGAGTTGCTTTGGCCTGTCCTAGAAGGTGTTAGCTTCTGTATTCTACACTCTCACACGTCCAGAATACACTCTGTGGAGTCCTGGAACCAAGATGTCTGCAGCTGATGCTCAGGCAAAGCACTCCTGCAATGGGCAGACCTCTTTCCTCTGGCTGGGAAAGTGGCCAGATGTCTGAAGCCTGTGCAGAATACTCTCGGCTGGGTCCCGGAACCAAGATATCTGCTGCCGATGCTCACTCAAAGCAGTCCCACACTGGTCAGACCCCTTTCCTCTGGCCTGGACATTTGCAAGTTGTCTGGGCCCGAAAAGTGGGCTTCCTTAGAAGCTCTGTGGCTCCCACCTCTCCCAGAAGCTTTTGGCTTCTCTATTCCGTACTCTCACCTGTGCAGAATACACCCGGTTGGGTCCTAGAACCAAGATGTCTGTTGCTGATGCTCAGGCAAAGCACTTCTGCACCAGGCGGACCCCCTTTACTCTGGTTCGGAAAGTGGCCGGATGTCTGGGGCCTTTGCAGAATACACTTGGCAGGGACCTGGACCAGTCTTGTGCTTCTTCAGAAAATTGACACAGTACTACCAGAAGATCCAGCAACACTTCTCCTGGGCAAATACTCAGAAGATGTTCCGATGTGTAATAAGGATTCATTCTCTATGATGTTCATACCAGCCTTATTTATTTATTTTGTTAATATTTTTTATTATTACGTATTTTCCTCAATTACATTTAGAATGTACATTTAGAAAGTCCCCCATACCGTACCCCCCACTTCCCTAACCACGCATTTCCATTTTTTGTCTCTGGCATTCCCCTGTACTGTGGCATATAAAGTTTGCATGTCCAACGGGCCTCTCTTTCCAGTGATGGCCTACTAGGCCATCTTTTGATACATATGCAGTCAAGAGCTCCGGGGTACTGGTTAGTTCATAATGTTATTGGACCTACAGCGTTGCAGATCTCTTTAGCTCCTTGGATACTTTCTCTAGCTCTTCCATTGAGAATCCTGTGCTCCATCCAATAGCTGACTTTGAGCATCTACTTAAGTATTTGCTATGCCCCAGCCTTGTCTCACAAGAGACAGCTATATCCGGGTCTTTTCAGCAAAATCTTGCTAGTTTATGCAACGGTTTCATCGTTTGGAGGCTAATTATGGGATGGATCTCTGGACATGGCAGTCTCTAGATGGTCCATCCGTTTGTCTCAGCTCCAAACTTTGTCTCTGTAACAGTCTGGCGGTTCCTCAGAAAATTGGACATGGTACTGCTAGAGGATCCCACAATACCTCTCCTGGGCATATATCCAGAAGATGTCCCAACCAGCAAGAAGGAAACCTGCTCCACTATGTTCATAACAGCCTTATTTATAATAGCCATAGCCTGGAAAGAACTCAGATGCCCCTCAACATTGGAATGGATACAAAAAATGTGGTACATTTACACAGTGGAGTACTACTTAGCTATTAAAAAATGAATTTATGAAATTCCTAGGCAAATGGATGGATGTGGAGGGCATCATCCTGAGTGAGGTAACACAATCACAAAAGAACTCAAATGATATTTACACACTGATAAGTGGATATTAGCCCGGAAACTTAGCATACCCGAGATATAAGATACAATTTGCAAAACACATGAAACTGAAGAATGAAGACCAAATTGTGGACACTTTGCCCCTTCTTAGAATTGGAAGCAGTCACCAGCATTATTTATAATAGCCATTTGCTCGAAAGAACTCAGATGTTGCTCAACAGAAGAATATATGATACAGAATGGATACAGAAATTCTGGTATATTTAAACAATGGAGTACTATTCAGCAGTTAAAAACAATGAACTTATGAATTTCTTAGGCAAAAGCATGTATCTGGAGGATATCATCCTGAGTATGGTAATCCAATCACAAAAGAACACATATGATATGTACTAACTTATAAGCCAATATTAGCCCCCAAACAGACTACTCAAGATACAATTTCCAAAACGCATGAAACTCGAGATGAAGGAAGACCAAAGTGTGGATACTTCATTGGTTCTTATAATGGGAACAAAATACCCATGGAAGGAGTTACAGAGACATTTTGGAGGTGAGAAAAAAGAAACGACCATCCAGAGACTGCTCCACCTGGTGATTCATCCCATAGACAACCACCAAACCCAGACAATATTGCATATGCCAGCAAAATTTTTTGACAGGACACTGGAATAGCTATCTCCTGTGAGGCTATGCCAGTTCCTGGCAAATACAGAATTGGATACTCACAGTCATCTATTGGATGGTACACAAGGCCCTTAATGTGGAATCTAGAGAAAGTACCCAAGGAGCTAAAGGGTCTGCAACTTTAAAGGAGGATCAACAATATGGACTAACCAGTAACCCCCTGAACTATGTATCTAGTTGCATATGTGGCAGAGGATGGCCTAGTCAGCCATCAAAGAGAGGAGAGTCACTTGGTCTTGTGAAGATTATATACCCAAGTACAGGGGAATGCCAGGGCCAGGAAGTAGGAGTGGGTGAGTTGGCAAGCAGGGTAGGGGAAGGTATAGGAAACGTTCAGGATAGCATTTGAAATGTAAATGAAGAAAAATATCTAATAAAAAATGAGTTAAAAATATTAGCAAAACCTTATATTAGCACGTTAACAGCACATCCTAAAGATCTCAAACACAAAGAAGAAATGACACCCAAAAGATGTGGTGGCAGGAAATAGTAAAACTCAGGGTGGAAAAAAAAAATAGAAAGAAAAATACAAATAAATTTTTGGAACAATTATTGGTTCTTTGACAAGATCACTAAGATAAACAAACTATTATTCAAGTTAACTAAAATAAAAAAGATAATATCCAAATTAGCAAAATCAGATATTAAATGGGGGGACATAACAACAGACACCTGATAGGTCAGAATGTTTCGCAAAGTGCTTCTTCCTCCTAGAAGCACACTTGCTCAACCATATTAATTGCTGCTGTATTCATAATTATCTGCAACTGGAAACAACCTACATGTCCATAAACTGAAGAATGTATAACATATATGTTATATTTATACAATGGAACATTACTCAGCTGTTATGAAATGGATGGAAACAGAAAAAAATAAAAAAAAAAACAAAACTAAAAACAAAAACATAACCTGAATAACGTATCCCAGTCCCAGGAAGATAAATATGCTATGTGTTGATTTATATGTTGATATTGACTGGGCTGGATAGTTTTTTGTCAACTTGTCACAAAGTAAAGTCCCCTGAGAGTAGGGAATCTCAATTGAGAAAATGTCTCCATAAGATTGGTCTGTGCAGGCAGGACTGCAGGGCAGTTTCTTAATTAATGATTGATGGGTAGGATTTCTGCCAATTGTTGATACTGCCATCCATGTGCTTGTGGTTCTGAGTTCTCTATGAGAAAGCATGAAACCATGGGGAACTAACCACTAAGCAGAATGCTGCAGACACTCTGGGCCCCTTTGTCTGCGTGGAACGGATCTCTAGTCACAGGTGGGCAAAGCGTTGGATGAAATGATAGATAGATACACAGAGAAGAGGTTGTGTAGAATCCGAATGTAATGTGTCAAATTGAGCATCAAACTTTTTATACAGAAGAGAATAGGAAAGTTGGGTGACACACAAGCAAGGTACAAAGAGGTTACTGGATTCTTACAGAAAACGGAGGAATACAAACTCAGAAGTTCTCACAGGAAACACCTGGGATAAAATTCACTGTTAACAACTGGGATCAAAAAGAGCTCCACCAAATATCCACATAATCTTAGAAGCCAGGGTCAAGGGCTTCGTGCCCTTGCTATAGTTCCTATTTTAGTCTATTGTATAGACCACCTTCCCCCTAGGCCATTGTAAATACGTGTATATGGGTGGAACTCAGCTATCTATAGTTCTAAGTATGTACTCTGCTTCCTCCTTAGGTCTCAAACTTCCTTCATCCTAGATGATGATAAATTCTTGTGTAGGGCAGTGACTTAGCTTTTATTCAAAGTGGTAGTATAATACCAGAGGCAATTCTGAATGCCACTGAATAGGCAACATTCTTACTGAATTCCAAGCCCATGGTCAGCTCAAGGACTTTGTAGGATATTGGAACACTGGCGAAAGCTTAGCTATATCAGAATTCAATCTTAAAAATAACTTATAATAAGATAACACTAAAAGAGAGCATGTGGATCCATACACCAGACTAACGCGGGAATAGGGGATGAGTATATGGGTTAATGAGAAGGCCAAAACTCCAGAAGGTGAGCTTCCGTGAAACTCTTTGCCTCATGAGTGCTTCCAGGCCTCTCGGCCTGTCAAGCTGACTCGACTGGTGTGCATGGCAGCAGTCTCTGTATTAGCTCCTGCCTCTAGGTACCTGGCCCATTTCAGTTCCTGTTTTGTCTGTCTTCAGATGATGAATAGCAATGAAGAAGTGTAAACCAAATAAGTCCTACCCTCCCCAACTTGTGCTTGGGTTATAGTTTTTGGTGACAGCAATACAAAGATTAACACATTCTACATTACATATGTGATGGCCTGTCTACAATCTGTAGATCCAGTGAAGTTAGGTATAGAGGAAGGACTTGGGTGCATACATTGATGCCCATGGTATGGGGATATAGAATGGATTTTATTAGTGGACAAAGGTGGACAAGAAAGAGAAGATCAGGTGGCATAGGGGAGGGAGATGGGGTTGAATAAGGAAATGCAGGAAGAGATATTTGAAAGAGAAGAATTTGGTGAATGATGCCCGAAAGGTGTAGGAACTGGAGAGGATGGGAGGTAGTGAAAGAACCGTGGGGAGTAAAATTTGGGGGGACTGTAAGCAGGGTCTATTAAATGAGAAATTAATATTATTTTTAATTTTACTAGAATATTAAGCATGGCAGAGGGGCTCCCAGGAATGTACATTTTACCTCCAAAATACTGGGCTTTCATGGATTCTTGGTAAGGTGAACCACTTAAAAGCTCTTACCACTCTTAAACACTTAAAAGCTGGTACCACTCTGTTACCACTCATGCTGTTGTAGAGTTTCTCTCTACTTGCTGCCCTCACATCACATCCCTCATAATCTATGGATTGTATGAAAATTTAAGGTGGGTTCCAGCCCCTCACTGGGCAATATCATTGCCACCCACAGTGTTAGTTAGATCTAACTTTCTCAAGGATTGCAGCTGATGCAGATTAATACTTCAACCACGATCTTGGAAAGAATTACTACGAAAAGCATGCCTTTTTTTTTCAAAATTCAGGCTGGTGTTCAGATGATTATTATTTCTTTGTACCTATTTCCTCCCTCTGATTCCTGATATGATATAAGAAAAACATGGTTAATGTACAGATGTGCACCCTGAGGATTCAAAGTAGAAAGGGATGATAGGTTTTTACATAAAAGTTTAGTTTTGTGATTCTTTTAAGATTTTTGAAGGATTAATTTTTGAGATAGATAAAAACTAATCCTTTATGTATAACAGCAAATTTCAGTCTACCAGTAAGAGAAACTGGCTGAAAAAAATACCTTACTTGCTTACAAGTTGTTAATCTATAACAAGTTTTTTAGTTAGAAATGTGTGTTGGTTCTTGGGGATAATATTGGATATTTATAAACATAATTTATAAATAGCTCATCATAAAAGTATAGTGAGAAGATGCTTTTCCTTATATATTCTCATAATTATTCACTAGAAGAAAATAGAAAGTAACCAGTATAAATTTTATACTAATTGAAAGATTGTGCAGAGATATATAAGCAGTGTGAGAAAAATAAAGTTGGTGCTTTGTTCTATCCACCAAATGTGAGTATATATGGAAAGTGGTTGAAGCTTTGCACTGTCCAACAAATGTGTGTGTGTGTGTGTGTGTGTGTGTGTGTGTGATTGTTTGTGCTTCTTAAAGCTTGCTTATTCTACCATTTATGTAAATGTGTCTTGCCTGCTTTATATGCCATCTAACCAACATCCCCTCCTTGAATCATTGAACACCCTATCACAGCTACTCTTGGAAAGGCAAACAGACAGCAAACACACAGAACCCTACTGGGCATAACTTGAACATGTATGAGACCACCCACCTCTTCCAGTGACACCCTTCCTCCAACAAGGAAACACCTAGTCCAACAAGGTTACTCATCCTAATACAGCCTATGGGCCGATGGGAACCAATTACATTAAAACTACCACACCTACCTAGCTACATGCATACATATATTCATGCATAAGAGATAAACAGATAAAGAGGGTGAGAGAAATAGAAAGAGAAATAGTGATTGGTAGATGATAGAGAAATAGTTGCATACATATCTATATAAATACATTCAATCATTACTTCATACATACATACATACATACATACATACATACATATATAGATGATGGATAGACAGATAATGATATGTGATATTAATCTAAACACTAAAGACATGGTGCCCTTTAACTCACACACACACACCCTGAGCATTGTTTACAATCCTCAATTAAGACATAAAGGTTGGACATTCGAACTACAAAGACATATAAAAACAAATCCACAAAACTCACAATGTTCATTTGGTGTGCATAGATTTGATTAATATCTAGGATTTTCTTTTTTGTGTATATTATGAGAGATTACACCCTAAAATCTTTCTCAAACTTGTCCATTATTTTAGTTACTACCGTGTACAACCTGATACTTATAATCCACTAGATAGTAACGTTACAGAAGGTATTTATTGTGCTGAAGATATTCAGTCATACCCCTCAGCTCCAAAATATATCTTTTAAAGACACATAGTAAGGAACGATCTTCCAAATGACCTGAAATGAAACTCTCACCTGGTGGAAAATAACACAGCACAGGAAGAAGTTTACACATAAAATTTATATTCATGTGAATATTGGTCAAAATGATTACAATTGTAAAGTTGAATTACATAGTGGTATGTCTTTGAAACAATAGGAAAAAATGATGTGCATACATTGTGTTTTCCAAAAAGAGTAGGAAATGTAAAACATTTAAGCAGTGGCATGTTGGTTTCTAATGCCAGGAGATGACTAACATAGCAACAGACTAATAATGTATCCTCTTCAAAAGTTAAATAAAAACAGCAACAACAAGAAGAGAACAACAATCACAAGGAACCATGTCATCCGTGGCATCTTTAGGAGGATGTGCAGCACTCTGAACATGGTTCCAAGGACTTTAGTAGATGTCTATTGCATTGTCAGCCTGACAGGTTTGTGTTCAACCATCCATGTCTGTATACTAAGGTTGGGAACAATCCATCGGGGATGAGTGACCTAAAGATGATGAGTTCTACTCCCCAATCTCCTTGCTGCTCTGGAGACTTCAAACCTGAGGGGAGGAATGTTATATTGATGAGTATGAGAATGCTCAAATCCTTTTTGTCTACATTGTGTAAATGTGGCATCTCTTTAAGTGAAGTGTAAGACCTGCTTGGACAGAAGGTACAACCAGAGGCCTGTTGAATAAAGATGCTACTATAGAGACCCCATGTAATGAGAAAGGTCTTTCTGAAGTACCCTTGGACAGAGGTGGAATTTAAGATCCAATTATTCAAAAATGGCATGTAGGCACTATTGTAGGCCTTATTGTCATACCGAGAACATCCCCAACACTAATCAGAGATGTATGGCTAGTGGTCAGAGGTGAGTGGGTAATGGACATTGGGAAGAAATGAGACCCTATGAGCCATGAAAAATAGATAGGACCCCAATGGTCAGAGGGGAAATACACGAGGGCATCTTTGTGAGAATTTGGAAATCTAAAACCCCTTTGTACAGGTAAACTAGTATGTTGGTTGGGTAGAGTTTAAATTTGCATGTTCTTTCCTTGACATGAGCTCAAAGACTCAGCCTACCTCATGCAGTGGAGCCCATTCCAGGTACTTCCTTACAGCTAGCAACTCCTCATCAGAGACTAGAGCATCTGTCCACTGTAGTAAATGTGGTGCCGGATCAGGAAGCAGTCTGAGCACTCACCAAAAACCTGGCTGACAATTCCACACTAGTTCTTCTTCTCAGGCATATGTTCTTCTCCTGGGTCTAGGTATGAATCGTGAGGAATACATCATTTTAGTTTCTGCATTGAGGAAATGAGCTTTTGTTCTGGGCTGTACTTCTTAATGTTCGGCTCAGGTAATTTAAGCTTGGGTGGTCTGGAGGTCCATTTGGGAGTTAAAATTAGAGGAGGGGGTGACTAAGTGTCTCCATCAGAGGAGAACATTGCAAGGTCATTATTGGTCAGAAAGGGACATCTGATGACCACTTGGGGAAAATGAGATCTGAGGCCCCTGGTAACTCAGATTCAGTAGATTGAAATCTTTTTGGTCAAAGCAGAAGGATCTGAGGCCCAATTAAATAGACTTAGTAAGTTTACTCCCACAGGGGCATATTTAGAATGTCTGAGAACCCTTTGGATATTGGTGGACGGTAGCTCTCTATTAGAACAGGGAGGGCTGGTATATCTTTTGGTGAAAAGTGGAATATTTCCGGTATAGTCTAAAAGCAAATTCAGTAAAAAGACAGTAATTGGAATACTTTGGGCAAGGAGAGACATATGCAGTATCCCTATGTGCAGGAGAAGAATTGTTTCTGCCCGTCTCAGGATTGGTGATAGATCTAAGATTCTCTAAAATAGGAGGATGGTGATAGGAGCTTCATAGGATTGTATAGAATAATTTTGTCCTGTTATTCCTATGTCTGAAGCACTATTGATCAGAAATTGAACACTGATTGATACCTTGAGAATTCTAGGATATTCCAGGTACTTACTCCTTCATCAGCTCCAAACATGAAATCACAATCAAGAATACACATCATCTGAATGTCAGTGGTAGGCATGACAACAATCTTAGAAGTCTTTTAAGAGGGTGTAATGTAGTATTTTCTGGTTTAGTGTCTTCCTTAAATATATGTCCATCCACACATTCCTCTGCATGGAGGCCAGGATGTCTCTGTCTAAGGTAACAAAACAAAGATAGTAAACTGATTTACCCTTACCTTGATACTCTTCTGTTTGGGATTTCAGTCCAGAGTGTTCAGAAATCTCTTAGGTCAGAATAGTGCTTCCCAGACCACGGAAATTAGAAGTTATACGTAGGACATACACTGGGAAGATGGAGAATCTGGGGGATTTCCTCAAACACACTGTGCTCCACAGAGGTTGGAGCACTCTCTGTTGTGAATGTCTAAATATTCCTAAAGTAAGATAGGGGAGGAGCTTGGGCAGTTTTGCACAGAAGTAGGATGGTTGTGCCCTTCATCAAAGAGGTAATGTGGCAAACTTCATGAGAATAAGGAAGTTGAAGCATTCTGGTCATAAGCAGCATTTCTGTGACACTTTGCAAGTGTGAAATTCTAAACCTACTTGTAAGAAGTGTAAAATCTCTGGCTATTTTCAATAAATAAGAAATACCATTTCACATTGGTGAAAATGCAAATACCTTCTGGAGAAGAGGGAGTCCCAGTATTGCTTGATCTGCTTGCAAATCTTTTTTGTAGAATTTAGGATATCCACATATTTTATGTAGTGTGTGGAAAGCAGGCAGCAATTGTTTCAGTATTCCAACAGGTTGGATGGTTATCTTTGGTCTATGAAACTTTTAGTCAGATGACATAAGAGCAAGGCCACTTTTCTTGAATGAAGGAATGTCTCCGAATATTTGTAACAGGAAGAAGTTTGGAAGTAATCATAGACAGTTGTAATATAGCAGGCACACATAGTCAATAAAACAAGATCTATTTACACTTTACAAGAGAGGGTAGGTATGTGTCCACCACTGAAAAAAAAAGGAAATATTTCAGTCCAATATGGGCATTCGAGAAGGCTTTGTTGCCCAATAGACACAGGGAGAAGAGGAAATATTTATGACTAGATGTGGTGTGTCTGAGGCTCCCATAGGGAGAGGGAGAGGCACTGAAGCCCTGGTATGACTGGATGACATTTATAGACCTCTTCGACAGAGGATGTGAATTTGAGAACCACTGGAACAAAAAGAGTCATTCTGGTGCCCCTTTCAAATGAGGAGTTCGATGTGAGACACAGTTAAATGGAAATTTTTGCCCTCCATCAGATAGAGAATAGTTTGGAATTCTTTCTGATCAGAGAGGGTAATTATTGAAGACCTTTTGGACTGGAAGTGAAGTTTGGGGCCTGGGGCAGGTAGAGATGATCTCAGGCCTGTCAGGCTTACAAGACAGATATTGGACCCTCATGTATACAGAGGGTACATTTGATATATAATGGACACAAATTAGTGGTCTAAGTATTGATGTAGAAGATTAAAGCAGAATTAGAGTCTGCTTAATGTCCCCAACCTCTTTAGGGTTAAGGAAGTGACCTAGCCTACCTTAAGCAGGAGAGGTAGGACTGCTTCACAACTTAGAAGATTCCCATCTTCACATACACCTTGGTAAGCCTGGCAGCAATACAAGTATTATGCACCAGGCATGACTGTAAGTCTCTAAGCACTCTTGAAGCTTATCATCAGTTATATGGGTGTTTTCATGAAGGATGGTACGAAGGATAGATGACCTAAGTTTCAGGCTCTGTTAATGCAGGGCAGAATTAAGTGAAGTATAATTTCCTAGAGACCATCGTTGGAGGGAAATGATCTAAAGCTCATGATTGGAGTGTTATATTTGAGGCTCATATGTATGTAAGGATGCTCTTAGGATACCTGGATTTTGGTACCCTTGGGAAAAATGAAAATTCTGAGATTCCAATAGTAAACTCCAGTCATAATTATAACTGACCTTGGGCAGAAATGGAAGGTTTTGGGTATTGTTGGTAACAGCAGTAGGTCATGAAGGCCACCTATCCCAAGTGAAATTCTGATGACCCTTCATCCAAAGGTGATGGTATGAGATACCTTGAAAACAGGTTGAGTAGCATGTGTTCATACCTACAACTTCTATGACCTTCCGGACCCATTTTGCTTAAAAAGAAAGAACCTGGGGCTGGAGAGATGATTCAGTGGTTAAGAACACTGACGGCTCTCCCAGGGCTCCTGAGTTCACAAACATCTGTAATGGTATCCAGTGCCGTCTTCTAATGTGCAGGCACACATGCATAGAGAACACTGTATATATAATAAATAACTAAATACTTAAAAAAGAAAGGAACAAAGGAATGAAGGAAGGATGGAAGGAAGGAAGGAAAGAAGGAAAGAAGAGAAAGAAATTTAGGAGGGAAGAAAGAAGGAAGGAAGAAAGAAAGAATGAAAGAAAGAAAGAAAGAGAGAAAGAAAGAAAGAGAAAGAAAGGAGAGAAAGAATGAAGGAGGGAGAGAGAGAGAGAGATAGAAAGAAAGAGACAGAAAGCAAGAGAGAGAGAAAAAAGAAAGAAAGAAGGAAGGAAAGAGAAAGAAAGAAAGAAAGAAAGAAAGAAAGAAAGAAAGAAAGAAAGAAAGAAAGAAAGAAAGAAAGAAAGAAAGGAAGGAAGGAAGGAAGGAAGGAAGGAAGGAAGGAGGGAGGGAAGAAAGTAAGAAAGAAAGAAAGTAAGAAAGAGAGAGAGAACGAAAGAAAAAGAAAGGAAGGAAGGAAGGGAGAAAGAGAAAGAAAGAGAGAGAGAGAGAGAGAGAGAGAGAGAGAGAGAGAGAGAGAGAGAGAGAGAGAGAGAGAGAGAGAGAGAGAGAGAGAGAGAGAGAGAGAGAGAAAGTAAGTTAGTTAGTTTCAGGCCATGATTAACCAAGTAGCAGGATCAAGTCACCACATTGTGCAAAAGGGAAAAATCTAGTTTATCTTGGGTAGAGGGAGAACAGAATGGTAGTGCATAGTTTGCTTCCATCTAGTCTCCCCACCTTCCATTATCCATATATTGTATATACTGTTGGGAAGAATACAAGGAACAATCAGCACACTCTTCCAACAGGGAGAGTGGCTGTCTGACCTGAGGTTGTATTTGTCTGTACCTATCTATAAGTGAGAGACAGGAACACACCATTTCTGACACCTAACTCTAGGAAGATCACATGCATATTAGTTTTCTTTCTATGTTCTGCCCTCTGCCCTACACTCAGAAACATGTGAGAGCCCACTGTGAAGTTGCAATTGTGTTTGCCTTGCAATCTTTCTAATAGAGAGTGGCACTGAGGTAATATGAGTTTAAGTCAAGTTTAAGGTGCCCTTGGAAAGAATACTCTTGGGCATCCCAAGAGGCTATATCTGAAACTCCTATGACTACAGGTATAATAAATGAAACCCTCTTGGCCATAGGATCCAAACCTGAGGTCTCTGTCATCATTGCTCCATGACACATACACCCTTGGCAAGCAATTAGATGTCTATGTTCCTTGAGGTTGAAGGAGGTAATTATAGCCCCCTTTTGTACTACAATGAACTGCATGTGAGTGGACATCATTCTACCTTTTTCAGTGGGAATGGCATAAAGCTTACTTAGTCTGGGGCATCTTTTTTTAATTAGATATTTTCTTTAATTACATTTCAAATATTATCTACTTTCCTAGATTGCCTTCTGAAAATCTCCTATGCCTTCTCCCTCCCCCCGCTCCCCAACCTACCTACTCCTGCTTCCTGGCCCTGGCATTTGCCTATAATGGGGAATAGAGCCTTCACAGGACCAAGGCCCTCTCTTCCCATTGATGACCTCCTAGGTCATCCTATGCTACACTTGTGGTTAGAGCCACAAGTTCCACCATGTGTTTTCTTTGATTGGTGGCATAGTTCCAAGGAGCTCTGGGGGAGGGGTACTAGTTAGTTCATATTGATGTTCCTTCTATGGGGCTTCAGTCCCTTTCATGTCCCTGGGTATTTCTATGGCTTTCTCATTGAGGACCTTATGCTCTGTCCAATGGATGACTGTGAGCATCCACTTTTGTATTTGGCAGGCAGTGGTTTGGGACATCTTTTGTCACAAGAGATATGACTGAGTCCTACTTTCAACGAAACTGAAAGTTTGAGGGTATTTCTACTAAATGAGTACTTTAGACAATCTTGGGCAAACAGAGAAGGTCTGCAGGAGGCTTAGTCATAGGAGGAATGTCTGACATTCTCTTCAGTGAAAAACAAAACAAAACAAAGAACTGAGGTAACTTGGGAAGAGAGGAAGTACTGGGCACTTGGGAGTAAGAAAAATAATGAGACCTGGTTGGTACAATGGTATGCATTAGAAAAACCTTGGAGAGGGGGTAAGTGCCATGCAACATCCTGTTATGTATGAATGTCCCTTTTAACTTGATCAGTAAAGGAAGTCCCTCCACTGCTCTTCAGCTTCCAAATCTTCCTTAGTTGGAAAAAGTTTCACATCCTGTGTTTAGTCTGAGGGAGTTCAGAGAACATTCCAAGCCTTTTCAAACAGCCTGGATGTCTGTTCCTGGCTAGGTTGCCGCCTTCAGTTTGTCTTAATATGTACATATATAGGCAACAACAATTCAATTGGATTGCAAAGCATAACATAGGATCCAGTCAATAATTCTCTCTCTCTATATATATGAATGACCTGGGACCACAAACCAGAGAAAAACAATATATTTCCCCTGCCATCCTTATAAAAGGGAAAGGCTTGAATCTTACTTAATTAGAGAATATACATTTGATATAGTTCAAAGTCATAAGTGAATGCTTGATGATACAAGGCATCATGCACTACTATTCAAAAGAGCATATCTAATAGCATTTTAGGAATAAAGAATATTGGGACCTTCCTTTGGTCAAACACAGTGGTTAATGCCCCCTTCCCTTGCAGAAATGGACAAGATCCAAGGCCATATTTTGGGGGAAGGAAAAGACTGAACCTCACTCAGCCTCACCCAGGTTAGTTCTCTTGGCTACTTCAAAAAACAAGGAGTGTGAGAGGAATCCTGGGAACATAGGAGTTATGAGAACCTCTTTTCAGAATGGTAAGTTCCAAGACCACCTTCAACAGAGAAAAAATCGTGAATGTCTTAGTTCCTAAAGTAGAGGTCCCCAGTCATATTTTGCAGGTCAGAAATATCCAGTTCACCCATGGTCAACAGGGTAAGTTTCTAGGCTTCACTGGGTACTGGAGGAATGTTCAGACTCTGCCTCACTAGCTTCCAAGTATTTCCCCCATATGCATACCCTGTGTAACATCTTTGAGAGTCCAGTCAGTTGTCACAACAATCTCCCAGCATAAGTAGTTATGCAAGCATTGATGTTTCCTCGAGGCTGTGTTCAGCTGCACACATCTGTGAATAAGAGATAGGAATGGTGCATTTTGATGACCATTTTTGAAGCACAGGATATGAGAGCCAATTTCAGATTTCTATTTTCTGTCCTATGATCTAAAAGGATAGAAAATGTGAGGTGTCATTGGTCGTGTATGTATTGTATGGATATGTTTAAAGCAAACTTAGTTAATAGGGGTATTTGTGAGGCACAGCCAGAAGAGAATCTCTGGTGGTTCAATAATTGCACAGATGGACCTGAAGTGTCCTAGTACAGAGAGTAGATGTATGAAACGCCCCTTTGACACAGGAGCTAGTTCTGAGAGCCCTTTCAATAGTCTTTGATTTCCCAGGACCCCCTTTGTAGAAACTGAAGTTCTAAAATCCACTTGGTGAATTGAAGTAGACAATAGGCCCAGATTCCTACTGGGAAGACAGGGAATGTTAGATTCTCTTTTATGTAGAATGAGTGGTATAAGTCTCTTATGGTCTGACATCCCTTTAAGGAAAAATGATTCAAAGCTACTTGGTAGGATTAGGAATATTCCTTATAAGGCATAATACATGTTTTAGGCGACATTTGACCAATAGGGTCTAAGGCAATGTTAGCCCTAGGAGAGTTCTGACATTCTATTCAGGGTAGTGAGAAAAAAATGAGTTACCATGGGGAAATGTGGGCCCCATGTAAAAGAGGAAATCTCGAAGGCCCTACTGAAAGAGGAGGGCAGACTCCTCTTGAGGCAGAATGTGAAACTGCCATATACACCTCTGTCAAAAGTAATGGTCTCTGGTACATTATAGAGTGGAGAATGTTTCCAGGCATGATCATAAGTTTCCAATTCTTATTCAGAGTTTGTATTTTCATAGTTTGTGTTCATTCAGAAGAGACATGGCAGCAACATATTTTTTTTCTTCCAAAGGCTTTCAATGACTGTTGCTGGCTAGTATACTTCTTCGACTTTGTTCATCTATCCAGGTCTAGGCAGAATTAATGAAGTTATTACATTTCTATTGACTTGCCTAAAGGCAGATGGCACAGGTACTTTGCTCTGATTTGTAACTTGGACTATGGGACCTCAAACCAGACTGGACTAGGGTACATTGTTTACAAAAGGAGTCACTTTTGGAAATATGGCTGACCAGCTAGGTATAAAACTACTTTGAAGTATACATTCACATATATACTTCATATATTTGAATGACATTTTTGAGAAAGAGAACGTGTTGGGTGGATAAGGAAGAGAAGGAAGGTCACAGAATCCCTCAGACAAAAGTTTACCTTGGGAATTGGAAGATGTCAAAAATAACTTATCAAGTGCAAATGTCCTCATAGTCCAGAATACCCATGTGTTCTGAGACTTTGAGTTTTGCTTGCCAACAATCAGAGCAGTTTTCTTTCAAATTGTTTGGTAAACTCTAGCTCTATGTTCTCCATAAGCTGTACAGCAGCATCCCAGGCATAGGCACCAAAATGGAATTGATCCATTTCAAGTGACAGGCTTAAAATTAAAAATTAGATTAGGGTTCATATAATTACTGTCATGTCCCAGGACATCATTTCAGAGTGTTTGGCATCCCTTCTTTTATTTGAGCATGCCTGGCCATCCAGGTCTGAAGGGAAACTTTAGGACCTCCTAGAGGAATAGACCTCATGGTTCTATGGATAAAAGTGGATTTTCTGAGGTAAGCATAGTCAAGAGAAGTTGATTTAAAGTTTCCTTGAGGAAAAAAAATAAAAAAGAACATTGGCTTGAGTTTTTCATGTCAGTGGCTTTTCTGTAGGCTCCATAAGCAGCAGAATTTGTATTAATCCCCGGTCAAATTTAAGGGTGAGTCTATATTTCCCTAATTCAAAGATAAAATCAAAGATTCTTCCTTGTCAGAGTATCTATGTCAAAGATTCTTCATTGAAACCTTTTTGAATCTAGAGTTTACCTTGAACTGAAGGAAAAGTCTCAGAAACATTAGGAAAAACATCTAAGGTTCAGTCCATAATATCAGCAAGCTCTGTGGGATTCCTCAACCTAAATGTATGTCCAAGCCTGCTTTGGACAAACTGGTATGATCTGAGGCTCCCTTTGCTTCAGTGGGAATATGTGATGCCTCCTTAAGTAAAGGTAGAAGGAGTGAGTAGCCCTGGGGAGAAAGGAGTTGCTGATATCCTTGTAACAGGAGAGATGATCAGAGTATAAAATTCCCCATAATATTTTGAGCAAAAATTAAATTGCTTACCTTAGCTCATGAGGTCCTAGCATTGCCACAACTTCTGACAGTTCTTCACAGCCTGGGGTATCCATATCCTTAGCTGAATTAGCAAGGCACCAAATATAGATACCATGATTCATGAAAAGCTTCGGATAGTATCCTCAGCATGATTGCCTCCTAAGAATTATGTTCAACCAACCAGAACTGAGTTATAATGATGATTTCACACAATGTCATGTGACTATACTCAAGAAAGTGGCATAAGGTTCCAGGATTGGCCTCCTCCTCTTGATTTCTGTGAACTTTGAGCAGAGGGAGCAATTCTCCTTGGTCAGAGGTAAAATATCCCATGGGTTCCTGAACAGAAGGGATTTTTATGATTGCCCATTGCATCAAAGGTGTACATTTTATGACCTTGATCATCACAGGAAGGAAAATACTATAGGTTTGGAAAGTAGAAAGTCCCTCAACCCTGTTGGACAGTAGGGGAGTTGCCCTGTTCACCTTCTGTAGAGGAGTTTGTTCCAGGCACTCCAGGCCTCCACATCTTCAGAGAACTCTAAAAAATTCTTATCTCTTAGGACTCCATGAAGATTTGACAGCAATCTGAGGTTTCTTCTGACAAGTTGGCTCAAAGTCCCTGGATTTGTTGTCTATTAAACTTACAACAAAGCACACAGGTGTGGGTGTAGTGTACAGTTACCTTTCTGATGACCAGCTTAAAGAGAGCCTTGAATCCAGGCTGAGGTTTTTATACATTGGCCATGGGACTTGACTCTGGAGTTCTGTGAGGTTTGTTTTGTTTGTTTGTTTGTTTTTGGTGGTCAAAAGTGTATTCCCTAAACAATAAGGTCTGAGGGAGAAGCTCTTAGTTGAGTGGTAGACCTGATTCCACCATGAACAAAGACTGAAACTCTTGTGTATTCTTGGTACCAAGGATTCAGCCTGAAGCACACTAGAGCTGAGCCTGAATATTTGAGATAAACTTCTCACTCACAAGGTCAGTTCTATACCTTGCTTCATCAGAGAGGCATGTCTCAGACCCTTCCAGTGCAGAAGGAGGAAGAATAAAGAGTTTTACTCAAGGTCAGCTGACCCCTTTGGCACACACATAATGTCAGGGGATACTATGATTAGAGGAAGCAAGGTTTAGGTGCTCTTCAAAAGATAAACCAACTGGGTGTCAGCCCCCTTGAAGTTATGGGATACTTTACATCTGAGGGGGCCTGACGTGATGGAGTTGATATTTATGCTGGAGGTATAAATTATCCTGGGTCTAGAAGGGTACATCTGAGTCCCCATTGTAACTTCATCAATGCTATTGCATGCTGATAGTAAAAGAGTCAACTTTGTGGCTTTCTTAAAATGTTGTTGGTGTCTGTTGATAAGTCCTTTGCTTATCATGTCATATGTATCAGGGCATCTTCAGTTATTGAGGACCTATGTGACACCTTTGTTCTGAAGTGGTAATTCTGAGGGAAATTAACGAAATTCTGAGGTTTCTGGTTCTCATATGATAATGCTGCCTTCAATACTGGGGAGTTTCTAACATATTTGATTTCGGGGGTTACATCTGAATCCCCCTTGAGTTATTGGTGTAATTTGTGAGTCACATAGGTTCTATTTCATGTATGTGGGTATACTGTCATTGTCTTCAGACACACCAAAAGGAGGCATCAGGTCCCATGACAGATGGTTGTGGTACACAAGTGATTGCTGAGAATTGAACTCAGGACCTGTGGAAGAGAAGTCAGTGCTTTTAACTGCTGAGCCATCTCTCCAGCCCCAGCACATTGGTTCTAGACAGGTAAGATGAAGGTCACTTAGGCTATTGGGGATGATCTGAGGATCCCTGGTTCAGAATGGGCATATCAGAAGTTCCCTTGGTCCATACAGTAGTTTAGAAGATCTGTGGTTCTTAAGCTGTAGGTCTGAACCTTACCAGAGAAGAATGCCTGGAGTGTTTTTGAATTCCTAATTTAGACAAAGTGTACCTGATGACACCTTGAGCCACTGAGAGTGATTTAAGCTCCACTTCAAGCATGGGGGGACAGTGTGAGTCTTCTTGGTGCTGAAGGGATAATTCTGAGGTTTGTGTGTCAGAAACAGGACTTGGAGGACCCATTGACAGAGTGATAATGTTGATGTATCCACAAACAATCTATAAAGGATGCCATCCTTTAGAGGCAGAAAGGTTCACACCATGTTGGGGAAAGTAGAAATGCCAAAGACTATTGTATCTGTACAAGATCAAGGGTCGATGTGGAGAGGAGAGAAGGCCTGAATATTTCATGATTGAGACTTCCTGGGAAGCTAGAACACACAAATCATGCAGGCCATGCAACAGCTTAATCAATCTCCAGTGTGCTAGGAGACATTTCCCAGCTAGTTCTCCTGATAAATCTGCTGCCTACTTCTAAAAATGGCAAGGCTTTCTCATTTTTGCTGGTCAGCTTAATGTCTATGTCCTGGGTTCATTAACGTGCTGGCTACTCTTAAGCTCTGAGACTTCAGGAACCCGGGTCCTGATCCTTGGACAGGGGTAATTACGTCAGAGGATCAGAATAAGAAGCACTTGGTGCACCTTAGATCAAGGGAGTGGATTTTTCATGGACTAGATCAGATCTAGTAGGTAGGTCTAGGTCCTCAATGTTCAGGAGAATCACATAATACTCTCCATGAGGTGAAAATTATATAGCACATTCTTCTGGATACAATTGTGAGCTAATCTTAATCAGAAAGGGGATTCTTGTCCTGCTTTTAGTCACAGGGGCATAGATGAGGCTTCAATGTGCATCTGAGGCAGCTAGGAGTGGAAATTGTAAGTTTGATAGACAGTTGATTAAAAGAAAAAGTTCTAAATTCATGTTGTTCATAAGGGGCATAGAAAGGGAAAATATGAGGGCAGCTTCTGTATCAAAAAAGAACTGAAAATGCCAGAGTAAGAGAGAGTAGGGCCCAGGCCACCCTCTTGAAATGGACTGCCTTACAGGTTCCGTTTGGCAGGCTGGGGAGCTCTGGTGTGTCCCTGGGCAGAAGGAGGAAGTCAGAAGCAAGGAGTAAGTCGTAAGCCTCCTAGAGCATTTTCGATATCTCTTTTGTCATAAAAAGCACCGGTGAGGCCCAGTTTCTTAGATGGAGCATTTGAGGGGCCACCTATTTCAGCCTGAAGCATTCTGAGCCTTTCTGAAACAGGGATCACAAAGCCAGTGTCCCTTTGGTGAGAACTGGAAAGTCTGAGTCCACATTGGTCTGATTGAGAAGGTCCGACACCTCCTTTAGGGAAGAGGAAAGAACTACAACTCCCCTTTTGCAGTGCGATCCTGTTGAGATTGATTTTCTTTTTTTTTTTTTTTTTTTTTTTTTTTTTTTTTTTTTTTTTTTTAAATTTTTTTTTTCTTTCCATTTTTTATTAGGTATTTAGCTCATTTACATTTCCAATGCTATACCAAAAGTCCCCCATACCCACCCACCCCCACTCCCCTACCCGCCCACTCCCCCTTTTTGGCCCTGGCGTTCCCCTGTTCTGGGGCATATAAAGTTTGTGTGTCCAATGGGCCTCTCTTTCCAGTGATGGCCGACTAGGCCATCTTTTGATACATATGCAGCTAGAGTCAAGAGCTCCGGGGTACTGGTTAGTTCATAATGTTGATCCACCTATAGGGTTGCAGATCCCTTTAGCTCCTTGGGTACTTTCTCTAGCTCCTCCGTTGGGAGCCCTGTGATCCATCCATTAGCTGACTGTGGGCATCCACTTCTGTGTTTGCTAGGCCCCGGCATAGTCTCACAAGAGACAGCTACATCTGGGTCCTTTCGATAAAATCTTGCTAGTGTATGCAATGGTGTCAGCGTTTGGATGCTGATTATGGGGTGGATCCCTGGATAAGGCAGTCTCTACATGGTCCACCCTTTAATCTCAGCTCCAAACTTTGTCTCTGTAACTCCTTCCAAGGGTGTTTTGTTCCCACTTCTAAGGAGGGGCATAGTGTCCACACTTCAGTCTTCATTTTTCTTGAGTTTCATGTGTTTAGGAAATTGTATCTTATATCTTGGGTATCCTAGGTTTTGGGCTAATATCCACTTATCAGTGAGTACATATTGTGTGAGTTCCTTTGTGAATGTGTTACCTCACTCAGGATGATGCCCTCCAGGTCCATCCATTTGGCTAGGAATTTCATAAATTCATTCTTTTTAATAGCTGAGTAGTACTTCATTGTGTAGATGTACCATATTTTCTGTATCCATTCCTCTGTTGAGGGGCATCTGGGTTCTTTCCAGCTTCTGGCTATTATAAATAATGCTGCTATGAACATAGTGGAGCATGTGTCCTTCTTACCAGTTGGGGCATCTTCTGGATATATGCCCAGGAGAGGTATTGCTGGATCCTCCGGTAGTACTATGTCCAATTTTCTGAGGAACCGCCAGACGGATTTCCAGAGTGGTTGTACAAGCCTGCAATCCCACCAACAATGGAGGAGTGTTCCTCTTTCTCCACATCCTCGCCAGCATCTGCTGTCACCTGAATTTTTGATCTTAGACATTCTGACTGGTGTGAGGTGGAATCTTAGGGTTGTTTTGATTTGCATTTCCCTGATGATTAAGGATGTTGAACATTTTTTCAGGTGCTTCTCTGCCATTCGGTATTCCTCAGGTGAGAATTCTTTGTTCAGTTCTGAGCCCCATTTTTTAATGGGGTTGTTTGATTTTCTGAAGTCCACCTTCTTGAGTTCTTTATATATGTTGGATATTAGTCCCCTATCTGATTTAGGATAGGTAAAGATCCTTTCCCAATCTGTTGGTGGTCTCTTTGTCTTATTGACGGTGTCTTTTGCCTTGCAGAAACTTTGGAGTTTCATTAGGTCCCATTTGTCAATTCTCGATCTTACAGCACAAGCCATTGCTGTTCTGTTCAGGAATTTTTCCCCTGTGCCCATATCTTCAAGGCTTTTCCCCACTTTCTCCTCTATAAGTTTCAGTGTCTCTGGTTTTATGTGAAGTTCTTTGATCCATTTAGATTTGACCTTAGTACAAGGAGATAAGTATGGATCGATTCGCATTCTTCTACATGATAACAACCAGTTGTGCCAGCACCATTTGTTGAAAATGCTGTCTTTCTTCCACTGGATGGTTTTAGCTCCCTTGTCGAAGATCAAGTGACCATAGGTGTGTGGGTTCATTTCTGGGTCTTCAATTCTATTCCATTGGTCTACTTGTCTGTCTCTATACCAGTACCATGCAGTTTTTACCACAATTGCTCTGTAGTAAAGCTTTAGGTCCGGCATGGTGATTCCACCAGAGGTTCTTTTATCCTTGAGAAGAGTTTTTGCTATCCTAGGTTTTTTGTTATTCCAGATGAATTTGCAAATTGCTCCTTCTAATTCATTGAAGAATTGAGTTGGAATTTTGATGGGGATTGCATTGAATCTGTAGATTGCTTTTGGCAAGATAGCCATTTTTACAATATTGATCCTGCCAATCCATGAGCATGGGAGATCTTTCCATCTTCTGAGATCTTCTTTAATTTCTTTCTTCAGAGACTTGAAGTTTTTATCATACAGATCTTTCACTTCCTTAGTTAGAGTCACGCCGAGATATTTTATATTATTTGTGACTATTGAGAAGGGTGTTGTTTCTCTAATTTCTTTCTCAGCCTGTTTATTCTTTGTTTAGAGAAAGGCCATTGACTTGTTTGAGTTAATTTTATATCCAGCTACTTCACCGAAGCTGTTTATCAGGTTTAGGAGTTCCTAAATGTGCCTTCATGTGCCTCCATGAAGAAACGGGAGAGAGCACATACTAGCAGCTTGACAACACATCTAAAAGCTCTAGAAAAAAAGGAAGCAAATTCACCCAAGAGGAGTAGACGGCAGGAAATAATCAAACTCAGGGGTGAAATCAACCAAGTGGAAACAAGAAGAACTATTCAAAGAATTAACCAAACGAGGAGTTGGTTCTTTGAGAAAATCAACAAGATAGATAAACCCTTAGCTAGACTCACTAGAGGGCACAGAGACAAAATCCTAATTAACAAAATCAGAACTGAAAAGGGAGACATAACAACAGATCCTGAAGAAATCCAAAACACCATCAGATCCTTCTACGAAAGGCTATACTCAACAAAACTGGAAAACCTGGACGAAATGGACAAATTTCTGGACAGATACCAGGTACCAAAGTTGAATCAGGATCAAGTTGACCTTCTAAACAGTCCCATATCCCCTAAAGAAATAGAAGCAGTTATAAATAGTCTCCCAGCCAAAAAAAGCCCAGGACCAGACGGGTTTAGTGCAGAGTTCTATCAGACCTTCAAAGACGATCTAATTCCAGTTCTGCACAAACTTTTTCACAAGATAGAAGTAGAAAGTACTCTACCCAACTCATTTTATGAAGCCACTATTACTCTGATACCTAAACCACAGAAAGATCCAACAAAGATAGAGAACTTCAGACCAATTTCTCTTATGAATATCGATGCAAAAATCCTCAATAAAATTCTCGCTAACCGAATCCAAGATCACATTAAAGCAATCATCCATCCTGACCAAGTAGGTTTTATTCCAGGAATGCAGGGATGGTTTAATATACGAAAATCCATCAATGTAATCCACTATATAAACAAACTCAAAGACAAAAACCACATGATCATCTCGTTGGATGCAGAAAAAGCATTTGACAAGATCCAACACCCATTCATGATAAAAGTTCTGGAAAGATCAGGAATTCAAGGCCCATACCTAAACATGATAAAAGCAATCTACAGCAAACCAGTAGCCAACATCAAAGTAAATGGAGAGAAGCTGGAAGCAATCCCACTAAAATCAGGGACTAGACAAGGCTGCCCACTTTCTCCCTACCTTTTCAACATAGTACTTGAAGTATTAGCCAGAGCAATTCGACAACAAAAGGAGATCAAGGGGATACAAATTGGAAAGGAGGAAGTCAAAATATCACTTTTTGCAGATGATATGATAGTATATATAAGTGACCCTAAAAATTCCACCAGAGAACTCCTAAACCTGATAAACAGCTTCGGTGAAGTAGCTGGATATAAAATTAACTCAAACAAGTCAATGGCCTTTCTCTACACAAAGAATAAACAGGCTGAGAAAGAAATTAGGGAGATTGATTTTCAAATGATGTGTATATTTGTGGCCTCCTAGGTCACAAAGGGGGAACCCAAATTCATATTGTAATGATGGGTCTCTCCAAGGACAGGAGAGAGCAGGTACCACATCCTCTGCTTGAGATATTGTATGTTTGTCATATCTTCGCATAACAGGGAATGTTCCAAAAGGGAATGTGGTACTCCCTTTTGGAGGTATGAATGCCCATAGGATAGGCACAAAAGCTATGGGCTCCCGTTTGGCACTTCTGGAAGTTTTCTCTCCCTCTTGGACATTAGGAATATGTTTTGAGTCCTCCTTAGTAGAAAAAGAAAGGCTGATATCCTCTTGGGGTGATGATGAGTGTTGCACACCTCTATGGGGACTGTCTCCATCTGGAGATGACTCAATGCATTCTTGATCTGTAGGGGAAGCTTGCAGGGCTCCTTGGGTAACAGAGGCTTTCCTCTGTTTTCTCTTGGTAGAAGTAGCGTGTCTGGGAATCTCATGAGGAAGGTGGGATGCCTGAGGCTGTCTTCATGAGAAAGAGTGGTTCGCATGCACACTTCTGTAAGGATGGAGGATGGCTTATCAACCTCATGCTCTGAATTGGAAGCTTTGGTGTCCCATTGGTCTGAAGGGGCTTTTTCTGATGGGGTTTCAGTAGACTTAGATGGTCTGTGAATGCCTTGGCTTGGTAGGGGACTTCTGAGGCCCACCTCATGAGATGGTGAGCATCTGCAGGCTCCTTTAGCAGAATCAGAAATGGTGAAGTTTATGTTAGTCTTAGTTTTAAGCTTTACACCTCTTTCTTAAATTTGCAAACTCTTACCCAAATTTTGGAAGAATGGCAGTGTTTCCAGCCCGCATGTTTTGAGCGCACATATTTCAGGCCCTCTTGATCTACAGAGGAAGGGCTTGGTCTTGTTTTCCTCAATTTAGAAGGTGTGGGGCAATCTCCTGGAGGAGGAGAATGACAGAGAACTTTTTTACAAAGAATGCTAGATCTGAAACTCAATTGAGATGATTTTAAGGGGGAGATGCTCCTTTGAGGAGTAGAGGTAGGACTGGATTCCTTTTCTGCATACTTGGAAGATGTGAGGCTACTTACGGCAGAAGAGATACATTTTAAGGCAACAAGTTCTGAAAGGCAGTATCTTATATCCCTTTCAGGAATTGGGACATGTTTCAATATCCTTTGGTTAAATTTCAAACGTCTAGGGTTCTTTTTGAGATAAGAGAAATTTCTCCATCCATCTTCACGAGGAGGGGTAGGAATAATGTCCCCTTCTGCACAAAGGGACAGTCCCTGAAACTCTGTTGAAGAGGAAGTATCGACGGTTTCTTGGTGAGATGTCACAGATTTTAGAGGCCCCTGGGCAGGTTGAGAAAGTTCTAGACTTTCCTGGGGAAATGCTGGTGTTCTCAGGATCCCTTGTTCAGATACTAAAGGGCCCAGAGCACCTTCATTGGGTTTCAAAAGACACAGAGACCCTAACACAGATGCCAAAGCTTCTGGAGTCCCTGGCACAGATTCTGAACTCTTAGAAATGGATTGTGTATATGTCAGAGGTTCTTCTGTCTCTGGACTAAGTGGTGAAGGAGCTGGTAATTTGGGAGAATCTTGTGTGGCTGACAAAGATTCTATGACCTCTTGGGTGACAGATGGTATTTCTGTACTATTTTGCATACATGCCCATATTTCTAGTGTGTCCTGGGAAGAATCAGAAAGTCCAAGATCTTCTGGATTGGATGGTAAATATCCTAAAGCCTCCTTTTCCAACCAGTGTCCTGGAGGCTCTTGAGGTAACAAGGAAGTTTCTGTAAGCCCTTGGGAAGATATTGATGTTTCTAGTACACCTTGGGCAGACATGGAAGGTCTCCAAGACATTAAGACAGAATGTTACTCTTTCAAATCCAATTGGACAGATGGAGAAGGTCCTAGACTCACTATGGTAGATGCTGAAATTTCCAAAGCTCGTGATGAAGCATTGGATATTCCTGGATTGCCATGTGTACAGGTACAAACTTCCAGGTTCCCCTATAAAGACAGCCAAGGGCCTCCAGCTTCTTGAACAGATAACAAATGTCCTGGATTCCCTTGAGCAGATAGGGACAATGTCAAAGGCTCTAGGGCAGATGATATAGATCCTAGTGATCCTCGATCAGATAAAGAAATTACCATGGGTCCTTTGGAAGAATGCATAGATCCTGAAGGATCTGAAGCAGATGGATCTGTTTGTTGAACCCCTTGTAGAGAATTCAAAGACTCATTTGGTCCCTGGAATGAAGTTAAAGGTCCCTCTGTAGGTTTAGAGAGGTCAAAAGGCTCTTCTGTGGAAAGGGAAGATCCAAAAGGCTTAGGGAAGAAAGTGAGGAACTAAGTTGGGCAGAAATTGCAAGTTCCAGAGGTGAGTCATTGGATATCACATGTCCTGCGGTAGCTGTTGAAAATTTTTGTGCTCCTCATGCAAATGATGAATATCCTAGAGCCCCCTGGGGAGGCAGCAATGTTTCTACAGAGCCTGTGTATTTGCTGAAATCCTCAGAGATCCCTGGTCAGATCTCAAAATCCTTGCTGTATTTTGAGCAGGGTGGTTATATCCCTGACACACTGGTAAAGATGGTGAGTCTGCTACTGTGTAGTGTGTAGATGTGGAGTGAGTTCCTATACCTTGTGTATGTAAAGAAGGACTTTAAAACCTTTTGGAAGATGTAGAATGTTGGGTAGACCTTTGTGGACATGTGGACAGATGTATGGTCCCCTTGTGCAGAGACCGGGACTCACACCTCCTTGAGCAGAATCAGAAGATCCTGGAGTCCTTTGTTCTGAGGATGAAAGACCCAGAGGATTATGAGAACATTCATAGCATTGTGATGTATTCATCATTGCCTGGGCTGAGATAGAAAGTTTCAGAGGCCCCGAGGCAGATTGCAAAGGTGCTAGATACACTTGACCAAATGGGAAAGTCTTTGCACCTCCTTGGTCAGAACAGGAATGTCTACCAGGTGTTGGCGATGATGGTGGCAATGTTCCTAGATTTGCTGAAGTAGACTGAGAAGATGCTACAGCCTGCCTCACTTGTGAAAAAAGGCCTAAAGCACTGTGTGACTCTTCATATTGTGCAAATATCCCTGTGGCATCTGTTGAATTTTATCGATTTCTTTGTTTGGGGAAAAATGAACTTTGCATGAGCAAAGTTCCCTCTTGTGCCCTGGAAAATTTCTTGTGTTTTTGAAAAAATGACAAAGCTTCTAGAACCTCTGGAGTAGATACAAGATGTTCCTGAACACCCAGTACTGATGGTGTAGGATAAAAGGTTTCTTGAGATTTCTGGCTAGGTAGGAAAGTTCGAGTGTCCCTTGGGAAACCTGGGGATCTTTGTGCAAAATGATGGGCAGTTGGAGAAAATCCTACTTCTGTCTGAAAAGAAGTTGGAGGATGCAAAGTATCTTGAGCAAATGAAACACTTTGTGTATTCCCCTGTTTAAAATTGGGCTTTTAGATACCCTTGGGAAAAACAGAAATGTCCGAAAGCCTCTTGGAAAGATGAAGAACCTAGGGTTCCTTGTGAAGATAAACAAATTCCCAGAGACATCTGCTCAGATGACACAGATTCTGGTCGCACCTGAGTATTTTGGGTAGACCCCAGATGTCCTGGAGTGGGAAGCAAAGCTCCCACAGTCTCCTTTGCAGACAGGGACATTCCTACTGTGGCTTGTGCAGATAAAAAAATCCCCTCAGTGCCCTGAGCAGATGTGGAAGACCCTAGAGTTGTTTCTTTAGATTTAGTCACTTCTAGATGGCATTCTTCAGTTGAACAAGGTCCTAGAGTTCCTTGCTCAGATCTCAAAGATGATGGTGACAACTGTAGTGATGTAGTAAGATCCAGGGGCAGTTCAGCACATCTGAAAGTGTCTGAAGTCCCTTGGGTAGATGGAGAACATTCATTTGTTTCTGAAACTGTTGGGGAAGGAGTTGAATGCAGTAGAGCCCCTTCAGCATATCCAGAATATGGGTCATTGCCTGGGCTGAGCTTGAAAGTGTCAGAGGCCCCTGGGCTGATTGCAAATGTGCTAGGGTCCCAGGACCAGATGGGAATGTTTCTGTACCTCCTTGAGTAAAAGATGAATGTGTACCAGGTTCTCGAGGTGATGGTAGCAAAGGTCCTAGAGTAGACAAAGCATATGTAGAAGATTCAGAATTCTCCCTCACTAGAGGCAAAGGGCCCGAGGTAGTCTCTGTGTGATTACATTGCCCCAAGCCCAATATTCCTGAGGAATCTGCCGAAGGTTCTAGATTCCTTCGGGTGGATGACAAAGAACTTAGCACAGGCAAAGTCTCCTCTGCAGCTGTGGAAAAGTCCTTACACTTTTGAGAGGTTAGCACATATCCTTGAGAGTCTTTACTAGATAGAGGATGCTCCTGAGAACCTAGTACAGATGATGAATGTGTTACATATCCTGGTGAATATGGAATGGATTTTTGAGATTTCTGGCTAGGTAGTAATGGCCCAAATTCCCTTGAGGAAAGTTGGGATCTTTGTCTAGAAGGTTCAGAAAGGGGAGAAAATCTCATACCTTTCTGGCAATAAGTTGGATGTTGCACAGTCTTTGGAGAAAATGGCACAGTTTTTACACTCCCTTGCTTAGTTGTGGACAGTTTTAGAGACCCTTGGTCAGAAAGGGAATTTCCAGAAGCCTCTATGGAAGATGAAGAGCTTAGAGTTCCTGGTAAAGAGGAAGAAATTCCCAGAGGCTTCTGATCAGATGGAAAAGACTGTGAGACCACCCGAGTGATTTGGGTGGACCCTAAAGGTCCTGGAGTGGGAGGCAAAGTTCCCACTGTCTACCTTGCAGACATGGACTTTCCTACTTTGGCTTGTGCCAATAAGGAATGACCCCTAGTGCCCTGAGCAGATGCATAAAACCCTACAGTTGTTTCCTTAGATTTAGTCCCTTCAGGTATGCAAGGTCCCAGAGATCCTTGCTCAGATCTCAAAGATGATGGTGACACCTGTAATAATGTAGTATGATCCAGGTGCAGTTCAGCACATCTGGAAGTGTCTGAAGTCCCTCAGGTAGAAGGAGAATATTCATTTGTTTCTGAAACTGCTGGGGAAGGAGCTGAATGCAGTGGAGCCCCTTCAGCAGATCCAGAGATATGAGTCATTGCCTGGGCTGAGATGGAAT
The DNA here is from genome assembly GCF_000001635.26 of Mus musculus. NCBI lineage: Eukaryota > Metazoa > Chordata > Mammalia > Rodentia > Muridae > Mus > Mus musculus. Next base: position 21,368,039 of record NC_000087.7, read on the forward strand.
GTGTCAGAGGCCCCTGGGATGATTGCAAATGTGCTAGGTTCCCGGGACTAGATGGGAATGTTTCTGCACCTCCTTGAGTAAAAGATGAATGTGTACCAGGTTCTCGAGGTGATGGTGGCAAAGGTCCTAGGGTAGGCAAAGCATATGTAGAAGATTCAGTATTCTCCCTCACTAGAGGCAAAGGACCCGAGATAGTCTCTGTGTGTTTACATTGTCCCATGAGCAATATCCCTGTGGAATCTACGGAAGGTTCTAGATTCCTTCATGTGGATGACAAAGAACTTTGCACAGGCAAAATCCCCTCTGCAGCTGTGGAAAAGTCCTTACACTTTTGAGAGGATAGCACATATCCTTGAGAGTCTTTACTAGATAGAGGATGCTCCTGAGATCCTAGTACAGATGGTGAGTGATTCCCATCTGCTGGTGAATATGAAATGGATTTTTGAGATTTCTGGCTAGGTAGTAACGGCCCAATATCCCTTGAGGAAGCTGGGGATCTTTGTCCAGAAGGTTCAGAAAGGGGAGAAAACCTCATACATTTCTGGCAATAAGTTGGATGTTGCACAGTCTTTGGAGAAGACGGCACAGTTTGTACACTCCCTTGCCTAGTTGTGGACAGATTTAAAGACGCTTGGTCAGAAAGGCAATGTCCAGAAGGCTCTATGGAAGAAGAAGAGCCTAGAGTTCCTGGTGAAGAGGAAGAAATTCCCAAAGGCTTCTGATCAGATCCGAGTGATTTGTGTGGACCCTAAAGGTCCTGGAGTGGGAGGCAAAGTTCCCACAGACTGCTTTGCAGACATTGGCTTTCCTACTGTGGCTTGTGCAGATAAGGAATGCCCCCCAGTACCCTGAGCAGATGCAGAAAACCCTACAGTTGTTTCCTTAGATTTAGTTGCTTTAGATGAGAAAGGTCCCACAGTTCCTTGCTCAGATCTCAAAGATGATGGGGACACCTCTAGTGATGTAGTAAGATTCAGGTGCAGTCCAGCATATCTGGGAGTGTCTGAAGTCCCTTGGGTAGATGGAGAAAAAAAATACAGCAACTCATTCATCATCTTTACTTTGTGCTTGCAGGCTGGTTGCAATTATCTTGTAAGCATTAAAAATCAGTCTAACATACTGCCTATGTTCCATAGGGTTTCATTGATGTGAGGAGACATCATGACTCAGGCAACTCTTATAAGGAAAATTTAAATGAGGTTGTCTTACAGTTTCAGAGGGTCAGTACATTATTATCTTGGTAGGAAGCATGGCAGCACCCCGGTAGAGGAGGTGCTGGGGAAGGAACTAAGTGGTCTATATCTTAGTCTGAAGGCTACCAGAAGGAAGCTTGTCGCCACAGGTAGCAAGGAAGAGGATCGATTTTTGTCTCTGAGCAGAGATTGAGCACTACACAAAAGCAAGCCTACACAATGATACACTTCCTCTAACAAGCCAACACCTTGTAATAATGCCACATACCATGGGCAAAAGATATTCTAATCAACACACTGCGTCATAGGACATAAAGAAAGATACTGCATGATTGCATTCCTCTAGTCACAGGTGCGACATACCTACAAGCTTATATGAACACACACACACACACACACACACACACACACACCAATCGGATATGCACGTGCATACATATATATTTGTCTATTTATTTACTTACTTACCTACTTACTTACTTACTTACTTACTTACTTACTTACTTACTTACTTACTTACTTACTTACTTTGTTTTAAATTTGTTGGGTAAGAACTTTCTACATACACATAAATGAGTTTTAGCAAATTCACCCCTATCTTCTCCTCCTTGAATTGTTACCCATTTCTCCTGTATCACTTTTATCCTTAATTACATTTTCATTTTTATATAGACGGCTGTGTAGTGCCATGCCCTGAGAAATCGCGTGCATGCCGCAAGCAATCACTGAGAAGAGCCGTGCGTGCCACAAGCAATCGCCATTATAAGATGGTGATGGCCTCCCCTGTGCCTAACTAGTAAACAAGCCTTGTACGCAGGTGCAAGAGTGAACTCACTCCTAGTCACTGCCCATTCTCGGGGCATAATAGTGGGGTGATGGGCAAGCAACGAATCAGGAGCTGTCACGTCACATCAGGTGCTGAAACGTCATGCTGTTGGCGCCATTTTCCCGGATCATGGTCTTCCTGATAAGTAAGCAATAAATCTTTTGCCACAGAAGATTCCGGTTTGTTACTTCTTTCTTGCCGGCCGAGTGGGATGCAATAAGTGGCACCGAGGAACCCGGGAACTTTATACCATCACACCAGTGCAAGGAAGATCCCTTGTTCGTGGGGCGGAATCAGAACTGCGGGATGAAAGGCACTGTAAGGTACATACAGTTTTGAAATTTCTCCAGAGTTAGACATCCTTTTGATTGTTTGCACAGCGATTGCACTTTTCCTTTCAGTTTCGTTTTTCTTCCACTGCTTCCACTGCTGACTGGTTCTTAGTCACGGTCAGGCCTGGATAGCGCCTGGACAGCGACCAGTTTCAGTCACGGTCAGGACTGGACAGTGCCTGGACAGCGTCCATTTTCAGTCACAGTCAGGCCTGTACAGCGGCAGTATGAGAATCTCGCATTCTATAATAGTGGCCTTACACTCGGTCCTGAAGCAGTGTGGCCTAAAATGTGCCACTAATACCTTAGAGGGATTTGTCAGGGAGATAGACCATGTGGCACCATGGTATGCTTGCTTAGGGTCATTTAGGCCTTTTCATGGGCCTTGATCCCGAGGAAAAGATATAAAAAGAAAAGAATGCCTTGGGAGAGATTAGAAAAGGGATGGAAAGGGAGAGAAGAAGGGAGATCCAGCTGGAGAGGCACATAAGGAAAGGAGCCTCTACCTGCCACTAGGTGAGTTTAAGCAGCTAGCTCTTAGTAGCTCAGAATCTGATGAAGGGCTTAGCTCAGCTGAAGAAACGGACTTGGAGGAGGAAGGAGTTCATTATAAGGGAGAAAGGTACCTGCAAGATAAAATGCAAGCTACTCAGTGCAGAAAAAGTCCAACAACGACTGGTGAAAGCCAGCTTGCTGCTCGGCCTCGGGATTGTTGGCTTCAGTGTCCTAGTGAACCTCTGCCTTATGTGCATAGGTAGTTGTCAATTTTTGCCTACACCTCATGTAGGGGTAAACCCTCGAGGCATCAGGCCATTACAAGTCTGGCAAATGGATGACACTCATATTTCCTCCTTTGGGAGAAATCAGTACTTACATGTTTCCTTTGACACCTGCAATGGTGTAATGTTTGCCACACCTTTAACAGGGGAAAAAACCTCTCATGTTATACAGCACTGCCTAGAAGTGTGGAGTGCTGGGGCAAGGCCACAATTCTTAAAACGGATAATGGGGTAGCATATACTTCTACTAAATTTCAGCAATGTTGTCATCAAATGGATGTCACTCACTTGACTGGCCTTCCTTATAATACTCAAGGACAAGGCATTGTGGAATGTGCCCACCACACACTCAAGTCTTATCTTATAAAACAAAAAGGGGGAGTTGATGAGACTCTGCCCTCAGTGCCAAGAGTAGCGGTATCTATGTCACTCTTTACACTTAATTTTTTGAATCTTGACGAGCAGGGACGTTCTGCAGCTGAGCGACATAGTTCAGACCCTGATAGACCAAAAGAAATGGTCAAACGGAAGGATGTTTTAACTGGTCTCTGGAAAGGCCCGGATCCTATCTTAATCAGATCCCAGGGAGCTGTTTGTGTTTTTCCACAGAGTGAAGACAACCCATTTTGGCTGCCGGATTGACTCACCCGCAGGATATTCATCAAGGATGGTGCAAAAATGCTGACCTCCTTAGGACTGTTCCTGATCCTGACGATGCTGAACTTGTCTCAGGTTCCTAGTATAATGGGTGAACAGATATGTGCTATTCTCTCGACTTTCCCTAAACCAATGTCAGTTCGCCATGATACTATAGTTTTCCAAATTTTCCAAATTTCCAAAATTCTTTACTAATAATAAAACAGTGGATTTGCCATATTTACCCTATGATCCAACTCGTTATTATCATTAGGAGAAAATCACTCTTTACTAGAACAGGGTTTTTTATGTTTTCAAATTAATGGACAAGGACATTGTATCAACCTCCCAGCCTGAGCTTTAGGGAGGTTTAATGAGCACCAAGGAGGTTGGGTGAGCACAACCCAAGATAATTCTAATGTAGATATAACCTTTACAAATCGGACCTTTTGGCAGGAGGCAATTTGGGTTAATGGTACATTTGTACCACCTAACTTTTCAGACAAAGAATGTCCCCACCAACCAAAAATAGCCCCTCATTGTGTCTTGGAAGATGAAGGTCTGATCCTGCCTTGGTCTGATTGTCGATCCTCCATCACTTGTTGGGCAGATCAGAGTAAAACTTTTTCCTTTTCTTCCAACATGACAGATGACCCAAAGAATTAATTTTTTATGAAAAAGAGATTTTTCATTCAGGACTTTAGAATGCATTCCTTTCACAAGTGGGTGCTTTGGGGAGTCAATGGCAATTGTACAGATTTCAATCTTTTGATATTTATCCAGGGAGGAGCAGTTGTAAAGGCTTCTTTTACTGGCATCTCAAGATTTGCTCAGCACTGGGGAATACATGATGCCTCCCAGGACTCTTATGGACATACTAATATCAGAGTAGAGATCACTGGGTTCAATAAAACTTTGGTAAACCAGATTATTTATACATCTCCCATAGTCTGTGTTTACCCCCCTTTCTTGTTTATATTCTTTCAAGTGATTCATTTGAAGTCTGTTCCAATGATTCTTGATGGATTTCTCAATGTTGGCATGTAACAATAAACACCCATGCCATGGTGCCACGGATCCCACTTTGGGTCCCTGTTCTGGTGGAAACACCCTCCACCTTGAAAGTAAATGGGAGAAATGCCCTAAAGATACATGAAGTACACAATAGATTAGTTGAAAAGTGGAAAATTAGCTAATAAGAGCAACTGTTGTTTGGGCAGTGGTTCTTTATGCCTTTATTCTCATCACTTGGTTGGCAGAGGCCAAGAATGTCTGAGTCTGAGACCAGCTTGGTATACAGAGTGATTTCCAAGACAGCCAGGTCTACACAGAGAAACCCTCTCTCAAAAAACAAACAAACAAACAAACAAACAAACAAACAGCACCTGTTCTATGAAGAGGACCTGGCACAATGCACCCACATAGTGGCTTACAATTTATGCACAGCTACAGTTTTAGAGAATCACTGCTCTCTTTTAGCTTCTGTAGGCTATAGAGGCATAAGTGAGAGAGAGGGCATGAGCAGACTAGCACAGAAGTGAGAGAGGGCATAGCACATAGGTGAGAGAGAGTTCCTGAGCACTCTAGCACATAAGGGAGAAAAAGGGGCTGGGCATCCAAGCACATAAGTGAGGGAGAGAGGGCCTGCACATCCTAGCACACTCTTGTAATCAAGCTCAGTACTAAGAAGGTGGAGGTGGGAGTTTACCAGGGATTGTAGTGAATCTGGATGTTCTCTTCTGATCTATTAGGACAGCATGGACTGTTCTGTTGTGGGTATGTACATACAGAAAAAGTACACACATTTTAATTTTTATGCACATAAATAAATAACAAAAATATTACAATTGAAATTAGTAGTGCCATTTCCAGTACTTTCATGTTACACATTTGTTCATGTTTTTTCAAGTCTGCAAATGCTTATCAACCTAGAAACTGGAAATCATTTGTCTTAAAGATGGTAGCTCATTTCCACCTCCTGAGACCTCCCTTCTAATCAATGGTGCCTGGTACTCCATGACAGCATACACAGGGTATATTCAGCCAAAGGGTGAAATCCCTGGATGAGACCTGTTTTCTCCATCTGGCATCACAAAGGGTCCTCAGAGTACTACATGTGGGTCTCTCCTGATAACGTTTTATTTATTTGTTTGTTTGTTTGTTTGATTTTGTTTTGTTTTTTATTTTTGTTATTGTTTTGTTTTTTATTTGTTTTATTTTTGTTTTTTTTTTTTTTGGTTTTTGATTTTGTTTTGCTTTGTTTTTGTTTTGCTTTTTTTTGTTTTTGTCTTTGTTTTGCTTTGTTTTGTTTGTTTGTTTGTTTGTTTGTTTTTCCCATTGAGCAGACAAGCAAGGAAAGGTGCGGTTGTGAAGGAGTTCACTTCTGAATGACCTGGAAGAGATAACCAGCTCTGATCAGGGTTATTGGACTGTTAAAGGATGTGTGACTGGAGAGAAATCTCAGTCCCAAGAGGCCACTATGTGAGGAAAAACCTCCCGATCTGCCTTTTCCTACGGCTTCTGAGGGTTAAATGAAGGAGGAAGATCATATTTTTTTTTCTCTTTTTTTCCATTTTTTTTAACTAAGAAGACATTATAGTTTTTAAGAGAAGAATGGCTCTTAAGAAAATGATGGTGATTCCAAAGGAAGATTACTTATTACTTTTGGACTTTGATGATGAAGAAGATGACATAAATATTTCGGAGGAGTCTCTTTCTGAAGGTTACTGCATATTCAGTGTTGGGTATTAATTGTGTGTTGTGCAGTTCACTAGACTTTTACGTAGTCACCTGAAACGGAAGAAGTCTTTTCTCAGAGATTTTATATAGTTCATTTGAAATTTTACCTATCTATCTATATCTATATATTCTTATACCCGAGTTTTAGCAACACATATAACTACTCTTGACATTGTAGTCACAATATGTTGATAAAAAATAACTTGTTATGATTTTGCCACCGGAAAATACCTGAACATTGTTCCAATAATATGTTTGCAAAACCTGAATTTATTTCAAGAACATTACAAATAATTTATTTCATTCCTTTTTTATTATTTCTTTTCTTTTTTTTTTCTTTTTTTTTTTTTTACATTTCAAATGTTATTCCCTTTTCTATTTTCCCCTCCAAAAATCCCAGTCCTCTCCCCTCTATCCCTGCTTTCCAACACACCTACTCCCAATTCCTGGCCCAGGCATTCCCAAAACTTGGTCATAGGAACTTTACAAGAACAAGTGTCTCTCCTCCCATTGATGACATACTAGTCCATCCTCTGCTACATATGCAGCTGTAGGCATAAGTCACAACTTATGTTTACTTTGATTGGAGATTTAATCTCAGGGAACTCTGGGAGTACTTGTTAGTTGTTTTTCCTCATAGAATGTTCCTTGTGTACTTTCTCTAGCTCCATAATTAGGGACCCTGTGCTCAGTCCAATGGATTTCTGTGAGCATCCACTTCTGTATTTGTCAGGAAATGGCAGATCGTGTCAGGAGACAACTATATGAGTCTCCTGTCCCTAAGCTCTTGTTTGGCTCTTCAACAGAATCTGGGTTTGGTGGTTGTTTATGGTATGGATCACAGAATGAAGCAGTGTCTGGATTCCTTCAGTCTTAGTTCCAAACTTTTTCTCTGTAACTCTTTCCATGGATCTTTGTTACCAATTCTAAGAAGGAACGACATATCCACACTTTGGTCTTCCTTCTTGTTGAGTTTCATGGGTTTTGCAAATTTTACCTTGTTTTTTTCTGAGCTTCAAGGATAACATCCACTTATCAGTGAGTATATATCATGTGCTTTCTTTTGTGATTGAGTTATCTCACTTAGGAACATATCATCCAGATCCATCCATTTGTCTAAGAATTTCATGAATTCATTGATTTTAATAGTAATGTAGTATTTCATTATGTAAATGTACTATATTTTCTGTATTCATTCCTCTGAAGACGGGCATCAGGTTTATTTTCAGCTTCTTGCTATTATAAATAAGGATGCTATGAACATAGTGATGCATGTATCCTTATTACAAGTTGGAATATCTTCTGGATATATGCCAAGGAGGACTATTGCTGGATCTTCAGTAGAACTATTACCACTTTTCTGAGGAAACCCCATCTGCTTTCCAGAGTGGTAGTACCAACTTGCAATTCCACAAGCAATGGAGGAGTGTTCCTACTTCACCACATACCCACCAGCAACTATTGTCATCTGAGTTTTAGATCTTAGCCATTCTGACTCTGTGAGGTGGAATCTTAGGGTTATTTTGACTTTCTGTTCCCTGATGATTAAGGATTTTGAACATTTATGAGGTGCTTCTCAGCCATTCAGTGTTTCTTAATTTGGAATTCTTTGTTTAGAACCATCCCCATTTTTTAAAATAATGTTATCTGATTTTCTGGAATCCAGCTTCTTGAGTTCTTTGTATATATTGAATATTAGTCCCTTATCTGATTTAGCATTGATAAAGACTTTTTCCCCGTTTTGTTCTAATGATAGTGCCCCTTGCCTTACAGAAGTTTTGCAATTTTTGAGGTCCCATTTGTCTATTTTTAATCTTATAATAACAGCCATTGCTGTTTTGTTCAGGAATATTCCCCATTTAACCTTGTCTTCGAGGCTCTTCCACACTTTCTCCTCTATAAGTTTCAGTGTCTCTGGTTTTATGTGCAGTTCCTTGATCCAATTAGACTTGAGCATTGTACAATGAGATGAGAACAAATCAATTTGCTTTCTTCAATATGCTAACTGCCAGTTGAGCGAGCACCATTTTTTGAAAATGCCATTTTCTTTCCACTGGGTGGTTTTATCTCCTTTGTAAAAGATCAAGTGACCTCATGAGTTTGGGTTCATTTCTCTGTCTTCAGTTCTGTTCCATTTATCTACCTGTCTAACACTATTCCTGTACCATGAAGTTTTTATCATAATTGCTCTGTAGTACAGCTTGAGGTCAGGCATGGTGATTACAAAAGACATTCTTCTATTGTTGAGTATAGTTTTGGATATAGTAGGTTTTTTTTTTCAAGATGAATTTGCAAATTGCCCTTTCTAACTCAGTGAAGAAATGAGTTGGAGTTTTGATGGTGATTGCAATGCATATCAGATTGCTTTTTGAAAGATATCCATTTTTACTATATTAATCCTGCCAAATCATTAGCATGGGAGATTTTACCATCTTCAGAGATCTTCTTTGATTTCTTTCTTGAAGAAACTTCAAGTGTTTATCATACATATATTTCACTTTCTCAGAGTCACACCAAGGAATTTTATATTATTTGTGACTACTATGAAGCATGTTTTTCCCTAATTTCTTTCTCATACTATTTGTCTTTTCGGCAGAGAAATTCCACTGTTATGTTCAAATTAATTCTAAATTCAGCTCCTAAGCTGAAAATGTGTATCAGGATTAGCTTTTCTTTGTTGTAATTTTTGGGGTCATAGATACATGCTATCATATCTTCTGGAAATAGAGAAATTTTGACTTCTTCCTTTCCAATTTGTATTCATCTGTTTTCGGTTTTTTTTTTTTTTTAATGTGTGTAATTGCTCTGGCTAGTATTTCAAGTACTCTATTGAATAGGTAGGGAGAAAGTGGGCAGCCTTGTCCAGTCCCAGATTTTAGTGGGACTCCTTCTGGTTTTTGACCATTTAGATTAAAGTTAAATCCTGGGCTTTCTTTTCTTTTCTTTTCTTTTCTTTTCTTCTTCTTTTTTTTTTTTTTTTTTTTTTTTTTTTTTTTTTTTTTTTTTTTTTTTTTTTTTGGTGTATGCCTTGAATTCCTGGTCTTTCCTGGACTTATTATGAATGGGCATTTTATTTATCCAACTATTTGCTCAGCATCTAATCGAATAATCATGTGGTTTTTGTAGTTGAGTTTTTGTTTTGTTTTTGTTTTTGTTTTTTTTTTCTATAATGGATTTAATTGATGGATTTTCGATATTAAACTCTCCCTGAATCATAAGAAGGAGGCCAACTAGGTCATGATGGATTATCCTTTTGATGTATTCTCGGACTCGTTTTGAAAGGATTTTATTTACTATTTTGGCATCGATATTCATAATGGAAATTGGAATAAAGTTTCCTTTCTTCATTAGGTTTTGTATAGTTGTAATCTTGCTTCATAGAACATATTAAATAGTGTTCCTTCTCTTTTAATTTTGCATAATAGTTTGAGGAGTATTGGTATTAGGTCTCCATGAATATCTGATAGAATTCTGAACTAAACCCATCAGACCCTGGGCTTATTTTTGGTTGGGAGACTATTAACGATTGCTTCTAATTCTTTAGAGGTGTTATGACCCACACTACAGTCTTGCCAGAAAGAATGCCCACAGGACACTCGGATCCTTCTGAGTAAAGCTTTAATGCATCTCGAGAGATAGATGATCAGCTTTAGGACAGGAGACCCAGAGAGCAGAAAACCCCTCCCTTATATAGGCTGTGAAGTACAGTTAGAAGTATGTTTGGAGACATGCACCACCGGAATTGTCTGCCCACCATCAGCCTGATGACGCCATTGGAGAGACAGGGCTCAGGTAATGGAAAGATACCCCGATGCCTGTGCACACTCACCACGAGCAATAGTGACAATGGTGTTGTGAGCACCATCTTGTAATGGTGGCCGTGAGGACGGCTCCTCACATCTCACCCTTTTCTTTTATGTTAGAAGCAACAGGCCACACAGTATGGAGAGTGGAGATAGAGGTCAAATTCCCACTGTGCAAGCATAGGGGCCTTACACAAAACCTCCTTCCAGGCTCGTCACCCAGAGGGGTCTTGGTCAGCTCCCCTGTCGTTTTTCCTGGGGGGAAGGACACTAGGACACTCAACCTTCTTGAAAGATGACATATCTCCCAGAAAGAAGCTCAAATTACACCACAACGCCATTCCAGTGCAGTGCTTAGCCACAAAACTCACCTGGGTTGTTAAAGCACACCCGCTCCATCCCATGCAGCAAGACTCGCCTCAGGGTTTTGTGGAGCTGGATGTCCAGCAACCTTATTGCTTGAGCATCATCGATATTCATATATCGGGGGAAACACCCTGCTCCAAAGCAACAAGTGCCTGGGTTACTACCATCCTGTCCCTCCTTGTTTGGGATTTAAGTTTGCAGATCATCCATAGTAGGAGCAGTACTCCACTCTACACAGCCACTCCAAACAAACCACCCCCACCCATTGCTTGAAGTAGGAGAATGCTGCAGAAATCCAGGTAGAAAATCCTTCCATCAATGACAGGTCAAGACATGTCGAATCGACTTATAAGATGGTGATCCTCAGCTCCCGGAGTGTCTGTTCAAATTCTATGGTCCAATTCTGTAACAAATAACAAGACAAAGCCTTTTACAGGTTAGCTGCTCTTGTAAAATTCTGAAATTGTAGTAAGGTGATACAGATGCTAGGCAGCTTATGTTTCCAACCCAGCTGAGGCATTTGCCAAAGAATATACACCTGCTCTTGGACCAGATCGATCCGTTGGTTTACCAACATGAGGCCTCTCTGTATCTGGGAGTTGGCCATTGCCTGGCTGTTGAGGGCCAATGTCACTCTTGCCTAAAGGTCATTTTATAGTTTGCGTTGTCTGACCGTAGCAGACAAGGCCAGGGCCGAAACAGTGACAGAGGCAGCTACTGCTGCTGTTGCTACCAAGCCAACTATAATAGCAGAGATTCCAAAATCTCTCTTTTCTCTAAATAAGCTTAAATTCCAGAGGCTTCCACAGGAACTGGAAAAAATCTAGGCACATGAGTAACCAAAGCAAAGCAATACTTAGTAGCATCCCAACACAGGGTATAGAAACTTTCATTAAGCAAGCAATCTAATTCTAATTGATTATTATTTAAACTTTTATTACTTACAACCCACAGAAAGGGGGTCAAACACAAACCGGGGTGACAGTATAATTCACCCTTTTAAATGATTTATATTTAGTATTAGAGGAGGACCAATCGAAAGATTCCAAACCAGCACTCAAAGTGCCCTACCACTCAAAACCCATTTGGACCTTTTCACTATATCCACCTCCAATCGTTGCCATAGGTGAAAGATCGGTACAGCTCTCATTAACCCCACAAAGTAACCATTGATCAAAAGGGTTAGCATCTGCCCGATCAGAATCCATGAAGTTAAAATCATGTCCAGCAAGGATTTCATTAATCTCTACACTTACATGTGGGGAAAAGGAAAAAAAAATCCTTCAACCACCCAAAAGGTTTTTCTGGCCTGGCACCCAGTCCAAGGAAGCATGGAGTCCTCTGAGGATCTTCCTTTACAAAAGGGTGCCGTTCTGGGTTGCTGGGGCAGTGCTTTCCTGGATTTATGACTAGGCCTCCAGCCTTGAATTATCAAGGCATTGGCTATTATTTCAGAGTGGGTTCCCCAAGCAGCTGCTTTCAACCAGGCCACTGATTGATTTTATAAGGATATACACTGGCGTTGGTCTTTCAAGTCAGAGATCATTACAAAGCACAGGCTTCCTTTGAGGTAGAAGTTCTATTTTCCATCAGAACCTGAATTTGTCCATCTAATGGTAAAAAGGCAAGTCCCAGCTCCCTATCAGTAGTAAAGAAATGTGGAAAAACTTGTGCACTGTGCATGACAGGCATGAACAGAATGTTAGACATAATACCCCAACACAATTCCCCTGATATACTAGGAACCATGATCTCCAGTAGAAGGGTCATTATCCATCGTTGTTTCCAGAATTCCCTCTTTTGTCCACATCTTCTGAAGGGGAGATCCTTCAGATGAGGCATTCTGGAACCCAAAGGGGATTGTCTTCTTCCTGTGGAAAGACACAAATAACTCCTTTGGATCTTATTAAAATAGGATGCAGGCCTCTACATTTTCCAGTTAAGACAACTTTCCATTTGATAATTTCTCTAGATCTGTTTGGTTCTGAACAGTGACGATCAGTTGCAGTGTGGCCTTGCTCATCAATATTCAAAAAATTAAGAGTAAAGAGTACCATGGAGATGTCCACTCTCAGTGTTAAGGGTAAGAGCCTCATCGACTCACCCTTTCTTTTTGATAAGGTAAGTTTTAACAGTGTGGTGGGCACGTTCCACAATGCCTTGTCCCTGTATGGCAAACCAGTTAAATAAGTTACATTCCTCTGTAGACAGAATTGTTGAAAATTTTGAGAGGTGTAGGCCAGTCCATTATCGTTTCTAAGAAATTTGGTTTGTCCCCAAGCTTCAAGGCAATGTTGAATTACATGTGTGGCTTTTTCTTAGTAGAGGGATCAGTTTTACTGCCCTCTTTTCTCTCTCCCCTTCCTTCTGAATCCCTGGGAGGGCCCTTTTTCTTAGACATGTCTTTCTTTTTTCAAGCTCCCATTCTCTCATTCTGTTAGGTTTCTGACATACTGTCCTGAACCTCTTCTAGTATTCCCTGTCCCTCCACATTGGCTGTTTGGCAGGTTTCATCCTCTAGACAGTTTTATATTAGCTTGCAAATGCCTTGGTGCCCAGGCGTAAGTCTCCCTCTTTATGCTTAAGGTCAAGGTCACTTCCTAGCTTACTACATAAGGCTACAGTTAGAGACCCCGAACAAGAATACCAGGGAGAAATGCGATCCACTTCCTTAACAAAGTTCTGCAGCGTACTGGAGGCAACCTGTCTGTAATGCAGTGATCACTGACTTTGAGGAGGCCATGATAGAGTGAGTCCCTGCTCTTGATCTACACCCCATTTATAGTACTCCTTAAGCAAAGCGAAAGTAAACACAGTGCTCTGCTCCCTTATCTACGGAAGGCTTAGAAGATACCTCAGTGTTGCCACTTATCTACGTCGGACTGACAACACCTCATTTTTCAGCACCAGCCTCGATGGACAGAATAAGACACAGAATGAGGGCCAGGGCAACCAAGACTAGAGCTTCTACTGCCCCTTCCTAGGGTGCATCTAGATTAAGACCGAAATCAATAGGGATAAGAGGGTCACAATGAGACATACCACTCCAAACTTACCTTTTCCCTGCAGTTCTGAATCCACCCCATCTCCAGGGGTTCTCCTCAATGCCAGCGATGTTGATCCTGGCTTTATGGCACCGGATGACCTGCGCTACCATCTCGCCAGCAAGAACACATGCAGGACACTCAGATCTTTCTGCAGTAAAGCTTTAATACATCTCCAGAGATAGATGAACAGCTTCAAGACAGGAGACCCAGAGAGCAGAAAACCCCTCCCTTATATAGGTTGCAAAGTATGGTTAGAAATACGGTTGGAGACGTGAATCACCGGAATTGTCTGCCCACCATCAGCCTGATGACGCCATTGGAGAGGCAGGGCTCAGGTAATGGAAAGATACCCTGACGCCTGAGCGTACTCACCATGAGCAATGGTGACAATGGTGTTGTCAGTGCCATCTTGTATTGGTGACCGTGAGGGCGGCTCCTCACAGTGGTAGAAGTAATTACAGGGTTTCTCTGATCCTGATTTGAATTTGGTACCTGATATCTGTCTAAATAAGTGTCCATTTTATCCAGATTTTCAAGTTTTGTTGAGTACAGCCTTGAATAGTAGGATCTGATGATATTTAAAATTTACTAAATTTCTGGTGTTATTTCTCCCTTTTCATTTCTGATTTTGCTAAATTGGATACTGTTCTTGTGTTCTGTATTTAGTCTGTCTAATGGTTTATCTATCTTGTTGATTTTCTCAAAGAACAAGCTCCCAGTTTGTTTGATTATTTTTGTATTGTTCCTTTGTTTCCACTTGGATGATTTTAGCACTGAGTTTGATTATTTCTTGACTTCAACTCCTTTTGGGTGAATTTGCTTCCTTTTGTTCTATAGTGTTAAGGTGTGATGTCAACCTACTCCTATATCCTCTCTCCGGTTTTTTTTTAGAGGCATTCAGAGAGAGCTATGAGTGTCCCTCTTAGGGCTATTTTCATTGTGTTCCATAACTTGCAGTATGTTGTAGCTACATTTTCATTAAACTCTGAAAAGTCTTTAATTTAGTTCTATATTTCTTCCTTGACTGTTTTGTCACTGACTAGATTGTTGTACACATTCCACGTGTATGTGGATTTTCAATTATTTATATTATTGTTGAAGTTAGTCTGTGGTGATCTGATAGGAAGCAGGAAATTATTTCAATAATTTTATATCTGTTGAGGCATGTTGTGTGACTGAGTGTATGGTCAATTTTGGAGAAGGCATCGTGAAGTCCTGAGAAGAAGGGACATTCGTTTGTTTTAGGATAAAATGTTCTATAGATATCAACTAAACGTATTTGCTTCATAAATTCTACAAGTTTCACCGTGTATCTTTTTAGTTTTAGTTTCCAGGATCTGTCCATTAATGAGGGAGGGGTGTTGAAGTCTTCCAATATTATTGTGTGTGGTACAATGTGAGTTTTGAGCTTTACTAAAGTTTCTTTTATGAATGTGGATGTCATTGCATTTGGAGTATAAATGTTTAGATTTGGGAGTCCATCTTGGTAAATATTAACTTTAATGAATATGACGTTTCCCGCCTTGCCTATTTTAATAACTTTTGGTTGAAAGTCAATTTTATTTGATATTAGAATGGCTGCTCCACCTTATTTCTTCGGATCATTTGCTTGGAAAGTTCTTTTCCAGGCTTTTAGTCTGAGGTAATGTCTGACTTTGTCCTTGGTGTTTGTTTTTGGTATGCTGAATATTGCTTACACATCCATTTTTTTATTCTATGCCTTTTTACTGGTGAACTGAGTCCACTGATCTTAAGAGATACTAAGAAAAGTCCTTGTTGCTTCCTGTTATTTTTGTTATTAGAGTTGGAATTTTGTTCATGTAGCTATCTTCTTTTAGGTTTCCTTCAACTTTAATTTCTTCTTTTTTCTTGAGTGTAATTTCCCTCTTTATATTGAAATTGTCCCTTTATTATCGTTTGATGTGCTGGATGCATTGGAAGATATTGTGTAAATATTGTTTTGTCACAGAATACCTTGTTTTCCCAAGCTATGTTAAAAGAGTTTTGCTTCATATAGTAGTCTTGGCTGGCATTTCTGCTCTCTTACATTCTGTATGACATCTGCCCTAGATTTTCTCCTTTCATAGTCTCAGGGGAGAAGTTATGTGTAATCCTGATAGATCTTGCTTTATATATTACTTGACCATTTTCCCTTACTGCTTTTAATATTCTTTCTTTGTTTTGTGCATTTGGTGTTTTGACTATTATATGATGGCAGAAATTATTTTTTTTTCCGGTCCAAATAATTTGGCGTTCTGTAGTCTCCTTGTTTATTCATGAGCATATCTTTCTTTAAGTTAGGGAATTTTTTTTCTATAATATTGGTAAAAATATTCAATAGCCCTATAATTTGGAAACCTTACTTCTCATCTATACCTATGCCGGATTTCATGTACGTAATTATGTCATTTCTAAAAGCTGTTTCAAAAATTCACCTGGGCAGTATTTCCTGAGAAATTCAAATCATTAATACTTTATCCCCTTTTACTAATATAGCATATTATGTTTCCATTTTTTTTTTGTCTATATAGTACAGAGCCCATCATTTGACAAAGATGAGAATATATCACCTCAGGTAGAAACAGATGAAGATACGGTGTAATATTTTCATTTTTTCCCATTTTGATAGAGTACTTCAACAGTAGTGTTTGTGAAACCTTAACTGGAGAAGTAGATTCAGGAAAAAGAGCAATTCAGGGTCAGATGCTCTTATATGTGTAGTTCAAGACCAGATTGTGGTCCTTTAGACCTTGTGATCACAAAAATATAGCAACTAGTACAATACAACCACCTGCATGAGATGTTCCCAGATATACACACAAAGAAAAGGAGAACCATTATAAAAATAAGAGAAGGACCATTTACGAAGAAGAAGGATCTCAGCAATGGTAGTACAGTTATGAAGAAGTGCTGTGAGGTGTAAATGTATGAATTGTTTAAAGTAAATATTACAAGTTTTTTTTTGGAATTCTACCATGTATTGTATATGGATATGACATTTGATTCAAACCAAATATTATATATTTATTAAAAATAATTAAAATAATTTTCTGTGTAAATTTTGTGTGTGGTAGAAAAAATGTCCTATGGTGAGACTCCAACTTAAAGTGTATCTCGCAGGAAGGTAAATCCCCTAGACGTTCCCCAAGCTTGTTTTCCCTGATCTCTGAAAATACAGCTAGGAAGAAGCTCTTTGTTCTCTATAGCCAGCAAAAAGGCTTTTTGTTTCTATACTTTTCAACCAGAGATGCCTGCCTTCCTGTGCCAAGGACAAGGTGATAAAAATTTAGAAAGGACTCACGCCCCACTCCTGCCTTGTAAATTTCAACAAGAACACCAGGAAGAGAGGAATTCCCCTACAAACATTTCCCAACTCCTCCCAACTCTCCTCCCAACTCCTCCCAATTCCTCAGCTCGCTGTTAAAAGCCCCTTACTGTCACAGCTCGGTGTCAAACTCCCCTGCCCTGCTAGGCAGAGTGACTTTGTCCTCAGCCAGCTAATAGTAAAAACTCTTGCAGTTTGCGTCAGTTGTGGTTTTCTCTTGGGTCATTGGGGTGCTGGCCAGCTCATTCCAGGACTTGAGAGGAGGCCCAGCTTCTGAGGTCTTACATTTGGGGGCTTCTCCACCATGATTTGTGGCCTACCCCAATTCTCAGAGACCCTGCTTGGAGGTAGGATTCTATCTTTGTCTGTATCTTTGTCTCTATCTTTTTCTATAACTTTCCTCTATCTTTGTCTCTATCTTTTTGTGCCAGCTCTGTTTGAATTCACTATTCTCCGTTTGCAGTTGTAAATGCTCCTGAGAGCAACGAACTCCCTTTTTCAGATGGAAAAGGGTTACTGACAGACATGTCAGGAGAAACCGGCTTCCACCCTTTGGGACATCCCAGGAGTTCTGAGGGAGTTCCAGGGATACCTGGAGATCTCCTATCAGTGTGCCAAGTGAGAGTGTGCTCACTCGGCTGTCTGTTTCTGTTACTGGGTGCCAAGTGAGTGTGTGATCTCTCGGCCATCTTATTGGGGCCTGGTCTTGGTTATTGTAATCTTTTTTGTGTATATATTTTTTTTCCCTGTATGTGACTCTGATGATGGGACCGACTATTAACATGCCCCTTGGACTGACCCTTGATCACTCGACTGAAATTAAGACTAACACTCACATTCTCTCTGTGTATGTCTGAAATAGATTTTAGAGAACTTTCTGATCTACAGAATGGCCATCTTTGATGATAGTTGGCCACTAGAGGGCACTCTTTGTTTGGTTCTGTTTTCAGCTCTTAAAGTTGTTTTACAGAGGGGACCAGGTTCTCAGCCAGATTACGTGCCCTACATTCTCATCTAGAAAAATTTAGCACAGGATCCCCCCTCTCCCATCCTGTTTAAAGCCTTGGGTTAAAAAGAATAATCCAGGCTCCCCAGTCCTGGCCCTCTGCCACCCAGAGGTGAAAAAAAAGTTAAAACTGGCACAGGTTGAACTGCAGCCCTCGGTTTCTCCCAAGATCTATCCAGAGTTAGAAGAACCTCAAAAATGGCATAGCACCCCACCCCCATATTCCCTACTGGTCCCCTCCAAGAACTCTCAACAGGGTGCCACTAGATATTTGGGGAGTGACCAGTTGCTAAAGCCCAAGGCCAGCGAGCTCGAAGCCCAGAGTGACCAGATTCAACCATTGCACTGCCTTTATGTACTTATGACCCTCTTCCAGCAGGCCCCAGACAACTGCTGACCCTTCAGTAATGGCCCTTTTCCTTTTCTGAACTCTATAACTGGAAGGCAAATCACACCTCCCTTCTTTGAAAACACCTCTAGCCTCCTAATCTAATGGAATCTCTCATATTCTCTCTTCAGCCTACTTGGGATGACTGTCAGCAGCTACAGATTCTTTCACCACAGAGGAGAAGGAGAGGATTCTGAGAGGAAAGAAAGAGCATGCTGGGGGCCAATTGACTACCCATAAAACTTCTGAATGAAATGGATGCAGCCTTCCCTCTGACATGTCCTGACAGGACTGACCATATGGAGCAATTTACAATTTTCTGCTGGGCTCTGATAATAGGACTGAAAGGAGCTGGCAGGTGCCCCACCAATTTGGCCAAGGTAAGAGAGATCCTACAAGAGAAAAAGGAGCCCCCAGCAGTGTTTTTAGAATACCTCTGAAAGGTATAGAGGTGTTACACTACCTTTGACCCTACTTCGGCGTGCCAGCAGGTGACAGGTGTCATGGCTTCCATTGGGCAGTATCCTTCTGACATTAGGAAAGGGTTACAGCGTCTAGAGAGTCCGAAAATATTATCTTTACAACATCTGTTTAAGGAGTCAGAGAAAGTGTACCATAAGAGAGAGAGTGACAAGCCAGCACCAGGGTATATTGTGCTCTGAGTCTGCAGACACGCTTAACGTCCCCAAAAGACCCTCAATAGGATCATAAGACCTCTGGTGAACGGAACACAACCTCTGCTCCAATCCAATCTCACAGGATCTGAGACTGCATTAATTAGGGAAGCAGAAAAACTGGCCTGACAATGGTCACAAGTCCCTCTGGTCTGTGCCAGCACCTGGGCAACTTGTTGGACGGAGTCTGAGGACAGCCCCAAGGTCCTCACAGAAACATCCACGAGATCTTAAGACCTTTGTGAATGGAAAACCACTTCTGCTCCAATCCTATCATGCAGGACCTGAGACTGCATTCATTAGGGAAGCAGATAAACCGGCCTGACCAGGGTCACAAGTCCCTTCCAATCCATTACAGCACCGGGCACCTTGGTGGCAGAGTCTGTGGACACCCCAAAGGTCCCCACAGGACTCTCCATGGGATCTTAGTACCTCTAGTGAGTGGATTACAAC
The DNA here is from genome assembly GCF_000001635.26 of Mus musculus. Taxonomy (NCBI): domain Eukaryota; kingdom Metazoa; phylum Chordata; class Mammalia; order Rodentia; family Muridae; genus Mus; species Mus musculus. The sequence continues at coordinate 21,387,606 of NC_000087.7, forward strand.
ATCTGCCAGGAGAAAGGTTCGAACACCAGATATCTGGGACCCTTCTCTGCAAGAGGAGATCTTGCCTGCAGAGAGTACTCTGAACACTGAAACTCAGGAGAAAACTAGTCTCCGAGGTCTGCTGATAGAGGCTAACATAATCACCTGACCATTGTTATGGCAACTATTAGAAAACAAAGCATTTAATTGGAGGCTTTGTTACATTTTCAGAAGATTGGTCAATCATCACGTGAGGTACCCCATCACTGGAGCAATAGAGAACTATTGATCCTTAGGCAAAAAGAGAGATTCCGCCATTGTATTGGCTTCTTGAAAACTCAAACTCATCCTTGTTGACACACCTATCCTCCAATGAAGCCACACCTTCTCGTATTCCTTCTAATCTTTAAACTCACTGCCACTTCCTGGTAATGAAATATTCATATATATGTGTCTATAGGGGATTTATTATTCAAACCACCACTTTTCCCATGGCTCGTTCAGCTATTTTTTTTTAAATATAACCTAAAGGGCTCCCATTTATTAAGGACTACTTATGAGCTTAGCCACAGTGATGGGCCCTCCCACATCAATCATTAGACTAGAAAATAACCCATAGACTTACCTAATGACTAAGTGATTGGAGACACATGTTCAATTGTTCTCTCTTCTCAGGTAACTGTAGATTGTCAAGATTGGGAAAAAAATAATGTTCCATCACAGTAATGTTTAACTTACTCCATAACCTACACAAACATTACTCAACACCATCTATTGCATTCTGCCCCTGCATAGACACTTTCCATGTATGGCATAAGTGAAGGGTGACTACCTCCATCAGCAAGGATACTCAATAATATGTGCCATGAACTGAATATTTCCTATAGCCTCACAACCCCCACATTCTACTGTGTGTTATACTTATTGGGGGACTTGCTAATCTGTCCAATATCCTGCCACCAAAGCTATGACAAAAAAAAAATCCTCATCAGGAAATCCAATGAATTTTACCTGATTTCTTTCTCCTGAGGCAACTGAGAGTTATCCCTTAATGCTTATATTAGTGTCTGATTCATCTGTAATAAACCCACTACTATTAACAGCTACATCACAGGAGGTATGACAAATACCATCTCCCATGAGTTGGCCAAGCCTTTTCAGCAGCTTTTTTGAAGTATCCTTTCTATACTAAAAAATCCATTGATTCCTTTATTTTTAAGTGTGTAATTTAATGATTTTAACACATTTTCACCTCCGTTCCATTTTCCCATCATTTTCTGCTACTTCATATGATATTGCAATCTATTAAAATATAGTAGTGAATACAGTGAAAGGACCAGTGTGTGAAGCAGCAAATTTCTTTATTTCTCAGACAACAGATACACTGCCAGAATCTTCCAGGTACAACTGCTTGGTAACTTTGTGTCTAATGTTAGCATGATTCTTCCAGAAAAAAGCTTAAAGAATTAAACCATGGTTACTCTGCACCAGACAAGTCAGTATCACTAGTGAAAAACATTCATGTAAATCATTTTCATTACTGTTACAATGTGCCTTAGCAGCAAGGAAAACAGGTCCATGGTCACAAGAGTATGAAAGAGGCATCAAGGAGCACAGTTGTCCAACTTATTAGCAGCCAGTAAGCATCAACACAGGAAGCGACCAAAGACAATAAATACCTTCCAAGACATGTTCCCAATGACCATGTTCCTTTACAAGTGCCTCACCCCTTCCATGCACACCCATCAATAAATTAACTCATTGATTAAAGCCCTCAGGGTCCAATCACTTTTCAGATTGTGTATATTGTTCTACCTTTGAACATTGTACTTCGGAACAAAATCTTCATCAAAGACCCACGACTGACATTGCAAACCCATTTCACCACAGAATTCTTTATGTTACAAAATGTGATGGAATGTATCTGTCTCTTTAAGGGTATCTCTGTCTAGAAGTTACAAAAGCAGAACGTCCAGGCCAACAGAATCATCAACTCCATGAGCTTTTTTTTTTTTTTTTTTTTTTTTTAATATGAGTTCAAGAAGAAGGAAAATGCAATGCAAGTTAAGGGTCTTGATCCCCTATCCATCCAGCTTAAAACCATAGGGTGGACCCAGAAGTTTAGGTCAAAAGTGTAAATTTCACCTATACTACAAACAACTGTGATGATTTCTAGCCATCTCCAGTTTCAGTGTGGTATTTAGTCCCACCATCTACATCAAGGCATATTGCCTAATGTGAAATAATGCCAGCCGTTTATTGCAAAAACCACTATGTGTTGACTTGTATGTAAAAGGAGACATCTATAATATAGACACACTTGTACACACACACATACTCACAGAAAGAGGCAAGAAGTAGAGGAGCTGAGTCTTAGGTTCATGTGAATCATGAAGGATTTGTTTTACATTACCTACAAGAAGGATCCAGCTCTCTATGCTTATCAGCTCCTGGATGACTACAAGGAAGGTAACCTCCACATGATTCCAGACACTCCTCCGGCTGAGGAGAGATCAGGAGATGACAGTGATGTGTTGATAGGTAACTGGATGCAGTACACCAGAAAAGATGGTTCCAAAAAGTTCGGAAAGGTTGTTTACCAATTTCTAGCCAATCCTTCCATGTACTTTATCAACTTTCATGGTGACATCCATATCTATGTGTATACTATGGTGCCAAAGATTCTTGAAGTTGAAAAATCATAAAGTACAGAAACGTAAACATATAGGACTGGAAGAAAAAAAAAGTTTTTTTTTTTTACTGTGTTAGCTACATAAGGGTCTTTGACAATCCCAGTATCTTTGCCAATAAAATGTGTTTTGTTCTAAAAATGTAAATGTGTGACATGACATGCTGTAAGTGAACAATTTGCTGGAAGAGATGTCCTACAGTGGAAGGAACATCAAATGAAGATGAAAGTTTCATTTCAGGCGGTGAACAGTACATACACCTAAAATCATACATGCTAAAAGGAACAGCTTCTCTGGTCTGCATGCAGAATAAGGAATTGGAGATGGAACTTGGAGGAGCAGGGATGGCAGAAAAAGATGGATGTTTAGGAAGTAGGGGAGAAGGACAGGACATAGTTAGAACCTCTGATGTGAAGACTGAAGGAGAAACAAAAATTTGGGGAAAGTGGGAGATTTAAAAGAAATGTGGCCTTGTTGCACAAGGTGAAACCCAGAAAACTGATTGAAATAGACTCAGAAATCAGAGAAAATCAGGTTTTCTTTGAATAATGACACTTAAAGAAACCTGTCTCACATTTTAAGATTTATTATCTTTACTTATGTGGGTGGGGATATGGCATGTGCTTTTGAGTACAGGTGAACACAGAGACATGCGTTGTCAGGTCCTCTGGAGCTGCCATTAAAGGTGATTATTTGCCATTGGATATGAAATCAAGAAACCAAATCCATTTTTCTTGTGGTGCAAAAGTGCTTGTTACCATTGATTCATCTCTCTAATCCCACAAAGATATCTTTTTTAAGAAATCCAAAATTCACATGCATAAAACAGACCAGATTGAAGATAAGAAAGTTCTAATTGATGGTGACCATTAAAAGTAATAAGGGACACACAAGGAGTAGAGGACACTGAGAGACAAATGAATTCTAAGTTGGAGTTCTCAAAAAGTTAAGCTGGAGACACAGGAAGAAGAGAAATTTTAAGGAAATAGTCAAACTTGGGCCATATCCACATTGGCTTCTTTGTTTTCTTAACAAATAGCCAGCCTGTCATTACAGATGGGTGTGTTTGTGTGTGTGTGTGTGTGTGTGTGGGTGTGTGTGTTTGTGAGTGTGCATGTGTGTCCATTTTTACACAGGCAATCTAGACTAGTGAATGTTTATATTTATGAGACTCCCTAAATCATCACAGAAACCTTGATTTTGTGTAATCAGTTCCAAAAGTAAAGTAAAACAGAAAATGAATATGCTGTGAGATAATTTTGGGTTGGAATGGATCCTGAGTTCCTTCCGTGAGCACTCTTTCCCTGTGATGAATCCTGTGATCTTTTGCAGGTCTCCAATGAGATCCTCAGATAACCATAAAAAGCCCCACAGTGGCCTGTTCCACCTAGCTCTCCTCTAAACACATGACCCCCTACATACCTATGTATAACTTCAGCCTGTCTATAGCCTGGAAATTCTAGTCTTTTACTTATATGTGACCTCATTCTCAGAAAACACTGAAGGTGTAACCAATGCATATATGCTTACCTCTTTTCTACGCCAGTTGTCATGGGTTTCAAATGTTATGAGTTTGCCCACTTTGTGGGTCACTTCCTGAGGAGCCCATGTACTTCATGGATGTCTGCCTGGGTTCCATCTATACTCTGAGAGGTTTTTTTTTTTTTTTTTTTTTTGAGGCAAGAATGCCATGGACTCAGTCATTACAATTTTCCTCTCTAGAATAAGTTTGTATGCTTCAACATTTGATAATAATCTCTATTGTTGATTAATTTTAATATCTGGGAGAGTTTCTGCAGTAACTGATTCTCTTAGGGATTAGTTGCTGTGAAAAGACACCATGTCAAAGGACACTCATAAGAGACAACATTTCATTAGGGCTTTTCTACGTTTCATTACACGTTCAGAGATTTACTCCACAATCATCAAGGCAGAAAATATGGCTGTGTCTATGCAGACATGGTGGTGGAGAGGAAGTTTAGAATTATGCATCTTCATCCAAATGCTTCCAGGAAAAACTATGTATTCTGTATGCAGGGAGGGTCTCTTCCACACTGGTAGAGCTTTAAAGACCCAAAATGATATGCTTCCTCCAGCAAGGCCAGACCTATTCCTACAAGGCCACACCTCCTCATAGACATAATACATTTAAAATGCCACACTGGTTTCATAGCAATTGACAAGATCTAGCTTCTTCAAAAAGGAGGAGCCTCAGTTGAGAAGATGCCTCCACAAGATCCAGCTGTTAGGAAATTTCATAATTGGTGGGAGAGCACCCACTCCATTGTGGGTGTTGACATCCTTGTATTAGTAGTCCTGGGTTCTTTAAGAAAGCAAGCTAAGCAAGACTAGAGGAGCAAGACAATAAGCATCACCACACCATAGCCTCTAAATAAGCTCCTGGCTCCAGGATCCTTTGTTGTTTCAGTTTCTGTCCCAACTTCTTTGATAATTAACAACAATGTGGAAGTATAAGCTGAATAAAACCTTTGCTATGGAATTTGCTCTTTGGACATGGTGGATCCTTACAACAATAAACATAGTAAGACTTTCATCGGAAAAATGTCTAACAGTGCCAATGCCACTTGTCTTAAAACCACAAATAATAGTGTGTAGACATTTTATTTTTATTTAAAGGTAAGATATACTCATGTACCTACCTGAGATGTAAATGTTCTAGTTTGCTTCTTTCTCACTATGTAGAATACTACAATCAAAAATAACTTTGGAAATAGAAGGGTTATAGTCTATCACCGAGGAAGAATAAACAGGAAGTTGTATCAGTAACAGCAAAAAACTGCTTATTGGCTTGCCACTGTCTTAGTCACTCTTTTATTGATGTGAAGAGATACTATGGATAAGGCAACTATTAGAAAACAAAACATTTAACTAGAGGCTTGCTTACATATTCAGAAGTTTGGTCATTCACCAAGGGAGGGATCCCATCACTGGAGCAATAGAGAACTATTGATCCTTAAGCAAAGAGAGAGATTCTGCCATTGCTTTGGCTTCTTGAAAACTCAAACCCATCCTTGTTGACACACCCACATCCTCCAATGAAGCCTCACCTTCTCTTATTCCTTCTCATCTTTAAACTCACTGCCACTTCCCAGTGACTAAGTATTCATATATATGTGTCTATAGAGAACTTTCTTATTCAAACTACCAATTTTCTATGGCTTGATCAGCTTTTATTATTTTAGTACAGTCTAAAAGGCTCCCAATTAAAATGACTACTGTTGAGCTTAGCCACAGTGGTGGGCCCTCCTACATCAATCATTACCCAAGAAAATATCCTATAGACTTACCTAATAACCAAGTGAATAGAGACAGATCTTCAATTGCTCTCTCTTCTCAGGTATCCGTTGATTGTCAAGATTGGGAAAAAATAAAGTCCCATTACAGGAATATTTTACTGACTCCACAACCTACACAAACATTACTGAACAGCATTTCCTCCTCTCTGCCCCTTCATAGACCCACTTCCATGCATGGCATAAGTGAAGGATAACTTCTTTCATCAGCATGGATACTCAATAATAGGTGAAATGATGTGAATATGTCCTATAGCCACACAACCCCCCACATTCTACTGTGTGTTACACTTACTGGGGTACAACCCAATCTGTCCAATTTCCTGCCAACTCAGCTATGAGAAAAAAAAATCTCCTCATCAATAGATCCAATGAATTTTACCTGATTTCTTTCTCCTGGGGCAACTCAGTGTTATCCCTTCATGCATATATTGGTGTCTTATTCATCTGTAATAAAACCACTACTATTAATAAATACATCACAGGAGATATGACAAATACCAACTCCCATGAGCAGCTGCACAGTTGGCCAAGCCTTTTCAGTGCTTTTTTGAAGTTTCCTTTGTATACTAAAAAATCAATTGATTTCTTTAAGTGTATAATTTAATGATTCTAACACATTTTCACCTCCAATCCATTTTCCCCTCATTTTCTGCTTCTTCATATGATATTGCAATCTATTAAAATACAGTACTGAAGGCAGAGGGAGGATCAGTGTGGGAAGCTGCAAAGTTCTTTATTTCTAAAACAACAGATACACTGTCTAAATATTCCAGATACAACTTTTTGGTAACTTTGGGTCTACTGTTAGCATGAAATTTCTAGAAAAAAAAACTTAAAGAATTAAGCCATGGTTCCTCTGGACCAGAGAGTTCAGTATCACTAATGAGTCATATTCATGTCAATCATTTTCATCACTGTTACAAGATGCCTAGCAACAAGGAAAACAGGTCCATGGTCACAAGAGTATGAAAGGGGCATGAATGAGCACAATTGTCCAACTTATTGGCAGCCAGTAAACATCAACACAGGAAGCGACCAAATACAATAAACACCTTCCAAGACATGTTCCCAATGACCATGTTCCTTTACAAGTTTCTCACCCCTTCCATGCACACCCATCAATCAACGCATAGATTAAAGCCCTCAGTGTCCAATCACTTTTCAGATTGAGTATATTGTTCTACCTATGAACATTGTACTTCGGACCAAAACCTTTATCAAAGACCCAGGACAGACATTTCAAACCCATTTCACCACAGCATTCTTTATGCTACACAAAGTGATAGGATCTATCTGTCTCTTTAAGGGTATCTCTATCAAGCAGTTCCAAAAGGAAAATGTTCAGTTAAACAGCATCAGCACCTCCAGGAGCTTTTATAAATGTGAGTTCAAGAAGAGCGAAATTGCAATGCAATTTAAGGGTCTTTGTCCCCCATCTCTGCATCTTAAAACCATAGGGTGAACACAGAAATGTAGGTCAAAAGTGTAAATTGCACCTATACTACAACTAATTGGGATGATTTCTAACCATCTTTAGGTTCTGTCTGTTATGGAGTCCACCAAGTCTGCCTCAAGGCATATTGCCTAGTGTGAAATAGTGCCAGCAGTTGATTGCAAACAACACTATGTGTTGACTTACATGTAAAATGAGACATGTATAATATAGACATATTTGTACATACACACATACTCACAGAAAGAGGCAAGCAGTAGAGGAGCTTTGTCTTAGGAACTCTCACGGAAGAGATGGTAGAAATCTTGTAAGGCAGAGAGGTCACTGAGACACTGTATGTCTCTACTGAACAAAATCAGGCCAGTCTGCCTTGCATCCCTAAGTGGTATGGTATCACCATCCATCATCCCCATCTGAGAATATATGGACTATTGATGAAGGATAGAGAATCAGTTTTCATCAAAGGTAAGGCTTTTGTATGTGATAGGTTTGTCATGCTCTACTAGTAGCCCCATGTCCAAGAGTTTATGGGCAACACAATTGATTTGAATTGGGTTGTATCAAAGGGGAGAATAGTAGACTTGAACTTGGGAGGAGGATTAAGGTGGGAATGGGTCTGGTTTTAGTCTGGGAGGAGTTATCAAGAGAATTGGAAAGTGAATTCCATCAAAAAAATTGTATGAAGTTCTCAAGGAATTAATTAATGTAGTTCTTAATATACAATGTCTGTACTGAACATATACAGACCACTTATATTTCAATCTCCTAAATAGCAACTCATTTTATAGCACTTACATTACATTAAGTGCAAAAGTAATCCAGAGATTATTTAAAATAAAGAAGGATCAGGGGATATGGCCCAGAGACAATGCCAGGAGTGTGTTCAAACATTCACCTACAACACCAGTGCTTAAGATTTTGGGAGGGGCAGAGACAGGAAGATGATTGTGGCTTCCTGAAAGCCAGGCTCACTACCAGCTCAGCAAGAAACCCAGTCACAAGGGGATAAGTTATGGATGAAAAGAGTAGATCACACTATACCCTTCCCTAGCCTCTGAACTTACCTGTACAGTTCTCTATGCAGACTCACATAAATATGATTAAAATATGCAAGAGGTTATTTTGCATAGCTTATGTTCAAAAGCAGTGTTGTTTTAGACTAGAAACCTGAGGACTTTATATCATTATAGTTCCTGGAGCAAACTCCCAAGATATAGATGATGGGTATATCTTCTTACTGTGCAAAGGAAACCTCAGTTAAGTGTGTGTGTCAGTGACTCCAAACAGATTTCCTCCTCTATGTTCCTTTATATAGCAGAGAATGATCTGTAAATAATGAAAATATGAAAACAAAGCTTTTTTTGAGATTTTAGGCTTGTGTTAAAATCATATGTATAACATTGTATTAAATGGAAGTGAAATCTTCAGCTCTCAGGAACAATACAGTCAATGCTGTAGGCTTCTGTTTTGTCCCATTGTGAACAAAATTAATTGCACATCAACAGGTCCCACACTTTTAACTAAATCAGGGAGAAGGGCTATGTTTCCGTACAAATAAGTAATGTCAATGTGATTATTCAAGTAGAAATCTGGCAGGGTTAGGATGCGTTTGGCTTATGTGATAGTGATGACTGATTAGTCTCTTGTTATTCAAATAACCCTTACCTCTGAGAAAAGACAAGTAATGATATAAGATATAATACGAAGTGACATGGACACTTACTAGATTTCATTTTCCTTTACATACTTTAGTAGTTTGAAAAATTGTGGCCCACAGAAGCTCAAATATTCAAAGGTGTTAGTTTTCCAGGTGGTGAGATGTTAAGAAAGAATTAGGATTTGTATTTTTATTAAAGGAGATTTGTCACTAATCTTTGAAATATCAAAAATCCATCAGGCTCTCTCTCTCTCATTCTTACTCTCTCCTCATTCTCTCTCTGTCTCTGTCTCTTAGTCTCTGTCTCTGTCTCTATCTCTGTCTCTCTCTCTCTCTCTCTCTCTTTCATTCTCTGTCTTTCTCTGTCTATGTTTGTTGTCTGTAGTATTGCTTGTGAGCTCTCAGCTACTGCTCTACACATGTGTGCCTGAGTGTTGCCATGGTGTTTACCATGATGTCCTGGAGTCGCCTTCTGAAACTTTAAGACCACAATTAAATATTTCATCTTATAATTTGGTTTGGTCATGATGTCGCACATCGTTAGAACAGTAACCAAGACATCCATATTCCAGTTAATTTTTTCAATCGTTCTGTATTTATTTCATTAAAGTTACCTTTTGTCCATTGAAAAGTTTTAAGAATACTATTAAAGATACTGAACAAATAGTGCCAGTAGGAGTGGCACTGTTAGGAGGTGTGGCCTTGTTGAAGTATGTGTGACCCTGTTGGAGTAGATGTGGCCTTGTTGGAGGAAATGTAATACTGTGCTTGTGGACTTTGAGGTCGGCTATGCTTAAGCTGTCCCCAGTGTGACACACAGTCTCTATCTTCTACCTGTGTATCAAGATGTAAAACTCTCAGCTCCTTCTCTACCATTGTGTCTGTCTGAATGCTTCCATATTTCCAGTCATGATAATAATGGAGTAAACCTCTGAAAACAAGTTACAAGGGTTCAAGAGTTACTGTGATCCTGTAGACTCTTCATGGCAAAAAAACCCAAACTAACACAAACACAAACATTCAAAAACACATTTGATATTTTGACTATTCTTGGCATAGGGAGTGGCACTACTGGGAGCTAATAACCTTGTTGAAGTAAGTTTGGCCTTGTTGAAAGAAATTTATCTTTGTGAACATGGACTTTAATGCCCTCTGCCTAGCTGCCTGAAAGCTAATCATTTCCTAGCACCCTTCAGATGAAGATGTAGAACTGTCAGCTCCAAATGCACATGCCTGCCAGGATCCTGCCATATTCCTACCTTGATGATAATGGACTGAATTTCTGAACCTGTAAGCCAGGGTAAATTGAAAAGTGTCTCTGCTGATAGTTGGTTGCTATTCCAGAAAGACCAAAAGTTATGACGTACCATCCAGAGTCTGAGAATACATTGGTTTAGCTTCTAGCATTTGACAGAAAACAGGATTAACAAGACAATGAGAATATAAAACTTCCTATTTCATAGAGACACATGGGTTATAGATGTGCGGAACTCAAGGTTTCATGGGTGGTATGGTAGGGTGATTAGTGTCTGTATATGAGTGCAGTGTCTGTTCCCAAGTCTGATGTCACACATACACATATGTTCAGTAATGAGTAGAATATCTTCAACACTTGCTCTCTTAGAGTGAAACCCTCTCACCATTTTGACTAGTTTGACTGGCCAATACACTATTGGGATATCTACCTGTCTCCACCCCACAGTGTTGCAGATATGAATAGACATGCCTGGAATTTTACAGAGGTGCTGAAAATACATGAACTCCACTGAGCCATCTTCCCAGCCCCCAGCAGGGTATTGTTTATTGAAATCAATGATCATATCAGTAGAGAAATGAAAACCAACATGACCCTGATATTTTACCTTACCTCCACCTTACACCAACTAAATGAATTTTAAATATAAATTTAATTTATGTCCAAATGAATCCAGATTTCATTCTAATGAAAGATAAATTTGGAGTGTATCCAGATGAAAGCTATGTTAGTATATTTTTGGCCTTTTATATTGAGAATAACCTATATTTTCGGTACACTAGGAGAGCAAATGCATGTAAATGAGTTCAACCAAAGAAAATCTTTGTTCCAGTGAATTTCTTTGTAAAATAAAGTTGAAAATCATGCATTTCAGTTATATATATATAATTATTTTGAGTATGTTATTATGGGTTCATGTGAGTTTTCTTGGATTCCGATTGCAATATTAGAGTATAGGGAACCTGATTATGTGGCACTATTATTTTTTATTAATTAGTTCATTCATTGTCCACCTTCCTACTGTTCCACATCCCATATCTACTGCCCATCCCCTGTCTCCAAGGGCAAGTCCCCATCCTACCGGATCTCTAAACACCTTGATGTCTCTAGTTTGTTGAGAATTTGGTGCATCATTTCTGATTGAATAGAGATCAAGCAGATTTTTTTCTGTGTATGTTTTAGAGACCTTCTGATAGTTCATATATGCTGCCTGTTTGGTTGTCTAGCATTTGGGAGAATTCTAGGTCCATAGCATTTGAGACAACTGGTCCTGTCAGCCTCCTTCAGTCTTTCTCAAATTAAACCAATGGTTCTGCTGATTCTGTCCATTGGTTGTTTGCATACATCTGCATCTGACTGTTTCACCTGCTCATTATTTCTTCATAAATACAGTCATCCTAGCATTCATATTACAAGTATCTGAATTCAGAAACATACAGAGGCTGTGTACTGCAAGCAGGTCTTCTGCAAAAGCAATATATAATATAAGTACTAAAATTGATATCAGTGCTCTACAATATTCTATTCTATGTGATGAAATCTCTCTCTCTCTTTCTCTCTCTCTCTCAATATATATTCCTCTAACACTTAGTATGAATAAAAATTCTCTTATATTCTCTCCTACAAAGGAGATGATATTGGCATGTCATCTGCAACATTCATTCACTTTCCTACACAGTTTGTGCTTTCTCTTAGCAATCAACTAATATCTAAATCACACATGCACTCAGATTACAAAGTAAGGTATCTGAGCTCATACAAACTGTTATTCTGAGTCAGAGTAGTTGGAGGACAATTCCAAACTGTAGTTACATCCAAGAGCATGGACTTTAACAACTTGTGAATCAGTAGAAGAGACAATGTATAGATGCGTTTGTTTCTTTTGGTTTGGTTTGGTTTAGCTTATTGTGGTTACCCACAATCATTATAAGAAATACAGAGAAACAAAAATTAATGCCTGTATCTTGAACTGAATGCAAACAGGGGCCTTAGAACCAACATTATATTTCTGTTACAATATACAATATATATTTTTAGAGATTTTTTTTTATTTATTAGCTATTATACCCACTGCAACAAGTTTAAGAAATATTCCTAGTGACCCAAATAGCAGCTTTATGATTCAGATGCAGATATTTTCACCCAATCAATGGATTGAAGCATCTGACCCCTGTTGTTGAATTAATGAGGTCAAAGATATTAAAGAAGAGGGCATCCCTGTAGTAGGATCCCTGTCTCAATTAAAGTGTTCCCCCAAGATGTCTGAAATTGTGGCCCAACAAAGAGACAGAATGCACCTGCTGATATGAGGCCTGCAACACACATACAGGAGAGGATTGCTGGGAGGAGAACTCTACAATTCCACTCTCCCCACTGGAGGGCATTTCATCTAATGTTTTTTTTTTTTTTTTTTTTTTTTTATTCCTGAGAGTCTCTCACATCCCAGGTCTCTGGTTTACTCTAGAGCGTTTTCTCATTTCCTCCTTCACAAAGTTGCCTGTTTCCATTCTTTTCGCTGGTCTTCATCAATTCAGTCCTGTTTCCCACAACCACAGTACCTGATAAAATTCCTCTATTCTCCTTCTTGTCCCATTTCCCACCCAGGTCTCTCCCTTCCCCTATCTGTATTGATTTTTTAACCTTCTTATCATTTCTAATTATGTTTATGACTAATAAAATAATTGAAGTTTATTTTTTTGATTCATTATCTTATTGGTTTCCAAAGGGATGATATACAAATACCAAAGGTACATTGGTTTAATTTTATTTCATTTCATTTGATTTTTGAGATAGGCAGTTAGTATGTTTTGTATTCTCCAGGAAGGTCTAGAGTGTTGAGGTTCAGCATTCCATGCTAGTACCATTACAGGTATGTAAAAACTTACCTGGCTTTAATTGCTTATAATAAAATAGTCCCAAAAAAATCTATAAACACTATAAAATAAACACTTTCCAGTCTGAGAGATGAAAATATTTCCTGTTCATTTACAAACCTCATTGATAGAAAGTATATTTGTTTCTTGAAACAAACTAAACTGCTAACTGAGTGCCATGATTAGCCCCCTCTTTGGTTTCCAGGCTCTGCCGCTTCTCTCTGTTCCCATTATTATTGATGCTCTCGAACAGGGGAATGCCAGGCCTACGACAGGAGAGTGAGTGGGTAAGGGGAAGGGTTGGGGGAACATACAGGGGAATTTTGGGATAGCATTTGAAATCTAAATGAAGAAAACATCTAATTGAAAAAAAAAACTTAAGTGTATTCACATATGTACACAGGGACATGTGGCACATATGTACATAATTTAAAATTATCATTCCTTTTCAATACTCTGTTTTTCATTTATTTTATTATTATTAATATATATGGAAATTCTGAAACTTACTTTGTAGACTAGAATGTCCTCAAACTGAGATTTGCCTACCTCTGCCTTCCAAAAACTGAGATAAAAGGTGTGTGCCACCACCACCTGGCTTCTGAAATATTTTTTTACTTAGTGGGAGATGTCCATTATTTTTTTCCTGTTAGGATATATCAAAATCATCAAGATGTCATATTTCCTTAATCAATTTATGAGATTAAATCAATCCCTGTAAAAATATTTCAGGTACTTTTGGAGACAGGTAAGTTTACAAGAAACATCATTTAAAAAATATTTTATTTCTGGAGCCAAAACCTTGAGTAGACCTTGCATGCAAACTCTGTAGCTAGCCTTATAACACCCGGAGGCAACTCCACTGCCAGGCATCTAACATTCATAGGATCCAATGATCAGACAAGAGGAAGACACAACATCTTTCCCCAACACCTTGAGTAGAGGGTAACAGAAAGACACAGGCATGCAGGAACTCCACCAGACCAGTGGTATGGATTGCATCCATTCTGTCTGGGACAGGGCCCTGAGCAGTCCTTGGATGCAAACTCAGCAGCCAGCCCCATAACACCCAGAGGAAGCTCCACTACCTGAAGATCTAACATGGCCAGGGTCAGAGGATCCCAGGAACCTAGGAGCTTAGTCACACCAGGATCTCAAGGTTCCAAGGGCAGCTTGACTCCCAGGATGTCAGACCCACCCAGCATCTCATAATCACAGTATACCGTAATAACAGGATCACAGAGACAGCTAGACTTTGAAGAGTTATGACACAACCAATATCACAGGAAGGACAGTCTGATGTAGCCAGGGCATGTAGCACTTGAGATATCCAGATGGTGAGAGGCAAGGATAAGTTAATAAGCAGGAGAAACCAAAGTTATTTGGAATAATCAGAACCCAACACTTGCACCATATCAAGTGGATAACCCAACACACCCTAAAAGTAAGACATGGATCTAAAGTCACTTCTCATAGTGATGATGAAGGACTTTAAGAAGGACATTAGTAACTCTCTTAACAAAATGCAGGAGAACACAGATAAACATGTAGAAGTCCTTAAAGAGGAAACACAAAAATCTGTTAAATAGATTCAGGAAAACACAATCAAACAGGTGAAGGAGCAGAACAAAACCATCCATGATCTAAAAATGGAAATAGAAACAATTGACAATTCTCACTTAGGCCATGAAGCTATGGAACATTCCCATTTACTGAGATCCAGAGGAGTAGCCATTTGGAAGATTGTGTCCCTAAATGTGAAGGTTGTGCTGAAACTCTTATGAAAATTGAGAACAATTTTAAATATGAAAGAAAAAAAAACACACAGTAAAAATTCATGTAGGCAAAATTGACAGCCTTCTATGTGTCACAAAACACACAAGCAGAGATTACAATTACAATAATTATTTTTATATCAAGGGGTCAAAACTCCTGATACAATCAATGTCCAAGAAGAGATATTTAGAGCACACACTCACCGGGGACAAACTGTCATGACTGGGACAGCATGGCAGGAAACAAAATGTTGATCTGTTTCATTGAGGGCCTGCATGGGGCCTTCTTACACTTTTGTGGAATAAGCAGCCAAGAGTTAGGTCAGAAATAGCCAGCTCCCTCAATTATGCCAAAGTAACCTATTTCTGCTAGGGAACAGTCCCAAATGTTCCACAAACTTGCTAGACTGTTCCACTAGTTTGATACACCTGAGACTGTGGGAAAATTTCATACCCAATCTTAATGAAACTGAACCAGGCATGTGTAAAATACTTTTTGAAAATAGTTTCATTTCAATTCAGGAAAAAGGACACAGAGCCCTGCTTTGTAATGGATGGAATTAGTCTTTAGCTTCCATTGTGCACCCTAAATGAAACATAGTGTAAAAGAAGCAGTTTTCTATGTAGCAAGTAAGGAGTGAAAACAACACACTAATGGAGATAAAATGCAAAGAACCGGGATATATAGTAACAATTCCAATTATAAGTGTGAAAAAACAAATATACATATATGTGAGTTGTGCTTGTTATTTCCCTAATGGTTTGATTGTACAGGATAAAAAACAATAGTCTGTCCCTATTGGCCACAGTTTCATTCATCATTGTGTTAGTGGATCCAATCTAGGAATTAATCATCAGGGTTTGACAGCAAAATCCATCGGCTCAATACACCAGACATTAGCTGGAAAGTGAGGTACAAGTAGGTAATGTCCTTTGGTTTCTTCTCTCTGAGTCTGTTATATGGGCGTCCTGTCATTGTTTGTTATTGTTGTTGATTGTTGTTTTAAAATTTGAAATATTGAATGCAAAAGCAAGTGGCAGGAGCCCAACAGGTCTTTGCATTCTTACTTTCTCCTTTCCATCACTCTCCAATTCTTCCAATCCCCAGCTTTCATTCAAGAAACAATCATCAGAAACAATTGAAAATAAGACTCCTTCATCATCTTTACTTTGTGCTTGCATGTTGGCTGTAATCATCTTGAAAACATTAAAAATCAGGCTAAGATTCTGCCTATGTTTGATAGGGTTTCATTGCTGTGAAGAGACACCATGACTCAGGCAACTCTTATAAAGGAAAATTTAATAGAGGTTGTCTTACAGTTTTAGAGGGTCAGGTCAGTACATTATTATCATGGTGGGAAGCATGGCAACATCCAGGTAGAAGGGGCGATGTAGAAGGAAAGAAGTTTTCTATATCTTAATCTGAAAGCAAACAGGAGGAAGCTTGTGGCCAAAGCAGCAAGGAAAAGCATCTCTCTTCATCACTGGGCAGAGTTTGAGCACTAGATAAAAGCCAGCCTACACAATGATCAAGGCCACATCTGCTAATAGTGCCACTTCCCATGGGCCAAGGATATTCTAATCATCAAATGCTACATACCTGCAAACACTCCTGTATGCATGTATGCACACACACACAAAGACACACACACACACACACACACACACACAATTTCATCCCTATTGCACGTGAGATTGCATAAAAATATATTTGTCTATTTACACTTATATTTATTTTTTACTTACTTGCTTGCTTGCTTATTGCTTACTTATTTACTTATTTACTTACTTACTTAGTTTTAAATGTTTTGCTGAAGAACTTTGTACATAAACATAATGAGTTTGAGTAAATCCATCACCATCTTCTCCTCCTTGAATTGCTTTCCATTTCTCCTGTATCACTTTTAGCCTTAATTCCATGCACATTTTAATAAAGACCACTGAGTGAATTTAGTGCTGACTACATATGTGGGGTTAGGGAAACACATCCACTGGAACATGGGCAGCCTCTGAGGAGCCAAATCTATGAAGAAAACTGGCCCTCACACCTGCAGCCACTAATTGCCAATTTTGGGGGGTGAAATTTTCTCTGCTCCCCCATCTATTCTTCAAGAACTGTGAGACAGAAAATTTAAAAAAAAGGTGTTGAGATCTGCTTAGAAAGGACTTTAATCTCAGGATATGGGAATCAAAACCAGGTAGAGATGAATTCTCTGCTGATCTGCACAGGAAAGCACAGAAATCTAGGACTATACAGAAATATCCAGTTCCAGAGAAGAAAAACAAAAGAAACAGGGAGGAATTGGGAAGTACAAATAAGAATTTGAATGTACAGATTGTAAATCCTGTCTCTGGGAATAATAATCAAGATACTTTGAAAGGAACAATCAAGCCATGTTTAAAAGACTGGACACACCATTTGGCATATGTTATATAAATCAGTAAAAATAATTAAAAATGTCTCATTAAAATTCACAACAGTCCCCTTAAGTTTTTTCTTCTGGTTTTCTTCTTTAAATATCTTATTGAATCTGAAGTGATGGCTCAGCATTTCTGAACACTGGCAGCTCATGCACAGCATACACTTGGACTTGCCACATTTCCATAGGCTCTTTACAACTTCTTCTATTTTAGTAACCACAGGGAATCCACACTCCCCCTTCCCATGAGACAATGTATCCATACCTATACAGAGAATTCAAAACAAACAAAATCTCTTCAATCTGTCTCACCAATCATACATTAGGTCCAATGCTTGGGTGCTTTCTGTTTCAGGCTCACAATGATCAATGGTATATACTTTCTAGGTTGTATAACTGCACTTCATTTCTCTACAGGAACCTTTCCTCAGATTCTGTCCTCATCAAGAATCCCATCTAAAACCATCAGACACTTCTATGCATCAGAGGGAACAAGGTCTAGCTGTGTGCCTTGCAGGTTGGGTAGAGCACTGTCAATATCCCTTCTCCTCCAGCAAACCCTCTCAAGGCTCACAACGGTTGTCTTCCAGGATAAAATCTGATTGCCTAAGAGAAGGAGCAAATCATCTCTGCTTGCTCTAATGTCTAAATGACATTGCAGATTAAGAAAAAACCTAGAGCTTCCCCAAGATTCTCAGTCCGGGAGCATTTGGACAATCCATTACTTTCATAGGGTCCAAAATTGTTTGAATTCTACAGACCAATGAATTGTCCCATTAGAAGCCACCTTTCCAGCAGGTAGCAGCAGCTCCAACTGCTGTCTCCAAAGGTAGTTAAACAAAAGCAACCTGAAGAGGCAGGTGAACTGCTCCTGGTCCCACCAAGGTGACTTTGGTTTCTGGTGGGAGGGGGCAATTACATGCTGTGAGAATTCTGTTCTGTTGATGTGCTCACCCACCAAAACACTCCTCTTGGAAAGACCAGGAATGAGTTCCTCTTCCAAAATCCCTCCTCTTGCATGTGGTGTTCATTCCATGGGTGTGGGGAGTAGGCTCTATTCCTTGGGTACTCTGTTTCTAAATGAGGTGACACACAGTGATCACTCTCTCCTACCTTTCACAGATGATTGAGACTCCTAATCTAGACATTATTTTTTTATTTATTTTTCAATCTGCGAAGTCAGATATGGTTGTTTGTGAACATTACAGTTTGCATGGACACTTCTTATATGTAATACATCAGAGGACAGAAGAGGATACAGCAGCATATGCTGCTGGAATTACAGGGAGGATGAGAAAGAAAGGGGGGGCAGGGAGTGAGAGGGAAAGAGAGAAACACAGACTGAGACTGAGATACAGAGAGATAGCAATACAGAGAGTGGGGAAGTTAGAAGGAAAGAGAGAGAGGCAGAGAGACAGAGAGACAGAGAGACAGAGAGACAGAGAGACAGATAGAGAGACAGAGAAACAGTCACAATGTAATTGCTGGAAATTGAAGCCACGACCTGTGTGATAGCAGCAAGTCTGTCAACACATACATTGTCTCTTGAGATTTTGGCTCCAATTTTGAATTGGCCAAGAAAGACCTGATGCTATGTATTCTGGAGTTGACCTTGTGTATACCATCGTATTCCTGGAAACAGTTTCACATCTAGGGAACATGACCTTTAATCAGTCTTGATGCATCTCACATATCCTATGCCCAGACACCAAAGGAGACATATGGAAGGTTTCCTGTTGTGGTCTGGTAAAAGGACGCCATTCCTGACAAGAATCTCCAGAAGAATAAAGCCAATACAGTCGAAACAACCTTAGCCCTGGTCAGAGTGAGATACCTGCCTTCTTAAGGCTTCTCAGTACAGCTTTATATAGTGTATTAGCTTACTCTTGGTTAGAATTCACCACAGATCACAAACATCCTATTCAGATTTCTCTCTCTTTATCTATTTTTTTCTTGTTGTAGTGGTGGTGATTTTTTAAGAAAGACTTATAAGAATTAATTTACTCTTAGATGAATTTGGACCTTTTGAGTAAGATTGTGTTCCTACACCATTTTTCGCTCATGAGAAAATGGGGAGGTGGTACATGGCTTAGAGTATAAGATCATTGGCCCCTGTGCACAGGTTACAGGATTCAATTACCAGGGCCCATCTTGTTTGTCACAGCCACAGGTAAGTGCTGTTTCAGGGGATCTGATACTATCTAACTTCTGATCTCTACACGGTCCAGTTTAGTGCACAGGCAGCAGACACACCCCTTCAGGTAAAACATTCATAAAATAGAAATAATGAAAATTCTACAGTTTACCAATTGCCATATAAAACTTGATTTCCAAATGATCACACATACTATTAGGAGAGGACCTCAAAATGTGGATGTAGGTCAAAAATTTTGATATATTTGATACTTATTTTTTCATTCTTTTCTGTTTTACACCACCTAGGACCCCACATCCCAATGACCTGGAGGAGAGTAAGCCAGAGTTCTTCCATAGTCTTTGCTTCAGTTCCTGTCTCCACTTACTAGCTCTGATTAAGGTGTTGTCCAGACTTCCATAGATAACACAGTTTAAAACCTGAAAGTTGAAAACAGATAGAATCCATTACATTATTTGGTAGTTTTGGGTCCCAATTTTTATCTCATTGAAATCAAGACAGGACTGTATGCTTGCAATAATGTTATCTGCCTGTGCTTAAACTTCTGACTAAAAAACTCTTTGTTCAAAACAGTGGAGTGACCGATGAGCATCAGACAGTTACATAGCAATTGTTGCCCTATGAATTTGGATACATCTCTGATTATATTGAAGATTGAAAATCAATTAAATGGTTTTAGTAGTAGGTAGAAAGGCACCTAGTGTTGATGTAAAACAAATTCCACAGTAGATCAGTTCTAAAACTACATTATTCTGCATGATATCTCAGCACTAATGAATAGGCAGCTGCACAAGCAAAAGAAGAGGAAAAGGAAGAAACACAGGCAGACACAGATGCAGAGGTTGAGAAACAGGCTGAGATAGAGAATGAAGAAGGAGAAAAGGAAGGACAGGCAGAGTCACAGGGACAGTCAAAGGGAGATTCAGAATCAGAGACAGAGTCAGAATGTGTGGTGTGCATGTACCTAGTGTGTGTCTTTCTAATTTTTAGACCTTTTAGGAAGTTACATTTACTCAAGTGTCCTCAGAGATGGGGTGATTGGTTGCAACAAATTTCTCAGATTACAACCAGTATACCAAGACATGGTTTCTGTCTAATTGACCACCCAGACCCAAGGAATACTTATAATAGGAGAGATCCCAGGCTAATGGTTTTCTTTCTTATAATAAGTCTGTCTCTCCCAGTCACAGAATAAAAGGAAATTATGATTCATTGGAAAATAACACATAAATGGCTCCAGAAACTCAGCCAAGTCTATTAAGATATATATATATATATATATATATATATATATATATATATATATATATATATATATATATTATCACAAAGCTCTCACACAACTTTTTAAAAATCCTAATCCTGTACTGGATTCATCTTCTAAGTATACACTATATGTTATATATAGTATATCATAAAATACTAAATAGGAATATCTAGCTATGTACACTGAATGTATACTGTGAGGAGCTGCCCTTTCAATCTCCATTACAAGATGGCGCTGACATCCGTTGTTCTAACTGGTAAAGAAATAGTCTGTGTATGTGCTGGGGTATTTTTCCATTCTTTGTGCCCTTCCTGTTCTGTGGCGTCATATGGGCTGATAGTGAGCAGCCCTTAGGGTGAAATATGTCTCTAACACTTCTTGTGGTCTATTTAAGGACCGAGTTTCCTGTGTTCTAAGCCTCCTCGCCCAAAAGCTAATCATCTTTCTCTTGAGATGGATTAAAGCTATGCTGCAGAAGGATCTGAGTGTGTCCTGTGTGTGTGTGTTCTCGCCGGTGAGACTCTTTATCATCACAGACACATTATACTGCATGCACAGACCATTAGTACTGTAACTCCATGGATAAATCATGTTCATGAAGCAACACTAACAGAGATTTACACACAATATTTGCATTTCATTTGTGTTCACGAGATGAAAATTATTTTCATCAACACACATGGCACTGCATAGAACAGGTATGACTAATATTAAAATAGTAAACAGCTGACTGCAAGAAGTATAGAAATCAGAGTTAGTAAGTCTTTGGTGGAATACTATATTTACATACTCACAACATCCATTAGTGAAGAACTCCTGCTGCATTAACTTTGCACAAGATTTATTGTCAAAACTTGTACTTTTAGTCTGGTGGTTGGTGGTTGGTTACACAAGTTGGTTGTGGTTTGTTAGTAGCCATAATTAAAGGAGAAGAAAAAGGAAAGAAATTAAATTCAGAGATTTTTCTAATTCCTCTCTCTAATATACCCTTATTTCTGTTCTATCTAGCGTTAGGGGTTATAAAAAGAAGATCCTAGAAAATATCAAACACCAACTATAAAAATGAATCCTTAATTACTGTCCACCAGAAACCACCAATTGTGAAGAAATACACTTTATCTTCTTTATCATAAGTTTTAAAGGACTCTCTTCAATAGCTTCCTGACTGGACTGTTCTTTTTTCTTCTGTGTTCTTTTTCCTTGTGTGTGTGTGTGTGTGTGTGCATGAGGGTGAGTGTGTGTGACTTCCTTTGCATAATACCTTCCTGTGTTGTTAACCATTCATATTTGCTGTGGATTTACTCACAACAAACAGATAAACTGAATTGTGAGTATCTTCTTTTTTTGGTGTCTGTTTTGTTTTTCTTTTCTGGTGGTGGGTTTAGCATGTATGCAAATCAAACACTACCATCGAGTCACATCTCTAGCTTAGACAGGGATTTGAATTCTTTAACACTAGTTATTTCTCACCATATTACTGTAACATTATAATGTTTTTATTGTACTCCTGATCTGTTACTGAAATTTTATTTCCATTTATTCCAAATTTATGTAGGTGCTAAGCAACGTCAACCCATTGCTGATATTTTTTGTTAATAAGGCAACTTGATCAATAAATGACTTCTTTTTCTGACTAGTGCCATATTGTGTTTTCTTGAAGACTTGTATCTTAAGCCGGAGCAGAAACTTGTAATGTACACTTGAGGAGGGTTTTTTTTGGGATTTGGTCGTTATTTCAATGTATTAAATGAATGTCAGGTGCCTGATGTTCTATCAGAGTAATGGTGCTCCTTAAGCTACATGTTCATCTTTATGTTCTCATACACTTTTCAGAACAATATTTTTCAGTACCACAGAGCAAATGTTACAGGTTCTTAGCTTTTAAACTCTCAGTAAACACCAAAGTCTCAATTTTGGACTTCAGTGCAGCCTCTTCTCTAAAAGCTAGTCAGAGGATGCTTAGTCCTGTGAGCCCAATCCTTTCTTTTTATTCCAAGCATGGAGGGAAAATGGCATGCCCTGTAAGGGTTTTGCAATTAGAGATTCTGAAGTCAGCAGATCATACTTGTCACCCTATTGAGTTTGCTCATCTTTAATAGCAAGTGAAAGAGTGGTAATCAGTACCATGATGGCTCAAAAGAAGTCTAGAACACCACTGCATTCTGCGCCCTTGTGAGTGCCATCCCTGACACAATTTGAAGAGAAACAGTGCTCCTTCCAGGAAGCTGCAGGGAATTGAACTGCACTCCTCTGCATGCTGTCAGACCCAGCCTCTAGGTCTGGACTGACTCTCCTTAAGGATAGTCACTTACCCTCATGGCCCCAGTCCCTAATTCTCTCTCAGTTCTCCACAAAACAGGAGACTCTCTTTATTTTTTGTGCCAAATGATGTCAGCTTCATTTCAAATATCCTGATAAACTAAACTGGTTGGGTCTTAAAATAATTTCTTTCTCTCAACCACCTATTTACCAGGAAAACTGTCGGTGAGAATGGCTGAGACATCTAGTCTGGGCGAGTTTCCCATGACTAAGGGCAGGGAATATGAAGATAAGGCCAACTTATTAATATACTTCCAAAGTCTAGTTTTAATTGGCATCTCTAATGCTGTGCAGAAGAAATGTGAGATTGTGAGGTGACTTCACAGATTAATATAAGAGGTGAGTCTAGAAAATCAGGAGCTGTCTATTGAGGACAGCACTGGACCATGGCCCTCCTTTGAGGATTTACAGTTTAAAGCTGAGATAAACTGTAAAAAAATTATGTCTTTCTGAAGTTTATGCCATGGAACGTCCACATAATATCTTAGTTCATTGGTGTGATGTTTTTATACATGGCTGTAAATGCTTTTATGTTAACCTGTGTGTGCTAGTAAGTGTTTGCCTTCTTGACATGAAGCTAAAGTCACCTGGGAAGAGGGAACCTCAAATTGGATCTGTCTACATTAGATGAGGCTATAGCCATGTTTATTTGTTTTCTTAGAAAATTTTCTTTAAATTTTCCATCTTATGTGACCTGAAAGTATCCATCTCCCTGTTTATCCTCCTACCATCGAACTCAGAGACACAGTGAAACTAACAGAAGTTATGGGCCAAATGAATTTAACAGATACTTATAGAACATCACCCAAAAACAAGAACACACATAATATGCACTCATTCTTAAGTGTATATTAGGCAAAAAAAAAAAAAACATGGAATACCCATGATACAATTCATTGATACTATCCATTATCTCTACCTCTGGTCAGGATTATTTTTCTGACTTTTCTTTGCATAGATTCCTGATTCTTGAAGGAGAGAGCTCGATAAAGGCATCCTCTTTAATCTTTAATTCTCTGAGTCTCTCACTCTCTGTGCATTGTCCAGTTGTGTCTTTCTGTGATTATTACCAGTTTTGTAGGAAACTCACCTCTGATGAAGGCTGAGGCATATATACTAACATATGGGTGGAGCCATTAGGATTCATGAGAAGTCATTTTACTGCTGTGGTTATTTAACAAAATTTATGATGGCAGATTTTCACTTAGTGTTTTATGACCTTTCTAGTCTCAGATGCTTGGCCTGATATTTCCCTCCACATTTAACCCTCCTATTTTAGTGTCTTCTTCATTCCTTTATACCACTATATTGTACTTCCCCTTCCTTGGAAGAACTCCTCCTTCTTTATGGTTCCTTACTAGATAGCTCATCTCTGTTACCCTAAATGAAAAACAAACATATATAAACCTTACAAGCTAACTCCATACATAGGTGAAAACATGCAATTTGTGTCGTTCTGGGTCTGATTTGACTGTTGGATATTCCCCCCCCCTTTTTTTTTTTTAGATACTTCAGTCCTTCTTTTTTAAAAAATATTTTTATTACGTGTTTTCCTTAATTACATTTCCAATGCTACACCAAAGGTTCCCCATACCCTCCTCCCCACTTCCCTACCCACCAATTCCCATTTATTTTTTGGCTCTAGCATTGCCCTGTACTGGGGCATATAAAGTTTGGTTGTCCAATGGGCCTCTCTTTCCAGTGATGGCTGACTAGGTCATCTTTTGATACAAATGTAGCTAGAGTCCAGAGCTCCGGGGTACTGATAAGTTAATAATGTGGTTCCATCTGTAGGGTTGCAGATTCCTTTAGCTTCTTGTGTACTTTCTCTATCTCCTCCATTGGGAGCCCTGTGATCCATATAATAGCTGACTGTGAGTATCCGCGTCTGTGTTTGCTAGGCCCTGACATAGTCTCACATGAGACAGCTGATTAACAGTTGATGGGAGAGGATCCAGTACTCATTGAGTGGTGCTATCTCTGCAAAGATGGTGATAAATTATATAAGAAAGCAACCTGAGGGTAGTGTTTGAAAAATGGCTCAGTGTTTAAGAGAACTGGCTGCTCTCTTAGAAGGTCAGGATTTGAATCACAGAACTCAGGTGGCAGCTCACAGCCACATTAAGCTCCAATATCAAGGTACCAAGCTCCCTCTTATGGACTCTGTGAACCCTGGACAAAAAAGGCCCACAGACATTCACGCAAACAAAACATTTTTATATATACATATATGTTATTAAAATAAAAGTTAAAAGGCATTTTTAAATTTTGTAAGTAGAAAAGCTGAGAAAACTGTGTTGAGAAACAAGCCAATAAGCAACCTTGCTCCATGTACCCTGCCTATAATCCTACATGGGTTCCTGCCCTGATTTCACTGAGTGATTGAGTGTGATGTGGAAGAATAACACTAACTAATCTTTTTCGGAAAAAGAAGGGAGGAGAGGGGGATTGGAATGGGGATTTGTTGATGGGAAACTGTGAAGGAAGTTATCATTTAAATTGTAAATAGATAACTAAATTAATGATGAAAAAAATAAGTCCTGTCAAGAACTCCAATGTGACAGTGTGAAACTGCTAATCTACAACCTGCTAAACTCACATGTGTGGGGTGTGGGCATGCAAGTGTTCTGTCTGAGCCTACAGGCCACTTAAATCCTCAAAAACCCTGTGGAGTTCAACCCTGACTTCCTGGCACAGATGATCCCCAAAGTGTAGTGGGAAGTGCTTGTGCAGGTAGCAGACACCTCAATCTTGGCCCAGGTACACAAAATAGCCAACTAGCTGCTATGAACAGGACAAGATACTTTTGAGGAAGATGTACCCACGTGTGGCTTGAGATTGATGTACTGGATGGTACTCTGCAATGGTCAGAATCCAGTGTTCTTTTCCCCATCATCCACAGGATCACCAATATGCTGTAGAATGATGAGGAGACAGAGAGGTAACCTTGCTAGCCACCACAATGCGATGTGGGAATGGGTATCCAGATGGAGGAAGACCCTCATGAAAGCAGTGGGGAGGGGATGGGATAGAGGGTTTCTGGAAGGGTGGGAAACTGAAAACGGACATCATTTGAAATGTATATAAAGAAAATATACAATTAAAAAAAGACCAACCAAAGAGCACATAGGGCGGGGCCCATGGCTCCAGCTTCATATGTAGCAGAGAATGGCCTATTTGGACACCAGTGAGAGGTGAAGCTCCTGTTCAGGAGAAGGCTCTATACCCCAGTGTAAGGGAATGTCAGGACTAGGAAGTAGGAGTGGGTATTTTGTTGATTACTGAGAGGAGGGATGGCATAGTGGGTTTTCAGAGGGGAAACCAGGGAAGGGGATAACATTTGAAATGAAAATAAAGAAAATGCCTCATAAAATAAAATAAAATAAAACAAAATAGATTGAAAACAACCACCTAGACACAATAAGTTAATAGCAGAATGATAAATAAAAGAAGACAGTGTAGTGGTGCATACCTTTTATCCCTGCTCTTGGTAGGCAGAGGCAGGGGCAGGCAAATTTATGAGTTCAAGGCCAGCCTGAACTCCAGATTGAATTCCATGACAACCAGGGCTAAACAGAGAATCCCTGCCTCAAAAAACAAAAAACAATAAACAAATAAAGAGAAAATGAATGACACACAGGCATACAGAAGAGGACTGGTCCCAAAGACAGCTCTGTCCTAAATATACTAGAGCACATTGCTTCACAAAATGAATTCTGAACATGCTCTCACATAGGGCATTTGAATATACTTTCTAGGTTAACCCCATATGATCACAAGAAACAAAAGGTAACAAGAAGATCAGAGTCAGAAGTATATCTCAGACTCATGTCAAAGACAGTCTGGGAGGCACACCATGCTTCAGTTTTCAAAGTTCCAGAGAGTGGTTCTCCACCTTTTTAATACTGCGGTTCCTTCATATATATACTTCCTTATGCTGTGTGGTGCCCCAACCGTAAAAATATTTTTTGCTGCTTCATAACTGAAATGTCCTACTGATATGAATTATAACATACATTTCTGACATACAGATAGTCTAGGACAACTCCTGTGAAATTTGTCACAAGGACTAGCAACCTACAGGTTGCCAACCACAGTGCCAGCAACTAGGAAAACTAGCCAGCCCCTTGATTTTTACAATGTTGCCTTCCGTAACTGTGGTAGAATAGATGTGCTCTATTTTAGTGGTCTAAGCATGTGAGGATCTGTAACACTACCTGGAAACACACATACCAAATTGGATGAGGGAGTCTATTTTTTCTGTCCTGGACCTTGCAGGTTTGAGTCAGCTCTAACCAAATAGAAGAGAAAGGATACTGGATGAATTCCTACTCAAAGTCTTTGGAGACAACAGGGATTTTATTGGGTTCTCATGGAGAATGGGAGAGTGTTTGTGCTCCATTAAAAAGGTACTCACATTCACTATTTTGATGCCTTTCTTTCTATTTGAGTGTGCTTTGTACTTTTGTCTGCTATGTGTTGTGTTCTGTGTTCTTTGTTACTAACTCTAGGGTTCTTACCATACTTGGAAAATGAAAGTCAGTTTGAAAACCTTTCATATTTGTTCTCTGTATAGAAACTCTCTCTCTCTCTTTCTCTCTCTCTCTCTCTCTCTCTCTCTCTCTCTCTCTCTCTCTCTCTCTCTCTCTCTCTCTCTCTCTCTCTCTCTCTCTTTGAGTTTTCAAGACAGTGTTTCTCTGTGTAGCCATGGTTGTTCTGGAAATCACCCTGAAGACCAGGTTGGCCTCGAACTTAGAAATTCACCTGTCTCTGCTTTTCGAGTGCTGGGATTAAAGGTGTTTGCCACCACCACTTGGAAATATGATTCTTTTAAAAAATTAGATTATGAGTCCTTTGTACCAAAAATAAGATCAAAATTTCAAGGAAGGTACTTTTAATTGAAAATGCATCTTTCTGATAAAAAAAAAAAATGGGGTATTCCATGGAGATACAGAAGTTTGAAAATGAACCAAAAGGTATTGTTCTTCAACTAATTCCTTATCAGCTTGTAATTTTCTGAGGATATTGGCCACTGAGGCTTGAAGTATCAAAAACCCATCAGGCTATCTCTCTCTCATTCTTTCTCTCTCTTTCTCATTCTTTCATCTCATTTTTCTCTCTCCTCATTCTCTCTCTTTCTCTCTCTCTTTCTCTCTCTTTCTCTCTCTATCACCCTCTCTCTCTCTCTCACTCTCTCTCTCTCTCTCACCCTCTCTCTCTCTCCCTCTCTGTCTCGCTCTCGTTTTAAGCCATTCATCCAGTGGTTGACATCTAATGTTAATCCATTTCTTGTCTATTTCACACAGTGAGGCAATCAATATTGATGATATGACTGTGAAATGGTCCTTCTTACTTTTTTTCTTTTTCTTTTTTGAGAGAGTCATGCCATAGACTCATTCATAACAGTTTTTCTCTCTAGAATAAGTTTGCATGCTTTAGCACTTGATAATAATCTCGATTGTTGATTTATTTTAATATCTGTGAGTTTCTGCAGTAACTGATTCTATTAGTTAGAGATTAGTTGCTGTGAAAAGACACCATGACCAAGGCCACTCATAAGAGACTCATTTCATTAGGGCTTTTCTACATTTCATTACACGTTCAGAGGTTCACTCCATGATCATCAAGGCAGAAAATATGGCACTGTCTAGGCAGACATGGTGGTGGAGAGGAAGTTTAGAATTATGCACCTTCATCCAAATGCTTCGAGGAAAAACTATGTATTTTGCATACAGGTAGGGTCTCTTCCACACTGGTAGAGCTTTAAAGCCCCAGAGTGATATGCTTCCTCCAGCAAGGCCAGACCTATTCCTACAAGGACACACCTCCTCATAGGCCAACTATATGTAGAATGCCACACTGGTTTCATAGCAACTTGACAAGATCTAGAGTCTTCAAAGAGAAGGAACCTCAGTTGAGAAGATGCCTCCATAAGATCCAGCTGTTAGGAATTTTCTTAATTGATGGGAGAGCACCCACTCCATTGTGGGTGTTGACATCCTTGTGGTGGTAGTCCTGGGTTCTTTAAGAAAGCAAGTTAAGCAAGATTAGAGGAGCAAGACAATAAGCATCACCACTCCATAGCCTATGAATGAGCCTCTGATTCCAGGATCCTGTGTTGTTTCAGTTTCTGTCCCAACTTCTTTGGTGATAAACAGCAATGTGGAAGTATAAGCTGAATAAAACCTTTGCTATGGAATTTGCTCTTTGACATGGTGAATCCTTACAACAATAAAAAACAGTAAGGTATTCTTAGGGAAAAAATGTCTAACAGTGCCAATGTCAATGTGTAGACATTTTATTTTTA
Organism: Mus musculus; assembly: GCF_000001635.26. Taxonomy (NCBI): domain Eukaryota; kingdom Metazoa; phylum Chordata; class Mammalia; order Rodentia; family Muridae; genus Mus; species Mus musculus. The sequence continues at coordinate 21,417,073 of NC_000087.7, forward strand.
CTTAGAGATAAGCTATACTCATGTACCTACCTGAGATGTAATTGTTCTAGTTTTCTTCTTTCTCACCATGTAGAATACTACAATAAAAAATAACTTGGAAATAAAAAGAATACAGATTGTCACTGAGGAAGACAAAACAGGAAGTTGACTCAGTAACAGCAAACACTGCTTATTGGCTTGCCACTGTCTTAGCCACTGTTCTATTGCTATGAAGAGACACATATGGTGACGGCAACTATTAGAAAACAAGGCATTCTTTGTGTAGAGAAAGGCCATTGACTTGTTTGAGATAATTTTATATCCAGCTACTTCACCAAAGCTGTTTATCAGGTTTTGGTGTTCTCTGGAGGAATTTTTAGGGTCACTTATATATACTATCATATCATCTGCAAAAAGTGATATTTTTACTTCCTCTTTTCCAATTTATATCCACTTGATCTCCTTTTGTTGTCGAATTGCTCTGGCTGATTCTTCAAGTACTATGTAATAAACAGGATGAGAAAGAAATTAGGGAAACAACACCCTTCTCAATAGTCACAAATATTAATAAATATCTCGGCGTGACTCTAACTAAAGAAGTGAAAGATCTGTGTGATAAAAACTTCAAGTCTCTGTAGAAAGAAATTAAAGAAGATCTCAGAAGATGGAAAGATCTCCCATGCTCATGGATTGGCATGATCAACATTGTAAAAATGGCTATCTTGCCAAAATCAATCTACAGATTCAATGCAATCCCCATCAAAATTCCAACTCAATTCTTCAACGAATTAGAAGGAGCAATTTGGAAATTCATCTGGAATAACAAAAAACCTAGGAAAACAAAAACTCTTCTCAAGGATAAAAGAACCTCTGGTGGAATCACCATGCCTGATCTAAAGCTACAGAGCAATTGTGATAAAAACTGCATGATACTGGTATAGAGACAGACAAGTAGACCAATGGAACAGAATTGAAGACCCAGAAATGAACCCACACACCTATGGTCACTTGATCTTCGACAAGAGAGCTAAAACCATCCAGTGGAAGAAAGACAGCATTTTCAACAATTGGTGCTGGCACAACTGGTTGTTATCATGTAGAAGAATGTGAATCGATCCATACATATCTCCTTGTAGTAAGGTCAAATCTAAGTGGATCAAGGAACTTCACATAAAACCAGAGACACTGAAACTTATAGAGGAGAAAGTGGGGAAAAGCCTTGAAGATATGGGCACAGGGGATAAATTCCTGAACGAAACAGCAATGGCTTGTGCTGTAAGATCGAAAATTGACAAACGGGACCTAGTGAAACTCCAAAGTTTCTGCAAGGCAAAAGGCACCGTCAATAAGACAAAAAGGCCACCAACAGATTGGGAAAGGATCTTTACCTATCCTAAATCAGATAGGGGACTAATATCCAACATATATAAAGAACTCAAGAAGGTGGACTTCAGAAAATCAAATAACCCCATTAAAAAATGGGGCTCAGAACTGAACAAAGAATTCTCACCTGAGGAATACCGAATGGCAGAGAAGCACCTGAAAAAATGTTCAACATCCTTAATCATCAGGGAAATGCAAATCAAAACAACCCTGAGATTCCACCTCACACCAGTCAGAATGGCTAAGATCAAAAATTCAGGTGACAGCAGATGCTGGCGTGGATGTGGAGAAAGAGGAACACTCCTCCATTGTTGGTGGGATTGCAGGCTTGTACAACCACTTTGGAAATCAGTCTGGTGGTTCCTCAGAAAATTGGTCATAGTACTACCGGAGGATCCAGCAATACCTCTCCTGGGCATATATCCAGAAGATGTCCCAACTGCTAAGAAGGACACATGCTCCACTATGTTCATCGCCGCCTTATTTATAATAGTCAGAAGCTGGAAAGAATTCAGATACCCCTCAACAGAGGAATGGATACAGAAAATGTGGTACATCTACACAATGGAGTATTACTCAGCTATTAAAAAGAACGAATTTATGAAATTCCTAGCCAAATGGATGGACCTGGAGGGCATCATCCTGAGTGAGGTAACACATTCACAAAGGAACTCACACAATATGTACTCACTGATAAGTGGATATTAGCCCAAAACCTAGGATACCCAAGATATAAGATACAATTTCCTAAACACATGAAACTCAAGAAAAATGAAGACTGAAGTGTGGACACTATTCCTCTCCTTAGAAGTGGGAACAAAACACCCATGGAAGGAGTTGCAGAGACAAAGTTTGGAGCTGAGATGAAAGGATGGACCATGTAGAGACTGCCATATTCAGGGATCCACCCCATAATCAGCATCCAAAAGCTGACACCATTGCATACACTAGTAAGATTTTATCGAAAGGACCCAGATGTAGCTGTCTCTTGTGAGACTATGCGGAGCCTAGCAAACACAGAAGTGGATGCTCACAGTCAGCTAATGGATGGATCACAGAGCTCCCAATGGAGGAGCTAGATAAAGTACCCAGGGAGCTAAAGGGATCTGCAACCCTATAGGTGGAACAACATTATGAACTAACAAGTACACCAGAGCTCTTGATTCTAGCTGCATATGTATCAAAAGATGGCCTAGTCGGCCATCACTGGAAAGAGAGGCCCATTGGACAAGCAAACTTTATATGCCCCAGTACAGGGGAATGCCAGGGCCAAAAAGGGGGAGTGGGCGGGTAGGGGATTGGGGGTGGGTGGGTATGGGAGACTTTTGGTATAGCATTGGAAATGTAAATGAGCTAAATACCTAATAAAAAATGGGAAAAAAAAGAAAAAGAAGAAAACAGGGCATTTAACTGGAGGCTTGCTTACATTTTCAGATGATTGGACAATCATCACGAGAGGGACCCCATCACTGGAGCAATAGAGAACTATTTATCCTTAGGCAAAGAGATAGATTCTGCCATTGCATTGGCTTCTTGAAAACTCATACCCATCCTTGTTGATATGCCCACTTTCTCCAATGAAGCCACACCTTCTGTTATTCCTTCTAAATTTAAACTCACTGCCACTTTCTGGTGACTAAATATTCATATATATGTGTCTATAGGTGACTTTATTATTCAAACCACTACTTTTACCATGGCTCGTTCAGCTATTTTTTTTAAAATACAGCCTAAAAGGCTCCCATTTATTAAGGACTACTGATGAGCTTAGCCACAGTGATGGGCCCTCCCACATCAATCATTAGCCAAGAGAATATCCCATAGACTTACCTAATGAACAAGTAAGTGAATAGAGACTGATCTTCAATTGTTCTCTCTTCTCAGTTAACTGTGGATTGTCAAAATTGGAAAAAAAATAATATCCCATCACAGTAATGTTTAACTTACACCATAACCTACAAAAACATTACTCAACACCATCTATTGCATTCTGCCCCTGCATAGACACACTTCCATGTATGGCATAAGTGAAGGGTGACTACCTCCATCAGCAAGGATACTCAATAATAGGTGACATGAGCTGAATATTTCCTATAGCCTCATAACCCCGAAATTCTACTGTGTGTTACACTTACTGGGAGACTTGCCAATCTGTCCAATTTTATGCCACCAAAGCTATGACAAAAAAAAAAAAACTCCTCATAAAGAAATCTAATGAATTTTACTTGATTTCTTTCTCCTGAGGCAACTGAGTATTATCCCTTCATGCTTATATTGGTGTCTGATTCATCTGTAATAAACCCACTACTATTTACAGCTACATCACAGGAGGTATGACAAATACCATCTCCCATGAGTTGGTCAAACCTTTTCAGCAGCTTTTTTTGTAGTATCCTTTCTATAATAAAAAATACATTGATTTCTTTATTTTTAAGTGTGTAATTTAATGATTCTAACACATTTTTATCTCCCTTCCATTTTCCCCTCATTTTCTGCTACTTCATATGATATTGCAATCTATTAAAATACAGTAGTGAATACAGCGGAAAAAACAGTGTGGGAAGAATCAAAGTTCTTTATTACTAAGACAACAGATACACTGGCAGAATCTTCCAGGTACAACTACTTAGTAACTTTCGGTGTAATGTTAGCATGATTCTTCTAGAAAAAAGCTTAAAGAATTAAGGCATGGTTACAATGGACCAGAAAAGTCAGTATCACTAGTGAGACACATTCATGTAAATAATTTTCATCACTGTTCTGATATGCCTAGCAACAAGGAAAACAGGTCCATAGTCACAAGAGTATGAAAGGGGCATGAAGGAGAACAGTTGTCCAACTTATTATTACCCAGTAAGCATCAACACAGGAAGCGACCAAAGACAACAAATAACTTCCAAGACATGTCCCAAATGACCAAGTTCCTTTACAAGTTTCTCACCCCTTCAATGCACACCCATCAATCAATTAACTCATTGATTAAACCCCTCAGGGTCCAATCACTTTTCAGATTGTGTATAGTGTTCTATCTTTGAACATTGTACTTGGGGCCAAAACCTTCATCAAAACCCACGACTGACATTGCAAACCCATTTCACCACACAATTCTTTATGTTACAAAAAGTGATAGGATCTATCTGTCTCTTTAAGGATATCTCTGTATAGCAGTTACAAAAGCAAAACGTCCAGGCCAACAGAATCATCCCCTCCATGAGGTATTTTAAAATATGAGTTCAAGAAGAAGGAAAATGCAATGCAAGTTAATGTTCTTGATCCCACATCCCTCCATCTTAAAGCCATAGGGTGGACCCAGAAGTTTAGGTCAAAAGTGTAAATTTCACCTATACTACATCCAACTGTGATGATTTCTAGCCATCTCCAGTTTCAGTGTGGTATTTAGTCCCACCATCTGCATCACAGCATATTGCCTAGTGTGAAATAGTGCCAGCAGTTGATTGCAAACCCCACTATGCGTTGACTTGGATGTAAAATGAGACATCTATAATATAGACACACTTGTACACACACACATACTCACAGAAAGAGGCAAGAAGTAGAAGAGCTGAGTCTTAGGATCCCTCAATGAAGAGATAGTGGAAATCTTGTAAGGTAGAGAGGTCATTGAGAAACTGTATGTCTCTATCTGCACAAAATCAGGCCAGTCTGCCTTCCATCAATAAGTGGTAGGTTCTCACTATCAATCATCCCCATCTGAGAAAGTATGGACAGTTAATGAAAGATGGAGAGTCAGTTTTCATCAAAGGTATGCCCTTTGAAGGTTATAGGTTGGCCAGGCACTACTGGTAGCTCCATGTCCAAGAGTTTATGGGCAACACAATTGATTTGAATGGGTTGTATCAAAGGGGAGAAAAGGAGACATGAAGTTGGAAGGAGGATTAAGGTGGGAATGGATCTGGTTTTGGTCCGGGAGTAGTTATTAAGAGAACTGAAAAATAAATTCCATCAAAATACATTGTATGAATTTCTCAAGGAATTAATGAATGTAGTTCTTAATATATAATGTCTGTACTGAACATATACAGACGACTTATATTTCCATCTCCTAAATAACAAACCCTTGTATAGCAGTTTCATTACATTAAGGGCAAAAGTAATCCAGATATTATTTAAAATAAAGAAGGATCAGAGGTGATGGCCAAGGGGCAAATTCATGCCTGTGTTTATTTACTTACAACACCAGTGCTTAGGATTTTGGGAGGGGCAGAGACAGGAAGATGACTGTGGCTTCCTGAAAGCCAGCCTCAACATTAGCTCAGCAAGAAACCCTGTAGAAAGGGGATAAATTAGGGAGTGAAGGAGCAAATCACACTATACCCTTCGCTACCTTTGAACTGTAGAGATCTGTGCAGATCTGTGTGCAGACACACATGAATATAAATAAAATATACAAGAGCTTATCTTGCATAGCTTATAAGCAGTGTTCTGTTATCTTAGCCTAGAGTCCTGAGGACTTTATATCATTAGAGTTCCTGAAGCAAACTCCCCAGATATAGCGGATGGGTATATCTTGTTACTATGCAAAGAGACCTCAGTTAAGTGTGTGTGTCAGTGATTCCAAAACAGCTTTCCTTCTCTACCTTCCTTTATATGGCACAGAACGACCTGTAAATAATTAAAATATGAAAACAAAGCTTTTTCACGAATTTAGGCTTGTGTTAAAATAATATTTATAACATTTTACTAAATGGAAGGGAAATCTTCAGCTACCAGGAACAATCCTGTAGGCTTCTGTTTTGTCCCATTATGAACAAAATTAATTGCACATCAACAGTTCCCACGCTTTTAACTAAATCAGGATGAAGGGATATGTTTCCATACAAATAAGTAATGCTAATGTGATTAATCAAGTAGAAATGTGGCAGGGTTAGGATGCCTTTGGCTGATGTGACAATGATGACTGATTAGTCTCTTGTTATGCAAATAACCCTAACCTCTAAGAAAAGAAAAGTAATGATATAAAATATTCCAAGAAGTGGCATGGACAATTATTACTTGATTTCAATTTTTTTTACATACTTTATTAGTTTGAATAACTGTGGCTCACAGAAGATCAAATATTCAAAGGAGTTATTTTTCCAGGTGGTGGGATGTTTAGAAAGAATTAGGATTTGTGTTTTCATTAAAAGTGATTTAGCACTGGGCTTGAAATATCAAACACCCTATGACATATCAAAAACTCTCTCTCTTTCTTTCTCTCTCTCTCTCTCTCTCTCTCTCTCTCTCTCTCTCTCTCTCTCTCTCTCTCTCTCTCTCTCTCACTCTCTCTCTCTCCTCTTTCTCTCTCTCTGTCACTCTCTCTCTCTCTCTCATGTTTTAAGCCATCCATCCAGTGGTTGACATCTAGTATTAATCCATCGCATGTTTATTGCACACAGTAAGGCAATCAACGTTTATGATATGGATGTGAAATGGTCCTTCTTGCATTTTTTTTTTTTTTAGTTAACTCAACCTGGGAATATAGAACCGCAGATAAAGAACTGCCTCCATCACATTGGTCAGTTGCCACACCTGTAAGGAATGATCTTTTTTGGATGGCTGATGTTGAAGGGTCTAGCCCACTATGGGTAGTGTCAACATCTATGAAAAAAATATACAAAGTGTGATGGTTACCGTGTAAGGGCCTGAAATTAATTTTTCTGGAAGAACTTACGATCTATATGGCATGAAAAATTAAAGTGCCTGATAATTTGTAAGTAAATTCCATACTTACCAGCATTCAATATTTTGTTTACCCATATTTCAAAAGTAAAATTATCAAATCTATTTCACCCTGTTTTACTGCATTTAATCTACTAAATTACTTGTAACCAGAAATACTAATAAATTTTAAAGGCCTTTAAAACATGACTGGTTGATATTGGGTTTAACTTCATCACAACTTTGTAAGCAGGAACAAGAGCTAGATTGCCTTCACATTTTGCAAAGAATCAATGATTCACGGTTGCAAATAACTTCAATACAAGGTACTTAACCCTGTAAAATTCCTGCTTTGTTTGAATAAAATATTTATTGCTCTAACTTTGGGTTTTCATAAACAGAATTTTGATGTGCTATGCAATGTGCTGCCTCAGAGTCTGGCACAATTTCTGACTCTAAGAACAGTTTAAAGATAACCAGGGAAAGGTTGGAACAGGGAAAATAACCACCAAGGATGTTGGTGAGTCAGAAACTGAAGGCTTTCACAGGAGGAAAATAAAAACAAAAACAAAACAAACAATCAACAAATGAATAAACAGAAACCCAACCACCAAAATGATAAAAACAATACAGGTGTGAATTACTTGGCCAGAATGTGACTCAAGTCATCAGGACATTTCAGTAGGGATTATATTTTGTATTTCGAGAATGCCATATGAAAACGTAAAGCCTAGATGGTTAATGTCTCTGGTGTAATTAGGGAAAGAACCAGCATGAGTGGGGTTCTATGATGCAAGCTGAACTAGGTGATGTCACAGAGCACTGGCCATAGATTGCACATCTATTCCACTTGGAGGCACTAGAATCCCTAGAAGGTGTGTCCACTATTTTCCCAGTGGTGTATGAAAGGCAGGCCAGCTCCTGAAGCCCAACGTTGTTCCTCAAGTTTTTTTTTGCCTGGTCTGTTTCAAAAGACAGAATCTTGATGACTAAGACATTTTCTTTGGGTAAGTACATTTATGAAGTGAATGGGACCCTCATAGCTATAGAAAGCTGAAAGTTTTCCCTCCCACACTGAGTAACTGTACATTCTAAATTCTCCCATGTTTGGGGCCAGGGGCATGGTTGATCCAGTTTAGTTGATCTCCTGAATTTATTATCCTTGCTAACAATATCTCCTTCACAATTCCATTAAAATGTCAAAGCACTTTTTTGTCCGTATGTATTTTAGAAAATGTTAGTTCTAAATGGCTGATATTGCCTGGATTTGTTGAGGCCAGAGTTGCAGTGGCAAATAATCACCAAATAATCCTGAGGCTGGGTCAGGTGACATATTACAGAAGGCCAGTGGTGTGCTGTGTCACTGGAATATTTGTGAATATTGCCACCTAATTCAGAGCTTGCAGGTACAAGAGAGGGTAGGTAACAACTCTGGCTCATTTTCTTTATTCTGTTCTCTCCTTGATCATTTTGGGTAAAAGGCATACCAACTTCCACATTGACATAGACATGCAAGGAGATGTTCCTCAGAAGAGGCAAATTAGCTCAGGGCTGAAGACATATTCATCTGAGTATGTTATTCTGAGCTGTGGAGAATTACTTGTTAATTTCCCTTCGATAATTTCCTTGTTTCCCTTATTTATTTGTTTTTTGTTGTTGTTGTTGTTGTTTTGTTTGTTCGTTTTTTCTTTGGATGGGTGTTTAATTTTACTTTGAGTGTGTTTGTGTGTAGCGTTGGCTGTTAGGAGAATCACTCTGTAGAATAACTAGCCTTTATCTCACTAAGGTTTGCCTCCCTCTGCCTCTTGAGTACTAGGATTTAAGACTTGGGTCACTAACACCTCCTATTAACTTCTGATTTGATTGTTTGTTTTGTTTTTTTGTTTGTTTTTCATTTTTGTTTTTTTGTTTTGTTTGTTTGTTTGTTTTGTTTTGTTTTTGTTGTTTTTTTTTTTGTTTTAGTTGTTAATATTGTTGCTGATTTGGAGACATGGTTCCTTTGTCTACCACTGGCTGCCCTGGAACTCACTTTGTAGACCAGGCTGGTCTCTAAGTCAGAAATCTGCCTTATCCTGCCTTCTGAATGCTGAGTTTAAATGCTTGCGCCACCATAGCTGGATTATGAACTTCTTATTTTGATCAAATTAAGTTTAGAAGCCCAAACATGTTTAGCATAGCCTTCTTGACCTACTCAAAAATTCCATTAGAGAAGAGCATTTCTCCAGCATTCTCTCCCATCCTACACTCATTGCCTTTCAGTAACTCATATATATGACAGTAGCAACAGCATTGTGTCTGGTGTAAACAGGCAATATCTTCAATCCAAGGCAATGGGCAAGTATGATATTTGAACACAGAATGTTACCCACAAGACATCTGCCCAGGTTTGGTGTGGTCTACCACACCAGGGCTACAGCCATGTAGAAGACAATACCTCTGAAGGGTCTTAGCATGACATCCCTCATGAAGAAGAGGAGGAGGATGTCTTCTTCCAACGTCTTGAGGAATATTGTTGGCTGCAGAATTTCTCAAGGTTGGAAGGAAGGTAATGAGCCTGTCACTCAATGGAAGACCATAGTGCTAGGTCAACTGCCAACAAACCCTTCTCTTTATTTGGTGAAGTATGATGGAAATGACAGCATCTATGGACAGGAGCTCTACAATGATGACAGGATTTTAAACCTTAAGTTTTTGCCTCCCAAAGTAAGATTTCCTCAGGTAAGGGATGCCCACCTCGCCAGAGCCCTGGTTGGCAGAGCAGTACAACACAAATTTAAGGGTAAAGATGGCTCTGAGGACAACTGGAGGGGGGTTGTGCTAGCCCAGGTTCCAATCATGAAGGATTTGTTTTACATTACCTACAAGAAGGATCCAGCTCTCTACTTCTATCAGCTCCTGGATGACTACAAGAAAGGGAACCTCCACATCATTCCAGACACTCCTCTGGCTGAGGAGAGATCAGGAGATGACAGTGATGTGTTGATAGGTAACTGGGTGCAGTACACCAAAAAAGGTGGTTCCAAATAGTTCAGAAAGGTTGTTTACCAAATTCTAGCCAATCGTTCTGTGTACTTTATCAAGTTTCATGGTGACATCCATATCTATGTCTATACTCTGGTGCCAAAGATTCTTGAAGTTGTAAAATCATAAAGTACAGAAACATAAACGTATAGGACTGGAAGAAAAAAAAAGTTTTTTGTTTTTCTTTTCCTGTGTTGGCTACATAAGGTTCTTTGACAATCCCAGTATCTTTGCCAATAAAATGTGTTTTGCTCTAAAAATTTAAAAGTGTGACATGATATTCTGTGAGTTAACAATTTGCTGGAAGAGATGGCCTACAGTGGAAGGAATATCAAATGAAGATGAAAGTTTCATTTCAGGTGGTGAACAGTACATACACCTAAAATCATACATGCTAAAAGGAACAGCTTCTCTGGTCTGCATGTAGAATAAGGAATTGGAGATGGAACTTGGAGGAGCAGAGATAGCAGCAAAAGATGGATGTTTAGGAAGTAGGGGAGAAGGACAGAGCATAGGTAGAAACTCTGATGTGAACACTGAAGGAGAAACAAAAAGTTGGGGAAAGAGGGACATTTAAAAGAAATGTGGCCTTGTTACACAAGGTGAAACGCAGAAAACTGATTGAAATAGACTCAGAAATCAGAGAAAATCAGGTTTCATTTGAATAATGAAACTTAGTGAAATCTGTCTCACATTTTAAGATTTATTATCTTTACTTATGTGGGTGGGGATATGGCATGTCCTTTTGAGTACAGGTGAGCACAGAGACATGAGTTGTCAGGTCACCTGGAGCTGCCATTAAAGGTGATTACTGGCCAGTGGATATGAAATCAAGAAACCAGATCTATTCTTGTGGTGCAAAAGTGCTTGTTACCATTGATTGATCTCTCTAATCCCATAAAGATATCTTTTTAAAGAAATCCAAAATTCACATGCAGAAAACAGACCAGGATAAAGATAAGAAAGTTCTAATTGATGGTGACCATTAAAAGCAATAAGGAACACAAAGAGTAGAATGCATTGAGAGACAAATGAATTCTAAGTTGGAGTTCTCGAAAAGTTAGGCAGGAGTCACAGGAAGAAGAGAAAGTTTCTGGGAATATTCAAACTCGGGCCCTATCCACATTGGCCTCTTTGTTTTCTTAACAAATATCCAGTCAATCATTACAGATTCGTGTGTTTGTGTTTCTCTCTCTCTCTCTCTCTCTCTCTCTCTCTCTCTCTCTCTCTCTCTCTCTCTCTCTCTCTCTCTCTCTCTCTCTCTCTGTGTGTGTGTGTGTGTGTGTGTTTGTATGTGTGTGTGTGGTACTTAGAGTCCATTTTTATCCAGACAATCCAGAAGTGAATGTTTAAATATATGAGACTCCCTAAATCATCACAGAAACCTTGATTTTGTGTAATCAGTTTCAAAAGTAAAGTAAAAGAGAAAATGAATATGCTGTGAGATAATGTTGGGTTGGAATGGATCCTGAGTTCCTTCTGTGAGCACTCTTTGCTTCTGATGAATCCTGCGATCTTTTGGAGGTCTCTAATGAGAGGCCCAGATGACCATAAAAAGCTCCCACACTGGCCTGTTCCACCTAACTCTCCTCTAAACATATGACTCCCTACATACCTTCAGCCTGTCTATAGACTGGATATTCTAATCTTTTCCTTATGTGTGACCTCATTCTTAGAAAACACTGAAGGTGTAACCAATGCATATATGCTGACCTTTTTTCTATGCCAGTTGTCATGGGTTTCAAATGTTATGAGGTTGCCCACAGTGTTGGTCACTTCCTGAGGAGCCCGTGTACTTCATGGAGGTCTGCCTGGGTTCTATCTATACGCAGAGACTTTTTTTTTTTGAGGCTGAAATGCCATGGATTCATTCATTACAATTTTTCTCTCTAGAATAAGTTTGTATGCTGCAGCACTTGAAAATACTTTCTATTGTTGATTAATTTTAATATCTGGGAGAGTTTCTGCAGTAACTGATTCTCTTAGTTAGGGATTTGTTTCTGTGAAAAGACACCATGACCAAGGCCACTCATAAGAGACAACATTTCATTAGGGCTTTTCTACATTTAATTACACGTTCAGAGGTTCACTTCACGATCATCAAGGCAGAAAATATGTCAGAGTCTAGGCAGACATAATGGTGGAGAGGAAGTTTAGAATTATGCAACTCCATCCAAATGCTTCCAAGAAAAAATATGTATTTTGCATGCAGGTATGGTCTGATTCACACTGGGCAGAGCTTTAAAGACCCAGAGTGATATGTTTCCTCCAGCAAGGCCAGACCTATTCCTACAAGGCCACACCTCCTCATAGGCCAACTATATTTAGAATGCCACACTGGTTTAATAGCAACTCAACAAGATCTAGAGTCTTCAAAGAGGAGGAGCTTCAGTTGAGAAGATGCCTCCATAAGATCCAGCTGTTCAGAATTTTTTTAATTGGTGAGAGAGCACTAACTCCATTGTGGGTGTTGAAATTCTTGTGGTGGTACTCCTGGGTTTTTTTAGAATGCAAGCTAAGCAAGACTAGAGGAGCAAGACAATAAGCATCACTACAACATAGCCTATGAATGAGCCTCTAATTCCAAGATCCTGTGTTGTTTCAGTTTCTGTCCCAACTTTTTTGATGATTAACAACAATGTGGAAGTATAAGCTGAAAAAAACCTTTGCTATGGAATTTGCTCTTTGGACATGGTGGAACCTTTCAACAATAAAAATAGTAAGACATTCTTAAGGAAAAATGTCTAATAATGCCAATGTCACTTATCTTAAAACCACAAATAATAATGTGCAGACATTTTATTTTTATTTAAACATAAGATATACTCATGTACCTACCTGAGATGTAATTTTTCTAGTTTGCTTCTTTCTCACAATGTAGAATATTACAATCAAAAATAACTTGGAAATAGAAGGGTTACAGTCTATCACCAAGGAAGACAAAACAGGAAGTTGAATCAGTAACAGCAAACACTGCTTATTGGCTTGCCACTGACTTAATCACTGTTCTATTGCTGTGAAGAGACACCATGGTTAAGGCTACTATTAGAAAACAAAGCATTTAACTGGAGGCTTGCTTACATTTTTAGAAGTTTGGACAATCATCAAGTGAGGGACCCCATCATTGGAGCAATAGAGAACTATTGATCCTTAGGCAAAGAGAGAGATTCTGCCATTGCAATGCCTTCTTGAAAACTCAAACCCATCCTTTTTGACACACCCACTTCCTCCAATGAAGCCACACCTTATCTTATTCCATCTAATCTTTAAACTCACTGTCACTTCCCAGTGACTAAATATTCATATATATGAGTCAATAGAGAACGTTCTTATTCTACCACCAATTTTCTATGGCTTGATCAGCCATTTTTTTAAATACAATCTAGAATGCTCCCATCTATAAATGACTATTGATGAGCTTAGCCACAGGGATGGGCCCTCCCACATCACTCATTAGCCAAGAAAATATACTATAGACTTACCAAATAACCAAGTGAATAGAGACAGATCTTCAATTGTTCTCTATTCTTAGGTAACTGTAGATTGTCAAGATTGAGAAAAAATAAAGTCCCATCACAGGAATGTTTCACAGACTCAACAACCTACCCAAACATTACTCAACAGCATTTCCTCCCCTTTGCCCCTGCATAGACCCAATTCCATGCATTGCATAAGTGAAGGATAACTACGTTTATCAGCAATGATACTCAATAAGAGGTGACATGAACAAATATTTCCTATAGCCACACAACCCCCACATTCTAATATGTGTTACACTTACTGTCAGACTTGCCAATCTGTCCAATTTCCTGCCAACTCATTTAGACAAAAAAAAGAAAAAACAAATTCCTCATAACGAAATCCAATGAATTTTACCTGATTTGTTTCTCCTGAGGCAACTCGGTGTTATCTCTTCATGCTCATATTCGTGTCTGATTCATCTGTAATAAACCCACTACTATTATCAGCTACATCACATGAGGTATGATGAATACCAACTCCCATGAACAGCATCACAGTAGGCTAAGCCTTTTCTGCAATTTTGAAGTTTCCTTTGTATACAAAAAATCAATTGATTTCATTAAGTGTGTAATTTAATGATTCTAACACATTTTCACCTCCCTTCCATTTTTCCCTCATTTTCTGATACTTCATATGATAATGCAATCTATTAAAATACAGTAGTGAATGCAGAGGAAGGACCAGTGTGGGAAGCAGCAAAGTTCTTTATTTCTAAGACAACAGATACACTGCCAGAATCTTCCAGGTACAACTGCTTGGTAACTTTGGGTTTAAAGTTAGCATGAAATTTCTAGAAAAACGCTTAAAGAATTAAACCATGGTTAACCTGGACCAGACAAGTCAGTATCTCTAGTGAGAAACATTCATGTAAATCATTTTCATCACTGTTACAAGATGCCTAGCAACAAGGAAAACAGGTCCATGGTCACAAGAATATGAAAGGGGCATGAAGGAACACAGTTGTCCAACTTATTAGCAGCCAACACAGGAAGCGACCAAAGATAATAAATAACTTCCAAGACATGTCCCAAATGACCAAGTTCCTTTACAAGTTTCTCACCCCTTCCATGCACACCCATCAATCAATTAACTCATAGATTAAAGCCCTCAGGGTCCAATCACATTTCAGATTGTGTATATTGTTCTACCTTTGAGCATTGTACTTCAGACCAAAACCTTCATCAAAGTCCCAGGACAGACATTTCAAACCCATTTCACCACAGCATTCTTTGTGTTACACAAAGTGATAGGAACTATCTGTCTCTTTAATGGTATCTCTGTCTAGCAGTTCCAAAAGGAAAATGTCCAGGTTAACAGCATCAGCACCTCCAGGAGCTTTTATAAATGTGAGTTCAAGAAGAAGGAAATTGCAATGCAAGTTAAGGGTCTTGATCCCCCATCCCTGCATCTTAAAACCATAGGGTGGACCCAGAAATGTAGGTCAAAAGTGTAAATTTCACCTATACTACAACCAAATGTGATGATTTCTAGCTATCCCCAGTTTCTGTCTGTTACGTAGTCCCAACAAGTCTGCATCAAGGAATATTGCCTAGTGTGAAATAGTGCCAGCAGTTGATTGCAAACCCCACTATGTGTTGACTTGGATGTAAAATGAAACATCTATAATATAGACACACTTGTACATATACGCAAACTAACAGAAAGAGGCAAGCAGTAGAGGTGCTTTTTCTTAGGAATCCTCAAGGAAGAGAAAGTGGAAATCTCATAAGGCAGAGAGGTCATTGAGACTCTGTATGTCTCTACTGCATAAAATCAGACCAGTCTGCCTTCCATCCCTGAGTGGTACGGTATCACTATCCATCATCCCCATCTAAAAATGTATGGACTGTTGATGAAGGATGGAGAGACAGTATTCATCAAAGGTAAGGCCTTTGAAGGTAATATAGGTTTGCCATGCTCTACTGGTAGCCCCATGTCCAAGAGTTTATGGGCAACACAATTGATTTGAATGGGTTGTATCAAAGGGGAGAAAAGGAGACTTGAACTTGGGAGGAGGATTAAGGTGGGAATGGGTCTGGTTTTGGTCTGGAGGTATCAAGAGAATTAGAAAGTGAATTCCATAAAAATATATTGCATGAAGTTCTCAAGGAATTAATTAATGTAGTTCTTAATACTGTACTGAACATATACAGACCACTTATATTTCAATTTCCTAAATAACATCTCCTTTTATAGCACTTACATTACATTAAGGGCAAAAGTAATCCAGAGATTATTTAAAATAAAGAAGGATCAGGGGATATGGCCCAGAGGCAATGCCATGTGTGTTTTCAAACATTCACCTACAACACCAGTGCTTAGGATTTTGGGAGGGGCAGAGACAGGAAGATATCTGTGGCTTCCTGAAAGCCAGCCTCACTACCAGCTCAGCAACAAACCCTGTCATAAGGGGATAAATTAGGGAGTAAAGTAGCAGAACACACTACACCCTTCCCTACCCTCTGAACTTACCTGTACAATTCTCTATGCAGACACACATAAATATGATTAGAATATACAAGAGGTTACTTTGCATAGCTTATATGCAAATGCAATGTTGTTTTAGGCTAGAGACCTGAGACTTTATATCATTAGGGATCCAGAAGCAAACACCCCAAATATAGAGAATAGATAAATCTTCTTACTCTGCAAAGGAGACCTCAGTTAAGTGTGTGTGTCAGTGACACCAAAAGGTTTCCTCCTCTATGTTCATTTATATAGCATAGAATGATCTGTAAATAATGAAAATATGAAAATAAAGCTTTTTCACAATTTTAGGCTTGTGTTGAAATCATATTTATAACATTTTATTAAATGGAAGTGAAATCTTCAGCTCTCAGGAACAATACAGTCAATCCTATAGGCTTCTGTTTTGTCCCATTATCAACAAAATTAATTGCACATCAACTGGTCCCACACTTTTAACTAAGTCAGGGAGAAGGGCTATGTTTCCGTACAAATAAATAATGCCAATGTGATTATTCAAGCAGAAATCTGGCAGGGTTAGGATGCCTTTGGGTTATGTGATAGTGATGACTGATTAGTCTCTTTTTGTGCAAATAACCCTAACCTCTGAGAAAAGAAAAGTAATGATATAAAATATACTACGAAGTGACATGGACACTTATTACTAGATTTCATTTTCTTTTACATGCTTTCGTTCTTTGAAAAATTGTGGCCCACTGAAGCTCAAACATTCAAAGGTGTTAGTTTTCCAGGTGGTGAGATGTTAAGAAAGATTTAGGATTTGTATTTTTATTAAAGGATATTTGTCACTATTTTTTGAACTATCAAAAAAAAAAACAAAAAAAAACAAAAAACAAACAAACAAAAAAAACAACAGGCTC
Organism: Mus musculus; assembly: GCF_000001635.26. Taxonomy (NCBI): domain Eukaryota; kingdom Metazoa; phylum Chordata; class Mammalia; order Rodentia; family Muridae; genus Mus; species Mus musculus. The sequence continues at coordinate 21,433,983 of NC_000087.7, forward strand.
TCTCTCTCTCAATCTTTCTCTTTCCTCATTCTCTCTCTCTCTCTGTCTCTGCCTCTGTCTGTCTCTGTCACTCTGTCTCTGTCTCTGTCTCTGTCTCTGTCTCTGTCTCTGTCTCTCTCTCTCTCTCTCTCTCATTCTCTGTCTCTCTCTATTTGTGTTTGTTGTCTGGAGTATTGTTTGTGAGCTCTCAGCTACTGCTCTATACATGTGTGCATGCCTGTCGCCATGGTGTTTACCATGATGTCCTGGAGTCGCCCTCTGAAACTGTAAGACCACAATTAAATATTTCATCTTATAATTTGTTGTGGTCATGATGTCTCACATCAATAGAACAGTAATCAAGACATCCATATTCCAGTTTATTTTTTCAATCGTTCTGTACTTATTTCATTAAAGTTACCTTTTGTCCATTGAACAGTTTTAAGAATACTTTTAAAGGTCCTGAACAAATAGTGCCAGTAGGAGTGGCACTGTTAGGAGGTGTGGCCTTGTTGAAGTATGTGTGACCCTGTTGGAGTAGATGTGGCCTTGTTGGAGGAAATGTAATACTGTGCTTGTGGACTTTGAGATCGGCTATGCTTAAGCTGTCCCCAGTGTGACACACAGTCTCCATCATCTACCTGTGTATCAAGATGTAAAACTCTCAGCTCCTTCTCTAGCATTGTGTCTGTCTGAATGCTTCCATATTTCCAGTCATGATAATAATGGATTAAACCTCTGAAAATAAGTTACAAAGTGTTCAAGAGTTACTGTGATCCTGGAGACTCTTCACTCTGTCTCTGTCTCTGTCTCTGTCTCTGTCTCTGTCTCAGTCTCTGTTTCTGTCTCTGTCACTGTCTCTGTCTCTGTCTCTGTTTATGTCTCTGTCTCTGTATCTCTCTCTCTCTCTCACTTATTCTCTGTCTCTCTTTGTTTGTGTTTGTTGTCTGGTGTGGTCATGATGGCAATAAAACCCAAAGTAACACAAACACAAACATTCAAAAACACATTTGATATTTTGACTATTCTTGGCCCAGGGAGTGGCACTACTTGGAGCTAATAACCTTGTTGCAGTAAGTTTGGCCTTGTTGAAAGAAATTTATCATTGTGAACATGGACTTTAATGCCCTCTGCCCAGCTGCCTGAAAGCTACACATTTCCTAGCACCCTTCAGATGAAGATGTAGAACTCTCAGCTGCAAATGCACATGCCTACCAGGATCCTGCCATATTCCCACCTTGATGAAAATGGACTGAATTTCTGAACCTGTACGCCAGGGTAAATTGAAAAGTGTCTCTGCTGATAGTTGGTTGCTATTCCAGAAATTCCAAAAGTTATGACGTATCATCCTGAGTCTGAGAATACACTGGTTTAGCTTCTAGCATTTGACAGAAAACAGGATTATCAAGACAATGAGAGTATAAATCTTCCTATTTCATAGAGACACATAGGTTATAGATCTGTGGAACTCAATGTTTCATAGGTGGTATGGTAGGGTGATTAGTGTCTGTATATGAGTGCAGTTTCTGTTCCCAAGTCTGATGTCACACATACACATATGTTAAGTAATGTGTAGAATGTCTTCAACACTTGCTCTCTTAGAGTGAAACCCTCTCACCATTTTGACTAGTTTGACTGGCCAATACACTATTGGGATATCTACCTGTCTCCACCCCACAATGTTGCAGATATGAATAGACATGCCTGGAATTTTACGGAGTTGCCGAGAATACATGAACTCCACTGAGCCATCTTTCTAGCCCCCAGCAGGGTATTGTTTATTGAAATCAATGATCATATCAGTAGAGAAATGAAAACCAACATGACCCTGATATTCTACCTTACCTCCACCTAACACCAATAAGTGAATGTTAAATATAAATTTAATTCGTGTCCAAATAAATCCAGATTACAATCTAATGAATGATAAAATTGGAGTGGATCCAGATGAAAGCTACGTTAGTAGATTTTTGGCCTTTTATATGAAGAATAACCAATATTTTGGGTACACTAGGAGAGCAAATGTGTGTAAATGATTCGAATGAAAGAAAATCTGTGTTCCAGTGAATTTTATTTTAAAATAAATTTCAAAATCATGAAATTTCAAATATATATATATATATATATATATATATATATATATATATATATATATATATATATATATATATTTGTGTATGTTATTATGGGTTCATGTGAGTTTTCTTGGATTCCGATTGCAGAATTAGAGTATAGGGGACCTGGTTACGTGGCACTATTATTTTTTATTAATTAATTCATTCATTGTCCACCTTCCTACTGTTCCACATCCCATATCTACTGCCCATTCCCTGTCTCCAAGGGCAAGTCTCCACCCTACCGGATCTCTAAACACCTTGGTGTCTCTAGTTTGTTGAGAATTTGGTGCATCATTTCTGATTGAATAGAGATCAAGCAGATTTTTTTCTGTGTATGTTTTAGAGACCTTCTGATAGTTCGCATATGCTGCCTGTTTGGTTGTCTAGCATTTGGGAGAACTCTGGGTCCATAGTAGTTGAGACAGCTGGTCCTCCTCAGCCTCCTTCAGTCTTTCTCAAATTAAACCAATGGTTCAGCAGATTCTGTCCATTTTTTGTTTCCATACATTTGCATCTGATTGTTTCACCTGCTCATTATTTCTTCATAAGTACAGTCATCCTAGCATTCATACTACAAGTATCTGAATTCAGAAACCTACAGAGGCTATTTATTGCAAGCAGGTCTTCTGCAAAAGCAATATACAATATAAGTACTAAAATTTCTATCAGTGCTCAACAATATTCTATTCTTTGTGATGAAATCCCTCTCTCTCTCTCTCTCTCAATATATATATACTTCTCTAACACTTAGTATGAATAAAGATTCTCTTAAATTCTCTCCTACAAAGGGGATGATATTGGAATGTCATCTGCAACATTCATTCACTTTCCTACACAGTTTGTGCTTTTTCTTAGCAATCAACTAATATCTAAATCACACATGCACTCAGATTACAAAATAAGGTATCTGAGCTAATGCAATCTGTTATTATGAGTCAGAGTAGGGGCAGGACAATTCCAAACTGTAGTTACATCCAAGAGCATGGACTTTAACAAATTGTGAATCAGTAGAAGACAAGACAATGTATAGACGCGGTTGTTTCTTTTGGTTTGGTTTGGTTTAGCTTTGCTTATTTCAGTTACCCACAATCATTATAAGAAACACAGAGAAACACTGATTAATGCCTGTATCTTGAACTGAATGCAAATCGGGGCCCTAGAACCAACATTATATTTCTGTTACAATATACAGTATATATTTTTAGAGATTTTCTTTTCATTAGCTATCATACACACACACATACAACAAGTTTAAGAAATGTTCCTAAATAAATGACCCAAATAGCAGCTTAATGATTCAGATGCAGATATTTTCACCCAATCAATAGACTGAAGCATCTGACCCCTGTTGTTGAATTAATGAGGTTGAAAGATATTAAAGAAAAAGGCATTCCTGTAGTAGGATCCCTGTCTCAATTAAACTGTTCCCCCAAGATGTCTGAAACTCTGGCCCAACAAAGAGACAGAATGCACCTGCTGATATGAGGCCTCCAACACACATACCCATCCTTATAAAAGGTGAAAAGCTTGAATCTTTCTTATTTAGAGATTATACATTTGATATACTTCAAAGTCATAAGAGAATGCTTGAGGATTCAACAGAGCATATCTAATTTCACTTTTAGTATAAAGAAAATTGTCACCTTCCTTTGGTCAAATACAGTAGTTAATGTTCTCCCTTGTAGATATCATCAAGATCTAAGGCCATATTTGGGGAAAGGAAAAGACTGAAGCTCACTGAGCCTCACACAGGATAATTTTCTTGGCCACTTCAAAAAGCAAGGAGTGCGAGAGGCATCTTGGGAATAGAAGACTTCTGAGAACCTCTTCTCAGAATGAGACATTCTAAGACCACAGTCAACAGAGGGGAAATCGTGAAAATCTTGGATCCTAAAGTAGAGGTCCCAAGTCTTATTTTCCAGGTTAGAAATGTCCAGTTCAGCTATGGTCATCATGGGAATTTCCTAGGCTCCACTGAGAACTGTAAGACGATTCAGACTCTTCCTCACTAGCTTCCAAGAATTTTCCCCATATACATACCCTGTGTAACAACTTTGAGTGTCCAGGCAATGGTCACAACAATCTCCCAACATGATAAATAGTTATGCATGAATTGATGTTTCCGCAAGGCTGTTTTCAGCTGCACACATCTGTGAATAAAAGATACGAATGGGGCATTTTGATGACCAATTTTGAGGCACAGGATATGGGAGACAATTTCAGTTTTCTATTTTCTGCCCTATCATCTAAAAGGGGAGAAATGTGAGGTGACATTGTTCACATATGTGTTGTGTGGATATCTTGGACAAATGGGATATGTTTAAAGAAAACTTAGTTGATCGGGGTATTTGTGAGGCAAATCCAGTAGAGAATCTATGCTGGTTCTTTAATTGCAGAGGTGGATCTGAAGTGTCCTAGTACAGAGGGTGGAGGTCTGAAACTCCCCTTCTACACAGAAGCTACTTCTGAGAGTCCTTTCAATAGATTTTGATTTCCAAAGGCCCCTTTTGCTGAAACTGAATGTTTAAAATCCACTTGGTAAATGGAAGTAGACAATAGACCCATACTCCTACTGGGAAGACAGGGATTGTTAGATGCCCTTTTATGTAGAATAAGTGGTATAAGTCTCCCATGGTCTAAAAGCCTTTTAAGGAAATAAAGGCTCAAAACTACATGGTTGGAATAGGAATATTCAATGTAAGGTATAATAATACATGTTTTGGGCCACACTTTGCTAATAGGTTCTAGGGCCTTGTTAGTCCTAGGAGAGTTGTGACATTATATTCAGTTTAGTGAGAAAAAGTAAGTTAACATTGGAAAATATGAGCCCCATGTAGGAAAGGAAATCTCTGAATCCCTACTGCAAGAGGAGGACAGAAACTTCTTGAGGCAGACTGTGACGTTGCCATATAAACTTCTGTCCAAGGTAAAGGTCTCTGGTACCTTATACAGTGGAGTATGTTTCCAGCAATGATTATCAATTTTCAATTCTTATTCAGAGTTTTTTTATTTTTTTTTATTTTCATAGTTTGTGTTCATTGAGGAGATACACGGAAGCAACATATTCCATCTTCCAAAGGCTTTTGAGGACTGTTGCTGGCTAGGATACTTCTTTGACTTTATTCATTATCCAGGTCTAAGCAGAATTAATAAAGTTATTTCATTTCAATTGACTTGTGTGGAAACAGATGGCACAGGTACTTTGATCCAGTTTGAAATATCACTATGGGACTTCACACCAGAGTGAACTAGGGTACCTGTTTACAGAAGGAGTCACTTTTGGAAATTTTCCTGATAAGTTAGGGATAAAACTACTTTGACCATATATAGGAATATCATTTTTGAGAAAGAGAATATGTTGGGAGGATAAATAAGATAAGAAAGATCACAGAATCCCTCAGGCAAATGTTTATCTTTGGAATTTGAAGAAGATGTCGAAAACAGCTTATCAAGTGCAAATGAACTCACAATTCAGAATACACATGTGTTCTGAGAAATTAAGGTGTGTTTGCCAACAATCAGAGCATTTTTCTTACGAATTGTTTGGTAACCTCTTGCTCTATGTTCTCTGTAAAGCAGCATGCCAGGCATAGCCAACAAAGAGGGCACTGCTCTATTTCAAGTGACAGGCTTAAAAATAGAAGTTAGGTTAGGGCTTATATATTTATTGTCATGTCTCAGGACATCATTTCAGAGTTGCTTGACATCCCTTCTTTATTTGAGCATGCCTGGCCACCCAGGAAACATTGGAAATTTTAGGAACTCCTAGACTAATAGTCCTGAGGATTCTATTAAGACAAGTAAATTTTCTGAGATATGCATGGTCAAGAGATGTTGATTTAAATTTTCCACAAGCGAAAATAAACATCAACTTTAGTTTTCATGTTAGTGGCTTTTCAGTAGGCTCCCTAAGCAACAAAATTTGTATTAAGACCTTTTCAAACTGAAGGGTGTGTCTATATTTCCCCAATTCAAAGATAAAATGTAAATTTGTTCCTTGTCAGAGTATTTACGTCAAAGATTCTTCATTGAAAAGTTTTTGAACCTAGAGTTTACCTTGAACTGAAGGGAAAATCTGGGAAACATTAGTATATATATTTAAGGTTCAGTTCATAATGTCAGTAAGTTGTGTGGGATTCCTCGACCTAAAAGTATGTCCAAAACTCCTTTGGACAAACTGGTATAATCAGAGACTCGCTTTGCTTCAGGGTAAGATCTGATGACTCCTTAATCTAAGACAGATGGAGTAAGTATTACTTGGGGAGAAAGGAGGTGGTGTTGTCCTTGTAACAAGAGAGATGATCAGAGTATGAAAATCTCCATAATAGTTTGTACAAAAAATTGCTTACCTTAACTCATAAGGTCCTCCTTTGCCACACCTAATGGTTCTTCACATTCTGGAGTATCCATATCTTTAGCAGAATTAGCAAGACACCAAATATTGATACCATGATTCATGAAAAGCTTGAGCTACTGTCTTCAGCATGATTGCCTCCTAAGAATTATGTTCAACCACCAGAACTGTGTTAGAATGATGATTTCACACCATGTCATGTGACTGAAGTCAAGGAAGTGGCATAAGGTCCCAGGATTGGCCTCCTCGACTTGATTTATCTGAAATGTGACCAGAGGGAGAAAAATGCTCCTTGTCAGAGGTAAAATATCCCATTGGTTCCCGAACAGAAATTATTTTTTATGAGAGCCCATTGACTCAAAGGGGTGATTTTTAAGACTTCAATCATCACAGGAAGGGAAACACCATAACTGTGGAATCAAGTAAGTCCCTTGATCCTGTTGGACAGTAGGGGAGTATAACTGTTTACCTTCTGTAGAGGAGGTTGGACCAGCCACTCCTTAAATCCACATTTTCAGAGAACTCTAGAAAATTCTTATCCCTGAGGACTCTACTGAACAGTTGACAGCACTCTGAGGTTTGTTCTGACAAGACTGCTCAAAGTTCCTGGATCTGTTCCCTATTTATACTTACAATAGGCCACAGAAGTATGGGTGTTGACGACAATTACCTTTATGATGAGCAACTTAAAGAGAGATGACCTTGGATCTAGGCTGAAGTTTTTATTCATTGGCCATGGGACTTGAAACCAGACTTCTCTGAGTTTATTGGTATTGAAAGGTGTATCCCCTAAACAATAATTTCTGAGAGAGAATCTCTGGTCTATATTAGTTGAATGGTAGACCTGAGTAAGCCATGAACAAAGAGTGAAACTCCTGTGAATTCTTGGTACCAACGGTTTAGTTTTAAGCACACCAGATCTGTACTTGAATGTATGAGACACACTCCTTACTCTCAAATGTCAGTTCTATACTTTCTTCATCAGAGGGACATGCCTCAGACCCCTCCAGTGCAGACAGAGAAAGAACAAAGTGTTTTTATTCAAGGTCAGCAGACCCCTTTGTCATATCCTTAATGTCAGGGACTACTATGTTTAGAGGAAGTAAGGCTAAGGCCTTCTTCAAAAGATAATCCAACTGGGGGTCAGCCCTTTTGAAATCATGGGATACTTTACTTCTAAGGTTGTGTGACTTGACGGAGTTGCTATTTATGCTTGAAATATAAATTATCCCGGTTCTGGTGGGGTACATCTGAAGCCCCATTGTGAATTCATCAATGCTATTGCATGGTGATATTAAAGAGCCATATTTGTGGCCAAATTAAGATGTTGTTGAAGTCTGAAGTCTTGCTTCTCATGTCATATGTCTCCGGATATCTTCATTCATTGAGGACCTATATGACACCTTTGTTCTGAAGTGATAATTCTGAGGGCAATTAAAGAATGTCTGAAAATTTTGGTTCTCATGAGTCAATGCAGCCTTCAACACTGGTGAGTTTCTAACATATTTGATGTAGAATGGGTATGTCTGAACCACTGTTAGGTTATTGAAGGAAGTTGTGAGGCACATATATTCAATTTCATGTATATGTTTGTACTGTCACTGCCTTCAAACACACCATAAGGTGGCATCAGGTCCCATTTTAGATTGTTGTGAGCCACCATGTGTTTTCTGGGTTTTCAACTCAGGACCTATGGAAAAGCATTCTGTGCTCTTAACTGCTGAGCCATTTTTGCAGCTCCAGCACATTGGTTCTAGACAGCTTAGTTTAAGGTCACTTAGGGAATTGGGTAAAATCTGAGAATACCTATTTCAGCATGGGCAGATCAGAAGACCCTTTGGTATACAGTATTTTGGATGATCTGTGGTTCTTAAGCTGTAAGTCTAAAAATTAATAGAGAAAAATATCTGTATTTGGATTACTGGTTTAGAGCAATTGCACCTCACATATCCTTGAGTCATGGAGAGTGCATTACACCTCACTTCAAGCATAGGGGAATACATCTTAGGGTTCTCTCAAAGAAACACAATTTGGAGGACCCTTTGAAAGGAGGAAAATGTTGATTTATCCACAAATAACCTATTAAAAATAGCATCCATTAGAGGTAGAAAGTCTCATACCACATTTGGGAAAGCAGAAATATCAAACACTCTTGTATCTTTTCAAGATAAAAGGTCAATTTTGGGAGGAATATTTGGAATATTTCATTATCGAGGCTTCCTGGGAACCCAGAATATGAATATCATGCAGGCCATGCAACAGCATAATCAATCGTCAGTATGCTAGGAGGAACTTCCCAGCTATTTCTCCTGGTAAATCAGCTGCCTACTTCTGAACATGGCAAGGCTTACTTGTTTCTACTGGACAACATAGAAGTATATGTCCTGGGTTTATGAAATTGCTGGCTACTCTTAGACTCCAGCCATTGAAGCAAATGGGTCCAGATCCTTGGACTGAGGTAATGAGGTCAGAGGATCAGAAAAAGGAGCACTCAATGCACCGTATATCAAGGAAATCGATTTGTCATGGATTACATCAGATCTAGTTAGTCTAGGTCCTCAATGATCAGAAGAAGCACATACTATTCTACATACTATTCTACATGAGCTGGAAATTATATAGCTTATGGCTACAAATTGTTAGATACTCTTAATCAGAAGGGAGGTTTGTTTGTACTTTTAGTCCAAGGGACATATGTGATGTTTCAATGTGCATCTGAAGCAGCTAGGAGTAGAAATTGTAAGATGTAGAGATGGTTGATGAGAAGTAAAAGTTCTAAACTCATGTTGCTCATAAGGGGCAAAGAAAGGGAAAAACAGGGCACCCTGTGGGTCAAAAAAAGAACTGAAAATGCCAGGGTAAAAGAGAGAAGGGCACTGGCCACCCTCTTGAGAAGGACTGCCTTACAGGATCCATTTGGCAAGCTGTAAAGTTCTGGTGTGTCCTTGGGTCAAAGGAGTAATTCGGGAGTGAGGATTAAGTCATAAGCTTCCTAGAGCATTTATGATATCTCTTTTTTCATAGAAAGCATCTGTGAAGCACATTTTTTTTTAGATTGGGCATTTGAGAGCCTGCCTCTTTCAGGCTAAAGCATTCTGAGCCTTACTGAAAGAGGACACATAGCCAATGTCCCTTTGGTGAGAACTGAAAAGTCTGAGTTCACAATGCTCAGACTGATATGGTCTGACTTTCCCTTTTAGGGGAGAAGAAAGAACTACAGCTCCCCTTTTGCTCCGTGATCCTTTTGAAATTGATTTTGATATGATGTATATATTTGTGGCCTCCTAGGACAGAAGGGTCACAAAGGGACACCCAAATTCACATTGTAATGATTGTTTTCTCCCTGGGCAAGAGAGAGCAAGTATCATGTCCTGTGTTTGAGATGTTACGTGTAATTACTTTGCATAACAGGGAATGAAGTGGCACCTCCATTTGGAATTCATGGATGTATGAATCCCACTAGGAAAATAGCCAATGCTGTGGGCTCCCATTTTTGTATTAATGGAAGTTATGTGTTTCTCTCTCTTTGGCAGTAGAAACATGTTTTGAGCACTACTTAGTAAAAACAGGGTGGTTGATATCCTCTTGGGGTGATGACAAGAATTTGACACCTCTATGGGGACTTTCTCCATCTGGAGATAACTCAATGCCTTCTTGTTCTGCAGGAGAAGTTTACAGGGCTATTTGGGTATTAGAGGCACTACTCTCTCTCCTCCTATTAAAAGTAGCATTTCAGAGAATCTCATGAGGAGACATGAAATGTCTGAGGCTCTCTTCATGAGGAATAGAGTGGTTTATGTGCACTTTTCTCTAGGCATGGATCATGGTTTGCCACTCTCATGTTCTGAATGGGAAGCTTGACTGTCCCATTGTTCAGAACGGTCCTTTTCTGATAAGATAAAATAGATTTGGATGGTCTGTATTCACCTTGGTATGGTGGAGGACTTCTGAGGCCCTCCTCATGAGATGGTGAGCATCCAAAGGCTCCTTTAGCAGTATCAGAAGTAGTGAGGGTTATGGTAGTCACAGTTTTAAGATTTGCAACTTTTTTTCTTAGAAGTGCAAGATCTTACCAGCATTTTGGAATAGTGGCAGTGTTTCCACCTAGCATCTTTTTAGAGGACAGGTTTCAGGCCTGCTTGATCTACAGAGGAAAACATTAGTCTTATTTTTTGCAGTATAGAATTTTTGGGACAACCCCTTGGATGAGGAGAATAACTGAGATCTTTCTTATAAGGAATGCTAGATGTGAAACTCAATTGTGAAGATTAAAAGGGGGAGATGCTTCTTGGAGGAGTAGAGGTAGGACTGGATTCCTTTCAGCATACTTGGAAGATGTGAGGCTACCTTTGGCAGAAGAGATGCATTTTAAAACATCAAGCTCTGAGAGGCAGTATCTGATATCTCCTTCTGAAAATGAGACATGTTTCAATGTCCTTTGGTTAGAATTGGAAGTACTCGGGCTCTTCCTCTGATAAGAGTAACTATCTGGCCATCTTCATGAGAAGGGGTTGGAATTAAGTCCCTGTCTGTACAAAGTGACAGTCTGGGAAATTCTGTTGAAAAAGAAAGAACCCACAGTGTCTTTTCTAGATGGCATAGGTTCTAGAATCCCCTTAGCTAGTTGAGAAAGTTCTAGATATTCCTGGGCTAATGGTGTTCCAAGGATCCCTTGATCAGATACTAAAGGGCTCAGCCCATCTACATTGTGTTTCATAAGACACAGAGACCCTGGAACAGATAGCAAAGATTCTAGAGACCCTGCCACAGATTCTGAACTCTTAGAAACAGATTGGTTACATGGCAGAGATTCTTCCAACTCTGGACTAAGTGTTGAAGAAACTGGTAATCTGGGAGAATTTTATGTGGCTGACAAAGATTCTATGATCTCTTGGGTGACAGATGGTATTTCCTCACGGTTTTGCATACTTGGCATTGTTTCTAGTTTTTCCTTCGCAGAATTAGAAAGTCCAAGATCTTAGGATCAGATGGTGAATATCCTAAAGCCGCATTTTTCTAACAAGGTCCTGGAGACTCTTGGGATAACAAGGAAGTTTCTGAAGGCCGTTGGGCAGATGTTGATGTTCCTACTACACCATGACAAGACAGGGAAGGTCTCTGACTCAATACGAAAGGTTGTGACACTCTCAAATATAATTGGACAGATAAAGGTGATCCTAGATGCACTATGGTAGATGCTGAAAATTCCAAAGCTCCTGGTGTAATATTTGCTATTCCTGGCTTGTGTTTTGTACAGGTGCAACCTTTCATATTCTCCTCTAAAGGACAGGCAAGGGCCTCCAGCTTTTTGAACAGATAACAAAGGTCCTGGATTCACGTGAACAGATAGGGACATTGTCAAAAGCTCTAGGGTAGATCATAGAGATCCTAGGGTTCCCTGTCCAGATAAAGAAATTGCCATGGATCCTTTGGAAGAACCTGACATATCTGAAGCAGTTGGATCTGTTTTTTGTACCCTTTGTGGAGTATTCAAATACTCATTTGGTCCCTGGTATGAAGTCAAAGGCCCCTCTGTAGGTTTAGAGAGATCTAAAGGTTCTTCTGTGTAAGGAAAGGAATCAAAAGGATTAGGGAAGAAAGTAATGAAATAAGTTGGGCAAAAATTGCAAGTGCCAGAAGTGAGTCATTGGATATCACATATCCTGAGATAGCTGTTGATTTTTTTTGTGCACCTGATGCAAATGAGGAATATTCTAGAGTCCCCTAGGAAGATGGCAAAGGTTCTACAGAGCCTTGTGCAGTTGCCAAAATACTCAGAGATTCTTGGTCAGATCTCAAAATCCTTGCAATATTTTGAGTAGGGTGGGTATATCACTGACACACTGAGGAATATGGTGAGTCTGCTACTGTGTAGTGTGTAGATGTGGACTGAGTTCCTATACATTGTTTATGTAAAGAAGGATTTGAGAGCTTTTGGGAAGTTGTAGATTGTTGTATATACCTTTGTGGACATGTGGACAGATATAAGGTCCTCTTTGCAGAGAGAAAGGGACTCAAACTTTCATGAGAATAATCAGAAGATGCTGGAGTCACTTGTTAAGTGGAAAAAAGACCCAGAGGATTATGAGAACATTCAGAACATTGTGATGTATTCATCATTGCCTATGCTGAGATAGAAAGTTTCAGAGGTCCCTGGGCAGATTACAAAGGTACTGGATTCCCTTGGCCAAATGGGAAGGTCTCTGCATCTCCTTGGTACAATGTTATTGTCTATTAAGTTTTGGAGGTCATGGTGGCAAAGTTCCTAGAGCTGATGAAGTAGTCTGAGAAGATGTTACATCTTCTCTCACTCTTTGAAAATGTCCTAAAATACTCTGTGATTCTTTATATTGTGACAATATCCCTGTGAAACCTGTTGAATTTTCTAGATTTCTTTGGTTGAAGAAAAAATAACTTTATATGCATAAAGTTCCCTCTTTTGCCCTGGAAATTTTTGGGGGCTTTTGAAAAGATGGAAAAGCTTCTAGAACCACTGTAGGAGGTACAAGATGCTCCTGAGAACCCAGTAGAGGTGGGCAATGTCCTACATCTGATGGTTAAGGACAAAAGTATTCTTGAGATTTCTGGAAAGGTAGGAAATGTCCAGTTTCCCTTGGGAAAGCTGGGGATTTTTGTGCAAAATTTTGGACAGTTGGCGAAAATTCATAACTGTCTGCAAAGAAGTTGGAGCATTCAAACTATCTTGAGCTTATGAAACATTTTGTGCAGTCCACTGTTTAGATGTGGGCAGTTTAGGAGACCCTTAGGCAGAACAGAAATGTCCAAAAACCTCTTGGGAAGATGAAGAACCTACAGTTCCTTGTGAAGATGAAGAAATTTCCACAGGCCTTTGATCAATTGACATAGATTCTGGTAGCACTTGAGTATTTTGCATAGACCCCAATCGTCTTGGGGTGGGAGGCAAAGTTCCCACAGTCTGCTTTACAGATATGTACTTTCCTACTGTGGCTTGTGCAGATAAACAATGCCCCCACAGTGCCCTGAGAATACAAGGAAGACCCTCGAATCAGGTCTTTAGTTTTAGTCACTTTCAGACTTCTTTCTTGCGATAGACAAGAATCCCACAGTTCCTTGCTCAGATCTCAAAGATGATGGTGGCACATGGAGTGATATAGTAAGATTCAGATGCAGTCCAGCACATCTGGAGCTGTCTGAAGTCCCTCAGAAAGATGGAGAATATTCATTTGCTTCTGATTCTGCTGGAGAAAAAGCTGAATGCAGTAGAGCCCCTTCAGCAGGTCCTGAGTGATGTGTCATTGCCTGGGCTAAGATGGAATGTGTCAGGCCCCCTGGATTGATTGCGAATATACTTGATTCCCTGGAACAGATGGGAATATTTCTACACCTCCTTGAGTAAAAAAATGAATGTCTGCCAGGTTCTTGAGGTGATGATGGCAAACTTCCTAGAGTAAGCAAAACAGATTTAGAAGATCTGACATCCTCTTTCACTCTAGGCAAAGGGCCCATGGTAGTCTCTTTGTGTTTACATTGTCCCAATCCCAATATACCTGTTGAATCAGTCGAAGGTTCTGGATACCTTTGGATGGATGACACAGAACTTTGCACATGCAAATTTCCAATTGCAACTGTGCAATTTTTCTTTTACCCTTAAGAAGTTAGCAAATGTTCTACATTTACAGTGATAGATAGTGGATATCCCTGACCACCTGGTGCAGATAGGTAGTGTTCTGGATAACTTGGGAAATACAAAAACTTCTCCTGATTTTCCTGGCTAGAGAGAACATATTCATTAGTCTGTGGCTAACATGATGAGCATTGTAAGTTGAGCATATGGAGAAAATGTGAGAGCCCTCTAGTAATTAGATGGATGTTTGAACGAATTTGGTAGAGAAGACAGAGTACCTAAAGGTTCTTGTTTGGGTGTGTACAGAGACCCTTAGGCAGATAGAGAAGTTCCCAGAACCCTTTGTGCAGATGAAAAAGATCCTAACCTTCCTTCTGCAGGTCAAAAATTCCCAGAAGTACTTGAACAGACTGGAAATGTCCTTGTTCCTGCTTATCACTTTCTTTGTAACCTAGAGTCTCCGGGCTACATGGGAAAATTTCTTCAACTCCCTGGGCAGCTATGGGATGTCCCTACATGGATTCTGAATTCAGGTAAGATTGTCCAGACACCTGAGTAGATGATGAGTGTAATGAAGAAATTTGTGCAGATACATTCAGCTCAAGAGTTGCTTATGGATATAGGGAAGTTGTGACAAGTGTCCGCAAAGATATGGAGGGGCTCGACTAGCTTGTGTTGGTGAGAAATGGCCATGGGGCTTTGGGACATGTTGCAATGTTTCTGCTGCCCTTAGCATACATGAAGACATTCCCCAAGAACCTGAGAATGAAGACAAATGTTTATGAGTACACTGGGCAGAATCTGATATTCCCAGAATCTCTTGGGACGATGATGACTGATCAAAAGACTGTTGAGTATATGGTGAAAGGCCTATAGAAGCCTCAACATATATGCTAAGTTTGGTAGATAGCAAATGTGCTAGATCCTTGGGACTACAAAATAAGACTCCTGAGATCATTGGTCATATTGTGAATGTCCTGTATGACTTGAAGGATGTGGCAAAAGGCCTGTAGTCCCTTGAACAGATGGTGAGTTTTCCTGAGATTTTACCATGTGTGTTGAGTTCCCTAACTTCTTTTGGAAAGATGCCGAATGTTCTAAAAAACCCTGGGAAAGATGGCAAAGCACCCATAGTTTCTTGGACAGGTATCAAGTGTTCTAGAGTTGTTTTCTTACATCTCACAGTTATTGAATTGCCTGATATAGTTTGCTAGTTTGTGGAAGTTTCTGAGAACATCATAGAGAAGTTGAGGATTTCACTTTCACTTGGGAATATGACAATGTTGTTGAGATTTTTTGGTTTTTGGGGTTTGTGTGTGTGTGTGTGTGTGTGTGTGTGTGTGTGTGTGTGTGTGTGTGTGTGTGTGTGTGTGTGTGTTTGTTTGTTTGTTTTTATGTCCTGGTGGATGAAGAAGATCTTTTTTCAGATGGAAATTTTTCTGACTTCCTATTTTCAAATTTGGGAGTTAGCATAACCCCTGTAGGAGGCAAAGGATCTGTAGTTCCTTGGAAACATGGCAAGGTATACAGATATTCTACTATGTATGATGAGTGCCCTAGCTTCTTCTGGAAAGATGCTGAACGCTCTAATTTCCCTGTGGTATAACTAAAAAACCCTAAGTCCCCTGGACAGTACAGATTGTTCTAGAGGTCTTTGTTTACAACTGACAATTGTTAGATTTCCTGTTGTAGTGTGAGGAGATGATGGTGGTGCAGATGATGAAGGTTTCACATTCCCTTTGGAAGATAACAATGTTTCCTTAGTTCCCTGGGTAGAGGGAGAAGATATCATAGCCTCTGTTTCAGATGGTGGATGTCATCGGGTATCTTGCATAGATAGAGAAAATGTATAAGCCTTCTGAAAAGAACTGAAATTTTTCACAGGTCCTGGTTCAGATGGTGAAATTTTAGAGTCCTAGTTTCAGATTTGGGTAGTCCCATAGTCCTTCTAAGAGATAAAGAATATTTCTCAGCCCCTTTATTAGAGGGAAATATTTGAGCCATCCTATGAGCACCTTGAGTAGATCCTAAAGGCCCTGTTTTACGTCTTGATGGTTCTACAGTCCCCTGTGGTATATAGACTGTCTCAGAATGTCTTTTTCTTATTTGTATTTTGTCCCTTCCTTTTGGGATGATATAAAAGACTCTAGGGTCCCTTGTGCCAGTGATGACATTTGAAGAGTTCTTTGCAAATGGAAATACCTAGTGTAGATGGTGAAGAATGCAGAGTCTGTTTAGAAGGCGTGTAAGTGGGCAGTGGTCCTTGGATATTTACCAAAGTTTCTAAGGCCTGGGAAGAAAATGAGTAAATTTTCTGAGCATTTGGTGCAGTAAGTGAGTCTTTTCCACCATCCTAGGTAGATAGCAAAGAACCTTGATGCCCTTGGCATGATGATGATGATGATGATGATGATGATGATACCAAAGCCTCAGTAGCAATAGCAGGTAAGGAAATTGCTACAGGATCCTAGCCAGAGAGCATGTTTTTTGGAATAACAGAGACATTTTTCAAATGTCCTGGAGATTTCTGAGGATATAAATATGTCCACATATCCACATCCACAGATGGCAAATGTCCTTTATAAACCTTAGAAGATGAAGAAGTTGCCATATCACCTGGTCAAGAAAGAGAATGAGAGTTCCCTGTTTAGATGTGGTGAGTTCTGGAGTCTGTTGTGCAGTTAAGGATATTCCCACACTCCCTTGAACAGAAGACAAAAGTGCTACACTTCATTCTGAGGATGAGGGTGTTCCCTGTTGCCATTGGGTGAGTGACATTACATTTAGGGGAGAATCTGAGTCATACTGAGATAAATCTAGAACTCCATGAATGTGGGGAAAATTTGATGGCATATCATGATATAATGGTGAAAGGCTCACAGGCTCTGAAGCCACCTGTTTGGGTCCAGGAGCTAAAATGGCTGAAGGGGAAATTGGCAGGGATCCTGGTCTAAGTGGCAAAGTTCCTACCATCTCTTGGGCAGGTTGGCAGGTTCTGAGTTTACTTTGGAGAGATAACAATGGTAATAAATTCTCTTGAGTACTTGGTGAAGTAGCAGCTGTACTCTGGGTAGTTCTGGAACAATCCACAGGCCTTTGCAAGGACATCAAAATTCCTGAAAACTCATGAGTTGAGATTCCATGTCCTGAAACTCATTGTGCTGATGAGGAAAGATCCAGATCTCCTGGAAGGTGGAGTGAATGTCCTGAATAACTTTTTGAAGATGGAATATTTTTCTAAACACCTTGGCCAGATGACAAAGTTCTGTAGTTCCATGGGCACCCAGATATACTGGGAAAAATCCTGAAAAACCAAAACACCTTTGCATAGGTGACAAAGTATCTAGATGCCCATGGTTAAATAATGATGGTCTCACATATCCTAGAGCAGATGGTAAATATCCTACAACAATAATGTTTTAGTCAGAAGCGTTTTTAGATACTTTAGAAGATATGAAAATTTTCTGGTGTGTTTGGGCTAAAGACAAGTTCTAGATGATTTTTTTAGATGTGGACTTTCCCTCAGGCCCTTGATTTCACAAAGGAGATTGTGTAGTCCTGAAGTCTGATTTGCAAAAGGACAAATTACCTTAAGCATGGTCAAAATGTTCTGCATCATTTGAGAAAGATGAAGAAATTTCCTGGGCCAGATAGTAAACACATAAGAGCCTTTTGGTTAGATAATCTTGAGCCTTTTTGGGGAAATATGGATTGTCCAACATGCCCTTTGGTAGACTGAAGATGTGAGACTCACCTGAGGAGAAATTGTAGCTTTTGATGTTTCTTTGGCATCAGGGGATGTTTCAAGTCTCCCCCCCCCCCTTTTTTTTTTTTTTTAGAAAATGTTCTGTAGTCTCCTTTGTTAGAAAGATCAAATCTTAACCTGTTTTTTTTTTCTTCTTCTATAAACTGGATGACTGTATTATTTTGGTAGAGGGAAAATGTCTACTACTTCCTACCAGAGAAGGCATGGAAAAGAAACACTCTTGGGTAGATGGGGATAATTGTAAAGCACCTTGTTCAAATATCACAAATCCTATGACCTTCTGCACAGATGGGGAAGGTCTTAATATGTCTTTTGTAAGTGTGCAAGTCTTAACCTTGGCTTTAAAATGAGGGGAAGGCCCTAGAGATACCTGTGTAGATATGGTTTCTTCTAGAGCATCATGGACAAGTGTAAAAGATCTAAGAGCCTCATTGAAATTTCACTACCTTCCTGTCTACTAATGAAAGTGGCATCTCCTTAGAGCATCATGGATAGGTGTATAAGGTATAAAATCCCCATGGGCAGGTAGTCAAATTTCTTGACCTCCTTGTGTACTAGTGGAAGTTCCAAGAAACTTTTCTTCAGATGGAAAAGTGGATAACAACTTCTGTATAGAATTTTCAGGTGTCATAGACAGCTTGATGGGCAAAACAGCTTCCATGGGGCCTTTTGAATATGAATAAAACCCAGAGGATTTTTGGCATTTGAAAATTTCTAGAGACTTATGCTGGCATGAAGAAGGACCAACAGGCTTTTGTGTAGGGGGGTAAGAATCTATAGTATCTTGTTTAGTTGGGGAAGAAGGCTGATCCTCCTGAGGTGATAGGGAAGATCTAATAGTCTCCTATAAAGTTTGGGGCAGCTCAAATTTTCTGAATTTGGAGGGATGCTGAGGACCCTCTTCTTTAGAGTTCAGAGTGTTAACTGGTATGGTGTCCACTCTAAGTCGCCCTTTGAAAGTTTGAGAAGGTCTCAGACTGCCTGTGGAAGATGCTGATGGTTCTAGTTCACTTCCTGTATGTGCAGAAGCGAAAGGCCTTTTGGAAGACTCAGGATTTTCTACCACGTCTTGAGTATGTATGGAACTCACAAGATCCTATTCTTGGAATGGCAAATATCCTTGAGCTCCTGGTGTAGGTGTGGACATTTTTCTCTTTCCTTGAGCACTTATTAGAGGTGTGAGGCTCACTTGGGACATTGTGATTGCATGTATTTCCCTTTGGACTGAAATAGATGATGTGAGCACATTTCTTATTGGTAGAGGACTTTGAAAGGCCTCTTGGTTTCATGGAGAATGACTGAAATTCCCTTGGTCAGGAGGGTCAGGTCTCAAAATAACTCTAGTAGGAACAGATTGCATAGGACACTTTGGGGGAAAAGAGAAACATCTTTGGATGTCTTTCTGAGAAGACTTTGCTCTCTGCCCTGTTTTGGCAGCTGGCAAACATTTTCAACTCTGCTAGGGAAAGGATGTGGGACATGATACTTTTGGGACAAATCACTGACATTACCCTTGGGGGAAAAGGTTTAGAGCTCCCTTTATGTGACTTACACTCCTGTTGTAGGTCCTCTTGACCAGAGGGTTCTTCTCCAAAATGCTTTGGAAGAAAATTGGAAAGAAGAGAGTCATGTAGTGTAATGGATAACCTTTTGGAAAGCCTTCTGGAAGAGCAGGCATTATGATTTTACTGTCAGCACAAGTGAGTAGTCTTTGAGATGCCTGTGCAGATGTTCAATGTCCCATAGAGTATTGGAAAAATTTGGATAGTTCCATTACCTCTTGGCTGGATAAGGAAAGACCCTGAGCATTTTGGGGAGAATTAGGAGATCCCAGATATCCTTGGCTAGATCGGGAAGGGTGTAAGGAACCTTGAATGTTTGGAGAAATTTCCTGTCATGTTGGCCAGCAGAAGAGTAGGCAGAAGATGCCCCAGGCACTGTGTGATATTCTTTGAACTTTTTAATGGCATCTCCAGTACCGTGTTTGGAAGATATTACAGGCATTCAGGCATCCAACTGGTGAAAATCCATAGGTTCTTCACCCAGTGGACATAGGCTGGCTTCTTTTCACCTGTCTATGCATGGGCACAGCAGATGAGGCCACTCATTTTCTAGTGGAAGGCTGTAAAACAGATTGTCTGGTATCCCTGGTTAGAGGATTACTTGTGAACTCAGGAAACCTCAGAGGAAGTGTAACTGTCCATTTTATGTTCTCTTTTAGATCCTTCAGAGGGTCCAGGGTCCTGTTATTGGATGAATGCTTTATAAGAGCTTTGGGTTTCTGTAACTTTTCTGTAACATGAGATCAGGTTTTTTTTTTTTTTTTTTTTTTTTTTTTTTGATCTCTCGTCTTCATAGGGTTTTGGGCACCTGAACTTGTGTCGATTCTGTATATGGAGCCCTGGAGTCACAAAATCCCTCGAGTCTCTGCTGGCCAACTGCTTCCCCTGTTAGTTTAAGGTGTAAAATCCAGTTGGGGGGACAGTGAAGGGAGTCCAAGGCTATGGAGGCTGTGAAATCAGTTGCGGTAGGGTATCACTATTCTTTGGACTACACTTAAGGGTGTTCCAGGCACTGGAGGATGTGAAACCTGTGGTATGTGGTCATAGTGTCAAGTCTGGGCTGAGGCTCACTGCTATTTCTCCACATGTCTTGCTATTTGATCATTAAGGAAATTGTTCAAGAAACATTAAATAGATGACTGCCCCTTAAAGGGACAGTGAATGTACTTGGCAAAAGTGACTTGTAACAAGAAACGCTTATGCAGCATCCCTCCTGAGAATTGTGGACATATAAGAAGGCACATCACAAAGAATATAAGTTACAGTGGCCTCAGAAATCAAGTAAAGTTTGAGAAAGGCTTTCCTCAAGCCTTCTCAGGCCATTCCCTAGCCTAGATGATTGCTGTTCTCTTGCCTGCACAGGCCAATCTGGAGCGTGCAGTTTGGCTGTCCTCCTGTTTGCACTGGCCAGTCCTGAGCTACCTCATATTAGCAGGGCAATCATCCAAAATTTCTGAATGAGGAGGGACCCAGAGGACCCTCATCTTTAGGGTTCAGAGTGCTACCTGGTTTGGTGCCCACTCTAAGGGTTCATGACAAGGAATTGTTGAAGGCAAAGCATGGTTGGAAATTAAGGACATGGTGTTCTTAGGAGACTATGCTCTGAAGTCCATCTTAATCCAGGATAGATCCCTCTAACCTAAGGTCATCAGTGAGTGTTGCAGTGATGTTTGTTTCTGTCTCATAACTGAATGGGAAAGGCTTATCCATACCCTTGCTCCTCACAGGCTATGGGGCTAAACAAACACTGGCATATTTGCTAGGGAAAGAACAGGTGTTAATATTTGAATAGAACATAGAATGCATGGAATAGATATCACAGATATTATTTCGAATTTTAAATCTACCTCTCCTAGATAAATCTGTGATAACTGGATGCTGAAAGACATCTCTAAATTACTAAATAATACTTACTGCAATATCATTATTGTGCAATTAATATGCTATTGTTCAGAGAATAAGGGCAGAACTTTAGTAATCTCTTTATAGTACAAATGAAAGTTTTATTTCAAATACTTATATCTGTGTTTGACTAGATTCAGAACACAGACAAAGTTGGAATCCTGAAAATAGCACTTGTGGCCTTAAACAATTGCTTTGTCTGTCACAGTTAGTGAGTTAGTTTCCTATTACTTTTTCATATTTGGATTGCTTGTTGAAGGTCATATAATTCTCCTGAAGGACAACATGCAAATGGCTCACATCAGTGGCAACACATGGACCATTCAGTTTGAGTCCAATGATGCAGCCGGTATATAGTTGCACAGAATGATTTATTAAACCATTAGTTAAACTGATTCTTTGAGAGGTCATGTTTTATAGAAATTGATACACTAAGAAAGTGTAAAATTGAGGCTATAAGTGAAGATCCTTCTTTACTGACACAGAAACTTTGTTTGCCTGTTGCATACCTTGCCAGTTTTCTAAGAGCAGTTTTTGATCTTGCTGGATGAAAGGTGTTTATTTGGCTCCTCTCTTTGATTTTTCTGAAGGATTTCGGTTTCCCTTTGGCTACACAGCAATAAAGTCTTGCATCATTCAGAAACACAGGGGCACTTTCTAATATCTAATTATTTCCTTGTGTCATTGCCTCAATGCTATGCCATAAGTTCTTTCTTCTTGGAATTCCTGAATGCTTTAGCACCCCTTTTCTTTGTTTAACTCTAATTTATCTCAGTAGTTTATATTTAAAAGCCATTTACTGTCAGAATATCCACTCATTTCCTACAATAGGGGGTAACTTGTATTCTGGATAATTCTGTATTCACTGTGCTTTTCTGAATTTCCAGTTGGTCTTTTTACATCTTTGAAAACATTAAATTTAAGTACCAGAATAATCCTGCTAGGCATGAAGAACTTGCTGCATGGTAAAATGGGTAGGAAATTATAAGTATCAATTCAGATAATATATACCTTTTGAGAATTAGCTTCACATTTCTAATGTCCGAACAAAATAGCTTTCTTAATTTAAGTTACAGTTGCTATGTTTCACTCAGATAATCTATAAAGGCAAAATGAGTAGTGGTTTATAAATGAAGAAATGTCTGCATTAAGCATGATAATATTGAAAAGAAATTACAATTTTTCACTTTGAAATTAAATCTCTGAAGATGATAACTTAACTTGTGTTTGGAAAAGATTTCTGTGAATTTTTAAAAATATCATTATTAATATCAGCAGTATAAAGTTGTTCAAACAAAATGACTTTTATTCATTGTAAATTTAATAACGAAAATAACTGAATAGTAGGTTTGTAGCATTTGACACAGTAATTAATATTCTTTAATAAAGCTTTTAAATTCTGTTCATTTTCTTTGTCAGAGTACAAAGCAATAAGATTCCTTAGAGCCTTTTCACAAATATGCTTTTATTGGTTTAACTTATTGCAATGTGTAATAGAAAAATCCACTGTTGTCTTGGTGATTTCCAAATTTATTCTGTCTGTCTCTGTCTCCATCTCTGTCTACGGCTCCATGTCCCTCTCTCTCTCTCTCTCTCTCTCTCTCTCTCTCTCTCTCTCTCTCTCTCCCTCTGTGTGTGTATGTGTGTGTGTGAGTGTTTGTGTGTGTGTAGAATGGCTGAGACACAATGGGGGTGGATCTCAATGGCATGTATGTATAATGTTTTTTCATGTATGAAGCTGTACATATATATCATATGTACACACACACAAACACACACACATATATATATGTGTATATGTATGTGTGTATATGTGTATAATGTATATATATGTATATGTATTGATGTATATGTGTATGTATATACATATACACAAACACATACACATACACATACACATAAACACACACACACACACACACGCACATATATATATATATATATATATATATATATATATATATATATATATATATATGATGTAATTTTAGTAAAAGGAAAAGTAGCTTGCCACAGACAAACCTCACTTAGGTCCTCGATCCATTGGCATAACTTGGGTTCTGGGTACCGGTAGGCAAGGATTAGCCAAGAAGAGGGGCTGAGAAACTGACACGACCAAACAGAGGGTTGATCTGAATGTAATTTGTCTCAAAGCGAGCACTAGTCTTATAAGTGACTTTTACACAAAATAGAGGAATGCCTACAAAGGACTGGGAGGGACCAATTGGGATAGAATTCAATGTTAACAACTGTGATTACAAGCAGCCCCCCTCCAAGGTTTGCTTAATCTTAGAAGCAATAGGCAAGAGTCTCATGCCCTTGCAATGGTTCCTCTTCTAGTCTATCATATAGTACCCCTCCACCCTAGGCCATTGTAAATTCCTGTGCATGGTTGAAACTCAACTATCTATAGTTCTAAGTATCTATTCTGCTTGATCCTTATAACATAACATTCCTTATTTCGAGATAATGGTAAATTCTTGCATATGGTAGTTTGTCCTGAGATTTCTAACTCTATGTAGCAGTTAGTAATGCCTGATTTCTTTCACTGTCTCTCTTACAATACTAGAGGTTAATCTGAATGTACCCAAATAGCCAGCATCCTTACTGAATTCAAAGACCATGGTTTGCTCAAGGACTGCCTAGGAGAGGAATTTATATGTGTGGAATCTAACTTAGCAATATGTCAAAACCAATCCTTAGAGGCACTTACAATAAATCAATATTAAGAGAAAGCACACAGATCCATTTACCGACTAAAGCAAGGGCACTGGAGCATTCATTATACATGTTGCCATGAATACAGGAGACTAAATTTCCATGAATTTTTCGCCTCAGGACCATGTCTAGGCTTTTTGGCCTGTCAGGTGGGTCACTACTCGTGTGTTTGTAGCAGTTGCTGAAATTAAGGCATGGAGGAAAATGGATGGAAGGAGAGTGTTTTGTTAGGTGAGTTAACATAGATTTGGAATGAGGGTATTAACATAGGTTTGCTCTCATACGGGTTTGAGATCATTTTTATATATTTTCATGCATGTGTGTGGTTGAGTGATATTATTATCTAGGAGAAAGATAGAAAACAAAGTAGAATACATATCATAAAAAATATAAAATGGTGTATAGCAATTGCTGTATTATTGCCGTGATAAACCATTATTACCAAGACAACTAGTAGAAGGAAAGCTTTTTTTGTCTTATCATTCCAGAGAGATAAGATTTCGTCATGATGCCACAACTCAGCCCTGAGGCAGAGCTGGGGCTCCAGAACTCCTCCCACATATAAAGATACCTTGACTACCAGATCTGTCATAGCCAAGCTCACAGATGAGATACCCCTTGCAGCAATACCTGGACTACCTGGGACCTCCAGGGTCCCTGTGCAGGCAAAACCTATTTGTCTTGCCCTGCTACAGACACATCTTCTTTTTGGCCCACTTCTTGGCCTGTGCCAGAGCCACTTTTCCAGATCCCATCCCACAACCCTAGACAGCCTGATTCCTGGTAGCTGAATCCCAACCAGTACACAAGCTCATACAAGGAACAGGATCCAGTCAGAAACAATAAGCCAAGTTAAAATCTGAGATAAACAGATATCAAGAGGCAAGTGAAAAATTGGAAAAGACCCAAAAAAACACTGAAAGCTTTAAAAAATCAACAAAACCCTAAAAAAAGAAAACTATATACATTTAAATTCTAAAACTAAGAACATAAAACACTAACAAAATATCCCAAAATTAAAAAAAAAAGACAAACAAACACATTTCTAGAACTCTAAAAAGAGCCCCCCCAAAAAAACTAAAACCTTTAACAAACCCATAAGCCAAAAAGAAACAAACAACAGCAACAAAACAAAACAGATAGAAGGTTTAAAAAAAATCCTAAAATTCTTTAAAAGCCCTAAAAAATCCTAATAACCCAAAATACCTTAAAATCCATATGAATTCAAGAAACATCCAACCCCCCAAAAAATAAACCCCAAAAAACCCTAAAACCCCCCAAAATCCAAAATTATTTTAAAAATCATAAAAAACTAAAACCCTACATAAAGTCCCTAAGTCATTCAATCCCCCCTAAAATTGTAAAAACTCTAAAATACTTATAACACCATAAAGATACCTAAAACCTTAAAAATAGGAAACCCTCAAAAACCTTAGCATCTTTAAACAAACCCTAAAAAAGCCCTAAAAAGCTTTCTAAAATAACCTAAAGTGCTTTATATTTAGTATATTTTATCTATCTACCTATCTACCTCTCTACCTCTCAGCCTATCTTATCTATCTCATCTATCTCATCTATCTATCCATCTATCTATCTATCTATCTATCTATCTATCTATCTATCTATCTATCTATCTATCTATCATCTATCCATCCATCCATCCATCCATCCATCCACCCATCCATCCATCTATCCATCCATCCATCCATCCATCCACCCATCTATCTGAGAGTATCTTGCATGGATGACAAAGATGCTATGATCTCTTTGGTGACAGGTGTTATATCTGAATGGTTTTGCATACATGGCCATGTTTATAATTTGTCCTCGGCAAAAAGTCCAAGATCTTTAGGATCAGATGGTGAATAACCTAAAGCCTCTTTTTCCAAACAGGGTTTTTGGGTCTCTTGTGATAAAAAGGAAGTGTCTGAAGGTCATTGTGCAGGTGTTGATAGTCCTACTATACCATGGGCATACAGAGAAAGTCTCTGAGGAAAAAAATCCAGGTTGTATCACTCAAATCCAATTGGACAGATAAAGGAAACCCTAGACTCACTATGGTAGATAGTGAAATTTCCAAAGCTCCTGGTGAAACATTCGCTATTCCTGGCTTGCTTTTTGTACATGACAAGCTTCCAGATTTTCCTGTAGAAGACAGGCATGGGCCTACAACTTCTAGAATAGATAAAGAAGGTTCTGATTCACTTGAGTAGATGAGGGCATTGTCAAAGATTCTAGGGCAGATGATACAGGTCATAGTGTTCCCAGTCCAGATAAAGAAATTACCATGACTCCTTTGGAAAAATGAGTAGATCCTGAAGCATCTGAAGCATATGGATCTGTTTGTTGGACCATTTGTGGAGTAATCAAATAATAATTTGGTCTGTAGCATGAAGTTTAAGACCCCTCTGTAGGTTTAGAGTGATTATGTGTAAATGAATGGATTCAAAATGCTTAAGGAAAAAAGTGAGGAACTAAGATGGACAGAAATTGCAAGTTACACTGGTGAGTCACAGCATATCACATGTCCTGGGGTAGCTGTTGAAAATGATTGTCCACCTGATGCAAATGATGAATATCCTAGAGTCCCCTGGGGAGATGGCAAAGGTTCTATAGAGCCTTATGCAGTTCCTGAAATACTCAGAGGTCCTTGGATAGATCTAAAAGTCCTTGCTTTATTTGGAGCAGGGTCAGTATATCCCTGACACAGCTGGGAAGTTGGTGAGTCTTCTACTGTATAGTATGTAGATGTGGACTGAGTTCCTATACCTTGTTTATGTAAAGAAGGATTTAAAAGCCTTTGGAACATGTAGAATCTTGGGTAGACCTTTGTGGACATGTGGAGAGACATAAGGTCTCCTGTGCAGAGAGGCAGGGACTCACACCTCCAAGAGGAGAATCTGAAGATGCTGGAGTCCCTTGTTCTGAGGAGGAAAGACCTAGAGAATTAGAAGAACATTCATATCATTGGTATGTATTCATCACTGCCTATGATGAGATAGAAAGTTTCAGAGGCCCCTGGGTAAATTTCAGAGGTGCTAGATACCCTTAGCCAAATGGGAAAGTCTCTGCACATCCTTGGGTAGAATATGAATGTCTAAAAGTTTTTGGAGGTGATGGTGGCAAAGTTCATAGAGTCACTGAAGTTGAATGAGAAGGTTCTATATCCTCTATCACTCCAGGCAAATGCCCTAAACTACTCTGTGAGTCTTTTTTTTGTGTGTGTGTGTGTCAATATCCATGTGAAACCTGTTGAATTTTCCAGATTTATATGGTTGAAGAAAAAATAACTTTGTATGTGCAAAGTTCCCTCTTCTGTCCTGAAAATTTTCTTGGGCTTTTGAAAAGATGGAAAAGCTTCTAAAACCACATAGGTACAATATGCTCCTGAACACCTAGTAGAGGTGTGAAATGTACTCCATATGATGGTGAAGGACAAATGGATACTTGACATTTCTGACTAGGTAGGGAAATTCCAGTGTTTTTTGGGAAAGCTGGGAATCTTTATGCAAAATGTTAGTAAGTTGGAAAAAATCCCATATCTGTTTGCAAAGAAGTTGGAGCATTCAAACTATTTTGAGCAGATAAAACATTTTGTGCAGTCCCTTGTTTAGATGTGGACAGTTTTAGAGACATTTGTGTAGAACAGAAATGTCCAAAGGCCTCTTGGGAAGATGAAGAACTTAGAGTTCCCTGTGAAGCTAAAGAAACTCTCAGAGGCCTCTGATCAGATGACACAGATTCTGGTAGCACCTGAGTATATTTGGTAGACCCCAAAGGTCCTGGAGTGGGAGGCAAAGTTCTCACAGTCTGCACAGTGTGCCCAGACAAAGAACTTTGCACAGGCAAATTTCCAATTGCAACTGTTCAGATATGTACTTCCCTACTATGGCTTGTGAAGATAAAGAATGCCCCTCTGTGGCCTGAGCAGATGTGGAATACCCTATAGTACTTTCTTTAGATTTAGTCACTTTCAGACACCTTTCTTCTGATAGACAAGAATCCCACAGTTCCTTACTCAGATCTCAAAGATGATGGTGTCATCTGTAGCTATGTAGTAAGATTCAGATGCAGTCCAGCACATCTGTAAGTGTCTGAAGTCTCTCGGAAAGATGGAGCATATTCATTTGTTTCTGATCTAGCTGGGCAAGGAGCTGAATGCAGTAGAGCCCTGTCAGTAGGCCTTGAGTGATGTGTCATTGCCTGGGCTGAGATGGAAAGTGCCAGAGGCCCCAGGGCTGATTGCAAATGTCCTAGAATTTCTGGACCAGATGGAAATATTTCTGCACCACCTTTAGGAAAAGATGAATGTCTACCAGGTTCTTGAGGTGATGGTGGCAAAGTTCATAGAATAGGCAAAGCAGATGGAGAAGTTTCTATATCCTTCATTACTTGAGGCAATGGGCCCACAGTAGTATCTGTGTCTTTACATTGTCCCATTCCCAATATCCTTGTGGATTCTGCCAAAGGTTCTACATACCTTTGGATGGATGACAAAGAAATTTGCATAGTCAAAGTTCTCTTTGCAGCTGTGGGACATTCCTTAGACTTTAGAGAGGTCAGAAAATATCCTTGAAACTCTGGACTAGAAAGAGGGTGATCCTGAGTACCTAGTACAGATGATGAGTATGTTACATCTCGTGATGAATGATGAAATGGAGTTTTGAGATTTCTGGCGAGGTAGGAACAGACCAATGAACCTTGAAAAAGCTGGGGATTTTTGTCCAAAATGTTAGAAAGAGGAGAAAATCTCATAGCTTCCTGGCAATATGTTGGATGATGCACAGTCTTTGGAGAAGATGTCACAGTTTCTACAGACCCTAATTTTGATGTGGACTGTTTTAGAGACCCTTGCTCAGAAAGGAATATTCCAAAAGCCTCTATGGAAGACGAAGAGCCTAGAGTTCCCGTTGAAGTTAAATAAATTCCCAGAGGCCTCTGATCAGATGACAATGACTCTGAGACTACAAGAGTCACTTGTGTAGACCCCAAAGGTCCTGTAGTGGTAGCCAAAGTTTCCAAGTCTGCTTTGCAGACATGGACTTTCATACTGTGGCTTGTGCAGATAAAGAATGCCCCATAGTATCCTGAGCATAAGCATACAACCCTATAGATGTTTCTTTAAATTTAGTCCCTTGTTCAGATAAGCAAGTTTCCACAATTCCTTGTTCAAATCTTGAAGATGATTGTGTTACCGGTAGTGATGTAGTAAGATCCAGATGCAATCCAGATCTTTTGGAACTTTCTGAAGTCCCTTGGGTAAATGGAGAATATTCATTTCTTTCTGAAACTGCTGGGGAAGAAGCTGAATGCAGTACAACCCCATTGGCAGATCCTGAGTTATGTGTCATTGTCTGGGCTGAGATATAAAGTGTCAAAGGCCCCTGGATTGATTGCAAAGGTACTAGATTCCCTAGACCAGTTGAGAGCATTTCTATACCTCCTTTAGGAAAAGATGAATGTCTCACAGGTTCTCGAGGTGATGGTGACTAATTTCCTACAGTAGGGAAAGCAGATTTAGAAGATCTGGCATCCTTCTTCACTTGAGGCAAAGGGTCCAAAAAAGTCTCTGTGTGTTTACATTGTCTTAATTCCAATATACCTATGGAATCTGACAAAGGTAATGGATTCCTTTGAATGGATGACAAAGAACTTTGAAAATGCAAAGTTTCCATTGCAATTGTTAAGTTTTTCTTGTGCCCTTGAGAAGTAAGCAAAAGTATTACAGCTACTCGAGTAGGTATTATATGCCCCTGACCATCTGGTGCAGATAGGTAGTGTTCTGGATAACCTGGCAAATATAAAAATTTCTTCTGATTTTTCTGGCTAGAAAGGAGAGGTTCATTAGTGTGGGGAACATGATGAACATTGTATGTTGAGCACATGGAAAAAATTTGAGAGCCCTCTAGTGTGTAGATTGATATTTGAAAGACTTTGTTAGAGATGCAGAGTACCTACAGGTTCTTGTTTGGGTGTGAACAGAGACTCTTGGACAGATAGGGAAGTTCCCAGAACCCTTTGTACAGATGGTCATGATCCTACCATTCCCTCTGCAGGTAAGGAAATTCCCAGAAGTACTTGGTAAGATGGAAAAATTCCTATTTCCTGCTTGTCACTTTCTTTATAACCTGGGCTGGACAACAAAAGTTGTTGAACTCCCTGGGCAGCTATGGGCTGTCCCAAAGTAGATTCTTGATTGAGGTAAGCTTGTCCATTCACCTGAGTAGATGGTGAGAACAATGGAGAGATTTATGCTACAAGAGTTGCTTGTGAATACAAGTTGTCACAGTTTCTTTTCATAGATGGTGGAGGGGATTGACATGCTTGTATTGGTGAGGAATGTCCAATAGGCTTTGGGACTTGTAGCAATGTTCCTGTCATCCATAGGACACATGAATACATTCCCAAAGAACCTGAGACGAAAGAAAAATGTTAATGAATACACTTGGCACACTCTGATGTTCCCAGAATCTTTTGGGAAGATGATGACTGCTGGATAGACTGTTGAGCATATAGTGAAAGGCCTAGACATGCCTCAACAGATATGAAAATTTGGTAGACTTCAAAGGTGCTAGATCCCTTGGGACTTCTAAAGAATTCTCCTGAGATCATTGGTCAGGTTGTGAATATCCTGTATGACTTGAGGGATGTGGCAAAGGGACTGTAGTACTTTGGAATATTGGTGAGGTATCCTGAGATTCTACCATGTTGACTAGTTCCCTTGCTTCTGTTGGAAAGATGCTGAATGTTCTAGAAACCCCGGGAATCGTCAGCAAAAAATCCAAAGTTTCCTGGACAGGTATAGAATATTCTGGAACTGCTTGTTTACATCTCACAGTTGTTGGAGTACCTGATGTAATTAGTGGAAATTTCTGAGCACATGGTACAGAAGACAAAGGTTTCACAGTCACTTGGGAAGATAACAATGTTTTTTTTTGTTGTTTGTTTGTTTTGTTTTGTTTTTGTTTTTTGTTTGTTTGTTTTTCTTTTTTTTTCTTTTTTTTTTTTTTTTTTAGTTTTCCAGGTGGATGAAGAATTTTTTTCAGATGGAGATGTTTCTGACTTCCTAGGTTCAGATTTGGGAGGTCACATAACCTCTGTAGAAGGCAGAGGATTTGTAGTCCCATGGAAAGATGGCAAGGTATCTAGAGATTCTACCATGTGTGACAAGTACCATAGCTTCTTTTGGAAAGGTGCTGAATGCTCTTAGAATTCCTGAGATAGAAGTAAAAATCCCTCCTTCACCTGGACAGGAACAGAATCTTCTAGAGGACCTTGGTTACATCTGACATTTGTTAAAGTTCCCGTCATTGTGCATGGAGGTTTCTGAGCATGTGTTGCAGTTGATGAAGGTTTCACATTCCCTTTGGAAGATAACAATGTTTTCTTAGTCCCCTGGTTAGATGGAGAAGATGTAAGAACCTCTGTATCAAATGGTAGATGTCACAGGGTATCTTACAAAAATAGAGAACGTGTAGAAGACTTCCCAAAAAAAAAAAAAAAAAAAAAAAAAAACTGAAAATTTTCTCAGGTCCTGGTTCAGATGGTGAATTTTTTAGGGCCTAGTTTCAGATTTGGGTAGTCCCATAGCCCCTCTAAGAGACAAAGAATGTTTCTCAGTTCCTTGAGTAGATGGAAATATTTGAGCCTTCCCATGAGCATGTTGAGTAGATCCTAAAGCCCTTGTATTACTTTGTGATGGTTCTACAGTCCCCCGTGGTGATATAGACTGTCACAGAATGTCTTATTCTGATTTGTATTTTGTACCTTTCCTTGTGGGATGATATAAAGACTCTAGTGTTCCTTGTGCCAGTGATGACATTTCAACATTTCTTTGCAAATGGAAATACCCTAGTGTAGATATTGAAGAATGCAGAGTCTGTTTATAAGGTATGTAAGTGGGCAACATGCTCTTGGGTAGACAAGAAAGTTTCCACAGTCCCTTGGTCATTTGTTGAACATTTCAAGGTATTTTGGATAGAGATGTTGTGGGACTCACCTGAGGAATAGTTGTAGCTTTTGATGTTTTTTTTTTTTTGTTGTTTTGTTTTTTTTCAGCAGGACATGATGCAAGTATGACCTTTTAACAGAATTTCTGAAGTGTCCTATTTCAGAAGGATCAACAATTAACCTGGTTTTTTTGTTTGGTTGTTTGTTTGTTTTTGTTTTTGTTTTTTTGTTTTTTTTTTAATTCTTAGAAACTGGATGCCTGTGGATCACTTTGGTAGAGGGCAAATGTCTACTGCTTTCAACCAGACAAGACAAGGAAAATAAACACTCTAGGGTAGATGGAAATAATTGTAAAGCACCCTGTTCAGATATGATAGACATATGACCTTTTGCACAGATGGTGAAGGTCTAAATTTCCTTGTGTATATGTACAAGTCTTGACAATAGCTTCAGAATTAGGAGAAGGCCCTAGAGATACCTGCGTAGATGTGGCCTCTCTTAGAGCTTCATGGACATGTGTAAAAGGTCTAAGAGCCTCATGGGCATTTAGTGAAATTTTTAGACCTCCTTGTGTAACAGTGGAAGTTCCAAGAAAATTTTCTTCAGCTAGAGAATTGGATAACAACTTCTGTGTAGATATTTCAGGTGTCATAGACTACTTGATGTGCAAACAGGTTCCAAGGGCCCTTTGGAAGATGAAGTAAAATCCAGAGCTTTTTCAGGCATTTGGAATATATTATGGAGACTTATGCAGGCATGGAGAAGGACCAACAGCCCTTGTGCAGGTGGATAAGAATGTGTATTTGGAGAAGAGGGCTGATCCTCTTGAGAGATAGAGAAGTTCTCATAGTCTCCTGTGAAGTTTGGGGAGATCATATGAATTCTTGTGCACAGGTAGAATACATGGAATTCCCTTCTTTGGGCTGTACAGGATGCTACAGACTCTTGTGCGTGCAAATCACATCCGATAGCACCATGTTCACATAGGATTGGATCCAGACCCTTCTTTACAGATGGAATCTGTCCTAGAACATCTTTTGAAGATGTATCATATCCATGAGCCATTTCTAAAGATGGGACTGTGGCTAGAACTCTCTTCTGTAGATTTATCCTGTCCTACAGTCCCTTTATGTGATAGAGTAGTATGCAGAGAGTCCTGTACAGGTTTTGGAAATCCTAGAAACTTGGACATATATGGGGAATTCTTCACAGCCTCTAGTGTGCCCAGTGGCAGCTGAGAGGGTGATATCCTCTTAGTTGTGTATTCTACGACAAATATTGAAATTGTTTAGCTCACTGGAAGTGTTTTGGAATAATCTCTCAGGTGTTTGGGGCCTGCTGACAAATCAAGAGGGCTCTTTTGGCTGATAAGAGATATCTGAATAATTCTTGATCAGATCAGGACTTTCTGAATTCCCATTGTTTGGACAGAGCATCTTTCAGTCTTCTACTAGAATGACAATGTTTGTGTCACATTTCATAGCAGGAGAATGATATAATCTTCCTTTCTGTGGTAGAGAAAACTTAAGAACTGTCTTTGAATCTGTTCCATAGAGGGGGATAATCTTCTTGGCCCCCTGACAGAATGAGAATTTATCATAACCCCTGGGGAAGTTGCCTATGGTTCTAGTTCACTTTGTGCAGAAGTAAAGTAGAGTCCCTTTGGAGGACTTAAGTGATTCTACCACATCTTGAGTATGTGTGGAACACTCAAGTGCAATTCCATGAATGGCAAAGTACTTGAGCTCCTTGTGGAATTTTTTTCTCTCTGCTTGGGCAGGTATGAGCTGTGTGAGGCTCACTTAGGAAGTTGTGCATTTAATTCCCTTTTACTGTAAGAGATGACATGAGCCCATTTTATAATGATAAATGACTTTGAAATCCCTCTTGGTTTAATGGGGAAGTTTTGAAACCCCCTTGTTCAGCAGGGTCCGCTCTCAAACTCATTTTACTAAAAGCAGATTGCATATGGCACTTTGGGGGAGAAAGGGAACATCTTTGGCTGTCATTTTGAGAGGACTTAGCTCTCTGCCCCGCCTTGGCATCTGTCAAACATGTTGAATTCTCCTGGGAAGAGGAGGTGGGACTTGATGCATTAGGGACTAATAAGACATCACTGACATTACCGTTAGGCGAAGAAGGTTTGGAGCCCTCTTTGTCTGATGGGGCCTGTTGCTTGACAAGAGAGTTCTTCTCCAAAATGCTTTGGAGGAGAATTGGAAAGAATACAGTTATGTAGGGTAGGGAACAAACTTTTGAACTCCTTCTGGAAGAGGAGGCATTTATGAATTTCTTTTAAGCACACGTGGGAAGTCTATGGGATGCCTGGGCAGATGTGCAATGTCCCATAGAGTCTTGGAAACTTTGCGTTAGTTCTCAAAACTTTTTGGTGCATAAGGACCTGCCCTGAGAATTTGAAGATCCCAGATCTCCTTGGTTAGATTGGGAAGGGTGTAGGGAACCTTGAATGTGTGGGGAAATTACCTGTCCATGTTGTCCAGCAGACGATGGCCCAGGCACTGTGTTATCTTCTTTGAATTTGTGACTGGTATCTCCAGCCCTGTGTTTGGAAGATGCTGCAGGCACTCTGGCACCCGACTGGTCAAAATCCCTAGGTTCTTCAAACCCAGTGGACATAGGCTGGCTTCTTTTCACCTATCTATGCATGGACACAGCAGATGAGGCCACTCATTTTCTGGTGGAAGGTGGTAAAACAGATTGTCTGGTACCCTGCTCAGTGGGTTACTCATGAACTCAGGAAACATCAGAGAAAGTGTAACTGATCATTTTTTTTTGTTCTCTTTTAGCTCCTTCAGAGGGCCCAGGGTCGTGTAAATGGCTAAACGCTTTATAAGAGCTTTGGGTTTCTGTAGCTCGTCTGCAACATGAGCATCAGATTTTTTTGAATGTGTGGTCTTCATAGGGCTTTAGGCACCTGAACTTGTGCCGTTTCTGTATAAGGAGCCCTGGAGGCACAAAGTCCTTCGGGTCTCTGCTGGTCAAATGCTTCCCCTGTTGGCTTAAGGTGTTAAATACAGCTGGGGGTCAGTGAAGTGGGCCCCAGGCTATTCCCCGATTGGGGTAGGGTATCACCTTTCTTTGGGCGACACTGAAGGCAGTACCAGGCTCTAGAAGCAGGGAAACCTGTGGTCTGTGGTCATAGGGTCAAGTCTGTGCTGAGGCTCGCTGCCATCTCTCCACATGTCTTGCCATTTAATCATTAAGAAAATTGTTCAAGAAACATGAAATGGGCGACTGACCCT
This sequence comes from Mus musculus, assembly GCF_000001635.26. Lineage (NCBI taxonomy): Eukaryota > Metazoa > Chordata > Mammalia > Rodentia > Muridae > Mus > Mus musculus. Next base: position 21,469,200 of record NC_000087.7, read on the forward strand.
TAAAGGGGCAAGGAATGGACTTGCCAATGGTGACTTGCAGAAAGAAACAATGAAGCAGCATCCATTAAGAGTGATGCTCTCTCCTGAAAATTTTGGACATATCGTAAGGCAAATCGCACAGAATATAAGTAACAGTGGCCTCAGGAATCAAGCAAATTTTGAGAACGGCTGTCCTCATGCCTTCTCGGGCCTGTCCCGAGCCTAGATAATGGCTACCCTCTTGCCTGCACAGGCCAATCTGGAACCTGTAGATTGGTTGTCCTTGTTCTTGCACTGGCCAATCCTAGGCTGCCTCACTTTGCAGTTCTGCTTCAGGTAGCACGGCAATCGTCCAAAGTTTCTGAATGAGGAAGGACCCCGAGGACTCTCTTCTTTAGGGTTCAGAGTGCTACCTGGTCTGGTGCCCACTCTAAGGGGTCATGACAAGGAATTGTTGAAGTCAGAGCATGATATGAAATAATGGACATGTTCTTAGGAGGCTGTGATCTCAAGTCCATTTTAAACCAGGATAGATCCCTATAACCTGTGGTAGTCAGTGAGATTTTCAGTGACGTCAGTTTCCATCTCATAAATGAATGGGTAAGTTTTATCCATACAATTCCTCCTCAGAGGCTATGGGGATAGACAAACACTGGCATACTTGCTAGGGAAAGAACTGGTGATAGTATTTGAATAGAGCAAAGAATGCATGGAATTGATATCACAGATATTATTCTGTATTTTAAAAACGAACTCTCCTAGATAAATTTGTGACAACTGTGAGTCTAACTGGATGCTGAAAGACATCTCTGAATGACTAATACTTACTGAAATATTACTGTGCAATTAACATGTTATTGTTCAGAGAATAAGGGCAAAACAGTAATCTATTTATAGTACAGATGCAAGTTTTATTTCCAATATTTTAACTGTTTTTGACTAGATTCAGAACACAGACAAAGTTGGACTCCTGAATGTAGCACTAGTGGCCTTAAAGAATTGTTTTGTCTGTCACAGTTAGCAAGTTGGGTTCTTATTCATTTTCATATTTGGATTGCTTGTTGAAGGTCATATAAATCTCCTGAAGCACAACAGGATAATGGCTCACATCAGTGGCAACACATGGAAAATTCAGTTTATGTCCAATGATGCAGCTGGAATATAGTTGCACAGGATTGTTTATTAAACACTTAGTCAAGCTGATTCTTTGAAAGGTCATGTTTTATAGAAATTGGTACACTGAGAAAGTGTAAAATTGAGGCTATAAGTGAAGATCCTACTTTACTGACACAGAAACTTGTTTTGCCTGTTTTGTACACTTTGCCAGTTTTCTAAGAGCAGTTTTTGATCTTGCTGGATGAAAGGTGTTTATTTGGCTCCTCTCTTTGATTTTTGTGAAGGATTTCTGTTTCCCTTTGGCTATGCAGCAATAAAGGCTTGCATCATTCAGAAACTCAGGGACACTTTCTATCAACCAGTTATTTCCTTGTGCCATTGCCTCAGTGCTATGCCATAAGTTCTTTCTTCTTGGAATTCTTGAATGCTTTACCACCCCCTCTCTTTTTTTTTTAACTCCAACTTATCTCAGGAGTTTATATTTAAAAGCTATTTGCTGTCAGAATATCCACTCTTCTCCTACAATCTGGGGTAACCTGTATTCCTGGCTAATTCTGTATTAACTATTCTTATCTGAATTTCTAGTTGGTCTTTTGCTATCTCTGAAAACATTGAATTTAAGTAACAGAACAATCCTGCTAGGCATGAAGAACTTGCTGCATGGTAAAATGGGTAGGAAATTATATGTATCGATTCAGATAATATACACCTTTTGAGAATTAGCTGTGCAATCTTAATGTCAGAACAAAATAGCTTTCTGGATTTAAGTTACTGTTACTATGTTTCTTTCAGATAATCTATAAAGGCAAAATGAGTAGTGGTTTATAAATGGAGAAATGCTTGATTTAAGCATGGTGATATTGAAAAGAAAGTTCAATTTTTCACTTTGAAATTAAATCTATGAAGGTGATTACTTGACTTATGTTTTGAAAAGTTTTCTCTGAATTTTTCTAAATATTGGATATGTTTTTAAACATATCATTATTAATAACAGCATTATAATGTTGTTCAAATAAAATGACTTTTATTCATTGTAAATGTAATAATGAAAATAACTGAATAGGTTTGTAGCATTTAACACAGTAATTAATATTCTTTAATAAAGCTTTTAAAATCTATTCCTTTTCTTAAGTTTATTCTCTTACATGAACAAACAACTGAATGACCAGGAAAGACATAAGACCAAGTCTTTTTGTAAACTAAATTAATATCTTTTGACATTTGGCATGTTAAAAGCTTGACACTGGAAGTCAGTCAAACAAAATGTTGGTTTGGATATTTAATAGGGCCTTGGTGTACTTTCTTTTTCATGACTGGAGCTGTATTGATGACACCATTGTGCTTTTATGCTATTTCTCCTAGCAGAGTTTTGTGGGAACAGTAAGACACTCTTGTTTGTCCTGTCTTAATGTTTTCTTACAATTTATCTTCTTATGACTCCTCCTCATCCCTTCTCTCTTTCTCTCAGTCTCTGTCTTTCTGTTTTTCTGTGTCTCTGTCTATCTTTCTCTGTCTCTCTGTCTCTGTCTCTGTCTCTGTCTCTCTCTCTCTCTCTCTTTCTCTCTCTCTCTCTGTGTGTGTGTGTGTGTGTGTGTGTGTGTGTGTGTGTGTGAGTGTTTGTGTGTGTGTAGAGTGGATGAGGGAGAATGGAGGTGGATCTTAATGGCATGTATATATAATGTTTTTTCATGTATGAAGCTGTACATATATGTAAGTGTATATGTTCATGTGTGTGCATGTGCATGTACAGACCACATGTTAAAGCTGTGTAATTTGATGACTTTCACTCTGTTTACTGAGCAGGGTTTGGGTTGTCTAGCAAGGCAGCTTGACCCAGGATTTCCAGTCTTCCTCTGCTCAGAGTATAGGTGAGCAGACACACTCACTCACCACTGGGTACTGGGTTATCTGAACTCTTTTCCTCACATTTGTGTGGCAAGCACAATATCCCCTTAACTATTTCCCAGCTCCTATTATTTTTAAAAAAATGTTATTAGGAATTGGCTTTTACTTCCTTTATTTCTTTCTCAGCAAGTTCATTGATGGCATATATAAATATGTTGATTTTTTAATGTGACTTTGTATCACTCCAATTTGCTGAAACTGTTTGTATATAAGTTTTCTGTTGAAACTATTAAGGACAGGATTGCATTTTCTACAAATGGGGATCAATTGACTACTTCCTCTCCCATATGTATCCATGGTGGTATGTAAACATGGGCAGCACTGTGTAAATTAGTACACTGGTTTTCAAAACTAGACTTATGAGATAGTCTAGCTGTCACACACCAAGACAAATACTTAAAGATCCCACATCCTACATCTGATATATGTTCAATGCATGTTTATTGCAATATTCACAATAGCTAGGAAATGGAACCGTTTCTTTTCCATTATGAACTTAATAGATGAAATGTGGTATATAGGGCCGGTGAGATGGCTCAGTGGTTGAGCGCTCTGACTGCTTTTCTGAAGGTCCAGATTTCAAATCCCAGTAACTACTAGGTGGCTCACAACCATCCATAATGAGATCTAATGCCTTCTCCTGGGGTACCTGAATAGAGCTGGAGTGTATATATATATATATATATATATATGATATAATTTTAGTCAACTGAAAGGTAGCTTGCCACAGACAAACCTCACTTGGGTCCTTGCTCCATGGGCATATCTTGGATTCTGAGTAAAGGTGGGCAAGGATTTAACAAGAAGAGAGGCTGAGAAACAGACAAGACACAAAGGAGTGTGGATCTGAATGTAATTTGTCTCAAAGGGAGCAATAGTCTTATAAGTGACTTTTACACAAAATAGAGGAATGCCTACAAAGGACTGGCAGGGACCAATTGGGATAAAATTCAATGTTAAAAACTGGGATCAAAAGTAGCCTTCCCTAAGGTTTGCTTAATCTTAGAAGTCATAGGCAATGGTTTTGTGGCCTTGCAATAGTTCCTCTTCTAGTCTATCATATAATACCTCGGGCCCCTAGGTCATTGCAAATTCCTGTGTATGTTTGAAGCTCAAATATCTATAGTTCTAATTATCTATTCTGGTTTCTTCTTATAACACAACCTTTCTTATTCCTAGATAATAGTAAATTCTTGCATATGGTAGTAGTTTGCCCTGAGAATTCTAACTCTGTGGAACAGATAGTAATGCCTGATTTCTTTCATTATCTCTCTTACAGTACTAGAGGTAAATCTGAATGTCACTGAATAGGCAGCATCCTTGGTGAATTCAAAGACCATAGTTTGCTCAAAGAATGCCTAGGACAGGAATTCCTAGGTGAGGTATCTAACTTAGCAATATGTCAAAATCAATCCTTAGAGGCACTTACAAAAAAGCAATATTAAGGGAAAGCACACAGATCCATTTACCGACTAAAGCAAGGACATTGGAACATTCATTATACAGGTTACCATGAATACAGGAGACTAAGTTTCCGTGAAGTTTTCGCCTCGGGACCATGTCTAGGCTTTTCGGCCTGTCAGGTGGGTCACTACTGGTGTGTTTGTAGCAGTAGCTGAAATCAAGGCATTTGGAGGAAAATGGATGGAAGGAGAGTGTTTTGTTAGGTGAGTTAACACAGATTTGGAATAAGGTAATTAACATAGTTTTGCTCTAATACGGGTTTGAGGCCATTTTTATATAATTTCGTGCATGTGTGAGGTTGAGTGATAGTATTCTCTTGCAGAAAGATAGAAAACCTAATATATTACTTATCATAATGAACATAAAGGGGAGTTAGCAATTGCTGTATTATTGCTGTGATCAACCACTATTACCAAGGCAACTAGTAGAAGGAAAGCTTTTTTTGTCTTATCATTCCTAAGGGATAAGACTTTATCATGATGCCACAACTCTTCCCTGCAGCAGAGCTGGTGCTCCAGAACTCCTCCCACATACAGAGATATCTTGACTACTAGGAGGTCTGTCATAGCCAAGCTCACAGATGAGATACCGCTTGCCACAATACTGTGCCTACCTGGGACCTCAAGGGGCCCAGTGAAAGCAAACCATATCTGTCTTGCCCTGGTAGAGATACATTTTCCTTCTGGCCGAAAACTCGGCCTGGGCCAGAGCCACTGCTCCAGATCCAGTCCCACAACCATCGACAACTTTGATTCCCGGAAGCTCCACCACAACCAGTTCACAATCAGCTCATTGGAGGAACAGGATCCAGTCAGAAACAATAAGGCCAGTAAAAATCTGAGATAAACAAATGGTGAGAGGCAAATATAAAAATTGCAAAAGACCCAAAAAACACTGAAAGTTTAAAAAAATCAAGAAAACCAAAAAAAGAAAATATATATATATATATATATATATATGTATATGTATATGTATATGTATATGTATATGTATATGTATATGTATATGTATATGTATATGTATATGTATATGTATATGTATATGTATATGTATATGTATATGTATATGTATATGTATATGTATATGTATATGTATATGTATATGTATATGTATATGTATATGTATATGTATATGTATATGTATATGTATATATATATATATGACCCTAAAGCCCTTACAAAATATACCAAATTTCTAAAAAATAAAATAAAATAAACAATGACAAACAAACAAACAAAACAAAAGCCTTAAAAAAATAGAAATTAAAAAAAAATCCTAAAATCTTTTAAAAGCCCTAAAAGACCCTAATACCCTAAAATACTTTAAAATTCAAAAGAAATCAAGAAACATCCATCCCTCTCCAAATATAGACCTCAAGAAAACCCTAAAATCCCAAAAAATCCAGAAATATTTTTAAATCATAAAAAACTAAAACCCTACATAAAATCCCTGTCATTCAAGCCCCCCATCCTAAAAACTCTAAAATACTTAAAACTCCCTAAAAGACTCCTAAAATCTTAAAAAAGAAAACCCTAAAACACTTTAGAATCTTTAACCAAACACTAAAAGAGACCTAAAAAGCTTTTAAAATAACCTAAAATACTTTATATTTATCTATCTACCTATCTACCTTTCTACCTATCATCTACCTACCTACCTACCTAACTACCTACCTACCTACCTATCTTATCTATGTATCTTATCTTTTCTATCTATATCTATCTATCTATCTGTCTATCTATCTATCTATCTATCTATCTATCTATCTATCTATCTATCTATCTATCTATCTATCTATCTATCTATCTATCTATCTACCTATCTACCTATCTACCTACCTACCTATCTATCTATCTATATACTTTTTACGGTTTTTCAAGACAGTGTTTCTCTGTGTAATTCTGCCTGTCCTGGAAATCACTTTTTAGACAAGGCTGGCCTTGAAATCAGAAATCTGCCTGCCTCTGCCTGCCATATGCTGGGATTAAAGCCATTGGACATCACAGAAAGGAGACCCGAAAATACTTAAACAAACAAACAAAACAAAAAATAAAACAAAAATACAAAACAAAACAAAACAAAACAAACAAACAAACAAAAAAACAGGAACTCTAAAAAGACCATTAAAAATTCTAAAAACACTTTAAAAATGCCCTAAAATTCCCCAAAATCTCAAGAACCCTAAAAAGACCTTAAAAATTGTAAAAGCAAAAAAAAAACAAAAAAAAAAACAAAAAACAAAACAGAAGAACAAAAGAAACAACAACAACAACAACAACAACAACAACATGTCTTTAAAAAGTTGCCTGAAACACTGAGGAAACCCTAAAATTATTTTTTATATGAAAGAACCTTAAAAAAAAATCTTAAAAGACATAATTAAAACTTTACAAACCCTAAAGAAAAATCTAAAATTCTAAAGAGAACTCAAGAAGTCTTACTAAAAAAACAAATGAAACAAAGAAACAAAATATAAAACAAACTAATGAAAAAAAAACCTAAAACTCTAAAATAACCTTAAAAAAAATAGAACCCCAAAAAAGACACTAAAAAACGCAATGCCCAAAAACCCTGTGTACTGTGGCATGAGAAGAGGCACACACGAATATATTAAATGAACAAATGAATTTGAATAAATAAATACAAATATTTTGACTTTAGGCCATGTTTCTGCTATAAGCATTAAAGTTGGCAAAATCAGAGCTGGCAAGAAGGCTCAGCAAGTCAAATTTCTTTTTTTGCTCCCTGGCATCTGGATTTCAAGGACTGAATCCATATGGGAGAAAGGTAGAATTTCACTGAGTTATTCTTATACACAATAAACAAGCAAAAATAATCAATCTGTAATAATTAAGGCCAAATGTTGGCTATTGCATTAACTGTGGTGGAATTAGAACTGGTTATGCTATAAATGTTGCTGAATTCCAAATTGGTTGATGAATGAGTTTTACTGGGATTCCTTACAGGAATAAGTGTGAGGGGTTACTTACAGGAGCAGAAATGACTCAGGGACAGCTGCACCACCAAACCCACCCCACTATGGTCCACAAAAACGGGAACCTGGAGAATAGAGCAGACAGCTCAACAGGTTGGAGAGAATCCTTTCAATGTAGCTCAGTGGATCTAAACCTCTTCCAGGCAAGGTAGCTCCAGCTCCCTCTTGTTTCTGCTTCTTTCAGGCAACTAGTCTCAACTTCACCAAGACTCTGTAAGACCCCCAAAGCTGGGCCTCCACTCAAGTCCCAGGATGAGCTGCCCAGCACCCCAAAGACTCAAGAGAAAACCACACCTAATGCAAACTGCAAGAGGTTTTATTATCAGGTAGCTGAGGAGGAACTCCTTCTGCCATGAAGGGCAGGGGAGTTTGACCCTGAGCAGTAACATTACAGGACTTTAACAGCTAGCTGAGGAATTGGAAGAAGTTGGAAGGAGAGTTGGCTATAGGTGGGGGTATAGTGGGGGAGTAGTCTGCACCTCCTCTCTATATCCATATCTTTGTAGGTCTTCCTACAATTATCGCATCTCTGGCTGTAAGGCACAGAAACAAAAAGCCTTTTGCTGGCAATAGAATACAAAGAGCTTCTTTCTGATGTTTATTTAGAGATCAAGGGAAAAAAAAAAGGTTGGGAAATGTCCAGGGGCTCTTCCTTCCAGGGATAAATGCTATAAGACAGGGTCTCACATACCCTACTCCTTCTAGTAAATAGTTCTAATATTAGAACTAGGAAAATTAAACCTCTGGCCCAGCTGTCAAATAAAGCCAACATGAGGTCACATCTTCAGAATTTGTTACATTGAGAGCCCCAGAAGCGCTTTAATGAGACTAAAGAGTTTCTCACCAGAGGTGGGATGGAAGGAGGAGGTTCAGTTCCTGAGCCAAGGCCAGTTAGTGCAAGCAGGGCTGGGTCAGTGGGCCTTGGTGGGGCCAATAGGAGGAGCCAGACACAGGCTGGAGGAGCAGCAGCAGAGCTTGTCACAAGCACCAGTTAGGGTCCTTTTCGTCTGGGTTTATGGTTGTTAGAAAGGTGGTGTCAGGCCAGGATAGGATGCTCTATTTGAAATTGATGTGGTCCCATTGTGGTTCCTGGTACCTATGTATTGTTTGTTTGTTTGTTTGTGTGTGTGTGTCTGTGTGTGTGTCTGTGTGTCTGTGTGTCTTTGTTTGATTTTTTTTCAGCAATTCCCAGGAATCATTTTTGATCAGTTATAGGGCCTTCAAGTGAGCTGGCAGGGGTTGGGAAAAAGGAACACCAGGTCAAACATTCTCCCTGCTTCATTAGGTCTCCCATGGAGGAGTTCAAAGGGTGTAAGTATAAATTTCCCTGGGAACAAGGCGAAGGTTAGGAGTGTTGTCCAATCTTTTCTGCTGGTCTCTAAAGCCAATCTAGTTAAGGTTTACTTTAATGTTCTCTTTATCTGCTCTACCTGTCCTGAAATCTGGGGTCTATAAGCAATTGTCTTATCTGAGCAACGAAGGAGGGGATGTTGTCTGATGAAATTACCTTAGGGATGTCAAATATTGGGAAAATTTCCTCTAATATCTTCTTTACCATGACATTGGTGGTCTCCTTCTTAGTGTGGAAGGCTTCCATTCACCCTGAAAAAGTGTCTAAAAAAACTAATAAATATTTATTACTGTACTTGGCTGGATTAACGTCAGTAAAATTTATTGCCCAGTATGCCCCTAGCGGGTCACCTCTTAGCTGCTTTCCCGGGGCGAAGCCTGAATTTTAACTGTTAGCAACAGAGTATTCCCGGAAGACTGACAAGGGAATAAAACACCCAGTTCTAAGAGCCTTTTGAGGTGAGGTCTGATGCCCTTGAAGGCCTCTTTGTTCATGGGGTATTATCATACCCCAATAGGAGTCGCACCAGCTTTGAGCATCACAATGATGGGGGCACCCTTTTTGTCATTTTTATACCTGCAGTCTCTGGCCAGGCTTGAGGATATCTCTCTAACCAGTTCCCTTCTAGAACTTTTCTCTAACAGGTTTGAGGCTCACTTTATCTATATTAGTTTTCTGATTTTCAAGCTAAAATTATAGAGATGGTGGAATCCAAGAGACTGAAGTTCCTTCTGAAAAGAAACTTATGTGGGCTTTTATTTTGATAGTAAGTCTCTCCCCAACAATGAGGTGGAGCATTCAGGAATGATGAGAAAGTAATGAGTTACTTGGCTTCTTCTTAAATCAACTTTATTATCAGTGGTCCAAGAGTATGGATTCTGACAAGTAGCCACTATTACTACAGTTTTCTTGTTCTTCAATTTCCCCAGTGGCTCTTTCAGGACTAAAAATTCTGCTCTGGTATCAACAAGGAAATATGTTGTGGTCGCCTCCACAGTTAGGATTACCCTAGGCTCGGGGAGGGGGGCCTGAGGCCCATCTGCCCTAGGCATTGTCATCTGGGTTAAGGACCTTGGGAGGACTGATATCTATTTTTTTGGGGGGGGCAGTCTTTTGCCCAGTGTCCATTTTTTTTTTATTGGTCCTTATCTAGAGGTGGTTGCGAAGGTCCTCTGGAGTTTTGACATCTTCTTGGTGCTGTGTTACCCAGGTACACTGTCTGCCTACATCCTCCTCCCTTTCTATAATATTCCTTATCACCTGGAATTATGTCTAAAACCCTAGTTAAATTTCTTACAGCCTTCTATCTCGTATAATTTATCTTTTTTCAGACTCTCTCTTTACTCTTTCTCTTTTTTCTTCTCCAGTCTCTCTCTTATAGTACACTTTCTCTGTCTCCTTAACCAGATCTTTCAAAGATAATATTTGCAGACTCTATAGACACTGTAACCTTTTAATGTCAGAAGCAGACTGGCCAATGAAAGCCATGGCCATCGCTGCCTGCTGGCCCTCTGATGTAGGGTCAAAGTGAGTGTAAGGCCTGTATGGTTCTAAGAGGTGCTCAAAAAAAACACTGCTGGGTGCTACTTTTCCTCTTGTAGGACCCCTCTTACCTTGGCCAAATTAGTGGGGCACCTGCCAGCTCCTTTCAGCCCTGTTATTAGAGCCCAGAGGAAAACTGTCAACTGCCCCCTACTGTGAGGACTTTCAGGGTCCCAGTCAGGACTTGTCAGAGGCAAGCCTGCATCTATTTCATTCAGAAGATGTGACAGCCATTCATTGACCCCTAGCATGTTCTTTCTGGCCTCCAGCAGTATCATTTTTTTCTCCTCTGTGGTGAAAAGAATGCTCAAATTCTGTTGACAGTTATCCCTAGTGGGCTGATGAGAGAACATGAGAGATTACATTAGATGAGTATGGCTAGAGGGATTTCCAGAAAAGGGGGCATGATATGCCTTCAAATTATAGGATCAGTAGAGGAAAATGGCCAGTACTAAAGGGACTGCAGTTGTCTGGGTTCTGATGGAGGAGGGCCGTAAGTATATAAAGGCAGCACTGTGCAGTCTGTTTCCTCTAGGTTCCGAGCTCAACAGCCTCAGGTTCCAGCTGCTGGTCCCACCCCCACATCTCCAGCGGCACCTCAGACATGTTGAGAGGTCTGGGAGGGGACGAGTTGGGGATATGGTGGTAGGGTGTTATGCCATTGTGGAGGTTCTTCTAACTCTGGATATATCTTTGTGGGAGCCAGGGTTGCAGTTCAGACTCCACTATTTTTATCTCAGTTTTTTTTTTTTTCTCTGAGTGGCAGAGAGTTAGGTCTCAGGAGTCTGGCTTTTTCCACTGAACTCAAGGTTTCAACAAGGATGGGGGGGATCCTTGGCTAAATTTTTTTAGATGAGATTCTATGGCACTTGATTTGGTTGAGACCCTGGTCCCCTCTGCCTAAACAACATTTTTAAGGGCAGAAATCACAATCAAATCAAGAGTGTCCTCTGGTGTTAAACCAACACCAAAAGAGTGCCATTCCCTAGAGCAGAAAGTTCTTCAAAATCTCTTTCTGACATCTACAGACGGGTTGTGAATCCTAGTCTTAATTTCAGCCCAAATCACAAGACTCATACGAGGGGAGTGCTAAGAGTCTGTCTCATTGTCAGAGTCACATTCAGGGAGACAAACAAGATATACACACAATAATTTACGATAACTGCAACCAGTACCCAATCAGACAGCCGAGTAAGCACACTCTTAACTTTGCACCCAGTAACAGAAACAGATGACTGAGTGAGCACACTCTCACTTGGCACCCAGTAACAGAAATGGATTGCTGAGTGAGCACCTTTCAATTGGCACACAGTAACAGAAACAGATGGTTGAGTGAGCACCACTCAGTTAGCACCTAGTAACAGAAACAGACGGGTGAGTGAGCACAGTCTCAATTGGCTCCCCGATGGGAAATACCCAGGCATCCCTGGAGCTCCCTCAGACCTTCTGGGATGTCTCCCAGGTTGGCAGGCAGTTACTCCTGACACGTCTGTCAGTAACACTCCCCTCCATCCCAGACAGGGAATTTGTTGCTCTCATGTGCACAGGCTACTGTAAACTAAGAATACAAAATTCAAAAAAAGCCTGCAGACAAAGACATAGACAAAGACATAGACAAAGGCAGGATCTTACCTCTCAGCGGGGATTTCTGAGAACTGGGGTAGGCCACAAATCTCAGCAAATGAGCACCCACATGTAAGACCACCAAAAGCTGGGCCTCCACTCAAGTCCTAGGATGAGCTGGCCAGCACCCCAAAGACTCAAGAGAAAACCCCCCCTGATGCCAAATTCAAGAGTTTTTACTAAATCTAGCTGAGGACAAACTCCTTCTGCCTTGCAGGGCAGGGGAGTTTGACCCTGAGCAGTAAGAACAGGGGGTTTTAACAGCTAGATGAAGAATTGGGAGGAGTTGGGAGGAGAGTTCGGAGGAGATGGGGAGAGTTGGGAGGAGTTGGGAGTAAACTTGGCTATGGGTGGGGAGTAGTCTGCATATCCTCTCTATCTCCATATCCCTATAGGTCTTCCTACAATTATCACATCTCTGGCTGTAAGGCACAGAAACAAAAAGGCTTTTTGCTGGCTATAGAGAACAAAGAGCTTCTTTCTGAATGTATTTTAGAGATTAGGGAAAACAAGGTTGGGGATTGTCCAGGGTTTTACCTTCCAGGGAGAAATGCTCTAAGCCTTGGCCTCATATTTCTCTTTTGTACCTCATCTTTCTGCATATGAGAGGGACTCTCAGCTTTTATTCCTTTCTCTGGCAGGGAGAAGCCTACTGACTTTTGTCAGTTTGAGGGACTCCTTGAAGCTCTTTGAAGGTGTTTGCCTTCCTGCTTAAAGAGCTTCCTGGATTTCTTTTGAGTTGTTTATCTCTCTGCTTAAGGAGCTTCCTGTAGGGTGGAAGGTTTCAATCCTCTGAGGATACTATTATACAAATGTATATTAAGGGCTTTTGGAGTTATAGTAGTAATAAATTCAATGTTTCTTGTATTGTACAGTTAATAATTTTATGTCACAAAATAATATTATACTAATAATTATTTAAACTGTGTCTTATACTGCTAATATGGTTTCACATATACATGGGAGTTTGGTAGCCTCAGGACTCTGTCCAGGTAGCTGGATCATGTTAATGAATTTTACACTCAGATTGCCATTCATTTTATTTTTAGTTGCCAATTTCAAGGGCACACCATTTACTTTGCGACTACCAGTACTTTAGATTTTTTTTTTTATTTTCATGACAGGGTTTCTGTGTATACCCCCAGCTGTCCTGAAACACACTTTGCACAGCAGCCTGGCCTCGAACTCAAAAATCTGCCTGCCTCTGCCTCCAAAGTGCTGGGATTAAAGTCGAGTGCCACCACCACCTGGCTAGTACTTTAGATTTCTAAATGGTCCCCTCTGGTAAGTTGGAACAGGAAGAAAATTGTACAGCTAGTCCCCAAAACACACAATCCTGATTAGGTGAGAAAAAGTATAATCGAGGCTGTGTACCCAACATATCCAGTATAGCCCACAAAGGGCATGGTACCTGATACCTGCATTGACATTTTTTTTCGGTCCTGTCAGAGATTAGAGAAACTAGACAAGGAATAGATGTTTTGTTCAAAGTGGTTTGGGAATCCACACCATTGAATTTCCCAAGTGACTGCATTAAAGAATGTTTGGCCCAGGCATGTGGGGCTTCCAGCTGAAGTTTAAATCACCCTTCCATTAGGTAGGTCAGTTTTCCCCAACAACTTAAGTATTAGTTCAATTTTGGTTTTGGTTTTGTCCAGGATCTCATTATGTAGGTCAGAGTAATCTGGAACACACTGTGTAAACCAGGCTAGCCTCAAAATCACAGAGGATTCTGACTCTGGAGTGCTTAGGTTTAAACACATGTGCTATTACCACTCCTAGTCCCAATAATTGAAGTTTTAGTGAGTCAAGATTTGTAGCAGGACCGGGGAACCTTGTCTCATACAAAGGATTACAGGAATCCAGTTCTTTTTTTTTTTTTTTATCTATCCAGGCCATAGTTCTTCCATGTTAGTTTTTTCACATGCATGGCCAAAATACACCCTTAGCTACTGGACTCTAGTGTCTACCAGGATGCCGCACATGCACACTGTAGTGAAGTCTGCTTGGCAGTCCAAGAGCCCTGGAAGCACTCATGAGTCAAAGAGTTTCAAAATGAACTCAACTCCTGGAGCTTTGGCATTCTCATAACCCACATATTCATACCCTATCCCCTTGTTAGTCTGGTGTACAAATCCATGTACTCTCTTTTAGTAATATCTTATTATAAGTGCCTTTTAAGATTGATTTCTGACATAGCTAAGCCTTTGCCAGTGTTCCAATGTCCTAGAAAGTCCTTGAGCTGACCATGGGTTTGGAATTCAATGTTGCCTATTCAGTGACATTCAGAATTGCCTTTGGTATTACACTATCACTTAGAATAAAAGCCAAATCACTCCCACATACAGGAATTTACAATGGTTTAGGCAGTAGATCTGGCTGTGGTTTTAGGGTAATGAGATGGTTAGCTAGAGCCAAACTCCCTAATTAGAAATATGACTTGGGTGTGAAAGCCATTGCCCTAGGAGTGTAAGACCTCACACCTGGCTTCTAAGACTTTAGGTGACCTTAGATAGGGCTGACTTTGTCTCAGTTGTTTTATTGACCAGTTCCTGCCTGTCTTTGTGTTTACATTCCTCTGTTTTGTGTAAGAGCCATTAAGCACCCAGTAACCTCATTTGTACTTTGCCAATGTGTCACCTAACTTCCCTATTTTCTTGTGTATAAAAAGTTTGATGCTCAATTTGACAAATGACATTCAGATAGTACACAATCTCACGTGTTCATCTTTCTGTCATTCGCAGACTCTTTGCCCATCTCGGACTAGTGACTCTTTCCATGCAGAAAGAGGGACCCAGAGGGTCTGTGGCAACAGGACCAAAAACAGATTTCTTGCTATGGGAGCAATGAGAAATGGGCTAATTTTTATTTCCTCATGAAAAGAATGGAAGATCTGGATGTCACTTAATGCATGATAGAAACTCTCTTGACATTTAACACAGACCCTGTGATCGTGCCCTTTCCAATCTGCCAGCCAGTATTCTGTCAGGGGTTTCTTAAGTTAGTGATATTGAAATTAGAATGTTTCCAGGTCCCTAGTTGACAGTCTGATGCAGAAGGCTCCTTTTGAAGGAGCACCATTTTTGCACTTGTAGTGCCAGGTTGTTCATAAGATGTGCTTCCAGTAGGAAATGTAAAAATGGGCTTTAGGGGTACATCTGGCCAGAGTTGAAGGATGTTCACATATATAGTTATCATTTAGCCTGTATGCCCACTCTGAGTGCTACCACTGACTCAATGAAGTTGATCAGCCATAATCTAGGTTTGCAGAGACATATAAAATTATTGACACTGGTTGTCCTAGGTTAGAGAATAGTAACTTTTGGATCATTTGTCCCTGTCCTAAGGGATGGCTCTGGTCGTCTTGTCATTCCACTGTTGGGGAAAACTGCATATCAAAAAATAATGTCTCCCATGTTGGTAGATGGAGTATGTGATTTTTTTTTATACTTGAAAAGTAGATGTGACAAATGAAGCTGGGTCCAAGTAAATCCTTATCCCAAATGAGTCAGACAAATACAGTAGATAACAGAATTAGCAGGCTGGGCCCACATAGCAGGGGAAGATCAGTCCAAGCAAGTAGTTAAAAAAAAAAATCTGTTCATGCTGTAGGCAGCCAGCACCTAAAAGATGGTGCTGGTCTCCGGTACACCATCGCAGTAAACAACACCACTGAGCAGGTGCTAGACCAAATCTGGCACCAACCCCTCCTGAGTGGGTGCATGCAAATTAACATGTCTGCAGACTGACCAACCCTAGCAGGACGTATAGCCCTCCCCAGTGCTGGGGTGTATTTAAGCAGTCCTCCCTGGGGTCCTGGGGTTCCTGTAGCATTGAGGCATTCCTGCTCTTAAGCTGTTGAAAAGAATTCAACTGTGTTGAATTCTCTTTACCAGGAAGAGGTAGGCGAAACATCACCCCAGCAATTGTGTTCCTCTTTTCTTGCCTTTGGGAGGGCCTCAGCAAACCTAGCGCTTTCTGAGCTTCCTAAAACTTGGAAGTTTTATTTGCTTCTGAGTTGTAGGGTCCTCCATCCTCCTTATAGGAAAAAATGTATGAGAATTTTGCTTCCTATAAAAACCCAGCAATGTTATATGTGTAGTTTTTTTTTTATTTTGTTTTGTTTTAATCTCATGTCTGTCCCCAGCTGCAGATAGTTTTTGTTTGAAATTCTAGTGATTCTTGAGAGTGAATAAAAGAAAGAGCTCCTGAGAGGACCTAGGGCAGATGCTGCTCCTGCTGCACCTGCTTTTGTTATCACAGGATTAAATGAGCAATGCTCTTGTCAATGGAGCAAGTTTGTGGATTTATTTGTGTCAAAGGGCACTGATGGACATACATTGTTGCAAGGAGAAAAACAAGTGCATAATTTAGAATTCTTAGTGATTAGGTAAGGTTAGGTTATCTGAATTTATCTGAAGGCCAAGCCAAATGAAATGTTGTTTTGATTCCTTTTTGGGAATACAAAAATCCATGTCTCAAACTAATATTTATAGATTTTGTCAGTTGCTTTTAATGTGTTAGTGTTATGAAATATTACATGGCAAGGGAATACATTTGCTGGACCCATGCATGTTGTGACCTTCAGAAATTACACCACGGAACAGACCTGGTATAAAGGGAATGATTGGGAGAGGGTAGAGGAGTGAGGAAATGGGGGAGGTATAGAGGCATAGAGGCAGAAACAAAACCATTAGGTCAGAAAAATGTGGGGCAAAGAACAGATAGAGGGCTAGCTGAAAACAAAGAGAGAGACAGAGCTATAGAAACAAGAACAATGGGAACAGAGAGGTTGGGCCTAGAACAGAGAGAGGGGGCTAATCAGTCCTTTTATCCTGCCTTGAAGTTAGCAGTTTAGTTTCTTTCAAGAAAGAAATATACTTTCTATGAATTTTGTAAGTTAACAGGAAATATTTTCATCTCTGAGAGCAATGTTAATTTTAAAGTGTTTATAGGAAATTTTTGTGGGACTACTTTCTTAAGAACAATATAAGCCAGGTATGTTGTCACATACCTGTAATAATACCTACATGGAATGCTGAGATCACCTGGAACCTAAACATTCTAGAACTTCTTGGACAATACACAACATACTATGTGCCTATTTCAAAAATGAAATGAAGTGAAATAAAATCAACCCAATGTACCTTCTTTATTTGTATCTCTTACCTTTGGAAACTAATAAGATAATGAATCAAAAAATAAATAAATTTCAATTATCTGTATGAATGAAAACAATTTTAAATGTTAAGAAGGTTAAAAAAATCACTACAGTGATGGGGAGGAAAGAGCCTGGGTGGGAAATGGGACAAGAAGGTGAACATGATCAGGTATTATGTGTGTGGGGAACATAACTGAAGTGCTGAGGAAAAGCAAAAAGAATGGAAACAGGCAACTTTTTGAGGTAGGAGGTGAGAAAACCCTCGGTTATATCAGAGACCTGGGAGGTGAGAGACCCTAAGGACTCAAAGGGAGGGACCTTAGAAGAAATGCCCTACAGTGGGGAGAGGGAACTTGTAGAGTCCTCCTCCAGTGGAGGGACAGGACATCAAGTGGAAAGATTGAGTTACCATCCCACAGTAAAAAGCTCTAACCCAGAATTGTTCCTGTCTGAAAGAACTGCAAGGAAAAAACATGGAGAAAAGCCTAAAGAAAAGGAGATTCAGTGACAAGACCAAATTGTGATAAAGCTCAAGGAGAGGCATCAAGGCCTGACACTATTACTGATGCTATTCTGTGCTCACAAAAAATGGGCTTATCATGACTGCTCTCTGAAAGACCAAACCAGCAGGTGAAAGAGTCAGATGCTCAAATTTATATGCAACAAATAGACAGAAGCTGGGAACCCCTGTGGATGAATTGGGGAAAAGCTGGAAGAAGCTGAGGAAGAGGTCTACCCGGTAGGAGGACCAACAATCTCAAATAACCTGGACCTCCCAGGATGTCTCAGACACTGAGCCAGCAACCAGGCTTCATACACCAGATGATATAAAGCCACCAACACATATACAGAAAAGGACTGCCAGGTCTGGACTCAGTCAGATGAGGTCCATCTAATCCTCAAGGGACTTCAGGCCCCAGGGAGCAGGGAGGTCTGGTGGAGAGGGGACAGGATGGTGGGGACATACTCTTGGAGATGGGGATTGTGGGCTTGGGGCCCTGGGAGCATGGGGGCATATAGGCAGGAGATATGGGGTGTGGAACAGTAAGAGGGGGAACTAGGAGAAGAATAAAATCTCGACTTTAAAAAAAGTATAAGAATAAATTTTAAATAATTCAACTATATTAGTGTGTGGAATTTCAGTCCACAGGACTATATACCATTCACATATTCATTTAGATTTCCTTTGGAAGTTAATATAAAGATGCACTTACACTTAAACAAGAAACGATTAAAGATATTTAAAAATAAAGAAGTTCTATTTTAACTCTAAAGGTATAACTGCTAGTTAACTTTGTAATCACATCACTGGGATTAACTTCCTTCTCAGAATCATCAGAATAACAAGGATTAAAGAAACTTTAAAACTCTGTTTCATAGGAAACAAAAAAGTTAGAGATTTTTTTATTTGTTTTATATATATACCAGCAAGTGAAAATTTTTCATGCTTCATTTTTCTGAAGATGGGAAAGTAGAAGAGTACTTCAGATTATTCTCCATGATGGCTCTTTCAAACATAGACATTTTTTTTTTCTCAGTTCACCATCTACACCAAAAAGCATATCTTAGTTCTTGGTCCCCAAGTTCATCAAAACCTAAAACAGAAAAGTACCTCTTATTAAATAAATTCCCAAGGATACAAATATGAAAGATTCTGTGCAGATGATGTATAGGGTAAAGGTTAAGGTCAGGATTAGAATTAGGGTTAGTGTTAGGGTTATGTTTAATAAAGCAGGATAATTATAGTGTTATTAAAGTATGAGGTACATCTGAGGTCAAATTCCCATTTTATCATTTCATATCTTTAATAATTCATACAAAGCCATTAGGATTTTATGGATAATAGCAGTCATTTCAGTAAGAAATAATTCAAAATAATAAGTAGTTAAAACTTTATGATTATTAAAACATATTTAGATTCCTAAGGTCATTTTATGGACCATGTGCAACATACCTCCATGGACTTCTCATGCATTTCTTTAACTGCTTCCAGGGTCTGGTTCTGACTACATTTGGACAGTTTCAATGCTTGTTGTTCTTTTTGACAACTATTCTACAAATGTAAAAGGAAAACATTAGTATAACAATTCTGTTTATTTTTGTTGTTACTGCCATGCAACATGCATGGTAGTCTAACAATAAAACACTAAATGTATATCTAATACTAAAACATTTATGTGAGCAAAAATAATTCTATATGAAAGTTAAAAGGAATAGTTTTCCAACTGATTTAAAATTTTAACAACTATTTTGACTAAATATATATATATATTTACAATAATATGAAATAACATTATGCTACCAATTGTGGGGTAGGAATTTTTTTTAATGTGAAAGAGTTTTTCATAATGCACAGACTGGCCTTAGCCTCCCAAGTTCTTATGTTTATAGGCATGCACCATGTATACATGAACTCGGTAAAATCCTAGTCTTGGAAGCTTAGATTGGTTTTCTCTAGATTCCAATCTCAAGCAACATATAGAAGTAGTAACATAAAGTTCTCATTGTATTCTTTAGGGTTGCGCACAACCATGATAATTTGCATTTAAAAAAAATTAAGAGAAGCCCTTTACACCTTTTCACCTTGGGCTACTACAATCCTGTTTTGCCCTTTATTCACTGTGATCAATTTTTTACCTCACATTTGCACTCAAATCATCATAATTAAGTAAAATTACCTCTAATTTGCAATGCTTAGCTTTAAAAAAAGTGCACCTGCATACATTTGGAGACAAAGGGTTAATATTGGGTGTCATCTTTGATTTCACAGTACTGTTTCAGAGACAGAATCTCACTTAACCTAGAGCTCATCATTTATGCTACACCTGGTGGCTACAAAGATCTAGAGATCTTCTTTTCTCTGAACTAAATCTGAGATTGGTTGTTGTAAAATGCTCACAACCACACCAACTTTTTTTTTGTTGTTGTGGTGGTGGTTTGTTTTTAGTGTTGCTAGTTTGTTGTTGTTTATTTTGTTGTTGGTGGTGGTGGTGTCGGCATTCATCCCAATGCAGGGAATATAAGCTGGGGTCTCCATGCCTACACGGGAGAAAGATTACCAATTAAACCATCTTCCAGCCCTGTAAATCAATCTTATTGGGCCCACATGCAGCATATGACACATTTAGGGATCTTTTCTTCTTTAAAACTTTCCTTCACTCATGGTAGTTTTCTTTCTACCAGTGGTTCTCTTCCTTTACTGGCTCCCTCTCACCAACTGCCATATGCAGAATTACAAATTTTGAAGTACCCTGCTGTTCTGTCTTTAGACTCCTTATTTACAGGGATGATCACTTTCCCTTGAAATGTCATCCAGAGTCCAATGTTTAAAAACTGTCTTCAATTGGAGTATTTATTATTTATCTTTAGTTCCTATCTCTTTCCAGAACTGACTCATAATGGCAGGTTCCTCAATGCCTTCTGAGGCAAGAATGAATTTGCTGTTCCTTTCAAATTGAATACTTTCCAAACTATTAACCAGTAAATAAAATAAAATAGTTAATATGATTATCGTTGTCTCAGATCTTACTTGGAAACCAGGTGATGACTCTACAGGTAGAGTAATGGAGACGTGATCTAAAATTGTTTGCTGATATTCTTCCACAGGAAAATTCTTCCAGGGCTGTTGAGATTGTTTGTTTCCATCCTCTGTTGTTACTAAATCTTTACTAAATTTAGGACTGTAAGAACTGATTTACCAAATTGAGTTGGTTTTTTAATATAAACAACAGAGTCCAGGTGAAACCAATAAATAAGCTTTCTCTCTTCTTTGAACTCTGATATATTGTGGTTTTTTTGTTTTTTTGTTTTTTGTTTTTTGTTTTTTTTTTGTAGTCACTGGTAATCATCTCTTGATCTTTCTGCAAATGTCTGCCTCTTGAAAATTTATGATCTGGTATACCATAAAATGCCTAGTCGTTTTCATTGATATAGTATGCAATCAATAGTTTATATCTCAGTAAGACTAGAACAGAAGCAAGGATAGATAGATAATGGAACTTAATTTAGTTTCACATGCTCAACTCAAGGCTAGTTGTTCCATTCCTACTTAGTAATACTAGGTTAAATATTAAGTTTTTTTTATGGTACCAACCACTGATTTTTATTTTTCTTCATTGAATTTCTGTACATCCATATCAGACTTCTGAAATGTAGATATATACTGCTCACAAAATTTGTTGTTGATGTTCTTCCTGTAAAGCACAGTAACAAAAGCAGGCACATTTCATACCAATATGAAAATGAACACTCAGAACAAATTCAATTGAACATTTCATACTATAAAAAGAAAAATAGCAGTATAAAATATCTAATGGGAAATCATTATAGATTTTTCCGCTAACATATTATCAGAGAGGTTTTCATTTATGTTTTAGCTTTTCAAAATTAAAGAAATATAAACACACACAACACACACGTAACACACACACACACACACACACACACACACACACACACACATATATATATATATATATACATATGTACAAAATTTAATTATATTTCAATGTGGTTTTTTTTTCATTATTTTCTACCAAATATAAGTTCTAATTTATTTTTCATACATTGCCTTAGTAAAGACAGTGCAAAACATGTCAACTAAAATATACAAATTGTCTGCATATGTAATTGTAGTTGTTCCTTTTGAATATTGTTAAACATAATAATCCATAAATTACATTCCTAAGACTATGTGCAAGACTTCTGTATTTCCACAATGAATGTAAATTAAAATTTAAATCTCATTAACATTGACTTAAAGCAGAAAATAAAATTTTCATAGATTTCTATGAATTAGATTTAGTTTGCTTGAAGGCATGATGTTATAGGGTTAACTGTTTAGACAAAATCAAAGCCACACATTTTTACTAAAGAATCAGACATGATATAATTTTTTTTAAACTTCAGCCACATATAATTTTTAAAATGATACACATTTGACCCTACAAATATAACAACTCTACCTCTCTCGTTCGTTCGTTTTGCAAAATCTTTCTAATTTCTGGTTGCTGCCTTTGAAAGATTCTTTGACATAAGTTTCCATCCATTTTCTCTTTATGTGAAGCGTCTTATAAATGTCATCTATATTAAAATAAAGAGTCATTTTGAAGAAAAATTAGATGATTCCATGTATTCAAGTAAAAATAGATATAGATAAATTTCATTCAATAATGCTATGGAAACTTAAAATTAAATGATAGATATCACAAACATGCTTCATACTTTAGAATACTTAGGGTTTGGTATGTTCAGATGAAGGATGTTCAACCTGTAAAGTCTACAGAAATGTTCCACAACATAGAAAAAAGCAGTCCATGTATTTTGGATAAGAAATATCTAATCTTATCTGAATTTTAATTTCTGTAAGGAAAATAATTTTGAGCTTCAAGAACAGTTTTCAAAAGAACAAATGCACAAAACAAAGGATCAAAAGTATACTTAATTCTTCATAGGGAAACACTTTTAATAAAGGCTAATTCTTTTCCAAATCTAAAAAAGATGATGCAACTGAAAGAACAAACTTGACTGTGGAACTGTTAGACCCATTGTTTGAAATATTCAATTAAAATAAGAGGGCAACCGGTCATATTGGTTCCCATGTTAATCCTAGTATTCTGGAGGAAAAGGCAGAGAGATATTTGTGTGTTCCAGGTTAACCTGGTCAACGTACTGAGTTCCAGGACAGTCAGAGCTACAAATGAGACCCTGTCAGAATCAAACCTGCGTTTGATTCCTAGCACCTACATAATGTGCACAAATATCTCCAACTCCAGTTCCAGGGGATATGATGCCCTGTTCTAAATTCTGCATGCACCAGGTACATATGTATATGACTCACAGACATACTTATAGGCAAAATACCTATATAAATAAAAATAGATAAAAATGTTAAAATCTATGTTTAAAACAATGATCTCCAAGTTTTTTTTAATCAAAATAAAATTATTTCTAAAGTGAATTGGTAATTATATTTCAGAACATATCCTTTAAAAAAACACTTGAAGAAAATTATGGTAGGAACTTTTGATCAGTAACTGCTGCAGTTCATGAAAATTGTAATGCTTCAGAAAATGTTTAGTACCTTTCTAGCATGCACAGTTAGCTTTCAGTAACTAGGATGAAGCTATATTTCGGTGTACATGTTTAATATTCTCACCATACATAGTACTAGACAAAATCAGATTATTAAATGATTATTCTGCCTCCTCTAAATAGAGCAAATCCTTCAGTTGAAAAAAAATAATTTGGTAAAATGGGTAACTTGAAAGAAGCAAAATATTATTTTTTAAAAATATAATATTGTTTCATGGGGGTAGAGATATGGCTCAGCAGTTAAGAGTACTTCCTGTTCTTTGCAAAGGACATAGGTTTGGTGTCTAGCACTCATATGGTGGCTCACAACTATCTGACTCCAGTTCCAGGTATCTGAAATAATCAACTGATATCTGAACAACAGGTACACATGTGGTGCACATATATAACTGTAAGCAAAACACTAATACACATAAATAAGTCCAAAAATAGGTATTAGGAGCATTGTTTAGTAAGCCATGTAAAGATGTTTTTTTTATGTGTATGATCCTAGTATTGGAAGCTTAAGCAGGAGATTTCCAGTGTAAAGACTGCATAGGTTAAATAGGAAAATGCAGGCCAGCCTGAACTACATAATGACACCATATCTCAAAGACAAGTTACTGTCTTCTGAGAAAGCTCACTTAGCATTCAGTTACATATAATTTAAAACAGATACTTTAGAATCTGAGTATCATTCTCTCATTGTTTAGTAAGTTGTCTTCCACTTACAGTTACATAATTCATTTCATAAAAAGAAAAAAAAAACAATGAAGGGATTGGAGAGATGATTCAGCAGTTAAGAGCACTGGTTCCCTTCCAGCTTTCTGAGATTGGAGTACCAAAACCCACAAGGTGGCTCACTACCTATAACTTCAGTTTCAGGGGATTCAAGGCCTTCATCTGGCTTCCTCAGGTACAAGACACACTAGTTGTGCACATACACACGTGAAAGAAAGAAAAAAAAACAATAACCATAACATAAAATTTAAAAATAAGTTATAAGGGTTACATTAAAGAATTCAGTTTTGCACTGTGCCATATAAAGAAGGAAGCACAGAAGACTCCTAGAAAAGAAACTGACTTAATATAAAATTAGCACTGGATCAATGAAAATATGTTTCATGTACAGAACTTTGTATACATATCACTTAGCTATGAGTACATGGAACTGTGAAATTGCTAACATCTATTTTTTTTCCTTTTAAAATTCCTTCAAAGCTGTTACAAAAAAGCCTCAGTAGTCAAGAGGGCCTACTGTGAAAAGAGGAGGTTCACAAAGTACTTTTTTTTTTGTTTTTTAAGGTAAGTAATGTTACTTCATGCTTATCAAAGGATAATTCATCAAAGATGAACTCACAATTCTGAATATCTATGCTCCAAATACAAGGGCAACCAAATTCATAAAGAAATTTTACTAGAACTCAAAGTACATATTGTACCCCATATAATAATAGTGAGAAACTTCAACACCCCACTCTGAGCAACGCAGAGGTCCTGGAAAAAAAGAAATGAAAAAGAGACACTGTGAAACTAATGAGAAGTTATGAAACAATCGGATTCATCAGATACATATATATGTATCTGTCACACACACACAGACACACACATCCAAACATGCACACATATATTGAAGCAAATTCACACACAGTTCTCACTAGATGAAGAGAAATTATTTGAAAAAAATCAACAAACCTTCATGATAATAGTCTTGGATAGATTAAGAATTTTAAGCACATACCTAAATATAGAAGCAAACCAGAAGCCAACATCAAATTAAATGGAAAGAAACTTGATGCAATCCCACTAAAATAAGACAAGACAGGACTAGACAAGGCTTCTTACTCTTTCCCTACCAATTCACTATAGTACTACAAGTTCTAGACAGAGCAACTAGAAAACAAAAATTGGTCAAAGGAATAAAAATTGGAAAGGAATAAATCAAAATATCACTATTAGCAGATAATAAAATAGTATACTTAAGTGACCACAAAAATTCCATCAGAGAACCCATAAACCTGAAAAACAACTTCAGCAAAGTGGCTAGATATACAATTAACTCAAACAAAACAGTACCTTTCTTCTACTCAAAAGATAAACAGGATGAAAGGCAATTATGGAAACAACACCTTTCAAAAGTCACAAATTATAGTTCCTTGATGTGACTCAAACCAAGCAGGTGAAAGATTTCTATGACAAGAACTTCAAGTCTCTGAAGAAAGAAACTGAAAAATCTCAGAAGATGGAAAGGTCTCCCATGGTCATAGATTAAGTTAGTAAAAATGGCTGTCTTCCCAAAAGCAATCTACAGATTCCATGCACTCTCCATCAAAATTTAAACTCAATTCTTCGTAGAGACAGAAAGAGCAATATGCAAAACCATTCGGAATATCAAAACTCCAGAATATCCCAAAACTATTCTCAACAATAAAAGAACTTCAGGGGGAATCATCCCTGACCTTAAGCTGTATTATGCAGAAATAGTGATACAAAAATGTATGGTAATGGTACAGAGACAATGCCTTCATGAAATGGAGAGATCTAAAATATATCATTCTGTGTGATCTCAAAGGAAAAAAAACATGGTATGCACTCACTGATAAGTGGATATTATCCTAAAAGCTCAGAATACCCAAAATGTAATTCACAGACCACATGAAGCTGAAGAAGAATGAAGACAAAAGTGTAGGTGTTTCAGTCCTTCTTAGAATGGGGAACATAATATTCCTGATAGGAAATGTGGAAATCAGGGCAGAGACTTAAGGAATGACCATCCAGATTCTGTCCAACCTTTGGATCCATCCCATATACAGAAACCAGGCACAGTCACTATTGTGGATACCAACAAGTGCTTGCTGATAGGAGCATAATATGACTGTCTCCTGAGAGGCTCTGCCAGGGCTTGGCAAGAACAGAGGCTGATGCTCACAGCCAACAATCAGACTGATCATGGGGTCCCCAGGGGAGCAGTTAGAGGAAGAACTGAAGGAGCTGAAGGGGTTTGCAACCTTACAGGAAGAACAACAATATGAACCGAGCAGACAGACCAGAGCACTCAGGGACTAAGCCACCAAACAAAGAGGGGCACCCATGACTCTAGCGGCATATAGAGCAGAGGATGGTATTGTCAGACATCAGTGGGAGGAGAGGTCCTTGGTCCTATGAAAGCTCCATGCCCCAGTGTAGGCAAATGCCAGGGTAGGGAGGTGGAGTATGTGGGTGAGGGAACAGGCTCATAGAAACAAAGCAAGTGTCAAATGGAATAGGGATTTCCTGGGATTAAACCAGGAAATGGCTGATATTTGAAATGTAAATAAATACACACACACTCACACACACACACACACACACACACACACACACACACACACACACACACACAGATGGCTTTAATTGTGTCTTCAGGTGGGTTTACATCTAATCACAGGATGATCTAAATTTTTCCCATTCCTGCTAGTTTTTTGATAAATTAGAGTAAATGTGTCTGCATCTCAATCTCCAAATAAAATCATAGTTGCTCTTATCACAACCAAGCTCCTCAACCTTTTTCATCACAATACAAATCTAAGACAAATCTTAAATATAAAATTCTTCCTGGCTGGACAAATATTTTACTGCTACAGCAAGAAGCTCTGGTTTCAATCTTCAGGAATGAAAAATAAAAACCCCCAAAATTTAGATATAAAAAATAAAGAAGGCATGATTCCTCGGGCCCCATTACATTTCTGAGGCTGAGGACTTCAGGTACAAGGCCAGTCCAGGCTGCAATTGAGGTTTCAGATAATCCTGAGATATAGAGCTAGAGGTTACTTTCCTAAACCGAAACAACAAATAAATAAAGACAGCCTGGTCTGAATTATGTCTGAATTCCCAGCACTTCTGAGGCTGAGAGAAGCCTCTAGTATTTGAGGCAGTTTGGAACCTATATATAGAAATTTCGGCAATGTGGCATTTTCACAACACGTTAAAATGTAGACTGGTCTTCAGTTTCTTTTTAATAAATTCCTGGTGGGAAGCAGTTGCACAGAAGAGGGTTTTGTCTGTTTCATCCACTAAGTGAAGTCCAGTTTACTCACACCTCACATCCCCAGTCCCCAAGAATACTTTCAGGGTCTCCATTTCCTTGGCCTTCCTGATTTCTGCTAGGAGCTAGTCTGTTCAAACTCTTGCACTTAGAGTGAAGTTCTCAGTTTTTCTCAGCAGAGGCCTAAGTGGGAAAGGTCGATTGTGAACCTGGAAGTAGCAACTTCCTGAGTCCAGTGAGGATCACCTAATCTCATTACTCCTGAAGAAACACCTCCAAAACTCCACCTTCATCCCCACCAAGACCCCTAGCTGAACCAGGATTAACCAACAGACAATTGACTACCTCCACTGAGACTTCATCCTACCATGATTCCTCAAGAATTTTGCTTCCTCAAGAACTCTTTGTAGCCACCATACTGGGTAACAGGGTTTGAACAGCAGGAAAATAATCTCAGCCAAGCCCATTGCTGATTGGCTGTGTTTGCACATGAGTACTAAGGGTAAGAGAGGCTCTTTCAGTCATCTGTGATTAAAGCTTCAAAAAGCGGGTAGTATTTTAACTTCCACTACTACCCAGAGGCTTTCCATTTTCTAAGTTTGCAATACTAACTTGAAAGTTAAAATAAAATGAACTCCAAAGACGACTCTCCTACTTTGTTTCAGATGAAGGGACTGTTCTGTGTAACTCTAAATTGTTTTTTTTTTGTTTGTTTGTTTGTTTTGTTTTTTGTTTCTTTTTTTTTTGGTTTTTTTTTTTAAACTAAAGTGTTTTTGCATGTTTGTATTTATATAACATGTATGACTAGTTCCCCTAGAAACTAGAATAGGATGCCAAAATCCCTGGATCTAGAATTAAAAATGATTTTGAGAATTATGTGGGTTCTAGGAACTAAACCTTGGTTCTGTACAAAAGCAACAAGTGTTCTTAATTTCTAAGCCATCTTTCCATTCCTATCCTGTGTGTGTTTTAAGGTGTGCTGGACCATTTCTCACGATAGATGTTTAATTTTACTATATAATGGAGAGTATAAAAAATGACTTTGTTAATGTTGTCTATTTCCAGAAACAGAAAAACAAACAAACAAACAAACAAAACAGCAACAAAAAAAACATAATTTTAATGGATTGTGTAAATCATAAATAGTTTCAGGATAAAAATTGAGTGTATACATTTCAGTATATGGGTGCATAAGGAGGCCAGATATAGACATCTGTTTTATTCTCAATTATATTCCAAATTTCTTTTTCATTTTCAGTTTTTTTTTCAAGTCAGGGTTTATCTGTATAGCTCTGGTTAACCAGGAACTCACCCTGTATACCAGGGTGGCATCAAAATCAAAAATCTCCCTGCCTCTGCCTCCCAACGTCTGGGATTAAGGCATGTGCCACCACTGACTGACCCAACTTAAAACTTGAGATAGGTTCTCTCTGAATGTGCAGCTAACCAATGCCACTACCTCGGCTAGCCAGCAAGCTGTCTCCACCTACTCAGCACTGGTTGGCAGCCTGCATTTTAGAAGTGGATTCTAGGCCCCCACTTTTATTTTCAAGAAAAACATTTTACTAAAACAGCCATCTCTCTAGCCACTCTTCAAGGTTTGTTCTGTTGCTATAGACACTGCAATTTTTTGTTTGTTTGTTTTTTGTTTGTTTGGTTTCTTTTTCTATTTCTCTAATCATGCCTAAGTTTAGGCTCCTAAAATGCTTAGTGGTGGTTTTGCTTGTTTCCTTACAACAGCAAATTGGTTTTCTTGCTCACTTTACAATTTGCAGCTAATTTGGCACACTGGACGAACTGACATTTCATTTACTAGTCTTATTGCTGTGTTTTGTTTCTTTGGTGCTTTTTTTTTTTAAATTTGATGGGTTTGTTTTTTTTTTTTTTGCTGGTTTTTTGTTTTTGTTTTTGTTTTCACCACTGAAGATGAAATTTATAACTTTTAATGGTGCTTTACCACTGAGCTACATCTTTAGTTAATCTTTAGTTTTGAATGTTGGATGAGAAGTTATCTGTGTGTATTTTTTAAAGAAAACTATAATTTCTGTGAAGCCTACAATTATCCCCCTATGCTATAGGTTCTATAGAGATCTGTTTCCCTCGTTTGGCCTCTTCAAGAAACAGGGAAATATTTCTAAAACACATACCTCCAGATTTATCCAACATACTGCCTACTTCATGTCTGTGAAGACAGAACAATAAAAAATTAAAGCAAGAAATATAGTAGACTGGTAGGCCATTTTTTTTACCACACACAAAACTTTACACAGAACCTTCTTTAATTTTTTATAATAAATATATAATGTTTGGTTTGGAACAAATGTCATATGAATATAAAATATATGGTGGACTACCAAATTGAACTTGGATTATTTACTTTTAACAATTCATACGTTTACACCCCACAAGGAGTTTATTCATAACTCTCCCACAATTGCCAAGACCCTTTTTTCCCCCAGATAGTCCCCTACTTATTTTTATGATGTTTCTCCTTTTCTTTGAGTGTGTCAAAGATCACATGCAGGTGGTCCTATTGTATGAGTTCCTATGTGTTTGTGATCACAAAGTCTAAAGGATCCCAAGCTGGGCTTGAACTTAACATATATCAGCATCTGACATTGAAATGCTGATCTTCCTGAATCTAGTTTTCCAGTGAAGGTAACACAAACACTACTTTTGAAGTACTCTATTGAACTGGCAAAAAAAAAAAAAAAGAAAGAAAAAAAAAGAGAAAAAAGAAAAAGAATTAAAAATATTACCCCATGTCTTCATCTCCTTTTACTTGAGGCGATATATTTTCATCTTTACCAATTGCTGGATTATTTACTGTATTGACAATAGAAAATGTAAACATTTGAAAGTATGCAATATTAGTAATAGTTAATAAAGTACTATCAATTTGAATTTCTTTGGAAAAACTGCCCATTTTGAGTTTTTGAAACAGATTTTAAAAATTAAGTAAAATTAAGTACATCCAGGAAATCTAGGACACAAGGAGAAGAAAAAACATAAGGATAACAGGTATAGATGAGAAGTAAGATTTCCAAATTATAGGGCCAGTGAATATCTTCAACAAAACTATAAAAGAAACCTTTCCTAACCTAATGAAAGAGATGTCCATGAACATACAAGAAGCATGCAGAACTCCAAATAGTTTGGACCAGAAAAACAACAACAAAAACAAAAATCCCTGCCATCATATATTAATCAAAGCACCAAATGAACAAAACAAAGAAAGAATATTAAAAGCAGTAAGGTAAAATGGTCAAGTAACATATACAGGAATTCCTATCAGAATTACACCTAACTTCTCCCCAGAGACTATGAAAGCCATAAGATCCATGGTAGATATCATACAGACACTAAGAGAGCAGAAATAAGAGCCAAAGCTATAATATGCAGTAAAACTATTTTACCATAGATTGAGAAAACAAGGTATTCCGTGAAAAAACAATATTTACACAATATCTTTGAACAAACCAAACCCTTCAAGGGATAATAAAGGGAAAACTCCAATATAAGGAGGGAAATCACATGCTAGCAAAAGCAAGATATTAATCTTGAAGTAAACCTAAAAGAAGATAGCTACATGAACAAAATTCCAACAAAAATAACAGGAAGAAACAAAGACTCTGTCTTAGTATCTCTTAATATCACCATATTCTATTCACCAATTAGAAAGAAATAGACAAACAGACTGGATGTGTAAGCAAGACCCAGCATACCAGAAACAAACCTCAGGGACAAAGACAGACATTTCCTCACAGTAAAAGGCTGGAAAACAATTTTCTAAGCAAATGTTCCAAAGAAACAAATTTGGAGTAGCCATTCTAATATCAAATAAATTTGACTTTCAACCCAATGTTATCAAAAAAGACAAGGAGTGACACTTCATATTCATCAAAGTTAAAATTTACCAAGATGAATTTTCAATTCTAAACATTTATAGTCCAAATGCAATGGCATCCATATTCATATAAGAAACTTTAGTACAGCTCAAAATGCACATTGCACCACACACAATAATAGCAGAGACTTCAACAACCCTCCTCATCAATGGAAAGATCCTGGAAAGAAAAATTAAAAAAAGACACAGTTAAACTAACAGAAGTTATGAAACAAATACATTAGTTGATATCTATAGAACATTTTATTCTAGAACAAAAATTGTCCATTCTGCTCAGCACCTCATGACGCCTTCTCCAAAATTAACAATATAATCAGTCACAAAACATGCCTCAACAGATATAAAAATATCCAAATAATCTCATACATCCTATCTAATCACCAAGGACTAAGGCTGATCTGAAATAATAATATAAATAATTGAAAACCCATGTACACGTAGAAGGTGAACAAAAATCCAGTCAGTGATAAATCAGGTAGGGAAGAAATAAAAAAAAAATAAATGTAAGACTTTTTAGAGTTTAAAAAAAAATGAAGTTACTACATACCGAAAGTTGTGGAACACAACTAAAGCAGTGTTAAAGGGAATCTCATAGCTCTGAATGCCTCTAAATAGAAACTGGAGAGAAGATACAGTAGTAGGTTGACAGAACACATAAAACCCCTTGAATAACAGGAAGGAAATTCACCCAAGAGGAGTTGAAGGCAGGAACTAATCACACTCAGGGCTGAAATCAAACAAGTGGAAACAAAGGAACTATAACATAAAATCAAACAAACTAGGAGCTGGACCTTTGAGAAAGTCAACAAGATAGATAAAACATAAGCCAGACTAATTACAGGGCACAGGGAAAATATCAACATTAAAAAAACCAGTAATGAAAAGGGAGACATAACAACAGATACTTAGTAAATCCAAAAAAATCATCAGATCCTACTATATAAGCCTGTAACTTAGCAAAAGTGGAAAATCTGGATGAATTGGACAATTATCTAGACAGATGTCAGGTACTAAATTTCAATCAGGTTGAGATAAACCCTGTAAACTCTCCCATAATCCCCAAAGAAATAGAAGCAGTCATTAAGAGCTCCCCCCTCAAAAAAAAAAAAAAAAAAAAAAAAAAAAAAAAGCCCCGTATCTGATGGGTTTAGTACAGATTTCTATCAGGCTTTCAATGAAACACCAATACCAACAATCTTCAATCTATTATGCAAAAACAAAAGAAAATGAACACTACTTAATTTGTTCTATGAAGCCACATTTACTCTTATACCCAAACCATACAAAAACCCAATGAAGACAGGATACTTCAGACCAATTTAACTTATAAATATTGATGCAAAAATACTCAATAACATCCTGTTAAACACAATCCAAGAACACATCAAAATGATCATCCTTCAGGATCAAGGGGCTTCATCCCAGGGATACAGGAATGGTTCAATATATGGGAATCCATCAATGTAATCCAATATGTAAAGAATCTCAAGGAAAAAAACACAGTATTATCTCATTAGACGCTGAGGAATCATTTAAAAAAAATCAACACACCTTCATGATGAAGTCTTGGATAGATTCAGAAAGCAAGGCCCATAACTAAACATAGTAGCAAACCAGGATCCAACATCAAAATAAATGGAGAGAAACTCGATGCAATCCCACTAATATATGACAAGGCTTCCCACTCTCTCCCTACCTATTCACTATAGTACTAGAAGTTCTAGCCAGATTAAATAGACAACAAAAAGAGGTCAAAAAGTTAAAAATTGGAAAAGAACAAATGAAAATATCACTATTAATAGGTAATAAAATAGTATATTTAGTGACCCCAAAAAAATCCTCTAAAGAACCCTTAAGCCTGAGAAACAACTTTAGCAAAGTGATTGGATATACAATTAACTCAAATAGATCAGTAGCTTTCCTCTACTCAAAGGATAAACAGGCTGAAAAGGAAGTTATGGAAGCAACACTCTTCACAATAGTCTCATATTTTAATACCTTGGTGTGACACGAAAAAAGCAAGTCAAAGTTCTGTAGGACAAGAACTTCATGTCTCTGAAGATAGAATTGAAATTCTCAGAAGATGGAAAGATCTCCCATGGCCATAGATTGGTGTCCCAAATAATTTAGTAAAAATGTCTATCTTGCCATAAGTAAGCTCTGATTCCATGCCCTCTCCATCAATATTCAAACTTAATTCTTTATAAAGATAGAAAGAGCAATATGCAAAATCATTTGGAATAACGAAAATCCAGGATATTGTAAAACTATTCACAACAATAAAAGAACTTCAGGGGGAATCATCCCTGACCTCAAGCTGTATTATAGAGAAATAGTGATAAAAATGTATAGTGACCATAAAGAAAAAATGACTTCAGGAAGTTCACACGCAAACGGATATGTCTAAAGTATATCATCCTGTATGAGGTAACACAATCCCAAAGGAAAAATATGGTATGCACTCACTGATAAGTGGATATTATCCTAAAAGTTCAGAATACACAAAATGTAATTCACAGACCACATAAACCTTAAGAAGGAAGAAAAAAGTGTGCATGTTTCCGTCCTTCTCAGAATGGGGAACAAAATACTACTGGGAGGAAATATGGAGACAAAGTGCAGGGCAGAGACTGAAGGAATGACCATTCAGAATCTGCCCCACCTGTGGATCCATCCCGTATATAAACACCAGACCCTGTCACTATTGTGGATACCAACAAATGATTGCTGAAAGGAGTCTAATAAGGCTGTGTCCTTAGGGGCTCTGCCAGAGGTTGGCAAAAACAGAGGCTCATGCTCACAGCCAACAATCAGACTGATTATGGGGTCCACAGTGGAGGAGTTAGAGGAAGGACTGAAGGAGCTGAAGGGGTTTGTAATCTTACAGGAAGAACAATAATATGAACCAAGCAGACCGCCCCCCTCCCCCCAGAGCACTCAGGGACGAAGCCAGCAAACAAAGAGGGGGACCATGGCTCCAGCTAAATACATAGCAGAGGATGTCCTTGTCAAACATCAGTGAGAGGAGAGGTCCTTGGTCATGTGAAGTTTGGTGTCCCAGTGTAGGCAAATAGAAGCAGAGGGAGGGTGGAATGGTAAAGGGAATTTCTGGGGTGAAACCAGGAAATGACTAATATTTGAAATGTAAATAAACACACACACACACACACACACACACATAATATGATGGCTTTAACTGTGACTTCAAGTGGGTTTATATGCAATCACAGGATGATCTAAATTTTGGTCCCATTGTTGCTAGGGTTTTGATAAATTAGAGTAAATGTGTTTGCATCTCAATCTCCAAATGAAATCATGGTTGCTTTTATCATAACCAAGCTCCTCAATTTTTTTCATCATAATACAAATCTAAAGCAGATCTAAAATATAAAGTTTTTCTGGCTGGACAAATATTTTACTGCTACAGCAAGAAGCTCTGGTTTCAATCTTCAACAAGGAAAAAAGGAATAAAAAACAAACAAACAAACAAACAAAAATTTAAATATAAAAAATAAAGAACACATATTTCCTCAGGCCCAGGTACATTTGTAAGGCTGGGGACTTCAGTTTCAAGGCCAGTCAAAGCTGCAGGTGAGGTTTCAGACAATCCTGAGATATAGAGTTAGAGCTTACTGTCCTAAACCAAAACAACAAATAAATAACAACAACCTGGCCTGAAATATGTCTGAAGTCCCAGCACTTCTGAGGCTGAGAGGAGCCTCTGTATTTTGAGGCAATTGGAGCCTATACATAGAAATTTCGGGAATCTGCCATTTTAACAACAGGTAGAGGTAAATGAAGACTGGTTTTCAGTTCGTTTTTAATGAATTCCTGGCAGGCAGCAGCAGCTAAAAGAAGGTTTTAGTCTGTTGGCTCCACTAACTGACTTCCAATTTACTCACTCCTCACCTCCCCAAGCCCCAAGAAGACTTCCAGGGTCTCCAATTCCCTGGCCTTCCTGCTTTCTGTTAGAAGATAATTCTGTTCAAACCCCTGCCCTTAGCGAAGTTCTCTGGTTTTCTCAGCAGAGAACTAAGTGGGAAAAGTTGATTGTGAGCCTGGAAGCAGTACCTTCCTGAGTCCAGTGAGGGTCACCTCCTCTCCTTACTCCTAAAGTAACACCTCCACCCCTCCACCTTCTTCCCCACACAGGCCCCCAGCTCAAACAGTATTAATCATTATTCAACAGACAATTGACTACCTCTACTGAGACTTCTCCCTACCATGCTTCCTCAAGAACCTTGCTTCCACAAGAACTCGGCTTGATGACTACCACAAAGCATACTGGGTAACAGGGTTTGGATAGCGGGGAAAACAATCTCAGCCAAGGCCCTTGCTGATTGGCAGTGTTTGCACATGTGTACTAAGGGTGAGAAAGGCTCAATCAGTCGTCTGTCATTGAAGAGCAAAAAGGTGGTAGTATTTTAGCTGCCACTACTACCCAGAGGCTTTCCATTTTCCAAGTTTACAATACTAACTTGAAAACTAAAATAAAACAGACCCCAAACAAGACTCTCCTACTTTGTTTCAGATGAAGGTGCTGTTGTTTGTAATTTTCAATTGTTTTATTTATTTAAGTAATTTGTTTTTGCATGTTTGTGTTTATAAACATGCATGTGTGGTGCACATAGAAACTAGAAGAGAATTCCAAAACCCATGGATATAGAATTAAAAATGGTTTTGAGCCATTGTGTGGGTCCTAGGAACTAAAACTTGGTTCTGTCCAAGAACAACAAGTGCTCTTAATTTCTAAGCCATCTTTCCATCCCTGTCCTTTGTGTCTTTTAAGGTGTGCTGATCATTTTTCTTGAAAGATGTTTATTTGTACTATACAGTGGAGATTACAAAATTATAACACTTTCTTAATATTGACAATTTGCTCATAGAGAAAAAACAAAAAGACAAAAACCATCATTTTAATGGATTGTGTAAATCAGATAAAGAGTATTGTAAAAAACTGATGCATATACATTCCAGTATAAGTATGCATAAGAGGGCGACAAATAGACATTTGCTGCATTCTCAATCACATTCCAACTTCCTTTTTTTTTTTTTTTCAAGGCAGGGTTGTAGTCCTGGACTTCACCCTGGTTACCAATTGCTGGGATTATGGCATGAACCACCTCTGACTGCCCAAATTTAAAACATGAGACAGGTTCTCTCTGAATCTGCAGCTCACCAATGCCACTAGCCTGGCTAGCCAGCAAGCTGTCTCCAACTACTTTTCACTGGGTTGCAGCCTGCATTTTTAAAGCCGATTTAAGACCCCCTCCTTAATTTATATACTTTCAAATAAAGCACATTACCAAAACAGCCATCTCTCTAGCCCCTCTGAGAGGTTTGTTCTCTTGTGGTAGCCACTGTATATTTTTTTTTCTTCTCTAATCATTCCTAAGTTTAGGCTCCTAAAATGCTTATTGCTGGTTTTGCTTGTTTCCTTACAAGAGCAAACTGGGTTTCTTGCTCATTTTACAATTTGCAGTTAATTTGGCAAACTGGACAACCTAACATTTCATTTGCAAGACTTATAACTGTGTTTTGCTTGTTTGGTAGGATTTTTGTTAATTTGGTGCATTTGTTGGTTTGTTTGGGGTTTTTATTGTTATTGTTTTGTTTTGTTTCTTTGTTTGTTTTTGTTTGTTTATTTTTGCCACTGAAGATGAAACTCATCACTTTTAAATGGTGATTTACCACTGAGCTACATCTTCAGCTAATCTTGCATTCTGAATGTTTGCTGAGAAGTTATCTCATATGTGTTTTAAAGGAAACTACAATTACTGTGAACCCAAAATTATCCCCTTTTGCTATACAGTCTAGAAATCTGATGCCCTCTTCTGACCTCTTTAAAAAACAGGCAAATACCTCCAAAAACACATACCTTCATATTTATCCAACATACTGTCTACTTCATCTCTGTGAAGAAAGGAAAATAAAAAATTAATGCAAGAAATATAGTGGACTGGTAGGCATTTTTCTTACCCACACAAAACTTTAAAAAGAACTTTCTTTTAATTATTTATAATAAATATATAATGTTTGGTTAAGAACAAATGTCATATATATATATATATATATATATATATATATATGTATGTATGTATATATATATATGTGTGTGTATATATTACATGGTGGAGTATCAAAGTGATCTTGTATTCTTTACTTTTACCAATTCATACATTTACACCCACAGTAGTTTATTCATTACTCTCCCACTCTTGCTGAGACCCTTCTTCTTGCCAGATGGTCCCCCTCTTATTTTCATGATTTTTCTCCTTTTCTTTGTGTGTATATCTTGGAAGATCTCAGGCAGGTGGTCATATTATACTAGTTGCTATGTGTTTGTTATCACAAGGTCTGAAGGACCTCAAGCTGAGCTTGAACTCAACATATAGCAGGGTCTGATTTGTATTGCTATCTTCCTGAATCTACTTCTCCAGTGAAGGTAATACAAACACTACTTATGAAGTAATCTATTGAGCTGGCAAAAAATATTGAAAATGTTACCCCATATCTTCATCTGCTTCTGCTTGAGGCGATATATTCTCATTTTTATCAAATGCTGGGCTCTTTACTGTATTAACAATAGAAAACAGAAACATTTGAAAGGATTCTATATAAGTAATAGTTAATAAAGTACTATCGATTTGAATTTATCTGGAAAAACTCTCCATGTAAATTTTTGGAAGAGATTTTAGAAAGGAAATATTTACACCGAGAAAATCCAGGACACAAGGAGATGACAAAACTTAAGGATAATAGGTATCAATGACAAGTAAGTTTTTCATATTTAGGGACAGTGAATATATTCAACAAAATTATAGAAGAAAACTTCCCTAACCTAAAGAAAGAGTTGCCTATGAATATACAAGTAGCCTACAAAACTCCAAATAGTTTGGACCACAAGAGAAATTTCTTCCATCATATAGAAATCAAAACTCCAAATGCATAATAAAAAAAAGAAAAGAAAAAGAAGAATATTAAAAGCACTAAGGGAAAATGGTCAAGTGACTTATAAAGGAAATCCTATCAAAACTATACCTAACTTATCCCCAGAGATTATGAAAGCCATAATATCCAGGGCAGATGTCATACAGACCCTAAGGGAAAAGAAATGCCAGACAAGGCTACTAGACGCATCAAAAAATTTTACAATAGATTGAGAAAACAAGGTATTCTGTGAAAAAAAAACGATATCTACACAATATGCTCGAACAAATCCAGCCCATCAAGTGGGAAATAATGGGAAAACTCCAATATAAGGAGGGAAATTACACTCTAGAAAAACCAAGAAATTGATCTTGAAGCAAACCTAAAAGAAGAAAGCTACATGAATCACATTCCAACTCTAACAACAAAAATAACAGGAAGCAACAACTACTTTTCCTTAATATCTCATAATATCAGCGGACACAATTCACCAATAAAAAGACATAGAATAACAGACAGGATGTGTAAGCAAGACCAAGCATACTAGAAACAAATCTCAGGGACAAATACAGATATTACCTTAGAGTAAAAGGCTGGAAAACAATTATCCAAAAAAATGTTACAAAGAAACAAGTTGGAGTAGCCATTCTAATATCAAATAAATTCGACTTTCAACCCAAAGTTATCAAAAAAAAAAAAGAAAAGAGGAGGGACACTTCATATTCATCAATGTTAAAATTTGCCAAAATGAATTCCCAATTCTGAACATTTATACGCCAAATGCAATGTCATCCACACTCATAAAAGAAACTTTAGTAAAGCTCAAAAACACACATGAATAGAGCATTAAAAGAAACCTTGACTAAATTGGTTTTAGAGACTTGCAGAAAAGATTATGCAGCTCTTTTTCCCTTCACCTTGTTCTGAGTATGGAACACCACAGGGAAATTTAAACTTACACCATTCGAACTCCTCAACAGGGGACCCCCCCCCTTTAACAGAAGCAGGTGGAATGTTTGACCCTCATGTTTCTTTTTCAGAACTCCCACTAGCTCACTTGAAGGACCTACAACTGGTCAGAAAAGATGCCTTGGAAATGTTGAAACACAATAAAAAACTTAAACAAAAACAAAAAAACAAAAAACATACGAACCAGAAACCATCTTGGTGCCACATAAATTTCAAACAGGAGTACCTGTCCTGGTCTGGTGCCACCATTCTGGCAAACTTGAACTCAGATCAAAAGGACTTTCCCTGATGATTCTCACAAGCCCTGCTGCCACACCTCCAGCATGTGCCCAGTTCTGGCATCCAGCCTGCCATGGCCCACTGGCCTGGCACTGCTCACACACAGTGGGCACTGCACAGGAACCTCCCTCCCTCCCTCCTCCCAATGGCAAGAGGCTCTTTTATCTCATTCAATGGGCTTCTGAGGTTCTCAATCTTACATATCCTAAAGCTGTGACCTCATGTTGGCTTTGTTTGGCAGCTGGGCCAGAGGTTTAATTTTCTAACTTATAAGATCAGAACTATGTACTAGAAGGAGTGGGAAATGTGAGACCACAACTTAGAGCGTTTCTCCCTGGAAGGTAAAGCACCTGGACATTCTCCAAGATTGTTTTCCCTGATTTATAAAAATA
Organism: Mus musculus; assembly: GCF_000001635.26. Lineage (NCBI taxonomy): Eukaryota > Metazoa > Chordata > Mammalia > Rodentia > Muridae > Mus > Mus musculus. Next base: position 21,508,909 of record NC_000087.7, read on the forward strand.
CAGCCAGAAAGAAGCTCTATGTTCTCTACAGCCACCAAAAATCCTTTTGGTTTCTGAGCCTTACAGCTAGAGATTAAAAATTGGAGTTTTGACAAGGACATCTGGGCAGAGAAGAACACTCCTCCCATCTCTTCCCAACTCCTCCAAACTCTCCTCCCAACTCATCCCAATTCCTCAGCTAGCTAATAAAAACCTTCTTCTGTCACATCTCAGAGTCATACGCCCCTGCCCTGCACAGTGGAAGGAGTTTGTCCTTAGCTAGCTGATAATAAAACCTCTTGCAGTTTGCATCAGGTGTGGATTTCTCTCAAGTCATTGGGGTGCTGGCCAGCTCATCCCGGGACTTTACTGGACTTGAGAGGAGGTCCATCTTCGGGGTCTTACACATGGAGACCTAATACCAAAACTCTTCAAACTAATATGCAAAATCAAAAGAGAAGGAACACTATTGAATTTGTTCTATGAAGCCAGATTACAATTATATTCAAACCATAAAAAAACACAATGAAGAAAGGAAACTTCAGACCATTTTCCCTTATGAATTTCGAAGCAAAAATACTCAATAAAATCACTGCAAACCAAATAAAAGAATACATCAAAACGATCATCCATCATGGTCAAGTAGACTTCATCCCTGTAATGCAGGGATGGTTTAATATATGGAAATTTGTCAACATAATCCACTATAGAAACAAACTCAAAGACGAAAACAACATGATCACCTCATTAGATGCTGAGAAAGCATTTGACAAAACACAACACCCATTCATAATAAAAGTCCAGGAAAGGTCAGGAATTCAAGGCCCATATCTAAACATAAAAAAAAAAAATACAATAGACAGCAAACGAGTAGGAAACATTAAACTAAATGAAACAATCTCATTAAAATCAGGGACTAGACAAGGCTGCCCACTTTCTTCATACCTATTGAATATAGTAGTTGAAGTCCTAACTAGAGCAATTAGACAACAAAAGGAAAACAAATGAATACAAATTGGAAAGGAAGAAGTCAAAATATCACTATTTCCAGAATATATGATAGCATGTATCAGTGACCCAAAAATGCACCAGAGAAATCGTAACCATATATATGACTTCAGTGCAGTAGGTGAATATAAAATTAACTCAAACATATCAGTGGCCTTTCTCTACTCAAAGGAAAAAGAGGATGAGAAAGAAATTTGGGAAAACTCACCCTTCACAATACTCACAAATAATATAAAATAGCTTGGTGTGACTCTAACTTAGAAAGTGAAAGATATATATGATAAAAACTTCATGTCTCTGAAGAAAGAAATGAAACAAGATCACAGAACATGGAAAGAACTCCCATGCTCATGGATTGGAAGGATTAATATAGTAAAAATGGCTGTTCTGCCAAAAGTAGTTTATAGATTCAATATAATCCCCATCAAAATTCCAACTCAATTCTTTACTGAGTTAGAAAGGGCAATTTACAAATTCTCCTGGAATTTGAAAAAAACAAACAAGCAACAACAACAACAACAACAAAAAACCAACAACAACAACAACAAAAAAAAACAAAAACCTGGTATAGGAAAAACTATTCCCAACAATAAAAGAACCTCTTGTGGAATCACCATGCCTGACCTCAAAGTGCACTACAAAGCAATTGTGATAAACACTACATGGTACAGGTATAGTGGTAGACAGGTAGATAAATGAAATAGAACTGAAGTCAGAGAAATAAACCTTTAGTCACTTGATCTTTGACAAAGGAGCTAAAACCATCTAGTGGAAAGGAGACAGCATTTTCAACAAATGGTGTTGGTTCAATTGGCAGTTAGCATGTAGGAGAATGTAAATTGATCTATTCTCATCCCCTGTGCAATGCTCAAGTCTAAGTCGATCAAGGGACTGCACATAAAACCAGAGACACTGAAACTTATAGAGGAGAAAGTGGGGAATAGCCTGGAATACATGGGCAAAGGGGGGATATTCTTGAAAAAAAATACTACCAATGTCTTGTGCTATAAGATTAAAAATGGACAAATGGGACCTCATAAAACTGATAAGGTTATACCCAGAAGTTCAAACTTGTAATAAGGAAACATGCTTCACTTTGTCCATAGCAGCCTTTTGTATAATAACAAGAAGCTGAAATGAACCCAGATGACTCTCTTTAGAGGAATGTATATAGAAAATATGGCACATTTACTTAATGAATTACTACACAGCTATTAAAAAAATGAATTCATGAAATTTTTATACAAATGGATGGATCTGGATGATATCTTCCTAAGAGAGTTAACCCAATCACAAAAAACACACATGATATTCACACATTGATGAGTGGATGTTATCCCTGAAGCTCAGAATAACCAAGGTAAAATGTGCAAAACCCATGAAACTGAAGAAGGAAGACCAAAGTGTGGATATGCCGTTCCTTCTTAGAATGGGGAACCAAATAATCATGGAGGGAGTTACAGAGACAAAGATTGGAGCTGAGAATAAAAGAATACAGAGACTGCCTCACTTGGGGATCCATCCCATATACAACCACCAAATCTACTGAAGATGCCAACAAGGGATTGGGTGCAGGAGAATGATATAGTTGTCTCCTGAGAGGATCTGCTAATGCCTGACAAATAAAAAAGTGGATGTTCACAGACATCCTTTGGACTTAGCACAGGGTCCCCAATTATGGAGCTGGAGAAAATACCTAAGGAGCTTAAGGAGTTTGCAGGCCCCTAGAAGAAAAAACAACATGAACTAACAAGTACCCCACAATTCCATGGGATTAAACCACCAATCAATGAAAACAAATAATGGGATATATGATTCCAGCTTCTTATGTAGCAGAGGATGGACTAGTCAGGCATCAATGGGAGGAGAGACACTTGTTCCTGTAAAGATCCTATGCCCCAGTATGGGGGAATACCTGGGTTAGGAATTGGTAGATGATGTGTTGGGGAGATGGGGGAGAGGGGAGAGGACAGGAGATTTTTTGGAGTGGAAACTAGAAACGGGGATAATATTTGAAATGTAAATAAGGAAAAGTTATAATAGAAAAAGAAAGGAAATAATTTATTTGCAAGTTTTATGAAATAAATTCATGTTTGGCAAACATATTATACGAACAATGTTCATGTCTTTTCTTGAGGTGAAATCAAGAAAGTTCTTCTCTCTCAACATATGCTGATATAGTTCCAAGAGTAGGTTTATGTGCTGCAAAACCTTGTATATAGGAATAGAGAGATATAGGTAAAATTAGAAATGAAGTATATGTAAACTCTTAACAAAGACTTCTTCCATTTCAGGTGACTAGGTAAAGTCTAATGAACTGCAGGACACAATTAATACTGGAAATGCGATACCTTCCGAAAGAGCCTCCTCTGAAACTTTTATGTCATCGTCCTCATCATCAAAGTCCAAAAGTAATAAGTAACCTTCCTTTGGTATCACCTTCAATTTCTTAAGAGCCATTCTTCTCATAAGAACTCAGTAGTCTTCTTAGTTTAAAAAAAAAACAATAAAAATAAAAAGGAAAAAAAAAGAACTTAGTTACCTGATTAAAAATTATCATTTAAATAATTAAAAATAACAAAAAATCAAATAATTATTTTAGCTCAATGAAAGATCATTTCTTTTTTTACTTAACATGTATATTTTTAATCAATTGCCTTTATCAGAGAGTTCTGTGTACATATTCAATATGGTGATGCATATATATATACACTTACCCGTACCATTTCCTCCGTGTATCCCATTTATCATGTCCCTCTCCCTCACAACTTGTTTTAAAAACTTCTTTAACTCACTTCTTTAAAAACCTCCTTTAGAACCTAAATTATTAGTCTGCCATTTCTCAGTTTAAAAAGAGACAAAAACTGGCCAACCTTCAACATATGAGTCCTCCCCTCCTCCCAAAAAACGATGAACAACATCCTTTAACCTTTGAGGTATCTGAATTTTGGTCCTATCTCCCACAGAATATTTTTAAACAAAACATCAGCAATTCTGTTTACCAGTTTATCTCAGTCTAACGTAAACTCACAGTTCTATCCAGAAAGATAAAGAACATGGTAACTGTATATTCATATCAAAAAGATCCACCACTAAGTCTACAAAAAAACATGAACTACCACCACCACCCACACAGAAAGAACTTATATTGGAGAAATTAGGGATTTGGGGAAGCCGAGGATTTCAAACATCTGAAGATTGTAAGTTCAAGGCCAGACCAAGCCGGGCCAGCTGAAACTACAAAGATAGATCCCATCCTACAGAAACTAAACTGAGAGAAAAAGCTGAACTTGGTGGTGCAAGTCTTTAATCCCAATACATGGGAGACTGAGACAGAAAGATCTGTGGTCAGAATCCATCCCCAATGACTTATGAATCTCTTACAATTATCTCCTCTTCTTCTTTTCATTCATCTTCCTATGCCATTCTACTGTCTGCAATGTTCATACAGTCTATACCAAAGGAACACACCATAGAGAAGACAATGAGGAGGGAGGAATCCTCAGTGTGTTTCTAAGGGATCCTGAATATCACACAGGACAATCGCCAAGGCATCTCACCAATGGATCCCTGTTCCCTGACCCACAGTCCTGCAGCTGGTTCTCTGATCCTATCCCCAGGCCCCAAGCTTTTCTCTTCCAAGGGTTCCCAATTCTCTATGGCCCTGACCTGTTCGATCCTCTTCCATGAATATGGTCCTCCACCTTCCATTCACCCTCAGATTCCACAGGAAATGGCGATCAGGAGGCTTTTCCTCACATAGTGGCCTCCTGGGCCTGAGATTCCCCACCCTGTCACACCTCGATTAACTGTCCAACAACCCTGATCAGGGCAGACTATCACTTACAGCTCATCTAAGAGGAGAACACCTTCCAAACCGCACCCTTCTGTGCTTAGCTCCTCAATGGCAAAAAAAAAAAAAAAAAAACCGTTGTCAGGGGCCACACCCAGACAGAAGCCTCAGAGGATCCTTTGTGATGCCAGCTGGAGCAAATAGGTCTCACCAAAGGACTGTGCTGATTGACTGAATACACCCTGCGCATGCGTTCACGGAATACCAAGTACTTTGAAGGGAGATTTTAGAAGGTGGGAGTAATCTACTGGCTTTAAGACAAATGATTTCCAGTTTGTTGGTTGACAAGTGCTTACAAACTTGAAAATCCAGAACAAATATGTAACATATGAAATACAGCAAATGGCTCTACTTAATTTCAGCTGTAGAGGCTCTTGTAAGCATTTTTGGTTTTTTATTTATTTATGTGCATAAACATTTAATAATGTGGACTTCTGCAGTACACACACACACCAGAAGAGTCTATGCTGCCCTAAGAGTTCAGAAGGGAACATGCAGATTTCCTACAACCCCTGGTACTCTCCTTTCTCTACTTTCCTAGTCCTCAGCTTGATAGAAGAGTGTGCTAGGCAGTGCAGGCCCTCTCTCTCTCACTTATGTGCTTGGCCACTCAGGCCCACTCTCTCACTTAGGAGTTAGGCTGGGCAGGTCCTCTCTCTCTCTCTCTCTCTCTCTCTCTCTCTCTCTCTCTCTCTCTCTCTCTCTCTCTCTCTCTCTCTCTCTCTCTCTCTTAGGTGCTAGGCTTCACATGTCCTCTCTCTCTCTTATGTGCTAGACTGCCCAGGGCCCTTCTCTCTCTTATGTGCTAGGCTTCCCAGGACCTCCCTCTCACTTAGATGTTAGTCCTTGCAGGCCCTCTTTTTCACTTATGTGCTAGGCTGGGCAGGGCCTCTCTCTCACTTATATGCTGGGCCGCCCAGGTCCCCTCTCTCACTTATGTGCTAGGCTGAGCAGCCCCTCTCTCTCACTTATGCCTCTGTTGCCTACAGACGCTGCAAGAGAGCACTGTTTCTCTGAAACTGTGATTGTGCATATGTTATGAGCCACAATGTGGGTGCTTTGTGCCTGGTCCTCTGCATAGAATAGGTGCTTTTATTATTATTATTATTATTATTATTATTATTATTATTATTATTATTATTATTATTATTATTATTATTAAATTTCAAGACAGGGTTTTTCAGTGTAGCACTGTCTGTCCTGGAACTTACACCAGGCTGATTTTGAACTCAAAAATCCTTGTCCTCTGCCTCCCAAGTGCTGTGATTGAAGGCATGAACCACCACTGCCTAACCAAAAGTTGCCCTTAACAGCTAGTTTTTCCATTTTTTCAACTAGTCTAGTGTGTATTTCATGTACCCAAGAGCATTCCGCCCATTAACTTGCAGTGTTTTCCTACTTGTGCATTAGATTTCCAAGGCTGGTTTGGTGGAAAGAAATGAAAGGAAGTAGTTAGACACTTTAATAATATTAATAATAATAATAATAATAATAATAATAATAATAGAAACATTTTAATGTGTTTAAGTCTATCATTTTTAAAATGTATGAGTCCTCTTTTTATGGGTTCACCTTCATGAAAGAAGGGGTCATCAGATCACTTTATATATGGTAGTAAGCCACCATGTTGTTGCTGGGAATTGAACTCAGGAACTGTAAAATAATAGCCGGTTCTCATAACTGCTGAGCAATCCCACCAGTTCTAGAAATATATTTTGATTTAATTTTTATTGCATTATGATAAGAAAATATACATAATTTCAATTTATCTGAATTTGTTAACATCTAAAAACATATTTTGAGTAAACAGACTTACATCACATTCTTCTTTTTATTTTGTACCCCAACTCCTCCAGCTGATGCCCACTCAAAACCTATCAAACCTTCCATTTTTTATCATGATCCTTAATATTTATAAAATATTGTAACAATAAAAATGAATATTAAAAATGTTGTTTGATAGAAACAACAATCAATTTATATATTTGTCTGCAGCAATACTGAAAATTTTTTTCTCATAAATTTTAAATAACTCCAAATATATTAACTGTATGATATATTAAAATAATATATCACTATTAGTTTTTTTGGTGAACATAAATAGTCTTTTGGTTTGTTTGTTGTTTGTTTGTTTGTTTGTTTGTTGTGTTTTTAGGAGATCTTAAAATTCTTGACTTACAGATTATGCTAACAGGACCCTGAAGTTGTCTTGTGTGAGGATAGTCGAGTGACTGGCAAATACAGAAGTGGATGCTCACAATCATCTATTGGATGGAACACAGGACTCCCAATGGAGGAGCTAGAGAAAGTACCCAAGGAACTGAGATGGTTTGAAACCCTAAATAAGAACAACAATATTAACTAACCAGTACCTCCAGAGCTCATGTCTCTAGTTGAATGTGTAGCAGGAGATGGCCTGGTAGGCCATCTGTGGGGGGAGAGGCCTATGGTTTTGTGAAGGTTATATGCCTCAGCTCAGGGTACTGCTAGGGAATGTAGGTGGGAGTAGGTATGTTGGGGATCAAGGAGAGGTAAGGGGGGAGGCGGGAGGGGACTTTTGGAATGTAAACGAAGAAAGTATATAATAATTGTAAAATTAAAAAAAATCTTGGCTTACTGTGATACAAAAAAAAAAGAAAAGAAAAAAAGAAGAACAATTTATGGACACTGGATTTCATTGTAATAAGGCTGTACTTGAATGTCCCTCACATCACCAAAGTATTTTACCTCCATAGTACTAAGGGTAGAGTTGACATATCTGCTGTGGCAAGGAATGAACTGTAGGCATGATTTTTGGATACTAATTTCCTGCTATGTTCAAAGCTATTTGATTTGAGTGATTGTTGTCATTCTCAGGCCACATGTAACAGGGTACATTCACTTATGGAATGGGTGTTTATTAAGATGGTCTATCCATGAAGTCATTGATCAACTGTTTCAATGAAGAATTGTTCTGCTTGGAGAGTGTCACAGAAGTTAGTTGATGATAGAATTCAGTTTTATTGGATGTGATGTTTTTTCAAAAGCATTCACCTTAGAATAATAGTAACTTATAAAGTCCTCTTCAGAATTTATACAATAATAATAAATATCAAGCAAAGCCTTTAGTCTCACTCTTTGCTGTTCTCTTATAAGCCACCTCCCAAATTAATTGTCTACATTTATTTTGGTTTATAAAGAGTTTTGAAAAATTTAAGCTGTTCTGAAAACCATAGTATAGTGTAAAAATATCAAATAAACAATCCTACTAATACAGAGGCTGAGATAGGGGAACCATGTTTTCAAGACCATTATGTGGCACACAGCAATACAGTGTTATGTATAAACAAGAAGAAAGACTATATGGATTATACAATATTGGACTTATTAATCCTATTTACCAAATTAGGAACAACATAATGAAAAACGGACAATTTCTAATTCCTCATATTTTTGAACTTTATTCAATTAGGTTATGATGGTAATATTAATTTTCATATTAATAGATATTAAGGTAAAGTGATTGTTACTTTCTATTAGTTTTATTCTTAGAGGTGGAAGCATGTTTTTGTGGATTTGTTGTAAGATTATTTTCTTGTTTCTTCTATGGTGTAGTTTCACTCCTTGTGTTGTTGTATTCCACCTATTATTCTTTGTAGGGCTGGATTTAAGGAAAGATTATGTGTAAAATTGGCTTTGTCGTTGTATATATTGTTTTCTCCGTCTATGGTGATTGAGAGTTTTGTTAGGTATAGGAGCCTAGGCTGGCATTCATGTTCTCTAGAGGTGGAATAGATGCTGGGATTAATATCTTTTTTATGAAAATACATCCATGAGTTGAGAGAGGAGGACTTCCACTGGCCTTTGTACCCTAGTGCCATGTTCTAGGTGCTGCTAGTGAATGGGGAAATAAGTGACACCCCAGTGACAACAGAAACCACCTCTTTCAGAATCCAACCTAAGAATGTCAGGCAGAGTTTATTTTGGCTGACTCATGGTAAACAGATCTTATATAGAGAGGGTGGGACTCATGTATCACTTCAGAAAATGCTTTTAAGTTTAGTCTTATATATTTTACAGAGAAGGAAAAGAGAGAAATAACTTCATGAAGGATAACACCCAAGAAAGCAAATGATCAAGGCAGCTTTATAGCAACACACAAATCTGCCCAACAGTAGTGTTTACTAGTGGTTTGTTGGTGTTAAAAAGCCATGGAGGCTACTGGACCATAGAGGGGCTGGAGAAAGTCAGATTGCTTTTTGTTATTGTTTTATTTTATTTTAACATTTCCCTTTTGAATTCAGGCAGTCTCATTTTAGATTTTTCCTGCTGCTAAGACCACTAGTGTTCTCTGGTACATTCAACCTTACTGATCTCCAGGCGACTAGACTTGTCAGGATCAGAGTGGAAACTGGATATTTTACAACCAATTATCTGGTCCACTTGCCTACCTCTGGTTATCCCAGTTTCTCCACCTAAATTCGTTACTGATAATTTCCTCAGTATGCAGCCTGCCATGATTCACAGACAGGTACAACAACTGCTTCTGACTCAGTATTAAATTCAAGTCCTTTCTCTTCTTCAGGAATGTTAATATTTGACGATATACAAATTTATTTATCTGAGGTAGAATGGGCTATGCTAACCCATGGAAGAAGACACTCTACAGTGTTGTAATGCTGGCCATCTACAAGCTAACCACCTGACTAGTTTAACTGGTTAACTATAACTCCTTTCCTTTGTGTATACATTGTGTAACCTGGACTGTAACAGTGAAAAATATACTCTGGGAGATATTGCCTTTTGGATTATAATTGATTTAGATTGCTTCTTCACTGTTGAATCAGGAACTGCTACAGAAAAATAAAATATTTTCTATGTTATTTTTTGTTTTGGGGTTGTTTGTTTTCTTTGTTTTTTTAACATACAATTTCTCTGCATAACCCTGGCTGTCCTCAAGATCAATCTGTACAGCAGGTTTACCACAAACTCACCTGCCTTTGTGTCCCAAGTTCTGGGTTTAAAACACACAAAACCACCATCCAGCTCAGCGTGAAAGTTCTTAATTTTAGTGAGGATCAATTATTTCTCTTAGAATGAATATTTCTTCCATGAAATCTAGCACTCTTAACTCTCTTAATCATACATATACTCCAATTTTCCTAAATTTTTTTTGTTCTTACCTGCCCTTGTGAATTATTTTACATACAGTATGAAGTTGAGATTGAGTGTGAGGCTGACTCTTTTACCTATTATGTGTCACTGCTCTCGGGTGAAACAAAACATACAGCACAAATTATATATATGCATAATTTTATAAAACTATGGTGTATATATTATATATAATTTATTTTATATGTAATATATTTTATCATTTATAATATTTTGTTATATAATATACTGTAAATGTAGTTTAAATATACTTTAAAGTGAAATACAGGGTGTGATCCAACAATAGCTGTCTACCAACTGATATTCTAAGAACCTCATAGTTATTCAGTCAATGAGGTGGATTGTCTCAGGTAGTCTCCAGTGTATTATGGAATACTGAAAATGGCCTGTATTGACAGTGAAGAAATGGGCTTCCCAATGAGGGCAAACAGGCAAAGAAAACAAACTGTCTTCTTCCATGTCTTTCATATAGGTTGCAGAACATTTATATAAGTGTGTGCCAGGTTTAAAGTGACTTTTCCCACTTGAAAGATTCAGATTCAAAATGGATCTTGCCATCTCAAATTATTAAGAAAAAAATCCATTAATGTCTTGCCCAGTCAATTGGATTTTAGTTAATTCTTGATGCAGTAAAGTTCAAACCCAAGAACAATCATCACATTGTCCAATTGGCTCCCCATCATTTATTGACATTTATAGCCTTCCTTCATTGAATTGCTTGTGTGTTTTGTTAAAAGTTACTTGGCAATTTGTATACATATGTCCAGACTGAGCTGATTGACTTTTTGTTGTTATTATTTAACTCTTAAACAATTATAGATAAGCCCTCATATCTATTATACAATATTTTTCTATTTTATTCATTCTTGTTATTCTTTGCATTGTGAAGAAAGAGATGGCTCAATTCTTAAACAGTACATGTTAAACTTCCCGTTCTGTTTATAGCACCAAATATAGTTTAACAAAAAAACTGTCTAATGTCAGGCAGTGTGGGAACAGGTCTTCAATCCCAGCATTTGGGGGGTGGGGGCATAGGCAGGCGAATTTCTGAGTTTGAGGCCACCTTGGTCTACAGAGTGAGTTTTTGGAAAGCCAGGGGTAAACAAACAAACTTTGTCTAGAAAACAAAACAAAACAAAACAAAACAAAAGAACAAAAAAAAACAAGAATAAAAACCTACTTGTGTCTCTAAGTCTTCTGGTCTCTTTGGATTCTGAATACATATCACACACACACACACACACACACACACACATGCACCCTCACACACAGAAAAACACCGTTCAGATTTTAAAATACATTATCTGACTCACTAAGAAATAAAACTACATCTGTGTTCCTGTTGCCAGAAAACCTTTAATCATAATACAAATTTAGTTGAACATGAATGATTTTATACAGGAGAGAATCCTGTTTAACTGTATTGAATGTGGGAGACCATTCCTTCAAAAATGTCACCTCATTAAGCACCAGCTGACCCACATTGCTGACCATCCCTATACATGTAACCTGTGTGAGAAAATGTTTAACAGATGATCAAGGCTTCTCAGACACCAGAATGTACTTAGTCAGAAAACTCAGACAGAATGGCCAAGCTAAGGAAAATTAGCATATTGCAGGGACAGAATGTAAAGAAGGTTTAAAATCTAGAAAATTTGGGAGAGTTATGTTTCATATCATAAAAAAAGATACAATAGAATTCTACGTTGTTTCCCACTGTCTTTCATTATCTGTGTTATCCACACATTTTTTTTGTATTAGTAATAAAAGAAATGAGTATTTGTTTGACATTTGTATCCATACCTATGTTTTTGTTAGACATCTGTGTCCATAGCAATGTTTTCTTAGACACTATCCTCTGGTTTCAGGTACCATGGACTATGATTTAATTCTTCACTTTTCTCAGAAGAGATGTAAAATGCTATTATGGCCCTTGAAGTCAGAAAGAATTAATATTCATGGCATAGTTTCAGTGGCTATAATGTTGACCATCATAGAATACCAAAACAAAGATTCAGGTAAATTTATGAACAAGATGATAAGACTGTGTCTTCCTTCAGTGTAAGCATGGTAGTTGTCACCTCAGTTTCTCCCTTGACATTGTCTATTTTCAAGAAAGCTTGGGGAACACAAGAAGACCTGAAAGCCAGCACAAACCTAAGAAAGTTGTAAGCATTTGAAGTCCACTTACAGATCTCACTGTCCATACTAGTTATCCATCTCTGTGGAAGTAAAAGAGAGCAGTAAAGTGACTTTGATTATTTTGGCTTTTATTACACACACTGGAATTTTTAAATGATTGCATACCACTCCTGTGCCTAAAGGGATGTACAATTTGTGATTTCTTAATTTTAAATGAGTATAGCAGTTTTCTCTATAGAAAAGTTTGAGCATTAATTTATTGATAAGGTCAGTGCATGGGAGCTTCTGTACCCTCTCCAACATGGTATGCATCTGATACTCGAGGATCTCATCCACTAGTAGTCTGGCAGAGAAAGACATGTGGCTTATACATTTGGTCCCAATTAGAAGCAGGGTAGATTGAATCCCAGGTTTATGTTGAAATAACAACTGCTTGGTCAGGAGGATACTTCTTAAGATGGCCGTGTAGTCAGAGAAGTGAATCCTGGCTTGTGAGTTCATGAAAGACAAATTATATTTTGCTAGCTACTTTAAGCAACATAGTAGGTTCACACACCAAGACACACAGACACAGACACAAACACCAATACGAATTCACTGTAGGATCTCAGATAATAAAATTCTCCTTAATAATAATTGTTGAGATGAGTTTTCTCTAACACCAGAAAATAATCTGTCCTGGAGCTGATTTTTTAAATTAGTTAATCAATCAACATCCCAAACCTAGTATTCCTTCTCTTCTCTGCTCCCTGACTTCTCCTCCACTCCTGCTACCCCAATCCACTCTTCCTCAATTTTTCTTCAGAAAAGAGATCTTCCATGATAACTTCTAGTTTTGGCTATTGTAGTTGCACATCCACTCATATTGATGATAGACAAGGCCTGGCAGAATTTCATTCCATTGGCTATGGAAATAGAGCTAAATGGAAGACAGGCTATGTGAACAAATCTTAACAAAAATTTACTCTCATTAACCATAAAGTCTTTTTTATTTCTCTTTTTATTAATTAGGTATTTTCCTCGTTTACATTTCCAATGCTATCCCAAAAGTTGCCCATACCATCCCCCCCACTCCCCTACCCACCCACTCCCCCTTTTTGGCCCTGGCGTCCCCCTGTACTGGAGCATATAAAGTTTGCAAGTCCAAAGGGCCTCTCTTTCCTGTGATGGCTCACTAGGCCATCTTTTGATACATATGCAGCTAGAGACAAGAGCTCTGGGGTACTGATTAGTTCATATTGTTGTTCCACCTATAGGGTTGCAGTTCCCTTTAGCCCCTTGGGTACTTTCTCTAGCTCCTGCATTGGGGGCCGTTTGACCCATTCCAATAGGTAACTGTGAGCATCCACTTCTGTGTTTGCTAGGCCTCGGCATAGTCTCACAAGAGACAGCTATATCTGGATCCTTTCAGCAAAATCTTGCTAGTGTATGCAATGGTGTCAGCGTTTGGAAGCTAATTATGGGATGTATCCCTGGATATGGCAATCACTAGATGCTCCATCTTTTCGTCACAGCTCCAAATTTTGTCTCTGTAACTCCTTCCATGGGTGTTTTGTTAACTATATTACAAGTACAGCTTTACATTTTTCTCTTTAATATTTTTACATTTTCTACATCTTCCAAGCCTGGTGGACAAAGTGCTCTTTTAGTCAAATTGTATTAATTCATACCAATATTGTCCAGGGAAGTTTCTTGGTAAGCCCTTTAGAGCATCAGTTTCTTGCTTTCAGCTGTTCCTTCATCATGAGGAATAAAGTATAAACACAGTACATAGCCACAGTTTCTGTTATCGATGAGGACTTGGTCTGTGAAAGATACTATGCAGATTCTTAGCCTCTGAACTTGGCAATGGTTTACAGATGCTGATGTGAGCAAAATGAGGAACTAAAGGACAACTTTGTTAGGTCTCAGGTCTTCTTGTGCACACTGTTAACAGATAATAATATGGGGAATGAGATCTAGTTTTTTAGTGCAGAGTCATTTGCCCCTGGTCAATATTAAAAGTTTTAAACATTTCTTGAATATCATTTACTGAAATTGAATAAATTTTAAATTTAAATTATGTAATTATAACAAAAAGAAAAACAACAGCAATTAATTAATAATAATAATAATAATAATAATAATAATAAACAATAATACAGTGAGACTGATGAGCCTTCAGTTACAGGACTTGAGTGTCTATGATAGAATTTGAGTCAGGCATTGTGTACTCACACATTAATTATGAGGATCTTGCTTAATTTTGTGTACATAGAACTGGATTATCACATGGATCTTTTCCCCCTCTTATATTCTGAGCATGTGAAGAAAAGTGATGTTTCTCTTTCTTATACAATTAAACAGATTCCATAAAAGCTTATCTTCTCCCACTTCTAAATAAGCATTTTCGTTTAATTTATTGCCATGTTGTATGCTTTAACTGTTTGGTAGTTGTCTGTTAATTTTTGGTTTATCTTACATATAAAGCAAGTTTGATAAAAATTTGGTACGGAATTTTATGCATTTTATAATTGTAAAAATATTATTTTCACTCAACTCAAAGTGCTTTGTGGTTATAAATTGGCCTCTCAGTTAGTAATACACAACACAAATTCAATTCCACTTAACCCTTCTGAAAATGAACTTGCATGGTATTGTCTGATTTGAAGCTAATAAATCTATTTAACTAAACCATAGACATTTGTGTTAGGAAGGAAACTACTACTGTCTGTTGTTTAGAAAATGGAAAAGTTACTTCTACAGTAAAAGAAAGAAAGGAGGGCCTGCCTTCAGCAATTGTGGGAAGTCTGTGTTGCATGTGCATTTTTCAGTTCAGCAGCATCTAGGGCACTCAAAATACACAGAGATTTCTTCATATGTGGCGAAAAAAACCAAATCTACAGGAATCCCAGGCAAGTGCTTCAAGCGAAGTCTTAGTCATGCGAAAGTAGATGTAAAACCTCCCTTCTGCATGGGAGGTTTGTAGGAAACAAACAAGCTCCAAATCCTATAAATGTAGTCTCTCTGAAACTTCCAGTAGGAGGTCTGCTTGTTTTTATATGATTTTATACATTTTAATGTACTTACATTATGGGTACATGTGTTTGATTAAGGACATATGTGTGTAACTGTGCACAAACCACTGCACATGTGTAGAGATTGCAGGACAGTGTGGAAGAGACAATCCTCTTCTTCTACCATGTATATTATTTCAGAGATGAAGTTCAGGTACGCGGTCTTGAGTGGCTAGTAACCTTACTTGAGTGGCTAGTGGGCCACCTCATACATTCCTTGAGCTTTAATTCTTTACATCCTCTGAAGATTGCCTGTTCATTCATCATGTCAAAACTCACAGAGACTATGAAGGTGGTCATGCTGCAAACCAGCATGAGTATAGAAAATGAAGCAACCAAAGTTTAAATGAGCCATTGATATTTCTTATCATTCTATCACTCCCATAGGTCGAAGTGGTTAAAACTCTCACCCAAGGCCTTCTACTATCAGTTGCATTGAACTAAAAGTGTCTGTAGCAGTATCTGTATGCACAGCGCCTGCAAGGTCTGAGATAGAAAGAGCCCAAGCAATGAGAGGGAAGGGCGTGCATGCCACTATCTTTATCTCAGAAGTTATTTCTAGTTTGTAGCTTGGAAAGGAAAACATTCAAATTTCCACTAGGGTATCACTGGGTATGCAAACCATGCTTAAATCTAAGTCTCTAGTTCAGCATTGCCTGGCAAATGAAAATCAAACTGGATAATAATCTTGGAGGTCCTTTATATAATAAGGTATTGGCAGGGTTCTTTAAAGAATACCTTAAGGGTCCTTTGTTTATATATTATGGTTTGCAGTTTTTTTTTGTTTTTATGGGATTTCTGAGTGTTTGTGAACATATATGTCTCTGTGTCTACATGTATATTTCTTGTGCTTTTTCTTTGCCTCTTTTTCATTATGTTTGCTTTGTTCTGTTCTGGTTCATTTGTTTATTTTGTATCTTAATCTTCATTATTATTGTCATTAGTATCATTAATAGTATCATTATTATTTAGATGCCTGTTTGTATTTTAATAAAGGGAGAAAGAAAAAGTGTGAATTTGGGTGGGTCGAGAAGTGGAGAGGTTGTAGAAGGATTTGGGGGGACAGTAATCTGAATCTATTGAATGAAAAACTGTATTTTCAATGAAAAGTGTCTTCCCAGAAATTTTGATCTTACTATTAGTACAAAGGAATCAAAAACTTATTTTTTAAAGAATCATATTGTATACAGAGTAAAAAAATGAGAGCTTTTCCAACTGAGAAATGTTTCATTTTGCAAGTATGGTAAGGACCCTAGAGGTAATAATCAAGAACACAGAGCACAACACAAAGCAGAAAAAAGTACAAAGCACACACAAATATACAGGCAGGAATCAAATTAGTCAATTTATTGACCTTTTTAATGGAGCACAAATCCTCATCCATTCTCCATTCGGACAAAACAGATTTGCTGTTGTCTCCAATGACTTTGAGTAGGAATTCATCCAGTAACCTTTCTCATCTATTTCATTAGAGCTGACTCATCCCTTCCAAGATTCCAGGACAGGAAAAATAGACTCCATCATCCACTTGGGTATGTGTGTTTCCAAGTTCCTTCATATATATTCTTCCTTATGCTTGGTGAACCCCTACATTAAATTATTTTTTCCTACCTCATAACTATAATTTCCTACTGTTATAAATCCTAACATACATACCTGACATAAAGATAGTTAGACAACTCCAGATGATCACATGATTAGACAACTAAAATAGATCACATCTATCCTAGTACAGTTCTGGAAGGCAGAAAGTGTAAAAATCAAGGAGCTGGCTAGTCTTACTAGTATTTCCTGGCACTGTGAATGGCAACCTATAAGTTCTAAGTCCTTGTGACACTTTCATGGGAGTTGTCTAGGACTATCTTTATGTCAGGTATTTATGTTAGGATTTATAACAGTAGGAAATTACAGTTATGAAGTAGGAAAAAATAATTCTATGTAAGGGCTCACCAAGCATGAGGAAGAATATATATGAAGGAACTGTAGCATTAGAAAGGTTGAGAACCACTCTCTGGATGCTTGAAAACAGAAAGCATAATGGAGTCATAGGCTGGTCTTGGCATCAGTCTGATATCTGCTTCAGACTAATATCTTGCTTCCTTTTGTTTCTTGTGACCATGAGGGGAATAACCTAGATAGTATAGTCAAAGGACCAATCTGAGGACATGTTCAGAATCCATTTTGTGAAAACATGTGCTGTTGTATCATTTGGACAGGGCTGTCTTTGGAACCAGTGCATGCACATGAGTGCTTTGGTGCTTTGCTCTTTCTTTCTTTCTTTCTTTCTTTCTTTCTTTCTTTCTTTCTTTCTTTCTTTCTTTCTTTCTTTCTTTCTTTCTTTCTTTCTTTCTTACTATCTTTCTTTCTTTCTTATTTTTTTTTGAGGCAGGTTTTCTCTGTGTAGGCCTGGCTGTTGTAGAACTCATTCTGAAAACCTGGTTGGCCTTGAACTCATAAATTTGCCTGCCTCTGCCTACCAAGTCCAGGGAATAAAGGCTTGCAACACCACACCCAGCTTCTTTGATTTTTTTTTTTATTCTGCTATTAACTTATTGTTCCCAAGGTTTTTTATTTTATTATTTTATTTTATTAGATATTTTCTATATTTACATTTTAAATGTTATCCCATTTCAAGTTTTCCCCTCTAAAAACCCAATAACATGTCCCTCCTCTCCCTACTGACCAACCTAAGCACTCCTGCTTCCCTGTCATGTCATTCCCTTACACTGAGGTATAGAGTCTCTCAGGACCAGGATCCCCTCCTCTCACTGTGTCCAACTAGGCCATCATTTGCTACATATTCGGTGGCAGCGATGGGCCCCTCACTTTGCATTATTTGGTTGGTCTTTTTTTTAATTACATATATTTTAACTTACATTTCAAATGTTGTATTCTTTCCCAGTTTCCCACTCCTCCAGAAACCCCCTATCACATCCCCTGTCCCCCTGCTTCAATGAGGGTGTTCCTTCACTTGTGCACCCTCTCCCACCTCACAGTGTGGTGGCTAACAAGTTTATATCTCTGTATCCTTATCATTCAACACCATATTGGGGATCCTGCAGCTTATAGGGAAAAGATGTCCAGATTCTGAGAACTGCAGGGTACCATCCAATACATCAATCTCAAGCCACATGTGGGTACATCTTCCTAAAAAACGTGTCGTCCTGTTAATAGCTTTCAGTTGGATCTTTAAGTACCTCAGCCAAGATTGAGGTGACTGCTCCCTGCATAATCACTGCCCACTTCATTTTGGGGAGCATCTGTGCCAGGAAGTCAGGGTAGATATCCACATAGTTGTTGCGGATTTCAGTGGCCTGCAGGCACAGATGGAAGTCATGCATGTCCAAGCCTTACACATTTGAGCTTAGGAGATAGTATGTGAGCAGTTTCATGTTGTCATTTTGGATTTCTGCATAGGACATATTGTCTTTCATTAATTTTGGGATTTATTTACATTTTAAATGATAGCTCCTTTCCCATTTTCCATTCAACAAATCCCCAACCCATCCACCATCTCCTCCCTTCCCTTTGAAAAAAGGCTTAGTTTGTATTATATTTCTATATTGCACTCCATCACTGAGTGAAATCAAGACAGGACACATGTAGGAGTATAGGCAGGGTACATGGAGAAAGGCTGCTTATTGGATTGCTTTCTCAGCACAGTTTTCTCAGCTTTTTTTCTTAAAAAAATTTAAAAGCTTTTTTTTTAACTTTTATTTTAATAACATACCCACAAACACACACACGCACACACACCCACACACACACACACACACACACAAGACATAAGATCACTAAAGAACAAGCGAAATGATTGTAAAGCAATGTCCTAAATGTATTTCATTATCTCCAGTGCCACATTTATAAGTCAATTCTAGAGGCCTTATGTCTAATCATATTTGGCAAATGGATATAACCCATTATGCAGAATTTGGAAAACTAAAATATGAACATGTTTGTATCGATACTTGTTCAGGATTTCTTTTTGCTTTTTTCTGCTTCTCTGCATAAAGGAAAGGTTTCTAAAAACGTAATTGATCATTGCCCACAAGCATTTAATGCAATAGGATTGCCTAAACATATCAAAACAGATAATGGGCCATCCTATTCTAGTAAAAATTTTATTTCATTCTGTAAGGAATTTGGAATCAAACATAAAACTTGAATTCCTTATAAGCCCATGGAAACGGAATAGTTCAATGTGCTCATCAGACCTTAAAGAATTGGCCTTTTATGACAAAACAGTGGCAGTTATATCCCCCAAGGTCACCAAAGGCGCATCTTGCCTTTACTTTATTTGATCTAAATTTTTTGCAAACTGATATTAAAGGTCAGTCTGCAGCAGATCACCACTGGCATCCAGTTACTTCTAATTCTTATGCATTGATAAAATGAAAGGACACACTAACTAAGGAATGTAAGGGTCCAGATCCGATTCGAATCTGGGGAAGGGGCTCGGTTTGCGTTTTTTCATAAGAACATGGAGCACAGAGGCTGCCCAAGAGATTAATTTGTTAGCTGAACACAGATCCTGAATCTTCTTATAATTATCACTCTGAGAACTAAAATTCCTCTTTTGCATAGAATTTAGTTGGGGACTCAGCCTCCCAGAAAAGCTGTTTTCTTGCTACTCTCAGAGCTTTGCAATTTGCAACTGAATAAAGTATCTGGA
Source organism: Mus musculus (assembly GCF_000001635.26). NCBI lineage: Eukaryota > Metazoa > Chordata > Mammalia > Rodentia > Muridae > Mus > Mus musculus. Next base: position 21,528,770 of record NC_000087.7, read on the forward strand.
CTTCCCCAAAAGAAGCTTTGCATTGCTACTTTCTCATTGTCTGGGTCTCTTTTTCTTAAGCAGGTCAATCAACATCCTCCAATCAGACTGCAGGGGGAGTGCATCCCTGCAAACAAAGGCTTAAGGTGGCAACTGCTATTTTCATTCTAAAGACATTCTACCATGCATTTTGGCTTTAGGTCTGATTTGAAAAATAGGTTTATTAGAAGGGCTAGGAAGGCAGATATTTCAAATATTAGAAGAGATTGGTTTTTATTCTGATAGATGGTCTTAGTCCCTTTGCTGGTCTCTGGTTCTCCATCCTTGCTGTTATTGCAAGCTCCCCTAATTTCCTCAGGCTGTGGGAATAACAGAGATGAGGAGGATGACCTCCAGCTCCTAATATAGCCTAAAAGCCACAAATTGTGATGTTACCAGTGGTATAATTCTTGTTGAGGCCTTGCTAAATCTGCTGTTGGCAATACTCCTTTAGGAGATGCACAGTACTGAGAACTGTGCATACTGATTCGTGATGATATGAATACAGTATGGGTACAGCTTCGGTGCAGATATTTACTGTATAATATCATGGGTATTCAGTGTTCTTTGTCTAATATCCACGTAGCAGTGAGTGCATACCATGTGTGTTCTTGTCTTAGGGAGAGATGTTCCACATGTATCTGTTAAATCCATTTGGTCCATGACTTCTATAAGTTTCACAGTGTCTCTGAGTTGAATGGTAGGGATATAAAGTAGGGAAAGAATTTGTTCAACCCATATTACATGAAAAAAATTAAATTAATATATACTTTTTTTAATCCAAAAAGCATGCCTATAGACCCATCTAATGTAGGGAGATCCTATTTGATGTTTCCTCTTCATAGGTGACTCTAGATTTTCACAAGTTGGCATAAGATTACTAGCACACTCAGATTAACATAAACGCATTTTCAGTCACGTCTAAAACCATCACACCAATCAACCGAGATATTCTCTGTACATTCCATGGGCTAAATGTCAGAAACATGTGTGTTTTACAGTGTGTCTCAGCTTTAAAGTGTAAATCCTGAAAGGAGGGCCATGGTCAACCTTCCTACTTCCTGCTTCTAGGCCACTATTTGCTGCTCTGTGGCACTACAAAGGCTTCTTTGTTAATCAGGTACCACTGTGCCATAGATATCTTGAAGTGACAGAGTGTACAAGCATCCATGGGACCTAGATGCTGATGAGAACACTCTTACACCATCTCCTGCCTTCACAACATACTTATTAAGATGGTGAAATATTGGGAAAGTCATGGTAGAACAAATTCTTTAAAGCCCAGTGCTGTTCTCAACAGTCATCTCCTGATTTTCTATATGGACCTCATATGTTACACTTTGAAGTCAACCCACAATCTCATGTTTCTTGTGCAAGTCATTAGAGTGTCAATTAAATCTAGACTTTGGGAATATATCAATAAGTCTGCATTATCTTCATATTCCCTGCCCTTAATTATGGTAACCTTGCCAAGAATAGATGTCTCACCATTCTCACTGACAGTTTACCTGGTAAATAGATAGTTGAGAAAAAGACATTCTTCTAAGGCCCAAATAGCCTAGTTAATCAGTATATGAGAAGCAGGGCTGACATCACTCAGCACAAAAGCTAAAGAGAGTCTCTTGTTTTGTGGAGAACTGAGAGAACAGCAGGGACAGGGGCCTTAATGATAGTCAGTCCAGACCTGGAGGCTGGGTCTAACAGCATCCAAAGGAATACAGGCCAATTTCCTCCAGCTTCCTGGAGGAGCACTGTTTCTCTTCAAAATGTGACAGGGATGGCACCCACAAGAGGGAAGAATGCAGTGTGTTCTAGACTTATTTTGAGCCATCAGGGTAATGATCCTCCCACATTTCCCTTGCTATTACAAATGATCAACCTCAATAGGGGTCATGTAAGCTCTGCTGACACCAGAATCTCTAATTGCAAAACCCTTACAGGAAAGACCAGTTTTCCTCCACTCTAAGGATAATAAGCAAGGATTGGGCTCATATGGCTAAGCATTTTCTGACTAGCTTTGAGAGAACAGCGTGGTCCAAGGCCCAGATTTCAGATTTGGTGATTACTGACAGTTTAAAAAGTAGGTACCTGTAACGTTTGCTCTGTGGTACTGAAAAATATTGTCCCCAAATGTATGAACACAAAACGGTGAGCATGTAGCCTAAGGAGCAACATTTCCCTGATTTAACACCAGGCACTTGGCATTCATTCTATACACAGAAATACCCCCCGAGTCTCCAGACCACCCTCCTCAACTGTACATTACAAGCATTACAAGTTTTTGTTATAGCCCATAAGATACAAGTCTTCAAGAAACACAATCAGACACAAGGCAGAAACAAGAACTCATGTATTGATCAAATTGCATTATCAATAAAAAAATGTCAGCAATGGGTTGACATTGCTTAGTGTCTGCATAAAATTGGTATAAATGGACCTAAAAGTTCTGTAACAGTTCAGGAGTACAAGAAAAACAAGATTATAATTTCTTAGTAATAAAGAGAGAAACACTTTCTGTTAAAGTATTCAAAACCCTGTCTAAGGTAGATTTGTCACTCAATGGTAGTATTTGATTTGTAACTTCAAAAGCTGACCCGTCCAGCAGGTCCAGTTATTCGAGGGTCTCGAGAGGACTTTCTCCTAAGAAATAAATGGGGTGTAGAGAGAGAGATGAGGATATTGTGCGAACAAAGATATGGAAATGTTCTGAATTACATCAGGACCCCAATGTATTAGCCATGACCAAGGTTTAAATGCACAAGCAAAAGGGGAAGTGCCTTTCAGCAGGAGAAATGGGGCAGAAGCAATGCACCTCAGCAGGAGGGATGGGGCAGCAGGGGGGGGGGAGAGGAAGTACTTCTCAGCAGGAAGGAAGGGGCAGCGGAAATTTTTCTTTTGGCGACTACTGGTGGAAGCAGGAACTTGGCGTTATCAGGGTACATCTTTAGGTCAGGACATCCAGCACTGACTTAGGGTTGGAACAATCTGTAGTTGTTCTCGGAGCAGTGAGTCTGTGGCCTGCTTTTAACCCTCTTTTCTTATCGGGGGAGGGGGGGGGAGAGACCCAATTCAGAGATCAGGACAATAGCGTTGCAGTAATAGCTCCCAACAAAAAGCATAGATGCACTCCCCACCACCAGAAAATTAAAAAAACAAAACAATACAAAACAAAACAAAAACAAACAAACAAACAAACAAGCAAAAAAAGCAAAAGATACTCCAATGCACTGTATCTGCTTTGTTGTGAGTAAATCCACAAACATGAATGGATAGCAACACAGGAAGGAATTATGCACAGCAAGGCACACACACACACACACACACACACACACACACACACACACACACACACACACACACACAAAAGTAAAAAGAAACAGTCCAGTCAAGAAGCTATTGAAGAGAGTCCTTTAAAATTTATGATAAAGAAGATGAAGTGTATTTCTTCACAATTGATGATTTCTGGTGGAGGGCAAGGAAGATTCATTTTTATAGCTTGTGTTTGATATTTTCTAGGTTCTTCTTTTTATACTCCAAAACACTAGATAGGACAGAAATAAAGGTAGAGAGAGGAATTAGAAAATCTCTGAATCTAATTTTTTTCGTAGTGCTTCTTATTTAACTATGGATATGAAAAAACCACAACCAACTTGCATAACCAACCACCAAACACCAGACAAAATGTACTAGCTTTGACACTCAATCTTGTGCAAAGTTAATGCAGCAGGAGTTTTTCACTAATGTATGTTGTATGTAAATATAGTATTCCACCAAACTTAGTAACTCTGTATTCCATAATTCCTGCATTCAGCTGTTCACTATTTTAATATTAGTCATACCTATTCCATGCTGTGCCATGTGTTTTGATGCAATTAAGTTTCATCTGGGGACCTCATATGAAATGCAAATATTGTGTGTAAATCTCCCTTAGTGTTACTTCATAAACATGTTTCATCTATGGAGTAACAGTATTAATGCTTTCTGTTTGAAGTACACTTTCAGTGTGCATAAGTAGATACTCCTCTTTAGTATTTTATGATACACTAAATATAACATATAGTGTATACTTAGAAGATGAATCCAGTAAAGGATTTTTAAAATGTTGTGTGAGGGCTTTGTGATTTAAAAAAAAAAAGTGTTCTCAATAGTATTGGCTGAGATTCTGCAGTCTTGTGTGTGCTCTTTTCTAATGAATCATAATTAACGTTTATGCTGAGACTCGGGGAGGCAAGCTTATCAGTAGAAAGAAAGCCATTATCTTGGAATCTCTCCTTTTATAAGTACTCCTATAAGTATATAAATGTCTGGGTGGCCAATTAGACAGAATGATGTTACCCAGAGAGATGTAACCCAAATTCATAGGGCAACAATGTCTAGGTAACTGTCTGGCATTGAACAGTCACTCCACTGTTCTGAACAAACTGATTGTAACCAGTAGTTTAAGCACAGGCAGATAGCATAAGTGTAAGTATGCAAGCCTGTCTTGATTTCAATGTGATAAAGATCGGGGCCCAAAACTACAAAAGGAGGTAATGGGTTCTTTCTGTTTACAAGTCTCAGCTTGTAAATTGCATGATCTAGGAAAGTCAGGACAGAACTTGATTCAGAGCTGGTAAGTAGAGGCAGAAACTGAAGCAGAGATTATGGAAGAACTCTGGATTACTTTCTTCCAAGTCATAGGTATGCGAGGTCCTAGGGGATGCAAAACAGAAAAGAAAGAAAAAATAAGTACCAAACATATCACAATGGTTGACCTACATGCATACTTTAAAGTCTGCTCTTGATAATATTTGTGTTCATTTGGAAATCAAGTTCTACATGGCAATTGGTAAACAGCATACTTTTCATTATTTCTATTGGATGGACATTTTTACCTGAAGGAGTGTATTTGTTGGATGTGAACATTCCTGGACTACATGGAGGTCCTAAGTTAGCTTGTATCAGCTCCCCTGGAACAGGACTTACATGTGGCTGTGACACACAGGATGATCACTGGGAATTGAATCCCAGACCCTCTGCAAGAGCAGCCAATGATCTTATACTCTGAGTCATGTAAAGATCTCCACATTTCTGGAGAGAGAAGGAAGGTGTAGGAAGAGAACATTACTCAAAATGTCCAAATTCATCTAAGAATAAATTAATGCTTGCAAGGGTCTGTCAAGATACACAACAAAAACAAGAAAAAATTAGAAGGTGTGTAAAAATTTAAAAGAATGTTTGTTTCTGCTCTGTTGTGTGTTCTGACCAGGAATAAATGAACACACTAAATGAAGCTGCACTGAGAAGCATAAAGAAGGGAGGTACCACACTCTGACAAGTGCTAAGGTTGTTTCAACTGTATTTGTGTAATCCTTCAGGGGCTTCTTGTCAAAAATAAACCCCCTTTATCAAATCCCCAACAGTAAATTCTGTGTGTCTCATTTGGAGACTGGGCAGAAGATATGTGAGATGCACCAGGAATGATTAAACTTTATGTTCTCTTGCTCAGAAACCATTTTCAGGGATCCTATGAAATCCAAATGTCAGCTCCAGACTGCATAGTATCAGGTTTTTCTTGGCCAATTCAAAATTAGAGCCAATATCTAAAAAGATGACTTATCTGTTACACAAAGTTGCTGCTACCAAATAGGAGGTGGCTATGATTCCCAACACCAACACTGTGGATCTCTCTCTCTCTCTCTCTCTCTCTCTCTCTCTCTCTCTCTCTCTCTCTCTCTCTCTCTCTCTCTCTCTCTCTCTCTGTCTCACTCTCTGTTTCTGTCTGATTGTGTCTGTGTGTGTTTCTGTGTGTGTCTGTCTGTTTCTGTGAGTCTGAATGTGATTGAGTGTGTGTGTTATTATAATGTAGCCCATTCTTAAAATAAGAAAGGCACTTTCACTTTGTGTTTTTTTTTTCTTTCCATTTTGGCCAAATTGTATTGATTAGCACTGGCTGGCCTCAAATTGGCTATGTATGTATGGCTTTCTTAGAAGTCAAAAGAGATATGATATAAGACCCATAGTCCTCTGGTTAAAAGCAGGAATCACTGTGATAGGCTTCCATTTTGTAATATTATAAGGTTTGAACTATATGAAGGTATGTAAGTAGTCTTCAAAATTAATTCCTAGGTGCCAGGGAATGGGGGCAAACACACATTTAATCCCAGGACTTATTATGCTGAGGCAGGAAAATCTCTAAATTCCTTGTCAGTCTCGTCTATAGAGCAAATTCCAGTTCAGCCAAAGATATTCCATGGAATGCAGCCTGGAAAAAAAAAACTTGAAATGAATAAACTTCATAGTTAAGTAATGAATAATTAAAAAAAAAACGCTGCGAAAGATGAGTGAAATATGCAATTATCTAGACATATACCAAATCCATAAGATAAACCATCTAAACAGCACCTTAACACCTTAAGAAATAGAACCAATCATGATAATCTCCCACCAAAACAACCCTGGGACTAGATGGCTGTAGTGCAGAATTCTATCAGACCATCAAAGAAGAACTAATACCAATTCTCATGAAAGTGTTCCACAAATTAGAAACAGAAGGAACAATACAGAATTCATTCTATGAAGCCACAGTTACACTGCATATTCTCCTGTGGAGATGGAATGGTCACTGCCTAATGAGGAACTGGTCACTTCTTCCTTTCATACAGGACTTTGTTTGAGATTATTTTTTGCTTCTACCATGGTTAATATTACAAATAGATTTTAAATACAGTTTTAACATAAATGAATTTTTGCTTTAGAAAATATCATGTATATTTAACAGGCTTTTAACAATCATAACTTATATTCACAACATAAAAGCAAAAGAAGTTACAACCTATTTAATCAATGAGAGAAAATTAGAGACTATTCTAACCAAATTGAACCAGGAGGAAAATAAGAACTGTACTGAAAAACTGATTTTTAGTAATAAAAATAACAAAAATAATGATAATAATAATAATAATAATAATAATAATAATAATAATAATGAAATACATTAGAAATTTAAAAAATGAATACATATATTTTGCTAGTTTAAGTAAAAAATACTAATGAATAATAAGAAATATGTTCACCTGATTTCGAAATCCCAATCTTCTCATTCTATGAAAATTTTGGTTGGAATTTGAAAGATTAGCTTTGTGAATAGTTGTCCAGGAAATTGACAGATGCCCTTAGGTTATGTTGCTTTCAGTTGTTATGGAGACAATGCCTCAATTACACTCCTTTCTGTGGCTTGCAATTCTAGGTCCTCAGTCTGCCACTGCCTCCACCTCCACCTCCATTTCCGCCTCTGCTCTACCTCTGCCTCCTCCTTCTTCCCCCTTTCCTTGTCCATGTCCCTGTCCCTGTCCCAGTCCCTCTCCATGTCCCTGTCTCTCTCCCTGTCCCTGTCCCTGTCCCTGTCCCTGTCCCTGTCCCTGTCCCTCTCCCTCTCCCTGTCCCTCTCCCTCTCCAGCTCCCTCTCCCTCTAGCCTCCCCACTAGCACACAGATAACCCTCAGATTAGTTCAGTTTTAGTACTGATCTACTCTAGAATTTTTTTCCTTCATGTCTACTTCCTCCCTAGCTTGTTGTAAAGCTATTTAATTCAATTTGAATCTTCCACATAATAAGAAATTTATTCAAAATTCATAGGTCAACTATTGCTAAGTAAGTGTCTGGTGTTCATCAACCACTCCACTCTTCTAAAGGAAGTGTTTTGTAATCAGAATTTTAAGCACAGGCAGATATCTTTAGTGTTAGTGTAAAATTCTGTCTTGTGTTCAATGTGATAAAGATCAGGACCAAAACTGTTGGAAACCAGGCCTTACCTAACTTGAACTGTGTTTCACCTGGGAGGCAAACAGAGGCTGAAAAGAGAGGGGAACTATATAGGTGAGAGAAAAATGGAGCCAAGACAATTTTCTGATCTAGGCTCAAATATTTAATAAAAGTTTTCACTTATAAAGGGGGAAACCCATTCTCTGCCATGCCAAGTTTCTTGCTTTCCTGATACCAAGTTGTAAGCACAGCCTTTTAGCACTAAGTCACCAAATTCACAGATTGCAGTTAACTACAGAAAATCTTGGAGAACCAATTTGGCCTCATGGCAGATGGCAGGTAGTTTGACATCAAAGGAAACTAGCTGAGGAGCTGCACTGCAGGTGGCCCTGCCTCAATGGCATAAGGTCTGAACCTGCATATGTTGGAGGAGGTTATACTCCCCCCCCGTTAATAATATTTTAAAAAGTGCTAAACTGAGGCATAAAATGTATTTATGCTCTATAGTCTTGCCTGGGAGTTATGGTGACTGGAGGCCACACCTCCCTTAGGAAATCTTAGATCTTCCTGAAGCATCAAATTCCATTATGGATGCTACGTGCAACTAGTTTGTGTTATATATCACACAAAACATGGCTCTGTGTTGTGTTATCAACAGTCATGGATTTTGGCATGTACCTCTGTCTTAGATTGGTATGGTTCTGAGATCTGGATGTCTGTCATTGAATGTCCAGTCCTCATTATCACACCTTATTCCCAATTCAGACCAAAGTCATAATATGTACTAGAATGAAGATCAATAACTGCCACCTTCACTGATGGAGGCAAGGCTGTACATCTGCTACAGTCAGGCTGAAGGACTTGGATGACCTGCTTGAGAAACAAAGTTGGGACAGTGATAAGCAAGAGTATGAAAGTTTCTTTGAGGAAGTCCAGGTACCCCATTCAGTTGCAAATTAGCAATGATCAAGCTTAGTCTTAGAGATTCTGGTGTGGGGAGGTGGCTTTGAGAATTGCAGAAAGGCAGCAGCCTCTCTGGGAGTGGAGGCTGTGCTCCAAATTAAATTTGCTAGCTAATTAAGATTTTAGCTATCTTCCCTAATTCTTCTAATACTGGAATTATTAATAGACCAGTCCAATATTGAATTAGGATACCTGGTCACAGTGAAGTTAGAAGATGAATCACTATAACTCTATCTTGAGACTAATCTTTCTAAATCAGATTACACAGTCTCTACTGTTCTATATCCCATAATTCTTAAAAACCTTGAAGTAAAGCATCTTAGCTTGTCCAAACTGAGAAAATGATAAACAAAGGTAGGTCAAAAACATATACCCAATTCAGATTTCTTGTCACTACAGTCAGGGCACTAAGCAAACACACCTGTTAGTGTGTCACAAAAATTAGCCTTCATATATCTGCAGCATTCTGTGAAGAGAACCTATTCTTGTCCCTTTCCCAATAAAGTAGCTACTTAGGATCAAGCCATATACCAATAAGTAGATTTTTTTCATTTGACCTAGACATGATTTTGTCTCCTATTTAAGATATTATCAGGCATTTTTAAGTTCTTTGACATCCAAATTTCAAAGTTCTTAAAGTGTGATTTAAATAATGTGCATGGGGATATAATTTATCTTGTCCTTTGTTTTTTTAAAAAGAAGAGTTTTTTAAAGTTCCACATTACCCTGTATTAGATAAATTAATAAATTGTTTACAAAACATTTCAAATGCTTTACTGTTATAGTCAGTATTAATATAACAAGGCCAGCGACTAATTACACTTTCAATTGTTTATCTTGAAGAGCGGATTTAACTAGAAAGCTTTAAAATGTATTAATAGTCCCCCTCTTCCTTTCTCTTTCTCACTTCCTCCATTTCCAGCAGCAGTCTTCTTGCCTCTGCAGGTATTTTACACATGAAGTGTCCAAGCAAAATGGCATGTACACAAACAACCA